>NW_024037076.1:18078196-19278196 GCF_015706575.1 Patiria miniata | reverse complement strand
CAACAATTTCGGGAAACACGCGGCATGTATCACTCCAAATACGAGTAGTGCGATCTCAAAATGAACTCCTGAACACAGAAAATACATACACAGACAAGCTAGATCAATTCTGTAAATTAACTTGCAAAAATGTTCTTTCTCCATCGGTGTTTTCTTGGCATTTTTACGATGTCGAATCCGACCAGTTGACAGTGGCCTGCACTGTACTGATAGCGCGCTATCGGTCACATAGCTAGCTATGGACTGGTTACCGCATTTTCATTATGTCTTCTAAATTGGCCCCTGCGCGGCGCGGCGGGAACCAGTCGTCGCCACGTGATTATAGTCACCGTGCGTGACATCGAATTGCGAAGTAGTTATATCGCGAAGCGAATTTGTAATAACGGAGGTTTCTTTGAAAAAAAAGCGAATGTAAGTAAGAAAACAAATAAATACAAGCATTTTTGGATGCAAAAGGGTTGTTGAGAGGTATTTTGTGAAGACAGAAAAGACAGATTTTATTTGTATTTATTCAATTTTTGTGTGTGTGTGTGTGTGTGTGTGGAATTGCCGATAAAATTTTTAGGGTCGCAGCCTAAAAATAGGGTCGGTCGGGTAACCGGAAGCAGAACTATTCTTTTTTTGGGCCTTATTAATAGCAATTTATAAAAAAAAATTCAAAGTCATTACAAAGTACCAATGTAACAGGGACAGAAAAAATGTCACACTTTGGACCCCATATTTACAGAATGACCCATTTCTCTTTACCATGCTTAGCTCGGTAGGCGCATCCCAGACAAGCCGAGTTGGCGACATCCAGGACGTAGACTGGAGCATTGAAGACGTCAGACAGTACCTGCAGGATGGCACGGTTGGATGAGGCCCCACCAGTGGCTAGGACCCGCGATCCCTGCTCTAAAAAAAAAGGGGGAAAAATACACGACCTTGTAAGATAAAAGTTTTTAATTTCAAAATATATAAAACTGGATACAACAGTGGCTTTGAAGAAAACATGTTGCATTTCATTAGGGCGCTTAATTTTACATACTTCATTCAATACGGACATATGGGTACGACATCCCGGGCCAACATGTATATTCAATAGAGCCTATTAGCAAATTTATAAGCTGAGCATAAGCTTTAAATTGCCAAAAGGAATCTTCAAAAAGTTTTAGCTTTTACAGTTCTTTATTAAGGGTACAGCAAGAAAAATAATTTCTGAGCTCAATAAAAACTTTTAAATTACATGAAAATTAAAGGCAAATTTAACCTTCTTGCTGTTTAAACATTCACAGACAGTCAAAATGCACTTCCACTTCCCATGCTATACTTTTAACACAGGCTAGTCACCAGTAGTCAGATCATATGTCACGCAAGCATTGTGACTAGTCAAACTGGGTCAACAGACAAAGCAGGCAAGTTGTGGTCACAGCTGTTTTATCACTCAGCCGGAGTCAAAGCATAGCTGTATCAAGTTATACTTAAGTAGTCCAAGGCAGTCAATCCTGCTTTATGTAGGCTGGAAATTCTTAAGGGTTGAAAACAGTGATTTTGACTGCAAGGACAACTTGGCACAGAATTTATGTTTGCATAGGAGGGTTCATGACCACAGCAACCTCAAACAACTTGACTTTAAAACCAATTAATTTGAAAATGAAGGCTGCATCTAAATTCGTTGGCTACGTCCAGCAGCAATGCTAGGTTCACACATTCCCGATTTTTAAGCCGAATCGCCATGAATAGCATTTCTTGAGTAAATTGGGGATGGTTCTTGCTTGCCTCAGGATGATTCTGTTCATTCGGTGAAAGATTGTTAAAAATCAGGAAGCGCCCCGACAAATTTGAATGCGTTCAAAATTGTGGGGTTGTTTCGGGAACCAATTTTCAATTCTTTTGTTGTATTTCATAACTAATTCGGGAATGTGTGAACCTAGCATTACACATGTGTCTATGAGATGTGGATTGTGCCACTTCTGTGGGCTCCGTGCACAAGTACCCCCTCAATGGTAAGAAAGGGAGAGTTGGGGGACACCACTGGGAGAGACATTCCAATGCATTGGTAGCAACGCGCGACACTCATTCAGAATAAAATTAGTCCTGCGTACTTCATGCGTACGTAATGTTCACAACACTGCAAAGCGCATAGCTTTTAATGTCTTTTAAAAAAAAAAATCAAATGTGGTTATTGAACACAATCTACTGGTAAAGTGGCTTGCAGTTAAAGGGTTGGAGCTGAGACACTGACAAAGTCAATTTGACTTCAACTGAACTTTCACACCAACAAAAAAACAGAAATTGTATCCATCAATTTTCATTCCCTTGACCACTCACAACAAAGAAAAGGATCCAAAAAAAATAATTATGCTGGTTTTACGTACCTTGAGCAAGATCTTGTGATATTTTGATAGAATTAGGAGAAAGTAGTTGTGTGAGTTAGACGCACTCTAGAGACATGTGACATGCATGTCCATCAACGGGATCAAAAGTTTTTCTGTCATCCCCTCCCTTTGACTATCCAGTGTGCAAATTGGTATTAAGTCATGAAACTTAGCACAGATGTTCTTTAAGCCGCCCTCAGGTCAACCTTGCGATAACATAGATCAGTTGGCGACTGACTTTTCAGGATCAAGCTGTGCCTGAGCCACGACTGCCGAGAACATTTCAGTCACCGATTTTTTGCGACCCGAGTATAACTGCGACAATATCAAGACGATTGAAATCAGTCGGCGCTAAAAAAAATTAACAACAGCAAGAATAGAAAAAATTCCAACTTCTGCACGGCGACGAACATGTTCCGAACAGGCGGGAATCAATCGCAGTCAACCTGTGTGAAGTTACGATGTCGTGCGGGGATCATCTAAATTGATTGTGAATCGTCGTCCTCTCGTGGGTGACATGAGCATGGTTGCGATTATTCTGTGGCCAGATGCCGCTTGTTCCGAGATAATCACTCTGTTTCTCAGTTTTGTGACCTGAGAATGAATATTCTGCTTGATGCCGACGGCTCTGTCCTGGCACAAGCAATTCACAGGTCGACCCGAGGCCGGCTTTAGGGTCAATTTGTCCCGACTTGTTAATTAGACTGAACCTAGTTGTGACCCAACACATCAAAATGAGGCACAAGTTGCCAGAACTATTTCTAAATAATTCGCCTTCTAAACGGATCTATATCTTTAGGAATAGTCTAGCAAGAATCCAAAACAGCTTCTACACGGGTCTGATGTTCTACACGGGAAAAATCCAGCCTTGGTGGGGACCAGGGTTGTGAGGCTCTACGCGGATAGAAAATCCACAATCTACAGCCGACACGTGTACACACGCCTTCCCTAACCATGTTTGATAGGACAGGGGCGTGAAATCTCAGCTTTAAAGCTGATTTCAGCTTTTTTTGTTTTGGATTTCAGCTTTTTTCCCTCATTTGCTGTGTACAAAAGGATAGGAGATTTCCAAAGTTCAGCTGTTTTACACCTTTTTTAGCTGTTTTCAGCTATTTTTATCAATGGTCAATCACACCCCTGATGGGACCTGGTTCCGCATACAGTGAACCCATGTTGATTGCAACACGGGTAGGTGAGACGGTAGTGTGAAAAAGCCTCATGTCATTATCTTCATTCTTATTCGCCTTAAGTCTTCCATAAAATATCTGCAAGGTTTGACTCGCTTTGGATTCAAGATGACCGACTTGCGAATTAATAAGTGATATGCAGTATCCTTACCAACAAGATAGCCCAGGTTCTCAGCGTGGAGTCTCTTGGCCAGGAACTGAGCCTCCAATAAGGCCCGGACTTCCACTGCTGGCTGGAAACTCTCCACCTGGTCATTGTTGGAGTTGTAACGATAGACACCGACTGCCGATGGGGTGATCTCTTGCACATCAAAGTAGACACCTGAAAATGTTGCGACAGGCCGTAAGGTAAGTCGTCATGATCTATTTGTCATTTTAGCAACTTCCAACTAGAACTATATGGTTGTATATGAAAGGGTTATTTGAGAAACGTGTGGATTTTCTGGCTGGACAGTGTAAAAACAATCTTTCATCTTTTGAGTGTGGACACTGACCTATATTGCCATTATTGCCCGGCGGGGTGGACTCCAGAAGACGATTGAATGTATCCCACGATCCCATGCTAAACTCATTACGGATGCGCTCACGGGTAAGGGAGCCATTTTTAAAGCTGCATAAAAAAGAAGTTAGATACAAAGTTTGTTACACAAGTTTAGAAGCATACCTATTTGCCATTTAGCTCTACTTTAGAAAAAATCTTAATAGTAAAGATTTGTTATTGAATACCAAAATATAAAAACCAAAATTTAGTTTGAAAACTAGTTTGGGAACTTCAAATGCACATTTCTATAAAAGCAATCAAAATTAAATTTGGAGTATACATTCATCACTTGGCCTAATATATTTATATACATTTTCCTCCATATTCAATGTATGAAAGGCTTTATCTCAAAATAGGGCCATGCAACTTCCAACAGGTTTTGTGCTGGAGAGTCACACATGTTGAAAACGGGAATAACAGAACAGATGCCAAACAACGGCACCAATACAACTTAGCAATGAATCACTCACCATAATAGAGCCATGTACGCCTGCACGTCGACAGGATTGACAAATATGTGGCCTTCCAGGGCGGGACGTGGGGTTTTCAGCCATAGAAACAATGTGTCGCTCGTGCCGAGACTTACCTGAAGAGTTGAGCATAAAATTAGAAATACTTTTTTGTTTATGATTATGCATTGCTTTGGCTTCTTTCGTTATAAAATTGGAATCACGTATATGTACTCTTTTGTCAAGTTTAAAAACAGAAAATATTTTAAGCATATATCTTCCGTGATCTCTGTTTGTTGAGGAAAGGCCTCTCAAAAAAATTTGGCGAACTTGTTAACCAATGGTTCATGCGGCCTTCTAGTCTCTCTATTAAAGGGAAAATACAATATTTGCAAACATCAAAAAATAAAACTACCAAATCATTTTGAAATACCTTGCTGGACTGTTACTGTTAGTGAATGACAGTGTAAAGCATCCTGTAAAATCAAGGCACCTGGTATACTGTCATTTTCAAGAAAAGTGGTATTTTTGTATCAATTTCCAACGCTGATCGGCCAACCAGCGTTGGAAAAAACTGGCTTTTTTTCAAATACTGGCCCCAATTGACCATCGCACTTGTTTGCAGTCGATTACACACCTATGAACGGGTACAAGCCAGCGAGACTGGTTCCCTGACCTTACAATTCCCCAATGTATGTAAACTGCTCTGTTTCTTCTTAAATGGAGTCAGGGAACCAGACTACAGGAAAATGATTGTTTTTCTTGGTTTTTATAGCATTTTTGAACCCAAAACCTCAAAAAAGTCAGTGTAACTATATTTGCTATATATTTCCAACCCCCCAATTCCATCCATTTCTGAAAATTACAGCAAAAGCAAATGATGTATATTCCCTTTAAAATACATTGAAATTTTAAGGCCTGTTCTAGATGCTACTTCCGCACCGAACTTAATTGAAATGAGTGGGGCAATAGCTCGTCTACAGCACGGCAGTTGCTCTAAACTTCGAACGTAATAGTCGAACCTTAATGCATCTGGAGTAATGGGCCAGGCTCAAGCAGTTCAAGCAGTTCAATGAACTTTCCGCGCAATCAAACTATTCGTGCCAATTGCATTCCCTGTGACGCAGATGCGAGGGAGGGTATTGTGAGCATGCGCATTTCCAAAATGTTTGCCCCATCTTCAAATTGAATTGAGTTTGGCACGGTAATGGCACGTCATTTAGAACAGTGCCATGCCACTGCCATTCAGAATGACGATAGCGCAGCAGCCCTGTCGAGCCAAAGGATGGTGCCGTGCCGCACTCAATTCGCCGAGGCCAAATGGTTCTGAACACCGTGCTATCGCCATGCCAAATTCAAAGAAGTTAAAATAATTGAGTTTGGCACGGCAGTAGTACGCCCTCTAGAACGGGCCTTATTCTGATTCAAGTTCTGGTAAAAAGCTGCCTTATGACCTATATGTATACTATGGTATTTTAAATTAAAAAAGAAAATTTAAAACATTTGAGTCAATCCGTGGATATTCTATCATAATATAAAGTCAAACTTACAGCAATATCACCCTCTTTTAATGCCATTCCGGCTAAGGATGCTGGAAAGAAGGAAAAAGTACAATAATCAGTTACACATTACAGCAAAAAATCTAAAGTGGACGCCAACATTTTTGCCTGAAATTTCAGGTGTCGAGAAAAAGTATGCACACATGTATGGTGCCAATAATTTATAATTTGAAAAAACCCTGAAATCAGGCAATTGCAGGAGAACTTTCGTCCCTTTCAAAGTGTTCTCTGATCTCCCTCAAGGGGCTCTTGAAAGTGGTCAAAAATTGCCCACCCCTTAAAATCATAATTCCTAAAGTCCTGCATTTTTTTTAAAAAAAAGATGACACTTTTTGAAAATGTAAAAAGTACACAAGATTAGTACTGCAGTGTACCTGGGTTGTCGCCTGTGAATGCTATGACCTGACACTCAGCAGAGAAGCCATAACGATCAACAAAGTATGGAGATATTGCACCCTTTAAAGATAGAAGTCAACGGGGGTTAAAAATGTGGGGTTACAGAGAGGATCTAGCTTTCAGGAAACGGGGGTGGTGGTTGGGGTTGGTATGAGGGGGAAGGTGAGTGAAGGCTTGCGGAAGGCACGCCCTGCTAGGGATCCAGGGGCTTGTCCCAATGAAATGTTTCGATACTTTCCCCCCGCATTCACACTTTGTGATGCTATCAGGCTAAATGAGTCGTTTGTCGGGAATTTTTATTTGGAGATTCAGGCCAAAATAGGACCACTTCGTCACATCACTTCATCACATTTCTTGGTGTTCCGACTTCCATCATTTTTGAACTAAAGATGGCACCAGCATGCGGTTTTAACAGCAGTAATGCTAAGATTGTGATTTTTTCAAATCTGTATAAAAAAAAATTGACCAGGGTCGACTAACGACTCAATTAGCTTGATCGCATCACATTTGATTTAACTTGAGCATTCCATTTGTTATTTCTGACTCTACTCTCCTATAAAATTTGTCAACAGCTGAATATGGGTTGCAACCCCCCCTCCCCCCCCCCCCCCCCCACGTGGTTAAAAATGCAGAATAAACGCACTGTTTAGAATAATATATCAGGAATTTACTTCTATTCCTTTTAATTATCTCTTTTCAGTTTTTTTTTTTGAATTATCAAATTTAACTAACGTTCCCATTGTTTTCACTTAAATGGTATTGAACCGACTATAATAGCTTACTTTTCAACAATATTGCAAATTGTTTCTTGTTTTTTTGGGGGGCACTGTATTTCTATTTACAACATTGTTATCTCATCTTGTTTTCTGTTGTAACCCAGGGCTCCCTGGGAAAATGGGTCAATAAACTGATGAAGCTAGCAATGACAAATAATACACTGATTGCGGGAGCATTTTAATCATCTATTGCTCTTACCAGATTTGTTGAAGACGGCACAGGTGGACCTAGTAGGTTAGCTAGACCGGGTGCACAGGCGTCCAGCGCTTGTGGACACCAGCATTTGCTTCGTATATCAAGAAGATTCATCCCCGACCCTGAAGAATAAAACATCGACAGATATAGTGGTGCAGGCAATTAGAAAATTCCGGACGATAACATTTACATATTTAAATGTTCAAAACCCCCCAAAAAACTTAATGTTTTACAATTTACTGTTTTTGCAAAACTTGGACAAATATGGGGGGGGGGGGGGACGAACCTGTGTTCACAGGAACGGAGTGCCCATCTCTCTTTCTTTAGCGATTGGGCCAGACTCATAAGCTGCTGTGGGGGATCGCCACACCTCCTCCACAGCGAGTCTGTTACCTTCCCAGCATTGAATAGTGCCGGTACCCATTTAACACCTGGGTTGAGAGGAGTAATTGAGGTAAAGCGCCTTACTCAAGGGCACAACACGCATGGCCATGGCGTGAATGAATCCTGTGCTCTACCGCTAGACCACGCGTCCCACAAATATGGGACAATCTACTATGAACACTGTCCAAAAAAAAATCAAAAATTATAAAATTCTTCATTGAATGCTTCTATTAACTGTGTAACTTACCATCACTGTAGTCTATTGGTGCATAGCTGCCTAGGAACAAAGAGGCTGCAAAACTACTCACTAGTGAAATTCGCTGCACAAAAACAAAAACGAATCCTCATGAAAACCTGCGATATTTTCCCCAACGTATACATCAAAGTCAAACTTAAAGTTTAAAAGCTAAAATCAGTAGGGATAATAAAATATTAGTTATTGCAGTAAAGAAATATAGAACTGAGTGGACACTAGTATACTTTTTTTAATCACTCACCTCACTAGAACTGTAAGCTGCTTGATTCTGTTGGTGGATTTTTGCAATCTGGTTTCCAGTTAAGCGCTGTTGGGATTTTATATTATGATTACATTTGTATAAAAAAAAATTAAAAGCAATTTACAATGCAATGTCAAGTATGAGAATGAAAAAATGAAGTTTAAAACTGATACATTTATTTCATTTTAACTTGATGGTTTGGAGTGAAATGGAGTCAAGTTCCACAATTGCAAGAAAACAACTTTTTTGCAAAATTTGAAATATAAAATAATGAAAGATGAATGATACAGAGAAAATCAAAATCATTCCCAAAGGCCCCCCAAAAAAGTCTCCGGTTTCTGTTATGGAGCTTGCCCCAAAAGTGGTACGGCGACGCAGCCTTTTTTTTTTTTTTTTTTACCGTTTTTTTTCTTCAAATGTCGGCTGATGACTGCAAATGGTGCCCGACTAAACTTGGTGCAAATATATGGGAGTCCTGAGAGGCCACATAAAGCTTATACTCGATCGTAACCCCATCTAAAAACATTGTAACCCCATCTAAAAATTGTGCAGCAGCAGGATTCCAGTCACACCAGTGAGTTTGGCGGTTTCTTTCATTGAATTTTTTTTTTTTTCATTTTGCCGACGCGCATGGCTATGGCGACACGCGCATACCAGATACCAGAAACTTTTTTTTTGGCCTAAAGAGACACAAATACAGTTGATGAATAATCATGCCTTTTTATATTGTCATAAGTTCAATGTATCATTATGTTTGGTAAAATTTGCTAAACTGCACAACCAATGCAAAACTTGTAACTTATTTTTTGTCATCCATCTGCACAGGGTAGAGTAAGCACACAGGTATGTTTGGTTTGATTTTTTTCCCAACTCATTCCAAATATAGAGAGTACAAGACCCATTTCAGACAAGGGTTCCTGCGTTGCAGCAAAACAAAAAGAAAAGTATCAGGAGTGACTCTTCGCCCCAATTAGATTTTGGTCAAATTTGTTTAAGTCACTTCTAACTGCTTCAAATGTCAAACTTAATTTAAATCTTAAGAATAACTTGTTTCGACACAACTCTGAAACCGATGTCTGAAAAAAACTTAAGTCATCCAATAATTTGTGACTTTGGGCATAATCCCTGGTTACATGGCATGTAGGGTCAATGGTTTCTGACTAGCGCCTCTTGAACAAAGACATTTGACTAAATGGGGAACTGCCAACATCGGGCTGGATAGCTCAGTTGGTAGAGCACCGGAACGGCAATCCCGAGGTCGCAGGTTCAAACCCTGCTCCAGTCAATTTCTTAGCTCAACTTTTAAAATATCATCCAATAATTAATTGATTTTTCAGCCTGATGATCACAAAACCCAAAGAGGAAGCAATCACCTCGTAAGCCCTGGACCCTGTGATGTCAGCCACACGCTGAGGGCCTCCCATCACCCCTTCCAGGTGACGGCACTGGGCAGTGGTGCTAGAATCCATCCACACGGGGGAGTCATTCACAGCAAAGCTGTCCTGAACACATAATAGATCATAGAATTTCAGTTAGTGGATGAGTCAACATTAGGTTTTGCCCTGCACCGACGTGTAAACACTGTATATGCAGTGTGTTACCTCCCGAGTGAAAGTTGTGGATGAAGTGGATGAGCTTCACAGTGTGCCTCTAACCATGTGCCTTGGACAGCCCAATATTCAACTTTATTATCGACTGCCACTGCTTATGTAGTCCGAGTATGATCCGTCGTTCAATAGAGCCTGCTCTGTATTCAAAGTCTGGTATATGTGAGCATGCAAATGTTATGTGACCCCGCGCGCCAGCCAATCGGAGTCGACTTGAGAAATACGGACTAAGCTATTGATTGGTCAATTTGGCTGCCATGTTTTTGTAACACTACAGGTTACCAAAGACCCGGTAGAAGGCACGCGCTGTATGGTCAGAATCTGGAGATCAAGACGCAGTGTTGTTTTGCATTATTAATCACCAGATCTGCGCAAATATCAAAGACGATTGCATGCAAGCGGCTATTCCACAGACCACTGTTTATGTGCAATACCTCACAAAATCGAAAGTGACTATTTGCCACCAATGGCTATAAAGTTGGAAGGAGTACATGCACATCACCAGTTTTAAAATGAATACCGTACTGCATGCATTTCAACTTATTTAAATAGAATTACAGTCTATATATTTTTTTATTTCAACGACAATCAACTCTCGCCTATTGAGTTTAATATTTTCCATATAAACAGCTTTCAAAGTTGTCTCTACAGTACACGTACTTAAAGTCACTATTTTGGAATCGTCAATCATTCCTAAGTTTTTTAACGAAAATTATTACAAACTTCTCTACCTAATTTTTTTTAACTTGCTCTTCATGCTGTAGTGCAAAAGTCTGCTTACAGTGGACCCCGGTTGATTTTAACACACGTAGACAAGACGATAGTGCAGATAGGCTTTTACATGCATTCAATAGTTTTTCATAAAATGTAGTGCATCTAAACTGGGAACTACATCTGACTTTAGGGCCTATACTTACTTTGAGTTGTTCATGGAGCAACTGGTTGGGTTGCAGATTGCCTAGTGTTGATGAGGCACCAGCTTTCCAATAGACACTTCCATGTTGCTAAGATTGATCATACAGAATGACAGGGAAATAGTACACAAATATAACATACTTTAAAGGTGGATAGTCCATATTAGCTCCCCGAGGTATTGGAAGTTGACAACATAGTTCCCGAGGTGAAGCTATGGGAACTAGTTCGTCAACCATCACTAAAGAGGGTCACATATATTGAGTAAGAAAAATTATCCACGTAATTCTTTCAAAAATCCCTTCAAATCTGAAATCTCGGAGCCTACCCCGAGTGTTTACCTGGCCAGTTCCAGATAGCGCAATTACCCGCGAGAAGTTGAAACCCGCAGCTTTCATGCGGTCAAGCAGTAGGTCTAATGCCTTGACCCACATAATAGTGGGAGAGGTGATAGTCAGGCGGTCGGCCTGGATGTGCACACCGCCCTGCGTTCTGCAGAAATGCAAGGAGAGGATATTCAACTGTTGCATACAAAATCTTGCTCAGCAATATCAAACAACTCATTCCTCAATAACAATCACTCAACACAAAAACAAGCAAGTTACTTCCCGCACACAAACATTTATAAGACAAGTAAGGCAGATATGGTGAGGATGAATTGAAATAGAATACACTTAAAATGAACATGCTTAAAACAAATAATGAAACTTTTAAGGTTTTTCAAATAAACCACAAAGGGAAACTGACGTGATGCATTATAATAATTTCTTTAAGTTGAACAAAATAATTGACTGGAGTGGGGGTTTGAACCTGTGACCATCCGGAAGGCTCTACCACTCCGGTGATTTACCTACTGAGCTATCCAGCCCCTTGTTGGCAGTTCCCATGCCGTCAATCGGTGGGGGGGGGGGGGGGGGGCAACAAGTACCAAACCCCCTCTCCACCCCCCCCCCTTTTTTTTTAAAGTGGGGGATATCATAGCATTTGTCCCCCCCCCCCCCCACCCCCCCCACCCCCCACTTTTTTTGTCACTGAATAAAAATTGTAGCCTACAGGCTAATGCACATGATTCTGTGGCTCAGAATGGCTGATTCACTTACTCCAAACTCGAAATGATGTTTAAATGATGATCTTTTGCTAGAACTAATGTTTTAAGTGGTCAGAAATGCCTCAGATCGCACCACATAGCATCTAGAATCCAACATTTTTCTTGACCCTTAAGCGGGCCGTAAGGGCTTTGCGCTTCGTGCTCACATTATTTCTGATCAAGGTATGTACTGTCCCCCCCCCCCCCCCCCTTGAGAAGTGATTTTCGCCCTTGGCAGTTCCCCATGTTGGCAGTTCCCTATGTTGGGGAACCGCCAACATGCCATAGGGATGCACTGTTAGCACTGTTTGTAATACTTTTAGCTCCGAAAGTCAAATTTGAAGTCAAATTTGAAATTCACAAACCTGAACTCTGGGAGGTCATTGTCAAACTGAACCAAGAATTCCTGCACGACACGTAGTGCATCATTTATTGCAATGGCTTTGATCTGTAAAAGTAAATTCACAAGTCAAATTCAGCATTAAATTGATTAAGGATGGATGCAATACAAATTTATTTATTCATTTTTGGTACTTAAAGTACAGCAATCGGGAAGCTTTCGGAAAACATTACAATGTAAATTTCAACAATGGGAGAAATTGGGGAGTTGCAATTTTTGTGAAGAAGTGTATGCACAGCAAGTGAACCCGTCAACAAATGAACAATAGGCATGATAGGTCGAACATATCTGGCGGTGAAAAAAGGTGAGTAATAACTTTTGTCACATGTGTAACTGTTAGTGTTAGGAACTTTGTTAGAAAATAGATATAGGCGTGAGTCCAGTAGACTGGCCCTGGACTGGTTTGCTTCTAGCCCCATAAATGTGGCCTATTTACTGGACTGCCTCCGTATATTAAAACATAGGCCACACATCCATATGTACACAAATCGTGTCGACGGAGTTTGTAGGATTTTTTTGCTTTAGAACTAGAAGCATACTCACCCTCTTTATAGGCTAATCAGAAAGTGCTGCCTTTTTCAGATGTCTAATTTTTGTGAAATTTCATGTTGAAATTTTGATACGCAAACATGTAAAAATGAATCTGGAAATTTCACGAAAAATATACATCTGAAAAAGGCAGCACTTTCTGATTAGCCTATAAAGAGGGTGAGTATGCTTCTAAAGCAAAAAAAACCTACAAACTAATCCTAAATGTGAAAATCAAAATTTGGCTCCGTCGACACGATTTTTGTACATGTGGATGTGTGGCCTATGTTTACGGAGGCAGTCCAGTAAACTGGCCACATTATGGGGCTAGTTTGCTTCTAAACTGGGAATAAAGTTAAAGAGCGGAGGTGGGGGCCATGAAATATGCATAAGCACAACTCAAAACAAAAGTTAACTGAAATTCAGGCATTCACTTAATTTCATTTTCAGTGTTAATGTTGTTCCGAGCCTCATTTCATTTAGCCGGGTATTGATCATTTCTTACTGGCACTGCTTGAATTCCATAATGATCTATGAACACTGTTCAACAATTTCCTAAAGATAAATCCATACCTGCTGAGTGCTAAAGTCAAACCCAAGAAAAAGATTTTCAAGCGAACCCGCCATCTCGAGCCACGCAAAAAGAGGTAGGCGTGTACTGCAGTGCACTTGATCTGCTTAGACAGCGTTCCTGCCAACTTCCCATTCTTTGTACACTCGATAAGTCTGGGTATCCGATCTCTAAGGGCAGTCGCGCCGCGTTTTCAAAACTGGGCTTCATTCCGGAAAGGGATGTTTGCACCATAACGTGAAGGACTCCGGCTAAATACATCCTTGGTTCCGTTTTAAAGACATTAAGTTAAACGTTATGATAAAAGGCCAACATTTTATAATTATGTCCCACTCCTTTGGACATCAAACCCTCTAAATGTTTCCGGAGCATGAGATGAGCTTACATCCGGAGCCAAGCCGATGTTTGGAAAACCTTAGGGCACCTCGGGCACATTGAAAAATCTGTACCAGTTTGAACGTTTTCAACAAGCAGTAAAAAGTAGTAAATATTTCATAAAAAGAGACATTCTAATCTTTCTATCCCATGTCAAAATAATAACATGCCATTCCCCACCCACCCATTACCAAAAAAAAGGATCCCAAAACAAAACACAACAAAAACATACCATACCTTGTGAACATTAATACATTCATTACTTTGGCATTCTTCCAGAGACAATTTATTCGACTCATTACATTCATTTATTCGACTTAAGTCAAAACTTAAATGCACATGCATCCAAATCAATGGTAATACATTTAGAAACAATGCCTTCTGGATTAAAAACAAACGTTTCATATTCCACAAATATTCTGCACACTCCTTTCATAAAACAACAGAAATGACAGTCTTTCAAATACTTTTAAACCTTAAATTATCAAGTAATGCTGCAAATCAGAACATGCTGTTTTCTCTAGCCTGAATTATTGAGGACAATTGTTTATGATAAACAAAGACATTTTTCACTTAAAACACAATGTGTTAATACATGCAATGTTAATAAATTGTTGATAATGCTCACAAAAGGTACAAATTAACAGCAAAAAAAATCACTGGACATAAAACATCACAATCGCTTCTGATATGATTGGCATGTACATTTGTGTTAAGGTTGGGGAAGTATTAGTACATTTAACTGTACATGTAACTGAAGAAATAATTTTCATGGAAATTTCTACCCAAACTTCAAAAGTACAATATTCCGTTTGGGTTTGGTGTGAAACAAATATGTTAGATTTATGTACACACAAAAAAAGGAGTTTAACAAAGTCTGGGTAGACCTTTTTTTGTCAAATTAACTTTGGTCTGTTTTAATAAAGTTATAAATAATAAGAATTAAATGTTGAAATACACACTGGCGAAAATGAATAGTGAGAAATCAAGGCTCCAAAACCAAAGCAAAGGTACAATAACATGTAGCACCACCGAAACTAATCCTGATTTTTTAAGGCAATAATTATTAATTAATTAAAACATTAAAAGAAAGTTACTACATACATGTATAGCATTAACACATCACAAAATGTTTTTTTTTTCCTAACTAACTTTCAAATCATACTCGGGTAAAGAAAATACATTAAAATACATTAAAATAAAACAACAAATTCTTAACAAACTGCACTAATCTCACTGTCAGTTGACAGAATTTTAAACTTTATCTTGTGAAATCCGTTTCACATGCAATGCAGTACAGTCAAATATGGGGAGATTTCAATAATAATCCTGGAAAAGTTGAGAGGAAATTTTCAACGACGGTCTAACTGAATCTCACTCAGGGATATCACTTTTTATACAACGCCTGAATAAATCCCCGTCATCTGATTGGTGGATCGTTGATCACCAAACCCATGGCATGGTCGCGCCGTAAAAATAGAAGTTCCATTCCACGGTGAATAGAAAGTTCCACTGCACAGTCATACTATTGGTAGCGCTATAACTCGGCTCTGAAGGCTCAGATGACAAGGATTTATTCAAGCATTGTATGAAGCAAATAATGTTTCACATTTGTGCAATGGAAAGAATAAATTCATTTGCCTCGTGGAATGGAACAGTCTACCTGTCACCTCATGAAATTACTCTTACCATTGCACTCATAAACATTCATTATTTGTATACTATTAAACAAAATAAACCCTAGCAGGAACTATTTTCTCCTAGATGTATCCTAAATATCCTAGATGACTCCTAAATATTTGACCAGAGAAACTGAAGTTATAGGCCTATTCCTGTGATCTGCACTAGAATGGAAACGCCAGTAAATTTAACATCGAAACCTATTTATGCTTGATACTCTGTCAAGTGGCAATACAATCTGATTGGAAATTCATATCCAACACCTTGTCAAATATTCACTGGGTAAAATATCCTACGCTTAGCTCCAATTTCTATTCTCTCAATACATTGTACTACATTCTTAACAATGGTCTGGCACAAGACAAATGAACTTATTTTCCCCATTTTCACTCCTTAACTGTTGCCCTGTGAAAGTAGCCTTACATTTTTCAAGTCAAGATGTAACGGATGTCAAGTGATTCCTTCTGATTATTAAACAACAGCCGAGATTGGAAATTCGACCTGCTGTATTTGCTTAAATGTCATAGGCCATGAAGAGGAAATCGGGCGAGCCCGGTAACTCGGGGTGGCCTGGGGGCACCAGCTCAAATCCCATGAACTTGAACGTCCGGATGAGCTGCGCTCTGTCGACGATGTCCCGGGGCAGGCAAATGATGACTTGGGTGCAACCGAGGTGTTCCTCTGCGGCATCGAGCAGAGCCACTAAGCTGTAAATATGAGGTGGGGAAGTAAAACAAAAGATAGAATTCTTCAGTATTTAACACCTTTACGGCAATTTTATATAAGTCGAGTGCACTTTGCACCATACGAGCCCAAACCAGTACATGCATGCACTCTGTCCTTCCCACTGGGGCTTTCGAAAATGTTTGAAAAGCACTATCTACTGTTCCTGCAAGGAGTCCAGAAGAGGATTTTAGTACCTGTCTCTGCTTCCTTGCTTGGCCAAATCGGTCGGCACTTGAATGTAGAGCCTGTTGTTCCACAGAGCCGTTTCCCAGACCAGCTTGCGATTGTCCGTCAAGGGGTGGACAAATCGCAGGAATTTCTTATCCCCTCTACCACCGACACCTGTTTCAGTATCATCAGCCTGTAAACAAAGAATTGGGTCAGTCTGATCAAATGTGGTCAGTATTTGCAAGAGCTTTTAACCATAACTCCCTAGGCCTTTTTGCTAGGATGTAGCCTCAATCTTGCAAAATCCTCCAATTGGCCTCATGGAAAAATAGCATATAGCCTCAATCCTGCAAATTCCTCTGTTATTTCTTGAATATGGTCCATGGAGGGGTGACCACTGCCTGAATCCTGCAAAATCCTCCGGCTTTGACTGTCAATAGGCCGAGGCAGAGGCAGTGACATCCTGGAGCAGTGCGGAGGATTTCAAGTATAATCAAGGACTAAATTTATGCATGGCTGAGCATAAACAACACAAGGTGTGGCCCAAGACCTTGACACAGTGCATACTCCGAAATCAGCATCGCACTTTTGGGCTGTAACCTCAATCCTGCAAGTACCTCCAATTTGCAAAAAGGATTTTTGAGGATTTAGGATGGTTAGGGTTAAAGTTCACAAGATTTAATTAACTTCAAAGGAAAAGTCTTTCAATTGACTCTTGAAATAAAGACATGATGATGGACCAGCTTTTGGACTTTGTAGTACCAAAATAATATCCCAACTCCGACAAAAAATTGTCCTGATATTTCAATCATTATTCGGATATCATGGTTAATTGGCTCCATCACGGACACAACACTTGCTTTTGTAACACTGCAATTGCCCTTATGCATTTAAAATGTAACAGATCTTACTTTCAAGAAGGATGCAAATACGCCGTCTGTATCGATTTCTTCATTGATGTCCTCTAGGACAAACTCCTGGCCGCTTCCCGTAGGAACATCAGGAATACCACTGAGATTCTCGGCTAAGCTGAAATATGTAATGCTTGCCGGACTCCCTAAACAAAGGAAAGGGAAAACAGAAATACGTCATTAGCTACATAAAAGTAGGAGGTTTCTTTTAATGGCAAATTCAACAAAGCCAGCAGTCGAAATCAATCAAGTGACTGTTTTTAACGGTTGAGAGCTCCCTGCCGACAGAAAGCAGGATTGACTGGTTGTGACTGTTCAACATCTTCCCTTGACAGTAGGTGATTCATAAGCCAGCTGTACACGCCGGTTACTTGCTTTTGCCTTTTGGTGGAATATGACTAGACACTGTGCTTACTGCAAATATGATCTGACTGTCGGTTACTAGCCTGTGTATAAAAACATTGCAGGGGAAGAGGATCAGTTTTGTTGACCATCTGTGACTGTTCAGACAGCACGAGGGTTGACATCACACTAATGGTTTAATAGTTTCCTTTTATTTTGCAAGGTCAGAATTTGTCTTTGTCTGTAAAATTGGATGTTGAAAATTGTATTTCAACCATCAAAATTAAAATGAATTCACAATCAGTTTGTTGTGTTCAAATTCAATGTCGAGTTGCGAATATTTTAGCATTAGGCCTATAGTATTTTTATAGCACATTCTGATACTGTTGAAAGTTACAAATTCATGTTTTTCTCCAAAAATGTCTGCAATGACTGGTCACAAGTTTACATGTAGGTGTCCACCTACCAGTGATTTGCTACCAACAAGACAAAAAACAATCCAAAACAAAATAAAATTACATGTAATCCCTGTAGATTTAACAATTCTGTTATTAAAGAATAATCCCTTTATATAAGAATTCTGTTAAATTTGTAAATCAAGAATATCAAGGAAATGCACACAAAATGGCTTTTATTATCAATTTGTCACAAGCAACGTGACATCATTAAAAATTGTACCAATTAGAAAAAAAAAAATTATTAAATAGGCATAAATCATCCAATTCCAAATCTTCACAGGAATAATGTTTAAAGGTTTAAAGGGAATGTACATCATTGGCTTTTGCTGTATTTTTCAGAAATGAACTATTTGAGAGGTTAGTATAATAGATCAAATATTGTTACACTGACATTTTTGAAGTTTTGTGTTCGAAAAGGTTGGAAAAACCAAGAAAAACAAAAATGTTCAAGTAGTCTGGTTCCCTGAATCCACAAAAGATAAAATGGATCAATTTATAGATGATGGAAAATTGTAAGGCAAGGGAACCAGTCTAGCTGGCCTGCACCCGTTCATGAACATGTAACCAATAGCAAACAAAATTTGGACTGAAAAAATGGTAAATTTGGAGCAGTAGTTGAAAAATAGTTAGGTTTTTCCAACGCTGGTCGGCCGACCACCGTTGGAAATGTTTACAAAAATACCATTTTCTTGAAAATGACTTCACACCAGGTGCCATAATTTTACAAGATGCTTAAGACTGTCATTTACCAACATGCTAGTAAGGTATTTCGTAAAAACTTGGTAGTTTTATTTTTCGATGTTTGCAAATGTTGTATATTCCCTTTAATTAATAACGGTGATCACATGATGCCAATGGCACATCGGCGGTATTCCCATATATGGTCATCATACCATCTGTCGAGTATTTGCAAACAATGGTGCAATATACATTGTACATGTTGTACTGGTACCTCCCTGAAATTATCAGCTCAAAAGATATGATAATGCAGTACCTGTGCTGGTACTGACTGTTAATATTTAACAAATCACATCAATGCATTGTGCAATCGAGCTACAATATATAGTACAGATGCTCAGTTTACACAACTGACAGAAATTGAACTTTAGCCTAAATTGTTATTGTTCAACCCATTACCAAACAGGAAAGTGTCTACGTGCAGTTTACATGAAAATTTATACAATACTGAACACTAGCCCCATTTACATGTTTCAAAAACTGGACTTCCTCCATATTTATAGCCACACGGCGATGCATGCTAAAATTGCCTGAAAAAAATGTGTTTCCTGAATGTAAAATCTCGATTTTTTTTTTCACTTGATGTGCTATGAAAGCTACTTAAAATCTGGTCAATAACAGGAAAAATCTTAATTAAGGTAAAAGCCACACGACCCATGGTTTTTGACAAACTTTCTTCAAATTTCCCTGAAAACTGAAGGATAACTAGACATCTAAAAGTACATGTATGGTTTGCAGGCCTACATGTACAGGTATGTTGTTTAAAAACAATCCCTCCCCCCAAAAAAAAGAAATATATGAAAAAGGTTGCATATAAATACAGTCTGTGCGACAGTTCCAGATCACTTTTTATACAAACCACTGTACATTTGCCCATGATCGGATTTAAATAAAAAGACGGCAATTCTGTAGAGTAGTGCCCCTGTTTAGTTTTGATTAAATTAGAGTCAAGAGTGTTTTTATTACCCAAAAATGACCTTTTCAACCTAAAGTAGACTTCTTTCAATTATGATGACACCTTTTTTGTAATTTTTAACAGTTTCTTGGTGTAGAAATTACTATTTTCTTAAGCAGTTTACGGTTGGGGCCGTGCGAGTCAGTGCGCCTTGAACATTCACGGTACATCGCGCGGTGATCGCGATCTGTATTTTCATATTTTGTCATTGTCATTGTCATTTTACCCTGAAATTTCCCTCAAAAATTCAAAACCCTGCTGGGCTGCTCTCTATCTATGACATACATGTACATGCATGTTCTTAATGCCGCCAACTATTTTGGTTGGCCAAAATAGTTTAAAAGATGAAGTGGATTTTGTTCCCTTATATAGTTATAGGGAACCGGGCCCATAGACAATGGTAGGCACACGAACGCCATAAAGACTGCTCGTTTTAGCATGCTGCTTGTGCTTGGGGCTGCAAAAAAGTCAATTTGTAAAATCCGACAAGTGACAGTCACGTCATTCGCTAGACCCGTGAACGTGGCTATATACATGTACATAGCCACGCTTCGATCTACAGTAAAAATAAACTGTTGTGATCCGCGGTTACAGTGACCGAGTGACCGTTCTAGCCGATTTTCAGCTAAATTTGACAGAATATTTGCATACAAAAATGAGTTGCACAGAAAATTCAGCAGAATTTTTTTCAGCAGAATTATGAAGATCGCTGTTTCTAAAAGAAAAGTATAGCACATTTGGTTTGAAAAAGCTTCATTTTTTTTAAAACCCTGAAACACAACCTTGCACAATGCCAATGAAACAGCAAGGCAATGTTCTAACATCTGTGCGGTTTTAAGTGTTTATTGTGTATTCGTGTAATACTGGGTGATTTGGCAGGTTTTTGAATTGGATTTAGCAGAATTTTGACACGGACCCATGGTATTACTATTTCTGTCACCCTGCCACATAAGACGGGTACCCACTGGTGGAGCTCCCACCGTTTTGCGCATGCGGAACTCGGTGTACCAGAGTACCATGCATGTCTTTGATTTTCTGACCATTTTTAACACGTTCGTTGTGCCGTATTTTTCATCAAATTTCTTGGCAATGACAGATCCAACACTCACGTACATTCACAGAAAGCTTAACAAGTAAGTGATTACCCTATAGGGCAAAATTATACGTGAGTGATGTCACGGATCAAAATATAAAAATGACATCAAATGTTTCAAAATGACACCAGAACGTGGCATTGTTTACAACATGAACAATACATGTACAACGCCACGTTCACTAGACTAGCAATGACTAGTCATTCGCAAAAGTCATTTTTTGAACGGAACAAGTAAAAAAGGAGGGTACAACTATAGAATGCAGGGCCACTACACTCTACATCCGCGCCTCTGTACGGCTGCGTGGAGGCGTGGAGCCGCAGTCGACCTACCTCCGAGAATTGCGCCCTCTATCGGCGCGCGTCTCTGCGACTCCGCGACTCCAGTGCCCCGTCGCCCTCCCTTCCTTTGCGAGGAAATTAAAAATGGATATGGATGCTTCGTTCTCAAAAAAATACCGCCGAGAATTGCGCCCTCTATCGGTGGCGCGCGTCTCTGCGACTTCGCGACTCCAGTGCCCCGCGTCTAGTCTCTGCGACTCCGCGACTCCTCGACTCCGTGACTCTAGTGCCCCGCGTCTCCGCGACTCCGCGACTCCAGTGCCCCGCGTCTAGTCTCTGCGACTCCGTGCCCCGACACATTTACAAGCGCGCCCTCCCTTCCGATCATTGATGAGAAGACAAGTGCATTCGCTGTACTTAGCACTTTTTGCAGGTTTGCATATTATTATATTGTAGCCTATTAGTTACTCCTATCCTCACATCGCCGGCCTCGATCCACGCCTCCAAGACCAAGAAAAGTCCAAGCAGAAAAAAAAACCTTGCTCCGGCGTGGCCCTGCATTCTATAGTTGCTCCAAAAGGAGGTGTCCTAAACTACACGATTTAATAATACTAGGATAAGTAGACCCGTGAACGTGGCTTGTAAACTACGCCACGCTGTTGTGTATTTCTGAACCTGGCGAAATTGTCCCTCTGACTCCCTCCATTACACACACTGGACATGCTGGACGTTATTTTGCAAATGTAATAAGTACTCACATATGAAGCTGTCTTGAAATCTGTATGTACATCAAAACTTGCATTTGACGAAATTTGAGGAAAATTCTGGCCCCGGTTTATGAAGTCCTGCTAGCTGCCATTTTCTCCCAAGTGACGCATGCGCATTGCGTTTTATTGTACCCTCCTTCGTATAATTCGACGACTGTTTACTGTCGCAGCTAAAAGAGACATCGTTTTAAACAAGTTTCAAGTCCTTTCCTCTCTCACCGCACCACACGCGGGCGCACGTACGTGCGCCCACGTGCGTGTGCACACACGTACACGAGATGAGCCGAGCAGCCAATCGGGTGCGGTTTTTTTTTCGGGGTTGCGACATGAAACAGCCGTCAATCTGTCCAAGCGACTCGTCCGAGGTCATTTGTCAGGGTCACTTGTCGGGTTAAAATGAAATTTCTACACGTTCGTATGGGTCTTTACTGATGGGCAAAATTCGTCGAAATTACACAGCCTAAACAATCGGACGGGCAATTTTAGATTTCTAGGTGAGTACTCGACACCCATACGGAATTATGCATGTCGGATCGATTTCGCTAGGTTTTAAAATACACAACAACGTGGCGTTGTATACAACGCCACGTTCACGGGTCTATAGGATAAGATACTCTTTCCATAGAATGTTTAAAATATAAATTAAAGTTGTGCACAATCTTAAGTTAATGTGATCCAACCAACCATCAAATCATTAACTTACAACATGGCGGCGACATCGGCGGAGAGTTTACTGCTGCTGAATCGAGACATTGACAATGACATTGTCCCGACTTTTTCCGACGTCTTTTCTTCATGCTTTTTGACGTTTTGATCCAGCTTGGCCAATTTTGTTAATGATAACACCATAACTGGAAATTAATGCCAACAATATTTCTTTTGATAGAGGAAAACAGGTTTGTTTCTGCTCGCAGATTTTCGTTCTAAACACTGGGGAAAATGCTGGAAAATGATTATGACACGACCCGGATTTTTATTGGAAGCTAGTGACGCAATCACCGATTGTCTGGTATCCCGTCGTCACATAATGATACAGAATGCAAGGTCAGCTCGGGTCCATTGTGGGGGCGTTTCAATGATTGTCTATGGCTCTACGGCTATGTCTATTCAGCTATTACTCTCGTACACCGCTTGTACACTTACAGCAAATTTCAAAGCCGTAGCCATAAATAATTTGGGCTAACAGACAACAATGATACCCCCCGCAATGAATTAAACAAGGGAATAAAATAATGTGTGCTGGAGAGGTTCTTATGGGGGTAAATAAACTTCCATAGACCCCAATGGTAAATGCTCCCACTTCAAAAATTCGGGAAAAATACTCACAACTCTCCAAGGTGTTCGAGACACACATCAAATTAAAGCTTATTTCATCATCTTTCATTTTCTGTTCAATTTTCGGGGGTCAACTGATGACTTTTAGGAGAACTTTCCATCTGAAGATGATCACCCCTGAAAATAGTCCTGAAGCCCATCGCCATTTTGAAAAACGATGCCTACACTCCATTGCAAAATAGAGCGCTTTTAGGGTCCAAATTACATCAAAATTACACAGAACTGCAAGCTCCCAGTCCTGTGCACGGCTTCCACCCATATTTATGGCCCACAGCATGCTCAAATACCGAAGATTTTGAGGGCATGCAAATCGTGATTTGGCCGGCGCAGGCAATTTCGGACCGATTTACTGGTCTGCACCCTATATCACTCTGTTTAAGACCGCTTAGAGTTTGGGTGCTGAGTATTACCCGAGCCGGATCAGCACCCAGACTCTAAGCGGTCTTAAGCAGAGTGTTTAATGAACCACATAAAATAAAGAGACAAACAGTCAAGCTGTTTTGGGTACATTAATGGAGAACCATTTATTCTAAGGCTACTAGGCCAGACCAAATTGAATTAAGAAATTCTACAAGGCCAAACACATACACTATAGAGTCTGTATTGTAACTACATCTAAGAAATAAAAGAGAAATCCTCATGAATGAGATACAAAATTAGACCGTAAAAAGAAAACTTTAGGCAAACTGTTACATAATCTAATTAAAGGAGAGGGAGGGTGGGAAGAAAATTGTTGAAGTCAGTGCTGCTGCGGCTTGAATCAGAATGAAGCTGATCGCACTTGCCTTCACCATATAAACCCATTTCATGACACATAGAGACAATACTAATTATTTAACTGGTTGCTATGCAAAACCATCTGTTTCCATGACTCATGAGGGAGAGTACTTGGAAACAGGATGTGGGGGACCTGCCATGTGGAGGCCATGGACCAACACTGACCATGAGTTGTGGTAAGTGTTGTTTGTGCATCAAATGTATACTGTCTCCTGTAGTTCAGTAAAACAAAAATCATCCTTGATTTTCTCCTTTAATGAACCACATAAAACAAGGAGACAAACAGTCAAGCTGTTTTGGGTACGTTAATGGAGAACCATTTATTCTAAGGTTACTAGGCCAGACCATGGAGGAAGGAATAGTCTATTCCTTCCTCCATGGCCAGAAGAAATTCTACAAGGAAATTCTACCGCGCGCGCGTGTGCGTCGTTCCAATACTTGTGCGCGCTGCGCTGAATAACAAAACGAACTACCAATTTAAATTTTCCTACGGTGCTTCTTAAGAATCACCGTTGGAAATGCCTTCTTTCGTTGATTACTTCAAAATGACAGCGTCCCAGAAAGAATAATTTCACAGGGAGTTTAGTTCCCTTACTATCTTTCAACCAAGTTTGTTTTTCAACAGTAATTACGCCAGTTACTTTTCGGATGGCTGCAAATGATGGACTATAGCTTTAAAGCCAACTTTTAAAACTGTGTAAAGGCCTGCAATTGCAAAACAAACCAAGCAATTTTCACGTTCATATTTCGTGCGGAAAAGAAAATCGAAATGTTGAAAAAGCACGTGGGCCCTATATAGGCCTACAAACTTGTAAAAATGTCATACTTTATGAAAATGTGTGCGTGGCGATGCAGCATTTCGATGATCTCTAAAAAATGGATGCTGTGTTTCGATGATATTTGTTGTTCTTCCTTATACCGACGTTCTTAGCGCCCATTTTACCCCCCTTAGGGCAGTGGCATAGCGGGAGGGGGTCTGTTGCACAGTGGCAAATTGCAACCGGCTACAGATTTTTAAAAGCGAGCCGGGGGGGGGGGGGGAGCCGGCTACATCATCGGAGAAAGCGAGTCACGTCAGTCGGTAGTGATGAAGAGCGCCACCTATAGACTAGCCTGCACCCTTTAAACAGCTGCAGGAGCTTTAATGATGTCTTTATATTATAGGCCATGATAATGCCATCCCCACTTCCCTCCCAAGATTCTGTGAAGCTCCTCAGGTTGCAGGCCAGTAAATCGGTCCAAAATTGCCTACGCCAGCCAAATCACTATTTGCATGCCCTCAAATTCTTCGGTATTTGAGCATATTATGGACCATGAACTTGAGGGTTTGTAAAAAAAATATGGGTGGAAGCCGTGCACAGGCCTGTGAGCTTGTAGCTCTGTGCAGTTTGGATGAAACTGGGACCCGAAAAGTGCTCTATTTTGCAATGGAGTGTAGGCA
Source organism: Patiria miniata (assembly GCF_015706575.1). Lineage (NCBI taxonomy): Eukaryota > Metazoa > Echinodermata > Asteroidea > Valvatida > Asterinidae > Patiria > Patiria miniata. Next base: position 19,252,701 of record NW_024037076.1, on the reverse strand, counting down.
TCGTTTTTCAAAATGGCGACGGCTTTCAGGACTACTTTAAGGGGTGATCATCTTCGGATGGAAATTTCTCCTAAAAGTCATGAGTTCACCCCCCGAAAATTTCAAAGAAAATGAAAGATGATGAAATAAGCATTAATTTGATGTGTGTCTGGAACACCTTGGAGAGTGGTGAGTATTTTTCCTGAATTTCTGAAGTGGAGGCATTGATCATTTGGGTCTATATGGTAGCAGTATATTTAATGGTCTGCAACCATCAGCCCTTCCCGGCCCAGCGCCCTATGCCCTGTGTGCAGGGCGGGGGAACGAGCAAAAGAGGCACATCGGTATCGTGAACAGCGCCCCTAGAGTAATGTGGTGTCCTGATGTAATTGATTTCGTCTGCATTTTAATATTCGTGTGGGTTTTTTTTAAATTGAGGATGAAAACTTGCTTTTGACGTTTTTTTTACGAAAATACTGTTTGATAAAAGGCTGATGAAGGACGGTTGGGAACAGCGAACGGAATATGCCTATAGACCTGACAAAGAGTCAGGCGCGAATCCAGAGGGGGTCAACCCGCCCCCCCCCCCCCCCCCCCACACACACACACACCCCGCCAGAACCCCCCTTCCCCCCAACCCCCCACCCGCTCTGATGCACACAAAATATGTATAGGCTAACAATTATAATAATGATAAGATCGGATAAAAAAATCGAACAGGCCTGACCCTCCCCCCCCCCCCCCCCCCCCCACCCCGCCAAAATTCCTGGATCCGGCCGCCCCTAGCACGGAACGCACATGATGCCTGTTTAAAAAAAACCTACATAAAAAATAAAGTGTTCGTTGTTGCGTAACGATAAGAATGTTTAGCAGACAAATTGTTTTTTGAGGAGAATTCTAAGGAAGCCTGATGGCCGAGTGTTAAGATTCGTCGTCCACGAATCGCGGAGCCCGGGATCGAATCCCGTCGGTGTCTTTTTGCTTTTCAACACACGCGTTCTATTCAGTCATTATAAGATGTTTAATTTCCCGTCGTAAAATACCAACGGTACCTTGGCTTAATCGGTAAGCACTGCGGCTGGTACTGTCCGTGAGTTCCAGGTTGGCGCCTTCGTACAGGTTCAGGGCATGTGGTCCACTCGGAGGATCAGGGCTTAGGGGCCGCCCTGTTCCTCCCTTAGCTCTTTGCTTTTACATGGTGCCTGGCCCTCCGGGGTTACATGGATGGACAGGGAAGGAAGTGTGTATTGGTCGGGGACGCCGAGACCCTGGAAGAGAACTAAGGGATTGGCTGGGGCATTGTTATGGCTCAGACCGATCCCTGAAAGCTTGGCTAGCACATAACTTTTTGATTTTTTTTGTATCCTCTTTTTTCTTCAACTTTGGTTTAGTTTGATATTTACATCTGCTCGGCAGTGCTACGGTAGTATTAAAAACAAACAAAGGTCTCTGTAATAAATCCATGAATTTTGAATAACTTAATATAATCAAAACGAAGTTTCTTTCGATCAATATGGCTTGACCATTATTAACGGCACAATTTCCAATTGACGTAAGAAACGCCGTATGCAATATTACGTACCGGGCAAAATTTTAAATGTGCATTGTAATATGTATATTACATCTTTCAAATAATGTTTCTTTAACTGTGAACATTCCCAAAAAAATATATTAATTCTGAAAATAGGAAAACGCAAGAAAACAAGGCCCCTCACCCTTAAAACTGGAAATTCAAAATTGAAAAAAACAAAGTCAAGTGGAACACCCGAATGTACCTTAAGGATTGAATTGGAAAATTCCATTCATAACATGGGGCTTTTACAGACGCACCCTACTTTCAAATTGGGCGCCGTTCAAATCCGACGATTATAACACTGTATTATTACAGAATAGCGTACAAATACCCAAGTGCGTGCACAGGCGGACGTTATTACCAGTATAGATTGTTTGGGGTGTCGGAGCGAGGGGGGGGGGTTTCAAAAAAATTTTTAAGGTAATTTCTATGAAAAAATTGTTTCACAGAGCTGTGGACCCCCCCCCCCCTCCTTATCGGTGCCTGGGCAACTCTTGTACAGTGCTAGATATTTGATGGTTTCTGCCGGCGCGACGTCAGACCATACGTCGTGTCAAAAAATAATGTCTTACTTATGATCCCAAATAACTATGTTGTTTACAATTACAAATGGAATTCAACCCAAAAAAAAAAATTAAAAATCGAAATTTCAATGAGCTTTCAAATAAGACATCGCACGAAAATAAAAATCAGCCCATATCAAGCAATCAATTAATATTATTAATCAATTTCAACTTTCGAATTAAGAGCGGGACGCTCCTATAAATTCGTTCTGAATAGTGTGCGCAATTTCAGAACTGGAGCGCGTCATTTAAAGCCAACTTTTAAAACTGTGTAAAGGCCTGCAATTGCAAAACAAACCATGCCAATTTCACATTCATATTTCGTGCGGAAAAGAAAATCGAAATGTTGAAAAAGCACGTGGGCCCTATATAGGCCTACAAACTTGAAAAAATGTCATACTTTATGAAAATGTGTGCGTGGCGATGCAGCATTTCGATGATCTCTAAAAAATGGATGCTGTGTTTCGATGATATTTGTTGTTCTTCCTTTTACCGACGTTCTTAAGCGCCCATTTTACCCCCCTTAGGGCAGTGGCATAGCGGGAGGGGGGCTGTTGCACAGTGGCAAATTGCAACCGGCTACAGATTTTAAGAGCGAGCCGGGGGGGGGGGGAGCCGGCGACATCATCGGAGAAAGCGAGCCACGTCAGTCGGTAGTGATGAAGAGCGCCACCTATAGACTAGCCTGCACCCTTTAAACAGCTGCAGGAGCTTTAATGATGTCTTTATATTATAGGCCATGATAATGCCATCCCCACTTCCCTCCCAAGATTCTGTGAAGCTCCTCAGGTTGCAGGCCAGTAAATCGGTCCAAAATTGCCTACGCCAGCCAAATCACTATTTGCACGCCTCAAATTCTTCGGTATTTGAGCATATTGTGGACCATGAACTTGAGGGTTTGTAAAAAAAATATGGGTGGAAGCCGTGCACAGGCCTGTGAGCTTGTAGCTCTGTGCAGTTTGGATGAAACTGGGACCCGAAAAGTGCTCTATTTTGCAATGGAGTGTAGGCATCGTTTTTCAAAATGGCGACGGCTTTCAGAACTACTTTAAGGGGTGATCATCTTCGGATGGAAATTTCTCCTAAAGTCATGAGTTCACCCCCCGAAAATTTCAAAGAAAATGAAAGATGATGAAATAAGCATTAATTTGATCTGTGTCTGGAACACCTTGGAGAGTTGTAAGTATTTTTCCTGAATTTCTGAAGTGGAGGCATTTATCATTGGGGTCTATGGTAGCAGTATATTTAATGGTCTGCAACCATCAGCCCTTCCCGGCCCAGCGCCCTATGTCCTGTGTGCAGGGCGGGGGAACGAGCAAAAGAGGCACATCGGTATCGTGAACAGCGCCCCTAGAGTAATGTGGTGTCCTGATGTAATTGATTTCGTCTGCATTTTAATATTCGTGTGGTTTTTTTTAAATTGAGGATGAAAACTTGCTTTTGACGTTTTTTTTACGAAAATAATGTTTGATAAAAGGCTGATGAAGGACGGTTGGGAACAGCGAACGGAATATGCCTATAGGCCTGACAAAGAGTCAGGCGCGAATCCAGAGGGGGTCAACCCGCCCCCAACTCCCCACACACACCCCGCCAGAACCCCCCAACCCCCCACCCGCTCTGATGAAACACACAAAATATGTATAGGCTTCCAATTATAATAATGATAAGATCGGATAAAAAAAATCTAACAGGCCTGACCCTCCCTCCCCCCCCCCCCCCCCCCCCCCCCCCCGCCAAAATTCCTGGTTCCGGCCGCCCCTAGCACGGAACGCACATGATGCCTGTTTAAAAACAAAAAAAATCCTACATAATAATAGTGTCCGTTGTTGCGTAACGATAAGTATGTTTAGCAGACAATTTGTTTTTGAGGAGAATTCTAAGAAGGCCTGATGGCCGAGTGCTTAGATTCGTCGTCCACGATTCGCGGAGCCCGGGATCGAATCCCGTCGGTGTCTTTTTGCTTTTCAACACACGCGTTCTATTCAGTTATTATAAGATGTTTAATTTCCCGTCGTAAAATACCAACGGTACCTCATATATTAAGCTTAATCGGTAAGCACTGCGGCTGGTACTGTCCGTGAGTTCCAGGTTGGCGCCTTCGTACAGGTTCAGGGCATGTGGTCCACTCGGAGGATCAGGGCTTAGGGGCCGCCCTGTTCCTCCCTTAGCTCTTTGCTTTTACATGGTGCCTGGCCCTCCGGGGTTACATGGATGGACAGGGAAGGAAGTGTGTATTGGTCGGGGACGCCGAGACTCCGGAAGAGAACTAAGGGATTGGCTGGGGCATTGTTATGGCTCAAACCGATCCCTGAAAGCTTGGCTAGCACATAACCTTTTGATTTTTCTTGCCTACTATGAAAACATGTCTGCCTATGAAACGTCCTTCGTTGGGGTCCAAACACTGCAAGAACATTGTAGTTTGTGTTTTTTTCAAGTTTTGAAGAATGTTTTGGGTTTTTTGTGTGCCCATTGGTTTTCAAGGATCTTTAAAAAACAAGACACGGCAGGCCTAGTAAAGCTGGTTTCACGGAAAAATGCTTTTCTTGTAGTCTGGTTCCCTGACCCTATTTCAGGCGAAACAGAGCAAATTGTAGACTTCAGGGAATTGTCAGGTCAGGGATCAGCCCAGCTGGCTTTGCACCCATTCACGGATGTGTAACCGATTGCAAACAAATGTGGACTAACTAAAATTGGTAAATTGGGGGCAGCATTTGAAGAAGAAAAAAAAAAAAAAAAAAAAAAAATCGTTTTTTTTGCAACGATGGTCGGCCGACCATCGTTGGAAATTAACACAAAAATCTCCTTTTCTTGCTCGACGCCAGTGTTGTAGTACTCGTACTCGGTACTTGTACTCGAGTACTACTCGAGCGTACTCGTACTCTTACTCGAATGTCAAAGTACTCGTACTCGAAATGACGGCACTCGTACTCAGGCAGCATAGTACTCGTACTCGACATGTCGTAATTGAGTGGTCGGGCACAACCCGACCACTCTTTGGATTTGTTGCGATTAATCTTTCTTTCTTTCTTTCTTTCTTTTTTTTTCCGGACAATACTTCTCCGCGGGTTTTCTCTTAAACGGTATATGGTATGAACTTGTAACTTTCACTATTTATCTACCCTCATCCAAAGTGGTGCATATTACTCTGACGTCATGATTACGTCATCAAGTGTCAAATTACAAGTGATTTTATCTGAAAAAGTGACCAATTACTTTCACCCATAACTCTTGAACCAAACAATCAATGATGTTTGTATTCTGTAATCAGATAGACCATTAATCGCTTAACATTTTTTGTCATGTACCTGAACTCGCTTGACCTTTACTTTTGGGTCTACCGGAAGGTCAAAGTTAGGTGAATTCAAAATGAAGACGTTAGCCGGACATCAAAACAAAGCAACATTTCTTCCAAACGGTTCACGGCATGATCAAAAAACCTTGTGTGAACTTGTACCATGTTACAAAGATGTTATAAATTTTGTTACGTCATCATGACGTCATCAGGTATCAAATTACAAGCGATTTAAGGGCAAATTTTGACAAAATAGTTTGCGTTATATCTTTTGAACTAAATAGAGTATCGTGTTCGTTTTTTCGTGAGGTTGTAGACTATGCCGTGAGAAACATTTCCCGGACATAAAACCGCTTGACCTTTACTTCCGGTGTTACCGGAAGTGCAATAAAAACTGAATATAACTCAAAAGCGGAAACATTTTACCACAGACATATATATATTATGCAAGTGTTTAGTGAGAAATGCAAGTCATAAAAAAACTGTGATGACGTCATTCATCCGAAAGGGCGCCACTAGCGGCACATAAAATAGTGTTTATTTTCTTTAATCTGAAGACCATCGGTTCAAATTTTACCAAATCGCCCCTTGATATTCTTTGATTAACCACAGATAACTTGGCAAGGTTTCAAATTCATGACGTCTTCAGACCGGAAGTTACGTCTATGAGAATTTGAAAACGATCATATTATAAATTGAATGCTATCATTTGATCCATGTCGTATATCTTCGTAGCCCAAATAGCGATATCCATAAAAATGTGAACCTTTTGCTTCCAAATACTAGTGACGTCATCAAACCGGTGGTTAGGTGTTATAAATACATACAATTATATTTTTCATATTTCCGTACGTTAATTATCTTCACAATAAACATTTATCCACTCCGAACTAAATCAGTTTTCACTTCCCGTTTTTTTTTTAATAATGACGTCATCAAACCAGAAATAACTCGTATGTGTACATAAAATGTCTACGGAAATTTATCACACCTTTAAAGATGCATTTTTTTAAGCAAAATAATTCATTGTGATGAAAAGGATTTAATTTCGTGATCCTTTGTTATTGCATAAACATATTCATAACTTAACTCGGCAGTTTTTTATGAAAAAAATTGCCTGCCCGACCACTCTGCGTTTGTAACAACAAACGCGAACCTCTAGTTGTATTCGATCATCAAAGTTTACTCGTACTCGAATGGGGGGAGAATGTTGTAGTTTGACTATATACCACGGCCTTATTTTATCTTTACTGTCAGTTTGAAATGGTTGATTGGCTTGTGGAGAAATCGAAGTTTCCTGATTTTCCTCTGTGCACGTCCGGACAATTATTTCACAGCCAGCAATGAGTGGGTCTGTACAAAATGTATATTGGTTTGACTATAGGCCTGGGCCAATTACGCACAACGAACAATTTGCCGTATGGCCGTACTCGGAGGTACAAGTACTCGTACTCGCACTCGGCAACCTAAGTACTTAGCAGTACTCGGTACTCGGGAAAAAAATACTCGACTTCAATATGCCTAGTCAACTACGAGATAGACTGGTCTTTATTTTAGTCGACGCCGCATGGCTGATCATAAAAACAACCTCGAAATGATCTCGGAAGCATGGGCGTCGCCAGGATTTTTTTCCAGGTGGGCAAAGCAAATTTTTCCCCAAAATATCTTAATTGTTCATTATATGCTCAATTTATCATTTTTCCGAGCTTGAGCAGGGGAGCATTTGCCCTACCACCCCCCCCCCATCATCAAATAAATAGCAATATGGCTTCGCACCTCTTTTTCCTCCCCCCCCCCCCCCCCCCCCCCCCCCACTTTTTCTCCGTTTTCCGATGGGGGGGGGCAGCGCCGCATGCTCGCATGCTCGGAAGCTGCGGGCTAGCCTTGGTCAATGCTCTCGTCGTTATTCGTCCCGAACGCGGTCAATCGTCGGCATATATCCTCACGCGCTATGCACATGCATGTAAAAATACAGCGCGAACAGCGACCTCACGCGGCCACTATTTTTATGCAAATCAGTTGGAGACGATCTCCAACTGATTTGCATAAAAATAGTGGCCGCGTGAGGTCGCTGTTCGCGCTGTATTTTTACATGCATGTGCATAGCGCGTGAGGATATATGCCGACGATTGAACGCGTACGGGACGAATAACGACGAGAGCGTTGACCAAGGTTAGCTGCGGGCCGATGCATTTATGTTCATGCATGTGTGACGTGAGTGACCTCGATTTGGAACACTGAACTTCTAAGGTAGCAGACCAGTAAATAAACTTCCATAGGCCCCAATGGTAAATGCTCACACTTCAGAAATTCGGGAAAAATACTCACAACTCTCCAAGGTGTTCGAGACACACATTAAACTAAAGCTTATTTCATCATCTTTCATTTTCTTTTCAATTTTGGGGGGGTTAACTGATGACTTTTAGGAGAAATTTCCATCCGAAGATGATCACCCCTGAAAATAGTCCTGAAGCCCATCGCCATGTTGAAAACGATGCCTACGCTCCATTGCAAAATAGAGCGCTTTAAGGGCCCCAATTTCATCCAAATTGAACGGAACTACAAGCTCACAGTCCTGTGCATGGCCGGCTTCCACCCATAATTTTTACAAACCCTCAAGTTCATGACCCACAGTATGCTTAAATACTGAAGATTTTGAGGGCATGCAAATCGTGATTTGGCCGGCGCAGGCAATTTCGGACCGATTTACTGGTCTGCAACCCTAATGCACACTTGCTCACTTGATTCATTTTGTTGAACGTCTCGATGCACACTGTACATGCACATGTACTCACAAATTGTAAAACATGGCTTCAGAAGAGGTGTGCAGCAACTTGCCCGTTGTGACGATTTTGACTAGGTTTGCAGGCCGGGACGGGGGTTTCTTGAGTCGTGGAAAAAGCGATTGGGTGACATCCCATGTAACGTTTTAGACCACCAAAATCCAGGTAGGCTAACAAAATAATTCATACATCACTGCACGAAGGTCTGGGCTTAGTGGAATCATTATCGTGTTAACTGAGACACATGGCGCACCAGGGGCGGCGGAACGCTTTTCAAACTCGGCAACACCAAAAAGGGGCTCTTATCCAGAAAAAGGGGCGCCTTCCGTCGGTGTGAAAGTGAGAGCCCTTTGGCCTCCGCAATGGCGGATCCAGAACAACATGGGGTTTTTTTTTGGGGGGGGGGATCTGAGGCAATTTCTGACCACTTTAATCAATTTGGGTTTTTTTAGGAAAAGATGGTGGCTATTTTTTTTGTGACGTCACAAAAAAATGGGTTCCTATTTTTTTTTTGGGGGGGGGGGGAGTCATGGCCCCGTTCCCCCCCCCCCCCCGATCCGCCCTTGGGCCTTGGTTTCGGCACACCGCACACCCTCCGCCCGGCAGTAACCTCTCTGGGTCCGCCCATGAATTTGACTAGATAATATGTAGAAAGACCTTTTTTATCGCGAGAGGGGCACTGTTGCTTTTGATGGCCAGCTCATGACTGTGACCATTTTATTTGCGTGAGGAGGAGCACTTGATTTTTAAAGGACAGTTTTCCATGAGACGGGGAACAATTTTAATGCTGCGAGCTACTAATACAATTGTGCTTTCGGGGGGAAGTTTTACATCTCCGAGTCGAGAGGTTTATCGCGATAGGAGCACTATTGTATTTTATGGCCCATTTTCCCATCTCGAGAGGGGCACAATTTTATTATTGCGAGAGGGGTATTTGCGCTTTCTAGGGGTAGTTTTCCATCTCGAGAAGGTGCACAATCTTGCTAATGCATGAGGGGCACCTGTGATTTTGAGGGGCCGTTTTCCATTACAAGAGAGGAGACAATTTTGTTTGTAGCGCGATCATTATGCTTTAATACGTGTGCGTTTAAGGCCCAGTTTCTCTAGGGGGCACATTTTATAACCGCGGGACATTACATATTATGTAACACATTATGTTTTTTTCCCTCTTGCCTGTTCACAGAGGAGGCTATCGTACATCTTCAAGAAGCAGAGATTGTACTTGCTGACCCTGAATTCATTGGGAAGTTTTTCAGTCAGTTGAGGAAGACAAAATGGGTACAGAGTACATATGCAGGTAGGCATATAATTTACGAGGTAAGATCAAGCTCAGTCATGGTAGAAGATGTAAAGCAAAGTGAATGTGGGTGGGAAAAAACATTTATAATGAAAACGATGCGTGACATTCTCGGGCTTTCATTTGCGACTGTCTGCATGGAATACACAAAATGAAATAACCCCAACAATTCAAACAGCAAAATTCGTCGAAATTACATTCCGGTATAATTGATGAGATCATGAACAGTAACATCCAAATTCGGGGTTTAAACTTAAATACTGTTTAAATTTAAAAGACATTTCAACTACAACACTGCATTAAACAATCTGCTTGTATTATTGGAGCAAATGTGACAGTAAATAATTAGGTCCAGTTGTTTATAGTATTTGTACGGCATGACGTGGTGTTAGAATCCTAATCATAATATATGAAGTTTGTACATCGTAATTTTGTGAGTATCGGTAATCTAGAGCTATAGACACGTCACTTGGTTTTGTTAAATTCAATTAAAAGCACCAAAAAACACCTAATGGACATTATGAACGAGCCGTTGGCCATTTTTGTCGAGTTCGCTGAATGTATTTCATAAATTGTTAACTGTTAAATGGGATGGCGCCAGACTATTTATGCAGCCTTATTTTTAATACTGTCATTTCTTTTTTAAATCTGGCTTTAACCCTTAAAGGGCCGGGTTATTTTGACCATCTCTCAGCCGGGGGGCTTTTTTTTTAGGGTTAAACATTAGGGAATGATGAATTACAAATGTTAAATTATTCATTGAAGCAGACTTGAAATAGTTATTACTTTACTTGCTTTCAATTCTCTTCGCAAGTTCAAAAAATGATGATTTTACCTCACTTTCAATTCGATATGGCCGACTCGTGCTTAAGCCCCATTTTTTTTGTCTTCACTTGATTGTATTCTGTCTCTTATAACCACAACTGAACAAGGCTTAATACATTGCTTAATAGTGAAAGAAAATAAGCGAGCATCATTATGTTGTGTTTTTTTAGACACGTTTCCAGAGAAGCACGTTATTTTCCGTTCGATACCTGCCATGTTATCCAATCTTGTAGCTTGTTAATTGACTCCTTGCATACCACGAGGCACTCTGGTAACTGAGACAATTACACTGTAACTGAGACAATTGGTCACGTATAGAAATGAGTCTACTTCTGCTGAAATGCTCAAAACAATTTTTTTTACCAGAACCTTAATTTATTCGTCCATACGTTCATGGCTGTCGAGGCGGATGGCGTGCCCGAGGCGGTATTTCAAGTTGGGGTGCGTAAGCTATAATCATCGTGACCACAGAGGGCAGCACATCATATGAACTCGTACACACACTTCAAGTTTTAAATTTCTTAGAACGTATAAAAAAGTAGAACTTTGGGGGATGGGGGTGCGTGCACGCCCACACCCGGCGGTCCCCCCCCCCTCCCCCCGAACCCCCCTGAACCCCTACTGACAACCCCCCCCCCCGATCGGCTTGCCTCGATGGGCGTGCCAATTCTGTTCCGATGGTAGATACAGTAACTACAGGGGTCAATTGAACATTATATAATTTTGCATCATACGTCGTCGTGTAACCATAAATTGGGGGGGGGGACGCCTTATATCAATGGGTGCATATATAGTTCCCCAATACATATGTTCCCATCCCCAATACCGATGTTCCCTAACCCTTACCCTAATCCTAAGGATTTCGGGGAACATCGGTACTGGGGAACATATATAGGTGGGGAACATCGGGCAGATCCCATATCAATGCAGGTATTGACAGCGTGGTGAAGGCACTCAACCCCAGCGATATACCCCCGCCCTTCACACTAACACGCAATGCTTCTGGACTACGGACTACCATAGCCGAGTACGTCATAGGTCAGATGATTGCGCACGAGCGGCATTTCTATGAAATGAAGAAAGCTCAGGAGCAGAAATTATGGTACGTCCTGCAAAACACCACCACAAAATAAACAACTGCTTTCCTAATGCGTTGAATTTCAAATGAGTTTCTTTTTTTATTAGTGTGAGACCGAAATTTGGACTGTCCCTGATACAAATCTCACAACTTAGGTGTTCCACATTACACCCCAAGGTCTTCACCTCACTCTTTTCCAAGCAAATTGCACCCACAGAATACCAAGACTGTGATTTCACCCTTGTACAGGGGAAAGTGACCTCATAAGGGTACAACCCCCAGCCTGACCATTACGTCAGTCTATGGTTAGTCTACCTTTGCTCAGAAATGATGTTTTATAAGCTATATGTTTTCCTTATATGACATCATACCCTATTTTCACCCAAAATTGTCCGTCTGAAACTGTATAAAGTGTCCACATTTTCCCACTTTCATGGAGTTCTTTTCCTCCCTGGGAAACCAGAGGCATATCCATGATTTAGCCCTAGGATCTGGCCAGTCTTCATCCACGACATTCTGTCTTCCGTCTCCTACTTCTGTAATTATGCAAGACCCGGTAGAATTGAGTTCTTGAGAATGAAATAGTTTCTCCATAAAGCCAGGGTGTCTTTGTATTCTTCGTGTTCATCGTTCATCCCGCTCATAGCCACAGCTACCGTAACATATAAATATAGTCAAACATCCCAAAGACTATATATCCAAATCTATATGTTACATTAGCTAAACCTTTTTACGACTTTCAAAATTGCTCCATTTGGGAAAGTAATTGCCTGATTTTTTTATGATACAAAATGACATCCAAAATATAAATGGAATTTTGAATAAAGACACTGATGAACTGTTCTGTCTGCCCGCAGGGAACTATCGTGTTTTGGGACACCTCACACTTGGAATAATAGGTCTGGGGAGATTGGTGGAGAAAGTAAGAAACTCAAGTTTTTCTCTCATCTTGCCTTGGCTCATCTCATCCTGACTCGTCTGTCATCCTGTTTGATATCACATGTTGCACGTTGTCTGAGCTCATTTTCATCCACTTACAAGTGGCATTATCTCATGACATGAGAAGAGTATGCTTTGCCCGTCGTCATGCAGTGCAGTACTCCTGAGTCCTGACCACGACGGGCAGTAGCTGTCAGAAACGTTGAGTTTCACCGGTTCTTTTCACACAAGAGATTTCTTGTGTAAACACGATGCAACCACAATGTTACTCTCACTCGTGTTGATTTGTGAAATGTCCATCTCTTCTCATTTTGTCTCCTTAATTGCTTTAATGTTCCTCATTTAAAAAAACACATCATTTGCATGCTTCTTTTTGGGGGAAACGTTGTTGTGGAGAGAGGGTGTTTGCGTGTGTGTACGTGTATAATCTTGGCACGCTATCAAATCTATCACGAAGGCCCCCTTCAATGGCGAAGTATTACGCTGTAGACGAATCCGGGCAATGTGCACACACGAGGCCCCCTTTTATGGCGGAAGCATTGTGCAAGTTATCGTGCAAAGCTACAGTGCCCCATGACGGATTATCTGAACAATAGCTAAGCCGCACAATGCTTTCGCCATTGAAAGGGGCCTTCGTGGCAGAATTGGCAGCGTGCCCGGATTGGTATATAGCTGTTGTTCAGATAGAGTTTACAATGATTTCTCCATTGCTCTTGAGTGACCACGTGCCCGGATTCCAACGTTAGAGTGTGCACAGAGAGAATGACTTTTTGCCATTGAATGCCCCTATTGGTTTTTTTGTATGTCTTCAGTTGCAAGGCTCTGCAAGGCCTTCGGAATGAAAATTTGGGGATTAGGAAGAAGAGACCTACCACCAGAAAAGATATCAAAAAATGTGGATGAGTATAGGTAACTAGCTGTTAGTCAAATAACTTTGGAGTTGACTTTTGTAATAAGCCTCTGTTCTGATGACGTCACATTTTGTTTACTTATGCACTTTTCTATGGGGCTACGAAACCGTCGTCCCAACCAGGCTCCCATAAGAAAGCGCACATGTAAACAAACCGTGACGTCATCAGTACAGAGGCTTAGTCAAAAAGATTAAGATAGTTTTGGATTTGAGCTAGTATTTTAGTTTCTCCCGAATTGTTTTAACTAATTCTAGAACGAATATTGCTGTCGCGAGTTGCTTGAAACGATTCCCTAGCTCGAGAATAGTATAGAGGGAGTATTTTGAAGTATTATGGGAAGGTTTTTATTTGTACACAAGTCTACGGGAAATGGTCTCCCTAAGCTACCATTTTTATTATATATTTCTTTTGTTATTTCGTAATATTTTAAGGATGTATTTGACACTATTTCATGTACTGAAACCCAGGATTACTCAAAACTATACGGCCAACTTGCAGCTGTTATAAATCAGGAGGAAACACCAGAAACATGCGACGATATAGTCCCCCCCCCCCCCAAATGATTACGGCCTGTAAACCTACTCAGTTATTAATACAAAGTAACTTGATTTAAGACCTGTTTTGTTCCTGTCTGTTGCGACACTTATCCAGACCGTTAGCAGGCTTGGCTGAGCTCCTTACTGAGTGTGACTACATCTGTAGTGTGCTGCCTCGAACACCAGCAACCGATGACCTGCTCTCCGGCGACGTCCTGTCAAGCTGCACCAAGCAACCTGTCTTCATCAACGTCGGACGGGGTAGCGTCATCAGTGAGGACACGATTCTCAATGCGCTGGACAAAGGATGGATCTCCCACGCAATACTCGACGTCTTCAGAACTGAGCCGCTGCCGGTCATCAGTCCACTGTGGTCTTCCCCTCAGGTAAAAATGAAATGAAATAGAGTTTGAAGCCTGATAGTAAACTATTACCACAGCAATTGGAGACTTTTAGGCTTGCAAGCAGACACGCAGGCCCTTTTGAACACGGACCAGTAAATAGGCCCAAAATTGCATACGCCGGCCAAATCACGATTTGCATGCCCTCAAATTTAGGCCATAAACTTAAGGGAATATAAAAAGTAAAAAAAAAAGAAGAGAAAGAACTTAAGGATGGAAGCCGTGCACTGCGAGCTTGTATTTTTGTGAAATTTTGATGAAATTGGGCCCTAAAATTACTCTATTTTGCAATGGAGCACAGGTATCAGTGTTCAAAATCGCGATGGGCTCTCATGACTACTTTTAGGGGTGATCAGCTTTGGATGGAAATTTCAGCCAAAAGTCATCGGATTACCCCCACCCCCCCCAAAAAAAAATATCATGAATTAAGCTTTAATTTGATGCGTCTCTCAAAAAGCTTAGTGAGTTTTGAGAATTGTCCCTGATTTTTGGAATTGGGAGATTTATCACAGGGGTCTGTGGCAAGGGCGGATCCAGAACACAATTTTGGGGGGGGCCAAAAAAAAATTTGGTCCCCCCAAAAAGTGGGTCTAAAAAATTACGGCGTGGGGTTCGGGGCCCGCTAGGGCCCCGAAAATTTTTTGGATTCTAGATGCTCTGTGGTGCGATCTGAGGCAATTTCTGACCACTTTAACCAATTTTTTTTTAGGAAAAGATGGTGGTGTACTCATTGCCTGCCTTTATTGCGATGTCACATTAAAAAAAAAAAAAATTGGTTTCGTTTTGGGGGGGGCCATGGCCCCCTTTGGCCCCCCCCTGGATCCGCCCTTGGTCTCTGTGGCAATTTATTTACTGGTCTGCAACCTCTTGTTTGCGCCATTTTGAACATGCGCAAATATTGAACATGCGCACATCTCAAAAGTTCTCCCATTAAAAAGTGCGCTTCTTTTGATTAGAATCTTATCGCTATTGAATCTTTGTTCGATTGAGCAGAAAGCAAGGGTTTCGATTTGCCGTCTGTTTACGATGAGCCACTGTATGTTATCATTTCTTTCAGGTGACTATTACACCTCACTGCTCAGCCAACACCCGTCCCTGCTCGGTATGTGAATTCATACAAGCTTCTTGTAATTTATGAAAGAGACAATGCCTCAAAGCCCGGGCTAAAATAGGTCGATCCCACGTACCTAACTTTACTTCAATTTGTATCGTCATCCCTTTTGCTTTAATGTACTTTGTCTTGCTAAGTCTTTTCGTTTAGTACAATGTCATTTTTGCTTAATTGTATCTACTATTATCAAAAGTATACACTTATAATTTAGCGTCTGAGCTGCAGGTTTTTATTTGATTTCAGCAAAACCATACTGAAAAAAATTGATGTGAATTTATCTCAACTCTCACAGGTAATAGTCTCAGGACCAGACATTCACGTGTGCTCATACGTTTGTTTATGGTGTAAATCGCGGATTTTCTTTTGTTCCTCATCCCCTTTCCTTTGTTTGTTTGTACAACAGCTCTCATTGGTTTTGTACACTTTTTCTAATCGAGGTCGTCCTCGATTTGGTTCCTGTCCTAGATTCACCGATGATGTTGCACGTGTGTGTCCTCGATTTACACCATAAATTAACAAACGCAGAGCCGGCCACAGTCAAAGTCTGATATATAACATGCAAATGTTATGTGACCCGCGCGCCAGCCAATCGGAGTCGACTTTAGAAACTGTGACGTCATTTCGATCACAAATGTGTACTAAATTGTTGACTGGTCATATTTGGATGCAATGTTTTTGCAACACAACAGTGGGCTATCGAAGACCCGACATAGAAGGCGCCCACTGAATGGTCAGAATAATTTAATCTCGAGGTCAAGACACAATCTTGTTTTGCATAATTAATAGCCGAATCGGCTTGCACAATTATCATAGACCCTTACTGTGCAAGGGGATATTCCATATTCCATAGACCAACATAAGGACTGCACATTAAAAATGTTGCATTGAATTATCAGATATAATAAAAGGCCTTGATGTTTTTCTCTTATTTAGGCCGACGAATCAGCATCCGCTATGGTTTATCCTGGCGCGGTATGGTTTGTTTATTTTTGTTTCGAAATACCTGTATAAAAAATAATGTCACACTGGTTGTTGGCATTATTATTTTGTTGGCCTTGGTATCTCGTCAAAACAACTGAGTTAGATGGAAATAGGCCTGCGTGTTCGTCTAAGTTTACAGTGCATATCGGCTTGTAGTGTATTATGCATATTCATATCAGCCATGATCTTCAATTCTCATTACGTGTATACATTCATTTTAAACCCGGTTCAATTTGGTGACTAACATAGTTTTTGAAAGGTATTTTGTGCCGTAATACATAAATATCCTTTCGTTATTTTCCCTGTTTGCACAGATTATTGACATCATGGAAGTGAACTACAATAGGTACGTCAACGGGAAACCTTTGGAATGCGTGGCAGACTGGGAAGTTGGATATTAATTAATGTTCTTCAAACAGCTACACAGTCAATATTATGCCTGCTTCGGACTCTAAAATCCAGGCAGTCTACTATACGTGAACGATTAATATGTTTGTTTATTTATTAGTATAGTTGTCACTGACACTTTCCCATTTCTCCATTCTGACTGTGTACTACATTCTTCAAAACGCCACTTTACAGCAATCCTTATTGTTAACTGTTGAGTACATTCATACATCCAAAATGCATACTGTTTTCATTGGTTGGACTATAATCTTGCACATTCACAACGTACATAAAGGTTCTTATATCATACAAAAATATATTTTTCATGATGTCCCAGCCGCCAAAACAATATTGCTTCCAAATATCGCAAATGGTTGCCTAGCTGGACTCGATCGTGAATCAATGAAGTCTGATGACACAGCTTTAGCCTATAAGGCCCATTGTATGTTTGCAAGCTATTTCTCAGTTTAAAATGGTACCATTAAATCTTGAACGAAGTATCAAACGCCGTTTTCACTATTTGGGCACCTGCTGCAAAAACTGTAGTATTCAATGACCTATTTGGACACCCAGTGGCGCACCCAAGGTGGGAGGGGGGCTCGGGGGGCTTGAGCCCCCCCCCCCCCGAGGTTTTGAAGTCCCACGATTTGAACTTGGTGATATCTTTATGTGGCCTATTTCGAGTAGTATAAAGGGGGGGGGAAGTGTCGCCACTAACGTCAAATAGTCCCCCCCCCCCCAAAAAAAAAAAAAAAAAATTGTTTTGTGCGGCAAAACATTTTTGGCCAAATTTTTTGGAACAATTTTAACTTCTAAAAAAAAAAAAAATTGTGAGCCCCTCCCCCCACCAACCCCCCCCCCCCCCAAATCCTGGGTGCGCCACCGTGGACACCTGCTAAAAACTGTAGTTTAAAATGACCATGCAGAACATCGTTAAAAAAAAATGGGGGGCGCCATTTCGGTTTCCTGGGTGCGTCATAGGTTCTTTATGTCTATGGGGTGCGTAAAAAAAGGAACCCCACATGGCGCCCCCTATATAGGCCTATTTTCTTAACGAAGTTCTACATGTAGCACTTTCCAGATCAAGGATACAAAAACCCAATTAATAATTTTTCTTTTATGGCGTGTCAAACGTTGCAATATTCAATATTTTGCAATATATATGTTGGATGTTCAATATGTGTTTGCTATCTTTACATTTATGTGCGATGTTCAATATAAGTGTGCGATGTTTTTCATTATTTGCGCGATGTTTAATATATTTGTGCGATGTTTTACAATATATGTGCGATGTTCAATATATGTGTGCGATGTTTCACATTTATATGCGATTTTCAATATGTGCGATGTTTTTGACGATATATATGTGCGATGTTTTCAATATTATGTTCGATTTTTTGCATTAAATGTGCGATGTTTTTCGATACAATTGTGTGTGTTGTTTTACAATATATTTGCGATAATCTCAAATATGTGAGCAATGTTTCACACATATGTTTGACATTTCGAGCTATTTGTATTCGATGTTTCATCGGTATGTTTGCATTCGATCTTTTGCAATATGCATTTGATGTTTCCCTTTTCATTCGATGTTTCTTTAAGAGTCAAAGTCTGGGTACTAGACCGCGGAAGTCTGACTATTTTGCCTAAAGTCAGCGTATGAGACGTCAGGGGATCGCGTAAAGTGATTAGAGCCAGACCTAAACGGTAAAAACCGGAATTGTGGGTAATTCTTTAAGCATACGCAATGCGTTCATCATTGTTTGGGCAGTACCCCCAGCTGTGCCTGTACTACCCATAGTGTTATGTGCATTATCTTTGCATTGAGGAGTGCATGACACATGGTCTGAGCTCCAATGCCGATGTGCACCTGTCCCGTTTAATGATCCAGTTACCTGATAATTTGTTAGCATAAGCTGATGTAAAATTGGGCAAAGTTAGATGTTTATGAAAAAAATCAAATTGTAAGGGGTTAACCTTGCATTTTTTTTTAGCAAAATCGGGAAAAATCAGATGTTTCTGGAAAATTGCAGATTGTATGGGGTTAGATGTTTATGAAACATTTCAAATTGTAAGGGGTGAACATTGCATATTTTAGCGAAATTGGGCAAAATCAGATGTTTCCGAAAGATTTCAGATGTAAGGGATTATTAAAAACCTTGCTTTTTTAGTGAAATTTTGCAAAGTTAGATGTTACGAACAATTTCAAATTGAAAGGGGTTAACCTCGCATTTTTTTAAAGCGAAAATGGGAAAAAATCAAATGTTTCTGGAAAATTGCAGATTGTAAGGGTTAACCTTGCTTTTTGAATAAGATTGGGGAAAATTAGATGTTCATGAAAAAAATTCAAATTGTAAGGGGTTAACCTTGCATTTTTTTTTTGCAAAATAGGACACAATCAGATGATTCTGGAAAATTGCAGATTGTTAGGGCTTAACCCTTTTTTTTCTAGCAAAATTGGGCAAAAAGAAATGTTTATGAAAAATGTTAAATTGTAAGAGGTGTACCTTGTGTATTTAGTAAAATTTGGCAAAATCAGATTTGTATGAAAAATCTAAAATGGTAAGGGGTTAACCTTGCTTTTTTAGCGAAATTTGGAGCATATTTTACTAAAATTGGGCAAAATCAGATGCTTCTAAAAAACCCAGATGTAAAGTTTCCGCAAAAACAGCTGTTTAAAAGAGCCCAATGTTGAACTTTACTGAGTCTGAGGTCTATCGAGGGGACGATCCTTATTTCAACTCCCGGAGATTCGCTGACAGTCTCTATTTTTCTTTTTAAGAGTGGAAATAGCTGAAGAGGGAGGTGAGAATCTATAG
The DNA here is from genome assembly GCF_015706575.1 of Patiria miniata. NCBI lineage: Eukaryota > Metazoa > Echinodermata > Asteroidea > Valvatida > Asterinidae > Patiria > Patiria miniata. Next base: position 19,233,226 of record NW_024037076.1, on the reverse strand, counting down.
GCCTATGTGCCCAGATACAAAGAGTAGAAATCTACGCGTCTGCCTTTTGAAAATACACACTTGCGATGTTCATTGTTGCGTAATGATCCGCCTAGCACACGACTGTTTTGCACATTAGTCTGTGTTATGCAGCTTCCTAACAAACCAAACACACTGGGCTCATTATATCGACTTGTTTTTACCCATTTAGGTAAAGCAAATGGACACAGTAATCTTCCTGGCGCGTTTGCTCACCTATAAAGACAACTTTTCTCAGTTTAAGGAAAATTCTAAGGCAACGAAATGGCCGAGTGGTATTAACGATTCGTCGTCCACGGTTAGCGGGGTCCCGGGTTCGAATCCCGCTGGTGTCTTTTTGGTTTTTAACGTATGAGTTCAATTATTCACTATAAGAGATTTAATTTCCCGTCGTAAAGTACCAACAGTACCTTAGCTTAATCGGTAAGCACTGCTGCTGGTACTGTCCGCGACTTCCAGGTTGGCGCCTTCGTACAGGTTCAGGGCATGTGGTCCACTCGGAGGATCAGGGCTTAGGGGCCGCCCAGTTCCTCCCTTAGCTCTTTGCTTTTACATGGTGCCTGGCCCTCCGGGGTTATATGGATGGATAGGGAAGGAAGTGTGTATTGGTCGGGGACGCCGAGACCCCGGAAGAGAACTAAGGGATCGGCTGGGGCATTGTTATGGCTCAGACCGATCCCTGAAAGCTTGACTAGCACATAACTTTTTGATTTTTTTTACCCTCTATCTTTTATACTTTGGTTAAGTTTGATATCTAAAGCTGCTCGGCAGGTCTACGGGTAGTATCAAAATTGAAACAAAGGTGTATGTCATTAATCAATGAATATTTCATAATTGACTATAATCAAAACGGAGTTTCGTTTAATCAATTTGACTATCATTATATAATGACGCGATTGCCAATTGACGTAAGAAACGCCATAAATTATACCGGGAAAGAATAAAGATGTACATTGTAATATAAATATTATTTATACATCTTTCAAATAACGTGTCTTTAATTGTGAGCATTCCAAACAATATAGTAAATCGCAATGGTATTAGAATGGTATATGATAGCACGATCAATGCGTCTCTATTAAATTTAAAAATATATAATTTAGGCCCCTATGTGTGAAATATTCTTTGATTGACTATGAGCATTCCATACGAATGAGTTAATTCGCAAAATGTAGCAACAACAAAAGAGAAAGGAAAAAGAGAAAATTCCCTTTACCCTAAAAACTGGAAAAATAATTTGTTTTAAAAAAGTCAAATGGGACACTTCATGTATTGATTTAACAGTTTCCAAGGAGTTAGCCTTACATTTTAGCAAAATTGGGAAAAATCAAATGTTTCTGGAAAATTGCAGCTTGTAAGGGGTTAACCTTGCATTTTTAGTAAAATTTAGATGTTTATGAAACATTTCAAATAGTAAGGGGGGAACCTTGCATTTTTTAGCAAAATTGGGCAAAATCAGATCTTTCTGGAAAATTTCAGATTGTAAGGGGTTAACCTTGCTTTTGTAGTAAAATTTGGCAAAATAAGTTGTGTATGAAAAATTTCAAATTGTAAGGGGTTAACCTTACTTTTTTAGTGAAATTTGGTAAAATTTGGTGTTTATGAAAAATTTCAAATTGTTAGGGGTTAAGATTGCATTTTTTTCAGCAAAATAGGGCAAAATCAGATGTTAATGGAAAATTTCAAATTGTAAGGGGTTAACCTTGCATTTTAGCAAAATTGGGCAAAATCAGATTGTTCTGGAAAATTTCAGATTGTAAGGGGTTAACCTTGCTTTTTTAGTGATATTTGGCAAAATAAGATGTGAATGAAAAATTTCAAATTGTGAGGGGTTAACCTTGCTTTTTTAGTAAAATTGGGCAAATTTACATGTTTATGAACAATCTCAAATTGTAAGGGGTGAACCTTGCATTTTTTTGCAAAATAGGGCAAAATCAGGTGTTTATGAAAAATGTCAGATTGTAAGGGGTTCACCTTGCATTTTTAGCAAAATTGGGAAAAATCAGATTTGTATGAAAGATCAAAAATTGTAAGGGGTTAACCTTTGCCCAATTTGGGCAAAATCAGATGTTTCTGGAAAGTTGCAGATTGTAAGGGTTTAACCTTGCTTTTTTAGTGATATTTGGCAAAATAAAATGTGAATGAAAAATTTCAAATTGTAAGGGGTTAACCTTGCTTTTTTAGCAAAATTGGGCAAAATCAGATGTTTCTGAAAAATTTCAGATTGTAAAGGGTTCACTTTGCATTTTTAGCAAAATTGGGAAAAATCAGATTTGTATGAAAAATCAAAAATTGTAAGGGGTTAACCTTTGCCAAATTAGGTCACTGAAATTTTCAGATGTAAGGGGGTTAACCTTGCTTTTTTAGTGATATTTGGCAAAATAAGATGTGAATGAAAAATTTCAAATTGTGAGGGGTTAATAAAAAATTTCAAATTGTGAGGGGTTAACCTTGCTTTTTTAGTAAAATTGGGCAAATTTTAATGTGCATGAAAAATTTCAAATTGTTAGGGGTTAACCTTGCATTTTTTTAGCAAAATACGGCAAACCAGGTGTTCATGAAAAATTTCAGATTGTAAAGGGTTCACCCTGCATTTTTAGCAAAATTGGGAAAAATCAGATTTGTATGAAAAATCAAAATTGTAAGGGGTTAACCTTTGCCAAATAAGGGCAAAATCAGATGTTTCTGGAAAATTGCAGATTGAAAGGGGTTAACCTTGCTTTTTTAAGCGAAATTGGGAAAAATCAGATGTTTCTTAAAAATTGAAGATTGTAAGGGGTTATTTAAATTTAAAAAGCAAGGGCAACCCCTTACAGTCTGCAATTTTCCAGGAACATCAGATTTTTTCCCCAATTTCGCTTTAAAAATAGTGAAATTTGGTAAAATTTGGTGTTTATGAAAAATTTCAAATTGTTAGGGGTTAAGATTGCATTTTTTTTTCAGCAAAATAGGGCAAAATCAGATGTTAATGGAAAATTTCAAATTGTAAGGGGTTAACCTTGCATTTTAGCAAAATTGGGCAAAATCAGATGTTTCTGGACAATTTCAGATGTAAGGGATTATCCTTACTTTTTTAGTGATATTTGGCAAAATGAAATTTTTATGAAAAATCTCAAATTGTAGGGGGTGAACCTTGCATATATTAGCAAAATTGGGCAAAATCAGATTTTTCTGAAAAAAAATCCGATGCAAGGAATTTACCTTACTTTTTTTTTTAGTGAAATTTGGTAAAAATGAGATGTTTATGAAAAATTTCAAATTGTAAGGGGTTCAGCTTGCATTTCTTTTAGCAAAACAGGGCAAAATCAGATGTTTATGGAAAATTTCAAATTGTAAGGGTTAACCTTGCATTTTAGCAAAATTGGGCCAAATCAGATGTTTCTGGAAAATTTCAGATGTAAGGGGTTATCCTTGCTTTTTTAGTGAAATTTGGCAAAGTTAGATGTTTATGAAAAATTTCAAATTATAAGGGGTTAACCTTGCATTTTTTAAGCGAAATTGGGGAAAAAATCTGATGTTTCTGGAAAATTGCAGATTCTAAGGGGTTGCCCTTGCTTTTTAAATTTAAATAACCCCTTACAATCTTCAATTTTAAGAAACATCTGATTTTTCCCAATTTCGCTTAAAAAAGCAAGGTTAACCCCTTTCAATATGCAATTTTCCAGAAACATCTGATCTTGCCCTAATTTGGCAAGGTTAACCCCTTACAATTTTTGATTTTTCATACAAATCTGATTTTGCCCAATTTTGCTAAAACTGCAAAGTTAACCCCTTAAAATCTGAAATTTTCCATAAACACCTGATTTTGCCCGATTTTGCTAAAAAATGCAAGGTTAACCAATGACAATTTGAAATTTTTCATAAACAATTAAATTTTCCCAATTTTACTAAAAAAGCAAGGTTAACACCTTACAATTTGAAATTTTCCATAAATATCTGATTTTGCCCTATTTTGCAAAAAAAAAAATGCAATCTGAACCCCTTACAATTTGAAATTTTCCATAAACATCTAATTTTTACCAAATTTCACTAAAAAAAAAAAGTAAGGATAATTCCTTACATCGGAATTTTTTTCAGAAACATTTGATTTTGCCCAATTTTGCTTAAATTCAAGGTTAACCCCTTTCAATTTGCAATTTTCCAGAAACATCTGATTTTGCCCTAATTGGGCAAAGGTTAACCCCTTACAATTTTTGATTTTTCATACAAATCTGATTTTTCCCAATTTTGCTAAAAGTGAAGGTGAACCCTTTACAATTTGAAATTTTTCATGAACACCTGGTTTTGCCGTATTTTGCTAAAAAATGCAAGGTTATTAACCCCTAACAATTTGAAATTTTCAGATGTAAGGGGGTTAACCTTGCTTTTTAGTGCCCTATTTTGGCAAAGGTTAACCCCTTACATTTTTTGATTTTTCATACAAATCTGATTTTTCCCAATTTCGCTAAAAAAGCAAGGTTTACCCCCTCACATCTGAAATTTTTCAGAAACATCTGATTTTGCCCAATTTTGCTAAAAATGCAAGGCACACCCCTTACAATTTGAGATTTTTCATAAAAATCTGATATTGCCCAGTTTTGCTAAAAAGCAAGGTTAACACCTTTCAATCTGCAATTTTCCAGAAACATCTGATTTTGCCCTAATTGGGCAAAGGTTAACCTCTTAAAATTTTTCATTTTTCAAGTTTGCTAAAAATGCAAGGTGAACCCCTTACAATCTGACATTTTTCATAAACACCTGATTTTGCCCTATTTTGCTAAAAAATGCAAGGTTCACCCCTTACAATTTGAAATTTTTCATGAACATTTAAATTTGCCCAATTTTACTAAAAAAAGCAAGGTTAACCCCTTACAATTTGAAATTTTTCATTCACATTTTATTTTGCCAAATATCACTAAAAAAGCAAGGTTAACCCCTTACAATCTGAAATTTTCCAGAAAGATCTGATTATGCCCAATTTCGCTAAACATACAAGGTTCACCCCTTACAATTTGAGATTTTTCATATAAATCTGATATTGCCCAGTTATGCTAAAAATGCCAAGTTAACCCCTTACAATCTGAAATTTTCCAGAAAGATCTGATTTTGCCCAATTTCGCTAAAAAATTCAAGGTTCACCCCTTACAATTTGAAATATTTCATAAACATCTAAATTTTACTAAAAATGCAAGGTTAACCCCTTGCAAACTGTTAAATCAATACATGAAGTGTCCCTTTTTTAAAACAAATTATTTTTCCAGTTTTTAGGGTAAAGGAATTTTCTCTTTTTCCTTTCTCTTTTGTTGTTGCTATATTTTGCGAATTAACTCATTCGTATGGAATGCTCATAGTCAATCAAAGAATATTTCACACATAGGGGCCTAAATTATATTTTTCTAAATTTAATAGAGACGCATTGATCATGCTATCATATACCATTCTATTACTATTGCGAATTACTGTATTGTTTGGAATGCTCACAATTAAAGACACGTTATTTGAAAGATGAATAAATAATATTTATATTACAATGTACATCTTTATTCTTTCCCGGTATAATTTATGGCGTTTCTTACGTCAATTGGCAATCGCTTCATTATATAATGATAGTCAAATTGATCAAACGAAACTCCGTTTTGATTATAGTCAATTATGAAATATTCATTGATTTATGACATACACCTTTGTTTCAATTTTGATACACAATGTACTACCCGTAGACCTGCCTAGCAGCTGTAGATATCAAACTAAACCAAAGTATAAAAGATAGAGGGTAAAAAAAATCAAAAAGTTATGTGCTAGTCAAGCTTTCAGGGATCGGTCTGAGCCATAACAATGCCCCAGCCGATCCCTTAGTTCTCTTCCGGGGTCTCGGCGTCCCCGACCAATACACACTTCCTTCCCTATCCATCCATATAACCCCGGAGGGCCAGGCACCATGTAAAAGCAAAGAGCTAAGGGAGGAACAGGGCGGCCCCTAAGCCCTGATCCTCCGAGTGGACCACATGCCCTGAACCTGTACGAAGGCGCCAACCTGGAAGTCGCGGACAGTACCAGCAGCAGTGCTTACCGATTAAGCTAAGGTACTGTTGGTACTTTACGACGGGAAATTAAATCTCTTATAGTGAATAATTGAACTCATACGTTAAAAACCAAAAAGACACCAGCGGGATTCGAACCCGGGACCCCGCTAACCGTGGACGACGAATCGTTACCACTCGGCCATTTCGTTGCCTTAGAATTTTCCTTAAACTGAGAAAAGTTGTCTTTATAGGTGAGCAAACGCGCCAGGAAGATTACTGGGTCCATTTGCTTTACCTAAATGGGTAAAAACAAGTCGATATAATGAGCCCAGTGTGTTTGGTTTGTTAGGAATCTGCATAACACAGCCTAATGTGCAAAACAGTCGTGTGCTAGGCGGATCATTACGCAACAATGAACACCGCAAGTGTGTATTTTCAAAAGGCAGACGCGTAGATTTCTACTCTTTGTATCTGGACACATAGGCCTATAGATTCTCACCTCCCTCTTCAGCTATTTCGACTCTCTCAAAAAGAAAAATAGAGACTGTCAGCGAATCTCCTGGAGTTGAAATAATTAGGATCGTCCCCTCGATAGACCTCAGACTCAGTAAAGTTCAACATTGGGCTCTTTTTCAACAGCTGTTTTTGCGGAAACTTTACATCTGGATTTTTTAGAAGCATCTGATTTTGCCCAATTTTAGTAAAATATGCTCCAAATTTTGCTAAAGAAGCAAGGTTAACCCCTTACCATTTTAGATTTTTCATACAAATCTGATTATGCCAAATTTTACTAAATATACAAGGTACGTACACCTCTTACAATTTAAAATTTTTCATAAACATTTCTTTTTGCCCAATTTTGCTAGAAATACAAGGTTAAGCTCTAACAATCTGCAATTTTCCAGAATCATCTGATTGTGTCCTATTTTGCTTTTAAAAAAATGCAAGGTTAACCCCTTACAATTTGAATTTTTTTCATGAACATCTAATTTTTCCCAATCGTATTTAAAAAGCTAGGGCAACCCCTTACAATCTGCAATTTTCTAGAAACATCAGATTTTTTCCCCAATTTCGCTTAAAAAATGCAAGGTTAACCCCTTATAATTTGAAATTTTTCGGAAACATCTGATTTTGCCCAATTTCGCTAAAATATGCAAATTTACAAACCCCTTACAATTTGAAATGTTTCATAAACATCTAACCCCATACAATCTGCAATTTTCCAGAAACATCTGATTTTTCCCGATTTTGCTAAAAAAATGCAAGGTTAACCCCTTACATCTGAAATTTTTCGGAAACATCTGATTTTGCCCAATTTCGCTAAAATATGCAAATTTACAAACCCCTTACTATTTGAAATGTTTCATAAACATCTAACCCCATACAATCTGCAATTTTCCAGAAACATCCGATTTTTCCCGATTTTGCTAAAAAAATGCAAGGTTAACCCCTTACAATTTGATTTTTTTTCATAAACATCTAATTTTGCCCAATTTGACATCTGGAATTTTTCAAACAAATTATCAGGTAACTGGATCATTAAACGGGACAGGTGCACATCGGCCTTGGAGCTCAGACCATGTGTCATGCACTCCTCCAAGGGCGGAAATCGCTCCTTGAACGTGGGGGGGGGGGGGACAGGTTTTTTTTTCTCCCCGAAATTATATTACTCACAAAAAGTCACAGGCTGAACGGACAACTTAATATTGTACTACAACTCGTAATATTGCCATGGGGTATGGCAGCCATAGCGTCAGATTTGAAATCAAGTCTGTAATGAGTGGTTTTAATCGCGTCCGCCGCAAGGGCGGATCCAGAACACAATTTTTTTAGGGGGGGGCCAAAAAAAAGTTTGGTCCCCCAAAAAAGTGGGTCCAAAAAATTACGGCGTGGGGTTTCGGGGCCCGCTTAAGGGCCCCGAAATTTTTTTGGATTGTAGATGCTCTGTGATGCGATCTGAGGCAATTTCTGACCACTTTTACCAATTTTTTTTGAGGAAAAGATGGGGGTGTACTCATTGCCTGCCTTTATTGCGATGTCACATAAAAACAAAAATTGGTTTCGTTTTTTTAGGGGGGGGGGGGTCATGGCCCCTTGATAATGCAACAATATATTTCTAAACCTCATTGTGTGCATCGGGCATTTTGACATTGCGGTTCTGTAACCTTAAAAATGGGCACAAACCGCGAACGAGTTCGTTTTCAGGGCGATTAGTTAAACTACAACAAACCACATGGGCCAAAAGGAGCTTACGTTTACAGTCGGCGCGCACTTCATTTTTTGAAGAGGATTTACAATTATTCGTAACAGTTTCAACTTCCATAATTACTTAAATATTACTCCTTTTATTAAAAGACAGTTGCAAAAGTACTAATATTATCTACAATGTTATACGCTTTTTTACTGTAATTTTAAAAACAGGACTGCCAAATAAAATGGAAACTTGAAAATGATCGTGTAATAATTACCCCCATATTTATAATGGTGTTTCTTCGTAAGCCAGATGGGCTACTATTGGCCCTCGCTATGGAAACATCATGCATATGCATTGCAGTGGCTGCATATATGAATATTCGCTTGAAAACGTCTTAAGCCCGATTCATACTTCACGCGAAAGCATGTGCGAAGCGAAATTCATGTCGTCAACAATGGTGGACGCGCTTCGAATGTATTGTTGACGTCACGAATTTCGCTTCGCTTTCGCTTTCGCGTGAAGTATGAACCGGGCTTTAGTCAAGTCGTTAGACACAGACTGACCATGCCACGTGTTAGTACATGACTTTTGCATGAATGGTTGTAGCGCTGACGTTGCATGAACGGCGGTAGTATGCGGATTTTGGCGCTGATCGATGACGGACATAAACCACTATAGTCTAACGACTTGTCATCAAGTCTACCATAGCGATTGCGGGCCGGAGTGGGGCCGAATTTGGTATAGGAGTAGCAAATTATATGACGTACGCAGGCAACATTGTGTATAACGTATACCGCATGAACCAACACGCACGTACAGTACATGTACGTGGGTAGGCTAGGCGTACAAGAGCCGTGGTCGAACCGACAAGAAAACCAAATTGGTTCTCAGCCACAAAGCGACATATCAAAGAGGCTTTCCCTAAGACTCTGCCATGGTTGGTCACCCACCCATACCTACACAAGAAAACATGGAGGGGACATTCGACATTGTGTCCCCCCTTACCAAATTCATGGGGGGGGGGCGTGTCCCCCCTGTCCCCCCCCCCCCCGGGATTTCCGCCCATGCACTCCTCAATGCATAGATGATGCACATAACACTATGGGTAGTACAGGCACAGCCGGGGGTACTGCCCACTGCCCAAACAATGATCAACGCATTGCGTATGCTTAGAGAATTACCCACAATTCCGGTTTTTACCGTTTTGGTCTGGCTCTAATCACTTTACGCGATCCCCTGACGTCTCATACACTGACTTTAGGCAAAATAGTCAGACTTTCGCGGTCTAGTAACCAGACTTTAACTCTTAAAGAAACATCGAATGAAAAGGGAAACATCAAATGCATATTGCAAAAGATCGAATGCAAACATACCGATGAAACATCGAATACAAATAGCTCGAAATGTCAAACATATGTGTGAAACATTGCTCACATATTTGAGATTATCGCAAATATATTGTAAAACAACACACACAATTGTATCGAAAAACATCGCACATTTAATGCAAAAAATCGAACATAATATTGAAAACATCGCACATATATATCGTCAAAAACATCGCACATATAAATTAAAAATCGCATATAAATGTAAAACATCGCACACATATATTGAACATCGCACATATATTGTAAAACATCGCACAAATATATTAAACATCGCGCAAATAATGAAAAACGTCGCACACTTATATTGAACATCGCACGTAAATGTAAAAGATAACAAACACATATTGAACATCCAACATATATATTGCACAATATTGAATATTTCAACGTTTGACACGCCATATTCTTTTGGTGAGGAAATCATTCAAATCACTTATGTACTTTAATTTCCAGTTATCATGGAATTTCAACACAGACGCGTAACTAATTTGTCCACGCGCGGATCACATGCATGCATGCATAGCGCATATCATGGGTACGTGATATTTAATCAAAATGAAACCATGTCGTATCATGAAAACGATATCAGAATTGTCGAATTATAATTACAGTACAAGCTGAATATTAATTTCTTACGTTACTATTATGAATATTGGGTTCGTAAACTTTAAAATTGTACTTTGGTTGCAAATTAATATATTTGAAGGTCTACCTAGAATTTAAATAATTAGGTTGCTCTTAATAAACATTTCATTGTCGATTAATTGCCTGTAAATTCTTAATCGGCCACAATAAACTCAAACCTAAGAGATGCAAAAAGGTATTTTTACTTACGTTTATTTTTGAGGAATAAAGTCTCGAAACATCTTTTAAGGTAAGTTACTGGCTATCGTTTATGCAGTCAACTGTGATATTGGAAAATTAAAAATACTTGTCAAGTCGAAATGACCCAAACGGATGGGAATGGGACAACCGCTGATTCGGATAGGCCTGGCCTACCATCCAGTTTACTTTGAATAGGCTAAATAACTCCACCTGAAACTTTATTTGACTGACTGCCCGGCCTAGGCCGAGCCTGGCGCCTGTTGGCGACGAAGTTTCTCATAGAGGGGTGGATTCTATACCAAAACAAAACACAAACGTTCCTAATTTTCACAGTTTTCACAGGCCTTGTAGAACTCCAGGTGGTGCTTGGTAGTGCATTAACTTGTCAGTTAACTTGATTAATTAAAGCCTACTCTATTACAGCATATTTTTCTGATGTATCCAAAAATGAGGTGAGATTGGTATGGGGCATTATTAGGCTTCATTTTTAAAAGTTAACTCGCCGATGGGCAAAGACCGGAGCCTCATCAAAAGCATCCGCCACTTTTTTTTTTTGACGGAGGCTAGCATGCGTGCACGTCAATGAAAAGCGGCACCAATGATGTCAGCATTTAATTTGCGTGGCGGCGCCGGAAACCAGTGTTTTTGAGAAGTGTTTCAAGATGGCGACCTTCATGTGGTTACAGAACGTGGGTCTATTGCGTCAAATTCGACTTTCTTTGCCGCGAAACTTGCGATTATGTCTGAAGAAAATTAATTCGACGTCCGACAAGAGTATAAGCACAACCTGCTGTCGATGTGGATTGTCTTCTACCGTGGTAGAAAAATAGTTTTTGTAACTTTTATAAAAAAAAAATAATCGGGAGGTGCAACGTTGTGCAATTAGCTGCAGTGCAAATTTCGAGTGTTGCATTTTTTTTGGGGGGGGGGGGGCTAAACTGCGTCAACAAGCGTCAACAAGCGTCAACAAGCATCAACACATTTTGTGTATGCTTTTGAAGATTAAAAGTAAATTTATATGGTAGAAAAAGCAATAAAGAACATCTGCATATCAATTTAAGTTAAAATTATTTTTTTTTAATGCGATGGCACTGCTTCACGTAAACAAAATGGCGGCCAACACAAACTCGACAGAGTCGTCAAACGTTTTGTGTTGAAAAAAAAAAATTTTGAAATAGTTTTTACTTAATTTATATGAGCTCTGAAGTAGACCCGTGAACGTGGCGTTGTATACAATTACAAGCCACGTTCACGGGTCTAATGCTGAAGGTGTTCTTTGTTGCCATTTCTACCATTATAAAGCTGTTTTTGATTTTCCAAAACTTCTACAAAATTTGTTGATGCTGGGTTGACGACCGTTGAAGTTTGTTGACGCCAGTTGACGCTTGTTGACGCTTTTTGACGATTTGGGGTCATTCCGTGCCAATTCAACGGGCCATGGCACCATATGTCACAGATTTTGTTCAAACTTGGTGGAAAGGTTCTGCTATAGATGAGGTCGAAAGCGAAACTTCAAATTGCTTTCCGTTGAGGTGTTACGGTAGCCAAAAAACGGGAAACTGACTGGCCTTAGTCCCACTAACTGGGGCAAAGGTATTGTTGTTAAGTATTTTGCGTGGTTTTGTGTTGTGAACTTTTGGAAATTGCAACAACTAGTACGACAGACCAACATCCCAAATGTCAAAAAAGGAAGTTCTAGTGCCCCAGTAAGTGGTGGGACTAGACTGGCCCATAGAATATATCACTGACTTTAAACTAGTTGACCCATATCTTGAGGTTGAGATTGATTTGGAAGCTGAATTTGAATACATTGGTACAACTAATGTAGTAGAGCAGGAAAGTAGGAAAATAATGCCCATCATACCTCACACCTTTATTTTAGGGAGGGTCAAAAATGATCGGTCATGATGCATCACATGCATTTTTTTCAAATGCTTGGAACTTTGCATAAACTTTTTTTTATGTCAATTTTAATGTAATCTCTGACTAAATATTGACATTTATGTGAAAGAAAGCTTTTGTAGATGTCTTCCCTGATTTGGGTGACCCTTAATATGGCCCCTGCCAGAAATCTGCCGTAAAATTGGCCAAAAACAAGGGGGGCAATCCCCATGTGGCTCATGGGATATAATTTTCTAGGTTTTTTTTTTAGGAAAGAGTGCATCTTCAAGATATATATTATCAAAAAAAAATTCATGTTTATCTGGCATTTACATGAAAAATCGAAGCTGCAAAAGCACCCCCAAATTGGGCGACAATGTGCGTTAGACACACATTGTGCATGTGCAGGCAAGTTTTCATTGAATTCGAGGCGATTCACAATGCAGTGCGCCACCAAGAGTTTGCCACGGAGAGTCCATTTTTCAAGTTTACGGTCGACAAAACATGGCCCATTTGAATGAGTGTCAGTAGACAACTTGAGCTAATATGTCATAGATTGGGGGATAGCGTTCTGCCGCCTTACAAAAAACACCATATTGATAACAAGAAAAGAAATGGGCAAACAGATCCTCGAATCATACGCTTACGAAACCACTGACCGGAAAAACTAACAATTTAAAATGTCCCGCGCTGCGAATTTGTCGACCATCTCCCACAATGTACTGGGAAAAATGAACTCTCCGGGGCAAACTCTTGGTGGCGCACTGCATTGTGAATCGCCCGAATTGTAGCTATAATTGCTATAAACTTGAAGTTCAGTTCCAACATGTTATCTTTGTCTCTCAAACAGGCATCTTCAAATTGCAAAGGTAGACTGAGGACCAACAATAGGTAATTTACAAAATTACTCCTCACATTTTAACCTCTTCGCTTTTCGGATGTGTCTTTGATTTCTTATAGAAGTTTTCATCTTGTATGTTGAGCTTTTTTGGTCTCTGTTCTTTCTTGTTTGTTCAGGTATCTTTATAGTCGGTGTTTTTCTACCAATTCAAATGTGTTTCCTAAGGAAACGTGTAGCCCGGAGAAGCTGACCCAAGATGAACTTGCTTCTCTGCATGGAAATATATGCAAAGTACGTAAGTTGATTAGTGCTGTGGACTCGGTGAAGGAAATGTTGATGGCATTTTCTGAGAGGGAATTTTCATCTGGGAGATGTTTATTCAATATTAGGTTTTTTTGGGTGGGGAGTGGACGGGATCGGTATTGTGTTGAGGAGGCATAGGCTGAGGTGGTATGGTCACGTGGAGAGAAAGGAAGATGCCAGCTGGGTCAAGAGGTGTACCAACATAGTCGTGGGAGGGCCCACACCTGTCGGCCGACCGCGCAAGACGTGGCAGAGTTCCATGAGTGATGACATGCGTCTGCTTGGAGTCAATGCGAGGAACGCGACAGAAAGGGCCAAGTGGAGGAGAGCCATAGGGAGAAAGCAGGCCAACCCAGAACAGACTGGACAACTGCCTCAAAACTGACGATGATGATGAAGATGCCCTTCACTTATGTATTTTTTATCAACACTGTATACTCCGTGTTGTCCAAGGACTTGCGATAAAAAAATCACAAGTTTACTAGGGTGGGACTCGAACCCATGACTTCCTGCTTACTAATGCAGACGTCTTAACACGTCTTCACAGCCGAGCATGCCGGGGTCGGTTGGCGGGTTCGAATCTGTTATTGCAGCAGGTACTGCAACCAAACTGTTGATAAGATAGAATTTGTGTCGGGGGAGATGTAAATTTAATAATTCGGTTTTGCCCTTCACATGTACAGTGTTTTTAAAATAATTACTTCTGTGAATACCAAAACCCAATATTGAATAAACATCTCCCAGACGAAAATTCCGTCTTAGAAAATACATGTACCATCAACATTTCCTGCACAGAGTTCATGGAGATGTAAGTTCTATATTCAGTTTTGCCCTTCACAGAGGTATACATGTACAGTGTTTATAAAAGAATTACATCTGTGAATGGCAAAGCACAATTTTGAATTAACAATTGATGGTGCTTTGTGAACGCTTAAAGGGAATATACATCATTTGCTTTTGCTGTAATTTTCAGAAATGGATGGAATTGGGGGGTTGGAAATATATAGCAAATATAGTTACACTGACTTTTTTGAGGTTTTGGGTTCGAAAATGCTATGAAAACCAAGAAAAATGATCATTTTCCTGTAGTCTGGTTCCCTGACTCCATATCAGAAGAAACAGAGCAGTTTACATACATTGGGGAATTGTAAGGTCAGGGAACCAGTCTAGCTGGCTCGTACTTGTTCATAGGTTTGTAATCGATTGCAAACAAGTGTGATGGTCAATTGGGGCCAGTATTTGAAAAAAAGCCAGTTGTTTCCAACGCTGATCGGCCGATCAGCGTTGGAAATTGATACAAAAAAACAAGTTTTCTTGAAAATGACAGTATACCAGGTGCCATGATTTTACAGGATGCTTTACACTGTCATTCACTAACAGTCCAGCAAGGTATTTCAAAAGGATTTGGTAGTTTTATTTTTTGATGTTTGCAAATGTTGTATTTTCCCTTTAAGTGAGCTCCAGTGTGGAGGATGCACATTGTATGCACATTGACAGGATTGCGCGTAAAGGGCTGGACTAATTGTCACATACATGTGTGCACACCTGTTTCTGCTTCTGCTCAATACTGTGCAATCACCTCCATTTGGCGGTTATCACGCACAGGTCAATTGTTGCATTGCTGCATAGACCGTTTCACAGATACCACTATCTGTGTGACCCTGTCATGATAGGACATATTTTCAATGAAGTGTCCCCAACCATTACCACGTGATCACAAAGTGGCGATATCCATAATTAAAGGGCTACTAGGTCCTGGAACAGCCCAATTGGGCTACAAAACGCGCTTTGAACGAGATGATGTTAATCGGAAAGAACATTTAAAAGTAGGATATAAACATCCACACAACTATCCTTTCAAAACTGGGCATTTTTGTGTTATTCCTGTTTTATACGTGCGAGAACAAATTTCGGGGTCCACTTTTGTGACCCCATAAATTCGAGCCGTTTGGATGCTAGTTGTGATTTCATTCGTAAAGTGTTCGCCTTTTGCGGACGTTGAAGAAACCACTCTTTTTGCATTGATGGTGATTGGTCACCGCTGTTCCCGAGACGCACAACGTGTATATCGTACACTGAGAACGACACAAAAAACATATTCGTACTCCGTCATGTCCGATGTAAACAAGCAGAATTTTTCGTCTTTTCTCGGGAACGGTAAGACATTAGGTTGGTTTCCTTTCAACCAGATGTTTAAGATAAGGCTAAGTTAACAATCCAAAACATAAAATTTTCGGGGATTTCAGGACCTAGTGCCCCTTTAAACAGTCTAAGGGCGCTGGATACATAGTGGCCGTTTATTTAAAGGGCCCATGAAGTGAATATTTCTGAGGAACATTTTTTGTGCTACTTTCTAATCCTCTTAAGTGTATGAAAACTAATTGATATTCCTTTTTCGTTAATTTGTTGAAAGGTGCACTTCTTTAAACATTAACAAATTTTCCATGCTTTTCCGGACAACTGAGGGCGCTGTTTGCGTGATGTCATTTCAGGGAGACACTGTTCATATTTGGTGCTTTTCTGTTGAAATAGTGAACCCAAAAAAATGCCCATTGAAAACATTTGTGAGAAAAGTCTGCTCATTGGCTTACTGCCATGAACTGACACAACAACAAATCACTAATAAAAAGAAAGTTTACGACAGCGAAATATCCAAAAATTTTGCAACTTTTTTGTGCATAAACTAATTCGTCGGGTGCCCGGCAGAAGGGCATATGAGCGTTCTGACGCAAAAATCATTTTCAAGAAAATTGCATCAATTGAAAGGTTCCAATGTTCCCCCACACGTAATATAAATCGTACGAATTTGAAATTTGTCACGCGTGTGAATCATACGTTTTGGAACAACTGGTAGTAATTTCTGACAAAAATGTTTAAATTTCATTAAAATAGAGGCAGTTTGCTGCATATGCCTTTTTGCTGGGAACATTTTGGTCATTACGGGCTATTGCATAAGGGCATATGCACATAATGCCCTTCTGCCGGGCACACGAAGAATTGCAACATTGAGGTTTCTGCCTGATATGACATCACACTTTTGCTCATGAAAATGGAAATTCTCATTAGCATAAAAACCAAAAAGGCACCAAAATACCCTTGAAAATGGCAAAATGAAAATTGAAAATAAGGTTAAAGGGACACAAAGGTGCATTTGCAAGGATTGCATTAAAAATATTACGTTTCACGGGCCCTTTAAGTGTCTGTAATGTCTTTCTGTTATCTGTAACCATTGAGGGCTAATTATGCAGTGAGTCTGTAAAAGTCACCTGCGTATTTAAGACTTTTGGTCAAACTGGAGTTGAGTGCCCTGAAGGGAATTTAATCAGTCCAAAAAGTATATCAGTTTGTGGTCTTGTGTATCTCATGTGAGATTTAACCTACGTGCTCTGTTCATTCATAGAAGAAAACCTGCAGAAACTTTTCAAATTGAGTTTCCTCAGCTTGCATGTCAATATTTCTGAATCATAAACTGTTCAGTCAGTATTCTTTGTTGCTGGTACTCATCATTTTATTTATGATACATTTTTCTTTTCACTATTTTAGGAGTTAATCACTGAGCGCAGATCTCTACAAGAAGTAGCCCAGTACTATTTTGACGGTAAAGGCAAAGCCTTCCGTCCAATGCTAGTCCTACTCACTGCCGGAGCGTGCAACTCCCACACCCACGGTGCCAACAGGTAACTAGTAAAGCCTTTCCTAGCTTGAGAGAAAAATAAGAAATATGCCATAATTGCTAAAATTGTTTTCTCCTGTCAATATTCATAATTGTTATTTATATCAGGCTTCCAGTGGTAAAAATAAATCAGCGTATGGTATATTTTCGTAAAAAAGTATCCGGACGACTACAACATTATGTCGGTAAAAGTACCCAGATGAGGACAATATTACTTTTGATATTGTCCTCACTCTGGTATTTTCACTGGTTCCTGTACAATCTAGAGCGTAGAACCTCACAGTTGTCAACCAGTCAACCAGGGTAATACGTAGTACCGTCGCTCCCACACGCAGACACATCACGCAGCAGGGTATACGCGCACTGTTGTCAACAACTACAACAGTAGCTTCGATTGTTGTGACATTTGCTTCGGTGAACGAAGAATAATTTGAAGAAATGTGAGAAATAAAACGGTCCTGAAATTTATTTCTTGCCGATCTAGTCAGCCTAATATTAATAATAATAATAATACTGGACGGCATTTTTCGGGGATACAAGAATATAATTGCACTTGCTATACAATATTGCACTCATCTTCGACTTGTGCAATATTGTTATAGCTCATTCAATATATTCTTGTATGCCCCTCAAAGCCATACAATAATATATAAATACAATTGTTCCATTATTCTGATGTTACCCTCTTCAGTCTTAAAGGGTGTTTTCAAGTTCTAGAACAAAAATATATGCCACACTTTATGCAGAAATACAGTGTCTAATGGTGGTCTTGTTCAAAATACCCCCAATTTTTTGATGTGATTGATGATATTTTTTTCACTGAACTACTTTTTCGGTCCTATAGACAACTCCTAGACACCCAGCGTCAGATAGCCATGATAGCTGAGATGATCCACACAGCTAGCCTGATGCATGATGACGTCATAGATAACGCTGACACGAGGAGAAATAAGACGGCCATCAATGAGAAATGGGGACAGAAAAAGGTACGGAATGCCGTGGTCCAATAGTAAGGGTGTTTAATAGCCTCATGTGCAGTGGAACATGGTGCTTGTGTTCTTTGGCAAGACACTTTACTGCAATTGCCTCTTTCTACATTATTCGTGTAAATGGCCCATTAGGGAGACTCGTTATGATAAAAGTTGTACCTTTAAGGGAGACAAGGTAGATCGGGCAGTTCTATTTTAATTTCAAGACGCAACCTAGAGAAACAGACACCTTGTAAAGTTGTAGTAAAATGTTTCAGATCTCCGTTTATTCATCAGGATTGCATGATTGTAACTGTAAAATACCAAGTGACATTCAGTTCTATGATGTGCATATTGATGAAATGTGTATCGTGAATTTGCTCGTCTTGAAACAATGTAATACAGTAAACTCCGGCTAAACCGGCACTCTCGGTACCCGAGAATTTGTGACGACTTACGCGAATGCCGATATATGCTATAAGTCGTCATTTTGCCGACTTTCATTTTGCCGACTTACATGAATGGTCTTTTGCACACATGATTCATTGCACTAATTGGCTTCGATTAACCCTGGATTATCTCCTTAATGTGTGAGTTGAATCCAGCAAATTGATCCTCGAATTGTATCATCACATTTGGGGTATTGATAGTGGAGACCACGATACATATGTGTACGTGCACAGTAACAACTTAAATGCGTGCGTGGTCCGGTATATACCACGCACGCATTGACTGCAGCAGTAGTCATTCAATAAGACGACCCCCAAAATGGACAGAGCGCATCCGTACAGCCTAGAGGGGGTACTGGTATTGATATGCTCACGATGCATATGTATGCGATGTATGCAGCAAAGATCCTATAGCACCGCGTAGTGGTATGCAGTAGGACACCCTTTTTCAACACCGATGCATGCAGCGATCACAAGCCGTGTGAAACCACTTTTCACTCGACACTTTGCCAACCGCAGTACAGGAAGTCAATGCCAATGCGTGATTTGTTGAATGCCGACTTACACAAAGGATTTTGTAATGCTTTTTATGGAAAGGGGACCGAGAGTAACACAACGACTTGAGCGAAATGGCGACGTGTAAAAGCCGACTTAGAAATAAATAATCCAATGGAAATGCATTATGGACAATCGGGACTTTAGTCAGACGGCCGACTTGAGCGATTTGAAGAGTTGTACGATGTCGGTTTAGCCAGAGTTTACTGTAAGTGTTTTCCTTCCTGGAAAATCATTTGACTTAGTTCTTTTGTTTGTCTTTTTATTCTCTTCTGCAGTCTATCCTAGCTGGTGATTTTGTCCTGTCGGTATCCTCTAAGGTTTTAGCAAGGATTGGCAACGAAGAGGTGGTCTTGATTCTATCGCAAGTTATAGACGACCTTGTGAGGGGTGAGTCCATATTTTCTTTTGGTGATTGCTAAATTAGTCACAAGAGCAATGTAAGATGTCAAGAGCTTCTGGTGGTACTCTCAGTGTTCTCTATTCTGGTAACTTTTTGTGCCGAAGCAGCTACAAGACTGAAGACTGTGCCTTAAGGCAGGTTCATGCTTCAGGAATGGAAAACTAATATGACTTCAGGAAACATTTGCTGTGAAATTTTGCTTTAGTTGAATTCGCAGTGGGAAAACTTGCCGTGACTTCACAATTATGCGTTTACTTTCAGGCTAAGTATGAACCGGCCTTAAAGGGAATATACAACATTTGCAAACATCGAAAAATATAACTATCAAGTTTTTAAGAAATACCTTACTGGGATGTTGGTAAATGACAGTCTAAAGCATCCTGTAAAATTATGGCACCTGGTGTGAAGTCATTTTCAAGAAAATGGTATTTTTGTATACATTTCCAATGGTGGTCGGCCGACCACCGTTGGAAAAACCTAACTATATTTCAACTACTGCTCCAAATTTACCTTTTTTCAGTCCAAATTTTGTTTGGTATTGGTTACATGTTCATGAACGGGTGCAGGCCAGCTAGACTGGTTCCCTTACCTTACAATTTTCTGGAAACTATCAATTGATCCATTTCATCTTTAGTGGAGTCAGGGAACCAGACTACTTGAACAATTTTGTTTTTCTTGGTTTTTCCAGCATTTTCGAACATAAAAATGTCAAACATGTCAGTGTAACAATATTTGATATGTTATACTAACCCCTCAAATACTCCATTTCTGAAAATTACAGCAAAAGCCAATGATGCACATTCCCTTTCAGACGACACCATTTTGCTCATAAATATGGAAATACAAAAAAGCACCGAAACACCCATTATATGGCAACGAAAATCTGTTTTCAAGTCTGTATTGTAGGACCACGACTCGCACTGTTTAAGAAATGAGAACACGTCCTTGTATTACTCATGCCAGTGGAAATCTGAACGGAGAAATCTGAATGGATTTGATCTTTTTGTTTTGTTTATTAAGGGGAGTTTATGCAGCTGGGGTCCAAGGAGGATGAAAATGAGCGTTTTTCTCACTACCTCAAGAAAACCTTCATGAAGACGGCCAGTTTGATGGCCCATAGCTGTCAGGCGGTAAGACCCTGAGTGTAATATGAACCTCATGCATGAAGGGTACAGACCAGTAAAATATATTCCAATAGGCACAGTGAGAAATACATTTTGTACCCCGACATCAACAAATCGTGAAAAGTACCTGAACTCTCAAAGGTCATCAAGACATACATTATATTAAAGATTGATTTTTTTTTGAGCCGAAACATGAGGGGTTTGAAATATTTGGAATTTTTTTTTTTTAGATTTGAAGGTTTTGAATTTTTAATATAGGTTTTCCCGGCTATTTTAAAACATTTGTCATTCAAATTCACCAACTCTAACATTTTATTTCGTCCTAGCAAAATTTCACACGCTTTTAACAAACCCAATTTAGTCGTTTCCAATCAATTTCAAAGTTTGGTCCCCCGTTTTAGTCACCGGGTCGAGAATATTCATCATTACAGATCAAATTCGTCTAAGCTGTTGCGGAAAGGCAGCATTCAGAGATCAAATTCATCTTATATAAATCAATTAGATGAATTTGATTTATGAATAACAAGGTTTGGCGTAGATGAGACGAAATAGAATACTCCGGGACGAAAACGTGTGCTTGTTGTTTGAATTTGCTTGAACACAATTTGAAATTGTCTGACAGAAGTCAAAATTAAACATTGGAAGTGCATTAAATCGATGATGATGGACGAATTTGAATATTAGAAATAGTGAATTCGAATGATAAACATTTTCAAATCAGGTGGCGGTACTGGGCAAGTGTAGTGACGAGGTGTGCCAGATAGCCTTTGAGTACGGCCGCAATGTGGGCATGGCATTCCAACTGATCGACGACGTTTTGGACTTTGTGTCCAGCGACTCCGAAATGGGAAAACCGACATCGGCAGACCTGAAGCTAGGGCTCGCTACGGGTCCGGTACTGTTTGCTGCCGAGAAGGTACAGTCATCACCAAGTTTGGAATGAAAAATAAGAAGGTTGAAAATTAGTTTGAGAATTAAAGATGTCTTCTTGCCAGAATGCGGCAGCAGTCATGCCCCAAGATAAACTAAAAGTATAAATTGTGACTCTCCAGCACAAAAACAGTCAAAGTTGCACGGCCATATTTTGAGACACAGCCTGTACATCAGGCAAAAAAAAATTCTTTTTAAACCGAAATTCAGATTTAGGCGTTAAAAGCTAGAATAGTGAAAATATTTCCCTTTATATGAAGTTAATTTGTAAATTTCCTAAGGAATTCACTTGGGACACCTTTAAGACAAATTTCTTGCCTTTTTTTAACTTTCTGAAGCCCGAGTTTGGGAAATGAAAATACATCATTGGTAAGCTTATTCAATGGCCTTTCCAATGAGCCCAAAATCACAGTACTGGTTTTGTGCTGGGGGCACAATTTAAGATTGCAAATATACATGTAGCTTGACAAGATCTGTCTTATTGCCTCAGTCGTAGAAAAACTGCAGGAAAACTTTATTGCATGATGTAATATGAAAACTTGGTGCTTCTGCGAAATTAGGAATGTAGTTTCTTGGCAATTTCGAAAGTTTAAGCTAAGAACCTTTGAAGTTCTCTCTAAAGCTTCTGTTAAAAAAGTCTGCCAATTGCTTTTTGTAGAAAGATTTAACATTGAAGCACAAACTGAGAAAACAATTGGATCCAGACAAATTTGTTAAAAGTTGACTAAACTCTTTCTGAATGCAGTTCCCTGAATTGGACGCTCTGATTATGCGACGATTCAGCGAGCCAGGTGACGTGGAGAGGGCAAGAGAAGCTGTTGCCAAGGTAACATGGATAGAAGATACAAAATTTTAGTAACAAATTTTTTTTATGAAGTCCAGAAAAGCAGGAAGAAACTTTATCCTCCCCCTCATAGGTACATTTGTTGTATTTTTTAAGCCAGAAGGCAAGGCTTTTTAAATGGATTAATGGTTTGCCCTACAGTGTGGGGGAGTGTAGCCTAGTGGTTAGGGCTCGTGACTCATGGTCAGAGGGTCAGGGGTTCATTTCCAGCTGCCGGTCATATTTTGTGTCCTTGGGCAAGACACTTCATCCCAACTTGCCTCTCTCCACCCAGGAGTATATAATGAGTACTGACATTAAATGGGGAGTAGTCTGCAATGGACTGGCATCCCATCCAGGGGGGAATAGACATATTCTCAGACATTTCAAGACAAGAAAACCAGATGGGCCAACAATAGTAGGCAGCCCTATCACTAAGCTGTAAGCCCACCTAAGTGCTCGGCAAATGAGAACCATATTGTCCAGTAATGAAATTGTTAACTACTTAAATGCAAGACTGATATTTTGTAAAAGGTAATGGACACCAAAACCCCTATTAAAATAAATCTTAAACAGGTTATTGAAAACTAACCTGTCAAAAAAGTTCAGCTCGGTATACATTTTGGGCAAAAAATGTGAAGATACATGTTCATCTCTCATGATGCAAAGCAAGGTTTCTGTTGAAAGCCCTCCCTTCCAAAATGTTCATTAATAATTATCCCTAACTCCCCAGCCTAATTTACTAGGAACCATACCCATTCAGGCAAATTCCAACACCCACATGGGAAATTGTACACACACACTGTTGGACTTAGTTTCTGGAGGTATGCCAACCCCAGTGTAAAAGACCATCTGTTTTAGGGGAACTGTACCTATCCCAACAGATTTAAACAAAACCTGCTGTTGAACTTTGATGGGTTGTGTTCGGTTAGGGTTAATACGTTTTGGCTTGCACCCTCTTGTTGTATGATCCCCAGTTTGTCATTTAGGAAAAATAACTCACATTTGGGGATATGTAATTAATTGCAAACTAAACCTAATTTGGGCATTTGGAGGCAGTATTTGAAAAACATTTTTTTGTTTTCTTACAATGGTTTTGTCCGAACCATCGCAAGGAAATGATGGTAATTCCTCTTTTCTTGAATAAGACAGCATACTCCCGGGATGCTTGATACTACTATTTACTTTATACAAGTCAAGTAGGATATTTCATGATATTTTGGCAGTTTTGTTTTTGATGTTTGCAGATGTTTTCCATTACCTTTTACATCTTTTTTTCTTCTTTCTTTTAGACGGACGGAATTGAGCAGACACGGTACATCGCCAACAAGTACAGCCAGGAAGCCAAGAGGCAGATCAGCCAGTTGACGCCAAGCCCGGCCAGTCAAGCCCTCACAGAGCTCTCACAACGGGTCATCACCAGGCTAAAATAACCCTCCGAGTCTCTATATATTTATTGTTTAACACTGTGATGGCATTATATGTAATTCATAAATACCTAAGACAGTTTACGCATTCCTATTGGTCGAGAGCCCGTCACGTGGCCGGTCTTAAACGGATGATAAAGACATTGCTAGCGGGTCTTAAACACTTTTCCAGTGTCACAATAAAATGTGGACTCCTAAAAATCCAGTGCCTCTTTTCGTTTCGTTGGTTGAACGTTCACAATCCTCACGTAGGCATGCGCAACACTACCAGGGAGTCAGAATTTTATAGTTCTAAATTCAAAACGCAACGCGCCAGGTGCGTTCTGCGCGACATCGCGCAGAACATGATACGCGCTCGTCAATCTCCATAAAAGGGTTGTTTACATCTTACTCGCCAGCTGAACACTCCATTATTTTGCAAGAGGGATGTTTCAAAAAGCATAAAGTGAATTTGTTGAACAAAATCGGGATGTTTTGAACAAATTATATGATTTTTTTTTACCGAAAAGGTATTTATGAATGGGAATAAATATGTGCTCCGTCAGTATTTATCACTCTGTTTAAGACCGCTTAGAGTCTGGGTGCTGATAATTACCCTCGCCTCCGGCTCGGGTAATTATCAGCACCCAGACTCTAAGTGGTCTTAAACAGAGTGATAAAAACCTCCGGAGCACACATTTATTCCCTTATTTTAGACTCATTTCATGTTTGAAAGCAATGTTTCTCAGGAATGCAAAAATAGATGTAGGGGAGTCAGGTTGGCGTAGCTGTACTTGCCAGTTCAACTCACAAGCTTTTCAAATGAGCTTTGACAAAGGCATTCCTTCCTTATTGTTCATCCACTGTTAAAGGGAATGTACAACATTTGCTTTTGCTGCAATTTTCAGAAATACACGGATTTGGAGGATTAGTATGGTATATAAAATATTGTTAAACTGACTTGTTTCATGTTTTGGGCTTGTAGATGCTGGAAAAACCATGAAAACCTATCATGTTCTTGTAGTCTGGTTCCCTGACCCCACTTAAGATGAAACGAAGCAATTAATACACTTTGGGAAATTGTAAGGTCAGAGAATCAGTCTAGCAGGGTTGTACCCCTTCACAGGTGTGTGATCAATAGCAAAGAAAAGTCAGAAAACTAAATATGAAAAATTAAGAACAGTTTTGAAAAAAGCCAGTTTTTTCCAACGCAGTTTTTCTTGAAAATGTCAGCCCACCAGCAGCCACGATTTTATAGGATGCTTTAGACTGTCATTCCCTAACAATTCAGTAAGGTATTTCGTGATAATTTGATCATTTCGTTTTTTGATGTTTGCAAATGTTGTATTTTCCCTTTAAGTTATGAATGGGCTTGTGATTGACTTGTAAAATTGACTGGTGATGAACTTGTGATGAACGCTTCTATATGATGACGTTTATAATTGATTATTTAGGAAAGTTGGATTGATATTTAAAGTGATGTAGGAAGTTTTCTGGAAAAATAATCAATTTGTACTACAGACAGTGCAACCCTTGATGTGTAGGCCCATCATCGAAAATGTGGTTCATCAGTGCAACTTTTCAAACCCTTTTTTGGCATTGTACTTTCTTGACGACGTGATCCATCTGTTCAGTTTCAGTCACCCAGATAAATCTGCTGTAAGTCTTTGATATGTGTAGACAAGTCCAGGCTCATGCTCACTGTACACTCACGAGGCCCCCTTCAATGGAGAAGTCATTGTGTATGCTGCTGTACAAAGAACCTGCTGTGTGATGGATTATTTGAATAATAGCCAATACAATGCTTTCGCCATTGAAGGGGGCCTTCTTGATAGGAATGATAGTGCGCCCGGAGTGGTCTATACTGAGAGGGATGTTTCACATGTCTGTGTTGACTTCAGTGGATGAACTATTGATTAATAATCTAAATTTGTTTTACATGAAGAAAGGTTCATTATGAGCATGGCTGTGGTTAGATGTCTACTGTAAACACTGAATTTTGGGGTTTTTTTTCCATTAAAAAATAGGTATATTTGACGTGCAGTATAGTAAATGACACCAGTAGGTATAGGACTTAATGCAGGAATTTGTATGTGGACCACTCCATGGTGCTCATTTAATATAATAATAATTATAAATAGCAAATTTTGACTGCTGTGATGTGGGATATGACGTTTTTAAAACACCCGAGGGGCGCATAGCACCCGAGGCGATTCGACCCGAGGGGGTTAAAAACGGCATATCCCATATCACAGCAGTCAACAACTATTTTGTTATATCGTGCCAATAAGTCTAAAAGATATATGGTTGTAACTTAGGGCGTGAGAAATAAATTAAACCACTGCCATGCGACCTTAGATAACTGAAAGTTTTGATTTTGGTGTCCTGCCGGACATGAAACTGAGCGGTTGACGTTGCAGTTCTCGTTGACATTGCAA
The DNA here is from genome assembly GCF_015706575.1 of Patiria miniata. Lineage (NCBI taxonomy): Eukaryota > Metazoa > Echinodermata > Asteroidea > Valvatida > Asterinidae > Patiria > Patiria miniata. The sequence goes on along the minus strand of NW_024037076.1, from coordinate 19,207,002 downwards.
TTATTCTCATTGAGCGAAGCTAGCGCGCCCTCAGGTTCCATACGCGCGCATAATGATCGCAGTGCGATATCACTGATCTCCACGTAAAAATAAGTGTGTGACATGCGTTTTTATAGGGGACGTCTTTATAGTCCGAAGTCCCATTGGTCCGAAGTCCCATTGGTCCGATGTCCCATTGGTCCGAAGTCCCATTGGTCCGACGTCCCATTGGTCCGACGGCCCATTGCTCTATACGTTTCATTGGTATAAACGTCCCATTGGTCCGACATCCCATTGGTCCCAAGTCCCATTGGTCCCAAGTTCCATTGGTCCCAAGTCCCATTGGGACGAAGTCCAATTGGTCCTAAGTCTCATTGGTCCGACGCCCCATAGGATTAGGGTTAGGGTTAGGGTTAGGGTCAGTCAACCTGAACAAGTGGAACTACACAATAGTACGTTTCGGACCAATGGGACTTTGGACCAGTGGGACTTTGGGCCAATGGGACTTTGGGCCAATGGGACTTCGGACCAATGGGACTTCGGACTATCGAGACTCAATCGTTTTTATATACCAGACACTTGGCCGTTCTAGACCAATGAATTTACAGTGTCCAAGCACACAATATAACAAAAGAGTTTATGTAACAAATTTGGTCTTACCATTACAATATTTATTCAATTTAAGTAGTTCAGTATAGTTCCCTGCTCAGGTTGTTGATATAAGGGGCCTCACAGAGTTGTCAAAAAGACATTCAATTGCACATAGTTATAGTTTTCACAAAGGCCGATAAAAGAAACATACACGTTTATTAGGGAGTATAACGGCGACCCTGGATGAACAGAGTTTTAAATTAGTCTTTGTGACTTGTGCAAGTTCCCACAATTTTACTTGTGTGAGTTTTTCAAAAGGATTTTTCATAGTAGCTTCAGGTCCTTATATAAACCCATTTATTTTTTTTATGTACAACATGGTTTCATACAATTTTACAATTCATAAAACTACTTTTATTGCTATTTGAGATAACGGAATTTTATGTTTTGTATTTTGATGTACTATAGAGAACAATAAATTTATAGCTATAAATAAGGTGTTACAAAGGCTAAATTTTGTTCATTAAATCTTAATGAAAATGGGTTAATTTCAACGTTCAACTTTTTCTTGGGGGACGGGTGTTATACGAGGTTATAGTCCTTGTCTCTTGAAAGTAGCAGTGCATGTCAATTCTCTCCTTTTTTTTGTTTAAAATCAATCAATCGAACTGTTCAAGTCAATAAAATTGTAAGAAAGTAAAAATTACAAGACTGTAATGTAAAGTCCACTTTTTAGCCGACGAGTCAATCTCGAGGGCGAATCCCCTCCGCACCCCCGCACGTACCCCCTCCCCCCATCCGAAATTGAGTGCTGTGAGTGATATATGCGTTGATTGATTCTTTATTTTCTTATCTCTTTTTTTTTTGGCACATTCAATATAAACAAAGTTGTGGTGAGGTAAAATCGTTTATTTCCGGGAAATTCCGTATTACTCTCGTTCTTGATCAGCTGTTGTTTTATTTTGATCTAAAAATACCAAATGAGGGCGCTAAATATCACGCCCACAAATTCCCTTCCCCTTCCCTAGCCCTGTACTGTACTGACTAAAAAAAGATACCCCGGCAGGCTGAATGGTTGAACCGTGACGTCATTTTTAAAGTCTGCCATTTTGAATACAAATTAGGGAGTCACCCATCGCAAATCTGAGCGAGTAAAGAGGACTTTCTCCTACAATTTCTTCCGGTAAGGCGAATTTTGTTGCTTTTTTAAGAAAGGTGAGACAGGCTTTTTTCTTTTCGTTTGCCGAATTTTATCAAAAAACGGAGACATTAGGCTCTTTTTGTGCCATTTTATAGCGCGGTACTGTCTATGTGATATGATGTGGTGGGAAAAACCGGAAGGGCAATGGAACTTAAACCACGTACACTGCACTGTACTCGCGCGTACATGCAGTCCCCCGACGAACCTGTACACTCAACCGGTGCACAAAAACGAGCATAAAAACAATCAGCTTTATTTATCTCAGTCATTTGCTGAACAAAAATTTCGAAATTTCTGTTGTGCAAAGATAACGTCCAGCCAGTCTGAGTAACAAGGACTCTACAATTTGCCTTTTTTAACATTTGGACATGTCCAAATGTTAAAAAAAGGCGATTCGTAGAGTCCTGGTTACTCGGACTAACGTCCAGCATGTTTTCACTTCAGTATTTATTCGCCAGGTTTGCATGGAAAACCAGAGTTTTCCTCAACTTCCTACATAGCATGTAACTTTCTGCCAATCATCAGATCATGCCCATGTACCAATGTCATTCATATTATGATTAAAACACTCACAAGTCACGTGGGAAAGAATGTTGGGAAAGAATGTTGCAACCTGATGCTGCTTTTTTCTTCATATATCATCTCAATGAAGGTCATTCATTGCAAAAATAAAGACATGTATCTGGGACTGAGAAACATTTCCAATTTCGTTAGGAAATACTTACTTAAATTTTTTTCTTGATCTCCACAGACTTTGTACACAACCGCTGAATTGGCGTCAGGTTGCAAACATTCTTTCCGAATGTTGCAACCTGACACCACTTTTTTCTTCATATATCTTCATATATCATCTCAATGAAGGTCAGTCATTGAAAAGTGATGATAAGACATGAATCTGGGACTGAGAAATATTTCCAATTTTGTTAGGAAATACTTAGCAAATGTTCTTGACTATCCATAGACTTTGTACAAAACCCGCTGAAGTGGTGTCAGGTTGCAACATTCTTTCCCTCACATGACTCGTGATGTGATTGTGTGTAAATAAATCCAATTTATCAGAAAGTGGTGAAACCGTGGTGATTCCTACCGTACATGTACCTCATGAAACCAAGTGTTTCATTACAACTTGTCTAGGCCCACCCTCTTAATTTTGTTCCTTTCTTGGGGTATTCAAGGCCAACATGTTGCTAATGGCTGGTACATGTAGTACTTTGAACGAAAGTTGCGAAAGAATGTTGCATCCCGACACCACTTTTTATGTTAAATCTCAATGAAGGTCAGTCATTGCAAAAATGTTGAAAAGACATGAATCTGGGACTGAGAAACATTTCCGATTTTGTTCATAAATATTTTGAAAATGCACTCGACTCCCCATACATTTTGCACTCAACCAAAGAAGTGGCGTCTGGATACTCGACATTCTTTCCAATAGTTCAAAACTATATATTCCCTTTGATTTCTAAACTAAACTTTAAGAACTGAATTTTATTTACAAATTAAATTTCTTATTATAATGATATTTTCTGCATAAATAAGTGAATTGGTGAGCAGTTAATTTTGATGAAATACTGTGAAAATAAGAATTGAGAGTAATGAACACCTTGGCCTACAGTGTAGGTCTGTACCGAATATACAGGAATAGTTTATCATCCATCTAATATCCGAATAGTGTTTTCCCTATTTGAATGTTTCAAAAAGATGTGAGTTGTGTCGAGAAGCTGAAGAAACGAAAGTGATGTTTTGCTTTATGCCAAGTTTGCGTCCTTCCAATCTTTCAAATGTCAGCTACATGTAGTTACAAGCCTTTGGCCTCGTGGCAGATGGGACGCTGTGCACTACATTATTCCATGTTCTACATTTTTGTACATGCGCTCATGGGATAACTAATATATTATTGATGGTAATCAGCCGAAAGTGAAAGTAAATTGGATCAAGATAGTTCATTCGGTTTCCACCTTAGGGACTTATCTTGAAAAAAAGTTTATAGTCATTGTTGCATGTTGGAAAACCACATAATCAATATGTCAGCTGACAATGACAGTAAGGCTTTTCCTTCTTCCTGCAAAAATGAAAAGGAAGTGAATTTTATGACAACAACAAGCATAGTCATTAGTCACATTGTGACATTTATAATAATTGTTTAAACTTGGAACTTATTTGGTATATTTTTGTTTCTCCATTGTCAACAAAGAGCTTATTTACCTTATTATTAACCCTAACCGCCCTGAATCCTTCAAAATCCTCTTTGCCAAAGTGGAGGAATTTGGAGGATTGAGGTTACGTGGCAAAAGTGCGTTACTGATTTCGTAGGATGCACTTTGTCATGGTCTTGGGCCAGACCTTGTGTTGTTTTTGCTCAGCCATGCATAAGTATAGGCCTGGATTATGCTTGAAATCCTACTTACTGCTCCAGGATGTCACTGGCCAAGCCTCAACATATTGACAGTCACTGCCGCAGGATTTTGCAGGATTCAGGCAGTGGTCACCCCTCCACGGACCATATTCAAGAAATAATAGAGGATTTTGCAGGATTGAGGCTACACATCCTAGTAAAAAGGCCTAGGGAGTTAGGGTTAAATAATACAAAGAACATCATGTATGTATTGTAGATAATGGCTTGATATTTTACAGAAGGAATTTGAGAAAATTGAGCTCTAAAGTCATGCGTATATAAATTGGCTCTAAAAATAAGGGTGACATTTGGAAAACAATAAAACCAAGCAACTTTGAAATGACATGCATGTTTTTCATCATCACTGCGAGACTGCTCGCATTTTTTTATATTTGGATCGAAAAAAACCCTAATGGGATATTCTGTGGATGATTGAATATTTGAGTATATTCCAAACAAACAAATAATTGGCACAGCCTTATTTGGGTTTTTTCCCAGTAGGTTGATCCATGTGCAATAATACTAGCCAGAATGATCGAAAGATTTATACTTCCTGGATGATTCTAATGGAAATACATGTAGTGCACACATGTTTAGTAGAATGTTTTTCCGTATGTTTTTCTGAGGACTCTATGCAACAAGGTCAATGCCAAAAAAATTAAAACATGTCTACTATGAAAACATGTCGCCTATGAAACGTCCTTCGTGGGGTCCAAACACTGCAAGAACATTGTAGTTTGTGTTTTTCAAGTTTTGAAGAATGTTTTGGCTTTTTGTGTGCCCATTGGATTTCAAGGATCTTTAAAAAAAAATAAGACACGGCAGGCTCAGTAAAGCTGGTTTTAAGGAAAAATGCTGTTCTTGTAGTCTGGTTCCCTGACCCTACTTCTGGCGAAACAGAGCAATTTGTAGACTTCAGGGAATTGTCAGGTCAAGGAACCAGCCCAGCTGGCTTGCACCTGTCACGGATGTGAAACCGCTTGCAAACAAAATGTGGACTAATTAAATTTGGTAAATTGGGGGCAGTTAAAAAAAAAAAAAAAAAAAAAAAAAAAAAAAAAAAATCATTTTTTTTTGCAACGATGGTCGGCCGACCATCGTTGGAAATTACCACAAAAATTCTCCTTTTCTTGAAAATGACAGCATACCAGGTGCCATGATTTCACAAGTAGGCATGAGACTGTTATTCACTTACAGTAAAGTTTGTATTTCATGGTAGTTTATTTTGTTCGATGTTTGCAAATGTTGTACATGATATGTACCTTTAAGTCTTCATTCATGTGGTCTATCTACACAATGGACCAGATTCAGCACATTACCGTTTACGGGGTAACCCTCTACGATAGCACTGCCTGGCTGACAAGTGACACTCAGTCAGTGAGTTAGTCCGTGAATCGGTCAGATACAAAGAGGACAATAGGCTAGCTAGCCCTCTCGGACCAGCAAAAACGCAAAGGGTTTTCTAGGGCAAACTGCAGTTCATTGCAGTAGTTACCAGTACACGTAACAATGTTTGACATTGACTGAAGTTTGTGCATGCACCAATGTAGATTACACATGTTGCTGCTGGAGGAAGTGGCTTTCCTGTTCCCTCACTAGTTCCTTGTTCCTGCATGAACGCACTTCCCATGGGTAAAAATAATTGAGGTTATTTACATGCAATACCCGAGAATAACAGCGACAAATTGGTATAAATTGAGATCATACCGGTATCACATTGTTTTTTGTCGGAGTTGGGTTCTTTATCATTAGAATGCATTTTACAATGTACACATCTACATGAAGGATAAAGCTATGCGTATGCATACTATGTTGTACTATTGTACCTCCATGACAATTGATTGTTTTGTTAGCTGAGTTTGGAGTTTTCATTAAATTGACATCATTTTTAGAATCAGCAGATGAGACTTCTTTGATAGAGTAGAAAGAGGAAGTAATTTTTTTTTTTTTCAAAATAGATTTTGTGTCTAGTTTCATTGGATTCATTTGATTGATAATGTTATGTCAGAATTTTTCCAATTCTTGGCAAATTTTCTTCAAACTAATTTAAAGTCACTCCTGTTCGGTATAACATCTACTGACTGCAAACGCCTTCAACGGCTCCAAAATCGTGCTGCTAAACTGATTTATCAGGCTGGAAAATATGACAACGTCACTCCTATCCTCCACGATCTTCACTGGCTGACAATCCCCAACCGAATCAACTTCAAACTTCTGACCCTCGTTTACCAATGTCTTAACACTGACTCTGCACCTTCATACTTAACCGAACTCATTCAGCTTTACAAGCCAACCAGAAGCCTCCGATCATCTACTGACACCAGATTACTCCATGTACCAAAAACTCGCACTTCCACTGGAGAGAAAAGCTTCCACGCTGCTGCCCCAAAACTCTGGAACAATTTACCCTATATCATCCGCCACTCTAGCTCACTAGCAACATTCAAAAAATCCCTGAAAACCCATCTGTTTAATTGATCTGATCTGTTTAACTGATCTGTTTAATTTGATAGATTTGTTATTACTTACTCATGTATTTTGAATGTGGTTTATTTCTTGTTCTGTTTTCTGGTGGTTTTTTTTTTTTTTTGGGGGGGGGATTTTCGTCAATTTTGTGTAAAGCGCTGTGGTACTTTCTATGACAGTTAGAGCGCTATATAATTGTTCAGTATTATTATTATTATTATTAAGGGTATGAGAACTACCACAAACTGACATTTTTAGTGTAATTTTGCAACTTAAGAATTACATTTCCATGATCCAAATATCAAATCAATCATTTGAGTTTGGATCAGATTTCTCTTTGAAATTGCAAGTGAAATAAGAGGAAATTTGGTGCAACAAAAATAATATTGCCATTACTGTTACATTATGAGGGCTTATCCCCAGTGTTCTGAAGAGCAGTTTTGTTATTATAATTAAATTAATTAATCATTTTTGTTAATGAAACCCAGGATTCTTCAAAAGCTGTAGCTAGCAAATCTGAAGAAACCTGTAGAGAGAAGACAATGAGAAGAAATTACAGTTTAAGAGGTTGCAGGACAACCCCAGAATGATATTCTAGGGAAAAGCCACACAATCTTGTTTAGTAATTGTGGAGACCACACACTTGTTGAACGATAGTTATTATGGGGACCGAAAATACTATGGGGACAGCAGAAACTTCCCCACAACTTGGTCCTTATTTCCCTAACAAGTTCCCCATAATGTGATGCCAGCCAGAGCACAAATCAAACAGGGACTGAAAACCCAATCCACATTATTGGCCCAGGTGGGATTTGAACCCGGGTTGCAGCTTTACTTTTTGGTCTGTTCATCACATGCATTGTAAGTTACATTTGTTTAGGAAAATTAAAAAAAACACAGTAGCTTGTTATAATTTAGATGCAATCTTTACTAATTATCAATCTATTTGACAAGCTACATTTCTTAAACTTCACATGCATATATATGTCAACAAATTTGTAAACATAATGTGAGAAAAGGGAAAGACGTAAACAGTATTAAAGCTGTAGCAAGGTCGATGCAATAAATCAAACTATTATGAATTATTTTATTGGTTCAGTTTTTACAAATTCAATAGCTGGGAATTTCGTCGGGTGCCCAGCAGAAGGGCATATGAGAGTTCTGATTGGAAAACACACTCTTCAAGAAAATTGCATTGAAAGGCTCCAATGTTCCCCCACGCGTATTAAATACAATGTTCTCATATTTATAAATCATATGAATTTGTGTTGATTTCCGATGAAAATGTTTAAATTTCATTAAAATAGAGGCAGTTTTCTGCAGTGCCCTTTTACTGGAAGATTTTGGTGATTACGCATACGCCCTTCTGCCTGGCACACAACAATTTCATGTAAAGTATATTATATTACTGTACACATTGTTCGAAGGCAAGTACCTACATGTACATGTACACTGCTACAGGAAAAGTTATCTATTGAAAAAAGTTCAATATTCATATTATAGCCTAGATCTCTGGAATTATTTCAGTCATACATGTAGTGTACCGTACATGTTGTTGAGATGTCTTGACTCCAGTACTGAAATATCCGTATGATGTATCTATTCAGCATGTTCAGGGCTACAACTCATCCCGCAAACTTCCCGTCCAAAAATGCCTGACATTCCACAGCCAGAAACCCTGAAAGTTGAGACTGTCCCTCATCTTGCGGCTTGGGCTTACTGGAGATTTTTAGTTTTAGACTTGAGCCAGTCTACTTTTCCAAGAAAATCTGCCTCTCTCTCTGCAAATTAAGTGACAAGCTTGAAGTGTGAGTTGAAAGCTGGACGTGGTTGATGAAGTTGTGGATTAAATTCCTACCATTCTGAGTGTCAAGTTTACACAAGAGTGCAGCTGAAAGCGGAGGGAGATTACCGAACAGAAATTCACGCAAGATGAGTGCACATTTCAACAAGTCTATTTGTACTGAGTACTTCTTCCCAAGTGCTGGGTGTCCTTATATGTACTGTATACTGTGCCGCATTCTGTATCTGATTGAGATTCAGTATTGTCTCCTGTCTAGACTTTTTTGTGTGGGGCTGGTAGTTGTGTTGGGCTGTGATGAGATGGTTCAACACTGTTGGGTTTTGGCAAGGAATATGAAAATATGACCCTGCCAGTATAGCTAGCACTAGTTAGGTCACATGGCCTTGTCAGTCATTGTCTATGATATCCAATTACATGGTACATTTTAAGTATGTACTGAAGTTAGATTAGGCATACAGGTACAGAATGAACCATGGATGAACCAAGGTGCATGTCACTGTCAGCTCAGTTAACAATAAGGTGCAACAACTGCTGAAAGGCCTGTGGCTCTGGTAACCACCACATAAATCTAGGCTTACATGTATGTTCAACATTCTAGCAAAGGAATTCTGTCGAAACCCATTCCTGTGGCATACCTTTTGTTGACAGTACATCCTAATGTCAATTTGACCTCCTGATTCAATCCATGATCTGTTTGATTATCTTGCAGGGTTTTCACAGAGATTTCAAAAAGTTGGACGTAATGGGAACTCAATCTTTACATGTATTTCATCACATGTCATGCCTTAGTTTATCTGTGGGTCTGATAAAATACATTGTGTAGATCACATAGCCATCTTTTTTGAAGTGGGGGATTTTGTTCAATAAGGATTGTACGCTAATAACATACAATGCGCTCAGTTCAAAATACAAGATGGCTGCTAAGTTTTTCTTTCTTCTGCTGTGGTCGATCCTGTGTTTTTTTGTTTTCCCTGTTGATTACACACACTCATGATATGTACATGATAGCCAGTCGGTGAGCAAATATTAGACACAAACATTTGATATTGAAGTATGTTTTTGGTGGTTAACCAAAGCAAACTAAAATACGAAGTTATGTGACATGTGTTCGTGTTAAAGTCCAGATCTACATGCAGGTACTCTACATGTAGGATCACATGTAGAAGTTCTAGTGGCAAAGAACGTACGCGTATATTGCATACTTGAATGAAGTGACCTCAACTTGAGACACATTTTGCACACATTAAAATCAGGCAAACAAGTCGACTGTGAACTGTGCACAAGTCATTTTACCATTGCACAAACCTCACAACTTACCTTTGAAGTACCAGTATTATTGAGCGTTCCTTTCATGTCAAGAGTGTGGACAATCCCCCTGCCTTTGGTTGCACACTCTTTCTATTGTGAGGAGTGCCTGGATTTGCTTTGACTGTAAACATTGAGGTACAAAGGAACGACAAACGCGGTACACTGCGGATCCGAATTCAGTTGTAATAGCACTGTTTGAATACGGGATGACATTTTACATACACTTCGTGTACTTATTCTCCTAACTCTTACAGTTATTTGACGAGTGTCGTTATACATTTGTAAATTGCATGCAGTGCAAACTGTGCACGTTGAATCATCCACATTTGTGTACATGTATGAAGAGAATTTCATGAACAACAATGTTGATGTACATGTGTATACCGTAAATGTACATGACAGTCACAGTACGGATGCGAAAACCATTGTAAATGCTGTTTGTAGCCTGTAGGCTACTGTAGCAATCATATAAGTTTAATTTGTGTACTCGATTGGCAAATCTAAACTAGTGTTCATTGACATGATATTTGATATGTGGATGTTACATAGTCTTTTACACAGTAATGTTTGTACACATGTGCATGAGCATTGCACAGTACAATGTGTACATGGACCATGTTGTTTTATTGGCCTAATGATAAGACAGATGGTAACATTTTACAAAGGTCCTGGTCAAATTGACATACAATCAATTTTGAGCTGTCGTATGCAATTTGTAGAATGCTTTCACTAACTTCAAAATAGACACGGTACAAAATTTGATTGAGCACATCCATTATTGCTTGCACAAATATGGTCAATATAGTCACAATGCAAAACAAATATGCAGACTTTCCCAACTGAACATTGTAATTGCATCCGTTGATACATAGTACTTGAAGACAATGTATGCTCGCTTATATGACAAGTCATGTCGGAGCCAGATGTTGGACTCCCCAATATGTCTTGGCTCATATCCCTCAGGAGACTTATGATTCATCTTTTGACAGCTTGATATGACAGTGGGGTATCGTACTGGTCTAATTTAATGATTCCACATTTCTAAATGAAGCTAGGGATTCTTTACATGTATGACTTTTTTTTTCACTAGTTGTCAAAAGATGTCTTGTTTAATATCTTGGATTATGCATGTATACAGTATTGTGTGAAAAAAACTGTTTTTCTTTCCATACATGAACATAAAATGTAGCAAAAACAAATTCAAGTTGAGATGTACTCTTTTACCAATGAGGAACTGCAAAGTCTGCGTTGTCTCAGTAGTGTTGTCAATCCCCTTGCCTTGGACACACAACTCTAAAAAAAAATAATACAAACAAAAGTGTACAATTTAGTTCATAAAGTGCATTTATTTTATTTATTTATTTGTTTATTTTTTGCCCGGGGGGAGGGGGAACGGTTGGAACAGTTTTATTCACTTTCCCGCTTGATTTTCCAACTTCTGTTGTAGTTGCAACCAAAAGGCCTATGGAGAATCGCATGCATGCTTGTCTATACATGAAGGCACAATGGTCAGAAATTGTGCCGACAATGTCCAGCATTTGAAGCAAAATGTTAGAAATTTGGTAATAATGCAAAATATGCCCAACCAAAATGTGCTTCAAGGTCCAAGCACAGGGGTAATTTAACCCAAGTAAGGGCCTATGATAAAGCATGTTGTTGACGTACAGGTACATTTTTTGTACATTACTGTTCTGGTACTGTCCAGGCCGAACACAAGCCTATGGACCTTATTCACGAGATTTTTGTCGTGTTCCCGGGATGGTGCCAGACTATTTATGCAGCCTTATTTTACTTTCATTTTTTTTTTAATCTGGCTTAAAACATTAGGGAATGTTTAATTGCAAATTTTAAATTATTCATTTAAGCAGACTTGAATTATTTAGCAATGTACTTGCTTTCGTTTCTCGTCGCAAGTTCCAAAAATGAAGATTTTACCCCACTTTCAATTCAGCATGGCCAACTCGTGAATAAGGCCCATTAGCTGACCACAGACTGCTGAAATTGACACCTTTGATTGCCAAAACCAATCAAGAGTCAACATGTGTGATTTGTTTGTGAAGTCATTCACAGAATAGCCTACATAGATACGGTAATTAAAGATGTACATGTAGTCCATCATTTGTAATTTGTGCATTTTGTTCGTTTGAAGCAACAAAAGTGTTCAAAATCTAATGAAGGATACTGAACAACTAACCTGATGAAGTTTCAGCTAAGCTTCAGCTGTATATTCCGAGAAAAACAGCATTCTAGGATCTCAATTTCAAGTTTTGAATTGTTTTGAATTGCAGCTATACATGACGTCACGCACTGATCCGACAAATTATAACAACCGCGTGTGCGTAGTGCCAATGCTTGCGAGCGCTTCGCCGAATAACAAAACGAACTACTAATTTAAATTTTCCTTCAGTGCGTCTTAAGACGCACCATTGGAAAGGCCTTCTTTCGTTGATTACTTCAAAATGACAGCTTCCCAGAAAGAATAATTTCACAGGGAGTTTAGTTTCCTTACTATCTTTCAACCAAGTTTGTTTTTCAACAATAATTACGCCAGTTACTTTTCAGATGGCTGCAAATGATGGACTATAGCTTTAATTTCAGTATGGGATGGATATTGTGTACCTGGAAAGAAATTGTGATCCCAACTTTTGAGGGTATGGGTTGATGAGCAACTGTATGAATACATACCGGTAGGCCTACTGTACATGTACATGTGTACATGTACAATGCATACCGGTACATGTACGTGTACCGTACTTGTACAGCCTTCCAGTTCTAGGTCATATTTTTACATAGCTGGGTTGCTCACCTTAGGGCAGCTCACCCTTGTCTATTTAAACTAACAAACGGGGGTGTACTAAAGCTTTCATCTTGAGGCGGCTTTTTCACTGTGGGGTCAAGAACCTGACTACACTCCCTCAACTCAAGTAGGGACTTGGACTTGAGTTTGAACCAGGGTGAGAGGAATGGGGGGGGGGGGGGGGGTGACATCGGGATGACTGGGTGATGGCAAGTGGGTCAGAAGTTCCAATTTTGAAACTTAGTATACTGTAATACGTACATACGTATGTGTTCACTCAATAATGTCATTCCTTAGACCACCCTGGTAACTTTGCATGTAGAGCAAGAAACGCTTTGTACTCTGCATACAAAGTTCCTCTAACTACATAGTAACTAATGTTAATTGTTTTGTACAATGTTTGTTAAAATACACTTGTGCATGAACTGTACTGGATGTACATAGGATGTGGTTGATGATGCATCGTGATTGGATGCCTCGTGAGCCAATCCGAATAAGGCTATTAAAACATTTGTCCAGTCACAGCTTAGACCGATCCAATAAGCTCCGCCCACTGCATTCGTGGGCAACATAATGGTACTTTTACATACCACACTACATGTTCCAGCTGCATTAGGCATGTTTCCCTGGACATTGAATAGTGCAATCGCAGCTTTGATTGGTCAGTTAGTATCATGGGGCGGGGCTTAATGATCGGTGTATTGCTCTGTCACTGCAGGTGCATACATGTACTGTACACACAGTTTAAAAACATGTATACATGTATGTTCTTTACCTTTAAGAGTACATGTTCCATATGTACATTGCTCTTGTCTTGTGTAATAAGTTAGACTTTCACTCACATGGTCACTGCATTACAAATTGAATGCTCATTGGTTGATAAATACATTTGTTTGCTTGACTTTAATTGTAACAGTACAGTGAAGTTGATAACATGATATGTCATCCCAGATGATTGATTGACATGAGTACATAATCATTTCAATTGATCAATCTGTCCACAGCTTTGATTCTGCTAATGGGCAACCGTACTGCCTTATTTGGTAAAATTCTCATTCTTAACACCTGCTGCATGTAATTACTCATATCTTTGGAATGTTAATTGCCTTATTCTTTAGGTACGTGTTAAAATTTGTCCCATAATCACCGAAACAGGGCAGTGCAAGTCCGTTGATTGCCATGACGTTTTACCATTATTTAACCCCCCCAGAAACAGTTGTCCATGTACCGGGTAAACTTCGAAGAATTTCAACGATGTTTACATACACACACTGAAAGCAGTTTCCAAAAACTTCATTCAAAACAATGTGCCATAATACATATGTACGTGAACAAAGTTGACAACATACATGTACATCTATACTATGTACAGTATACATTACAATTTATTCTCAAATGTTGTGGGTCCTTATAGGGTCCAAAGTGTGACATTTTCCTGTCCTTGGTACTTTGTAATTTGGCATTCAAGTATCATTAAGAATGACTTCAAAACAATTTTTATTTGTTGGGTAGATACAATGTAGTTTGCTATTCATAATCACTCTTGGAGGACGACTGCATTAAAGATATAGTCCATCATTTGTAATTTGTGCATTTTGTTCGTTTGAAGCAACAAAAGTTTTCAAAATCTAATGAAGGATACTGAACAACTAGCCTGATGAAATGTCAGCTCAGCTTCAGCTGTATATATTCTGAGAAAAACAGCATTCTAGGATCTCAATTTCAAATCAACAGTTGCTGAATCATGTTTTGAATTGGGCCTGAATTCAGCGTCCGAGACACGTTCTCACTGAGCCGATTGCAGCTACGCGATGTAGCGCACTGATCCGACGAATTATAGCAACCGCGCGCGCGTGCGCGTGTGCCAATGATTGCGCGCGCTTTGTCGAAAAACAAAACAAACTACTAATTTAAATTTTCCTACGGTGCGTCTTAAGACGCACCATTGAAAAGGCCTTCGTTCGTTGATTACTTCAAAATGACAGCTTGCTAGAAAGAATAATTTCACAGGGAGTTTAGTCCACTTACTATCTTTCAACCGAGTATGTTTTTCAACAATAATTACGCCAGTTACTTTTCGGATTGCTGCAAATGATGGACTATAGCTTTAACAGGATTGAATGAGAATTACAAAATCATAGAAGTCGGATGAAACAGGGACAGAAAAAAAGTGGACCACAAATGTAAAGACTGATTCAGTGCCAGCCATTATCTGAGGTGGCACCAGGCTCATGCTAGCTGCGCTCAGGTAATACACATGCACTTCAGGCACCTTCGACCAACCGGGTTACCAAAATCTAATTTGGTTTGCCGGGTTAGTCTACGTATACACAACCATCACTAGCATGATACAGTTTAAGAAACTCTGAAATTATGTTCTTTTAAAGGGAAAATACAACATTTGCAAACATCAAAAAACGAAATGATCAAATTACTGAATTGTTAGGGACTGACAGTCTAAAGCATCCTTTAAAATCGTGGCTCCTGGTGTGCTGACATTTTCCAGAAAACCTGTATTTTTCCAACGCTGGTCGGCCGACCAGCGTTGGAGAAAACTTTTTTTTTCAAAAATCGTTCTTAATTTTTCATATTTAGTTATTCTGACTTTTCTTTGCATATGATTACACACCTCTGAAGGGGTACAAGCCTGCTAGACTGATTCTCTGACCTTACCATTCCCCAAAGTGTATTAATTGCTCCGTTTCATCTTAAGTAGGGTCAGGGAACCAGACTACAAGAACATGATAGGTTTTCTTGGTTTTTCCAGCATGTACAAGCCCAAAACGTGAAACAAATCAGTTTACCAATATTTTGTATAACATATTAATCCTCCTAATCCATTTATTTCTGAAAATTGAAGCAAAAGCAAATGTTGTACATTCCCTTTAAGGGTTCATGCGATGAAATTTTCTCAGAAACACATTTTGTGCACCTTTCTACTCCTTTTAAATGTATGAAAACTAATGTCCCTGTTTGGTTAAGTTTATGGAAAAGTGCACTTCTTTAATTACACATTTAAAACTTTTCCATCTTTCTCTGGACAATTGAGGGCGTTGTTGCTGTGATGTCATTCCAGAAAGACACTGTTAAGTTCAGGATTTTTCTGTTCAAATTGTGAACCCAAAAGTTTCTCATTGAAAAAAATTTGTGAGAAAGGTTTGTTCGTCCTTGCTCTATGCTGTCATGTATTGACATACATGTAGCAAAAAAGAAAATTTACAACAGCAAAATATCCAAAATTTTCTTTCGCCTTTTTGTAATTGTGCTGAAATAGCTGTACCATGTAGGTTTCTGCCTGGAATTACATTAACCCACCTCACTCCTCCAAAATCCTCCTGGCGGTTTTGGAGGATTCTAGAGGATTGAGGATGAATGGTGATTGAATCAAATGAGGATTCTGGAGGATTGAGGATGAATGGTGATTGAAGCACATGAGGATTTTGGAGGATTGAGGATGAATGGTGATTGAAGCACAAGAGGATTTTGGAGGATTGAGGATGAATGCATTTTGAGGCAGGACTGTCTGATGATTTTGAAGGATTTGGCGTTGGTTATCCTTCATTTAAACACGAGTGCAAAGTTTTGGGACGAGGAGGATTTTGGAGGATTGAGGATGAATGCATTTTGAGGCAGGACTGTCTGACAATTTTGAAAAATTTAGGCGGAGTTGCAAAATTTTGGAAAATTTTGGAGGATTTTGGAGGATTGAGGATGGTTGTAAGCAACAAGGGCCTAGGGGGTTAGGGTTAAGTTTAGTTCATATTTCAACAAAAATTGACAATCAGGTTAAAAGGGACACAATTAAAGGTGCACTTTCAAGGATTGCATTAAAAAAATGACATTGCCATACATGTACATGTAGGTCCTTTAAGCATTTATTGATCAAGAACTTTACATGGGTGTTATACACGAATAGCTTATTTGTAATACAGACTTCTCACCTACATGTATTATTGTTCACAAGTCATGAACATGTAGACGTACATGTACGCGTACCGGTCTAGAGTACTTAAAAAGCAATGAAGGCAGTTAACAGGCTGAGCATGTTCCATGCCCCACCAGACCCAGCGGGCAAGTCCGGCAGCAAACCGGAAATAGCCACCTCTGCCCAGGTACCATGGCACACTTAAACCACGCGCTGTCCTCTTAAAGTGGGAAGAACTCTTGTTCGCATGATCAAGCCGGTTCATCTCGGTCGCCCCGCCGAAGACAAGAAAAGCGACCGATGTTCAAATTGCTAATTGAAAGTAACACCTTTCGCCCGAGGGGCTGTCGCGGAGAGAGTTTAATAGAATCAAGCGATTGGCATTAGATCGGGCGCGCTTGCGTCTGGCTGACATTTTGTGGAGTGGGCAGTAAGTTGTTTTGCTCACGCAGACGAGTTCTGTTGAACTGGAATAAATAAGGAGGGTGCATTTAAAGAGGTTGTGGAATGCTCGAAGACATTTCCGTCATTTTTCGGGTATATGTAGCGTAAGGTGTGATGAAAAATAAAAACGACTATTGTGTCTGTCATGAAATGAGTACAAAAGGTACATTGTGTACTTTTGAGAGCTGTTTTTCAGGTCCTGTTTCGACCTGAACGTGCAATTTGTGTAAAACTCGTCGTTGGGGGCAGCAAACAAAACATAGTAAATCGTGACGTAATAAACAGGACTCCTGATGCAGCATAGTATAAACCAGTCCTGTTTATTACGTCACGATTTACTATGTTTTGTTTGCTGCCCCCAACGACGAGTTTTACACAAATTGCACGTTCGGGTCGAAACAGGACCTGAAAAACAGCTCTCAAAGTACCTTTTGTACTCATTTCATGACAGACACAATAGTCGTTTTTATTTCATCACACATTAGGTTACATATACCCAAAAAATGACGGAAATGTCTTCAAGCATTCCACAACCTCTTTAACTGCCCGACTATCTCATGAAGTTTTTGTTTTGTTTGTTAAAAAAAAAAATTCTATTGTGTTTGTGTGTAATTTTTTTTTACAGTACATTTACAGTACAAACATTGACTAGATATGCATACATACCAGTACAGTAATAAATGCTGGTTCTGCTTCCAATAGAATGTGTACTTTGACTGTACCTCTTCAGGCTGAATAAAACTTCTTGTCCAGACTTTCTTTTAAATGAAGCAGGGGGGCGCTTTTGTTTCTCCCCAAGATGGCGGATTTTCTAAACTGGGGATGGATTCTTCTATATTTTCAACTCTTTTGCTGTTATAAAAGTGTGTCCAAAGGAGCCGTCACCCTTTCTACATAGCTAAAATTTTGTTGGAAACAAATAACAAGACAATATTGACAATGTGCAAATATAGTGCAAATGTATGAATAAAAAAAAAAAAGGAGAAATGTATGAATAAAAAAAAGAGAACAAGAAAAGGAGGCGGCGAGGAAAAGGGAAGCAGGCGCTTTTTGTTTTTTTATTGTCCCCTATCTACATGTGTGTGGCCTAGTGGTTAGGGTTCGTGACTCATGATCAGAGGGTCCGGGGTTCGAATCCAGCCGCTGGCCATATATTGTGTCCTTGGGCAAGCCACTTCACCCCCACTTGCCCCTCTCCACCCAGGAGTATAAATGGGTACCGGCATTAGCTGGGGAGTAACCTGCGATGGACTGGCATCCCATTCAGGGGGAGTAGAAATATTCTCAGTCGTTTCATGCCAAGGAAACCGGAGATAAACACCGGCCTGATGAGCCACATTGGCTCGGGACTGACTTTACTACTTTTACTATCTACATGTACATGCAATTAATGCAGGATCGTGTACATGCCTGTATGATATGTTTTCGTAGATTATACACATGTACATGTATGTGTATTCATACGGTACTTGTATAATTATTGAAAGCTCAATATTTACCTTGGGCACATATACATGAACATGTACATGTATACATCATCAAAAAGTTTGTTCTTACATCAGACAGTAATTCACCATTGAGATGTTTCATCCAGATGTCATTGATTATTGTGCAAATTCCCAATGAAATATTCATGGTTGCTGCCATAGTGCACTCTGAGACATAGAGCAATCATGTCTGGAATTTCCCATCTGCTTCTGGTCTGATCGTATATTTATCATTATATTCATACATGTATAAAGCTACATGTACATGTATATTAAATTTTAGTCCCTAAAGTTTACACTGTGCATGTTACATTTAGATAATTGTAGTAAATTTACTTTTGCCCGAAGTCTGCAGAAAAAATCCTTTCTCAAATTTTGTAATAAACTCTGCAGAATTCCTGACAGTGTAAAAGGTTACAATTGAAATGTTCCTGTGTTCCAAAAGTTGCATAAATCTGATGTGGAAATACACACAAGTGTTGCACGTAAATTTCAGATAAGTATGTAAAACAATGTCATGAAAAACCAGACAATTTGAATATTTCTTATTGTTTTTATTATACATGTATGTAACACATTCCATGGTATTCAAACTGTTAAAGTTGTTGGCCAGATGGCACATCTGGAATTTTTCTGTCTCACTTTACGTATTTGTTTTAGTTTATATTTATATTTCTTCTTAAAAATTACAGATTAAAGTGGTTATAACCAGCCAGCCACAATGGCGGCCAAGATTTCCTTGAAGATCAACATTGTGGCTGCCAACAGCACCAAGACGATGCAGTTTGATCCCACGGCGCTCGTCTTCGATGTGTGCCGCAGCATACGGGACAAGAACCCCGAAGCGGCCGCGTTGCTTGGCCAACGTGAGTTTTTTGACGCATTGATCCGCAGATATGCGAGAATGTGCGGTGTTTGAAATTTCAGTCTTAAAATTGATTTTCTGTTCCAAAATGGTTGTTCAGGGAGGGCACTTCTTTGATTTAGTTGAAGGATTCTGTGGTACGCTGGTGTACATGTATGTAGGTTTGTCAAAAAAGACCCAGAGATTTTCTGCTTCTTTTATATAAATGTAGTTTTTAAACCCACGTAAGAACATTTGCAGTTATACCTGAAAAACTACCTAATGACTTGAGAACGGAAACCTGAACACAGGACTGGTATCAAATACCCTTTGAAATTATTCCACCTATAAAAATGGTATCATTTGGAAGAAAACTAACATACATTGAAGGTGGTTTCACAATGGGTGCCTGCAGGCACACTTTTTTGCGCGCATTGTAGCAACGGGATCCAGTTATGTATTTTCTAAAAATATACAGTATCCGCTGAGCTAAAACTTCAACAGGTTAGTTGTTATGCACCCTTCGTAAGATTTTGAGCAATTTTGTTGTTTCAAATGAACAAAATTCACAAAAAAAACAAATAATGCTACCTACTTTTACATGTGAATTTATGTAATCATGCATTGTGAATGTCATCCAAGATTCATGCACATGTATTTTGTGTTTGTGCACGCACATGCAGATGTGAAATCAGACACAAAAACAGCTTGAATGAAAAAAATGATCAAGCCTAGTCAACTACATGTATTCATGCTTTCACATACACTTACAGACTACCGGTATGTACATGTACATGTAGAATGCACTTACAGTACAAAATTTACGCACAGACAAACATGGTTGTGAAATGGTCAATAATTGTCTGACGTCTGACCTGTTTGAATTTGCATTAAATTGGTAAATCACTCTTCTGCAAGTAATACATGTAAGTCTCTGTACTGATGACATCACACTTTGTTTACTTGTGCACTCTTCTATGGGGCTACGAAACCGTCGTCCCCACCAGGCTCCCATAAGAAAGCACATGTAAACAAAGTGTGACGTCATCAGTACAGAGGCTTATTGGATCTTCGTTTGCACTGATTACGAAATAATTGGCTTTTTTATTTCACACTGATTGGACAATTATTACATGTACGTGTAGGTGTTCATTTCGCACAGATGTAATCAAAAATTTATATCCTTTCCCTTGAGTGGCTGGTTTTTTTTTCCCCAACTTAACGTGTATGTTCTCGTTAAATTGTTCTCTTGTTGTCTTTGCAGCCAACGAGTATGGACTGTTCCTTGCCGATGAAGATCCCAAGAAAGGGGTGTGGCTAGAGTCAGGAAAGACGCTGGAGCATTATCTCCTCCGGCAAGGGGTAAAACTTTGGTCCCTTTTAGATGAATCCTGCGGCAATATTAAATGATTGAGGGTGCCGACTGTCCACAGCAGTCAAAACGAAATTTGAGAGTTTTGTCCTATTGAATGAATCCGGTTTACTTTTTTTGTATCAAAAACAAACATTTCCAGTAAAATGGGACACTCTGAGTAGTAAACTGTGAGTAGAGTTGTTCATTGATTCTCTCCTGTGCCACAAGGGTTTTTCTCCAGAGCTCTCCAGTTTTCCTCCCTCGGTAAAAATCAACACTTTTGATCTGGCTGTGCTCCTTGGTCAGACGTGGGTCATATGGCGGCTACCTAAGG
Organism: Patiria miniata; assembly: GCF_015706575.1. Lineage (NCBI taxonomy): Eukaryota > Metazoa > Echinodermata > Asteroidea > Valvatida > Asterinidae > Patiria > Patiria miniata. The sequence goes on along the minus strand of NW_024037076.1, from coordinate 19,186,076 downwards.
CGCCTTTACATGCCTTCGGCTGGACCTGCGGCCTTCGCATTTCAGCTTCTCAGCTGCGAGTTAGGATGATTAGCCCCCCAGATTATTATTAAATGTACGTGTAAGCTTCCATATTTTGTAGTTAATTTAGTATTCGAATATTATTACTGAAACACAAATTTTTTGGTTGCAATGTCAGGATTTGTTGGAGTATCGCAAGAAGATTCGTCCCCTGAAGGTGAAGATGCTGGATGGCTCCAAGAAAACATTGCTGGTGAGTTTTGTGACTATTGAGTATTCAATACTACTTGTCACAATTCGCAATGAGATTAGATTACATAATTTGGGTATTTAATTTCCTCATTGTGAACTCATACCAATGAACTTCCTTGTATGCATTGATACTACACATCTAAATAAATTGAGTGGGTGTTTCGACAGAAGCGTCCGGAGTAGAGTCTTCAATATCATTTTTGTAGTAATTTAATACTTATAATACATACTACTATTTGTAATACAGAAACTTTAGCAAATCATGAGTTCTTTCCTTCAATCACTTTAAAGCTTTGGGAACTGGGGCTGTGCATTGGAACCAGGTACCCAAGTACCCAACCGTTGATGTCAGGAACCGGTTCCAGATTATGGGATTGGGTACCTGTAACCAACTTTACATATTACTTAGTAACTTCTCAGACAATAAAACAGAAAGGGTTTGCATGTCATTTGCGAGGAATTTTCTAAATGAAAACCAGGCTATATGTTTCACGTGTGTGACATTTGCGAAAGCTGCAGTTTACACCGTAAAGCTATAAATCTCACTTTACACAATTATACCATGCTGTATTGATGCACCGATGTGGTAGTATTATCGTGCGGACCTTTATGAACAATCTGGACAGCAACTTCTGAGATTTGAATTTGGGGTTGGGTTTCTTTTGTCTGTTGATGGAATTTGATCAAACGTGATCTGACTGTTTTTTTACTAGTCTGATTACAAATGCATGGCAGGGGAAGGGGAAGATGTTTTGGACTGTCTGTGACTGATCAAACAATAGGAGGGTTAACATCTATAATATACCAGACAAAAAATATCAATACATGATGTTCTTTGTATTACTTTACTAAGCCTTTTGTCAATTTTCGACAACGCAGGCGCACGCAAACCCTGATCGGTGGCCAGTAAAGGCTGGCGCACGTAAAACTTGACCAGCACTTTTTAAATATTTTGAATATTCGATCACGTCCAAGGTAGAATAATCAAATACTAATGTATTAAAATATGTAAAGCACTAAATACACGGTGTAACCCCTGCATACAGGTATGCATGTTTAAAAAAAAAAAAAAAAAAGCCAACAAAGAAAGACAAAACGAAAAACATTTGATCCAAAACATGTTATACAGGGTGAGTAAAAAAAGCGGAACCCAAACCCTAACAAATATATAGCACCAAAAATAATAATGACTGGAAAGCCAATTTTAGAAACCACTTTAGATGAAAAAAATACTGAAATTGCTCAATCTGTTCAAATAATATCACCATTTAAACACAACGAAATTGGCTTTCCACTCATTATTATTTTTAGTGCTACATATTTTTGGTAATTATGAATACAATTTTTGGGGTTTGGGTTCCGCTATTTTTGACTCACCCTGTATTAAGTAGTTGCAACAAATTCAACTTTGGCAAAATGGCCGTTCTGAAAACACAGTATTGTAAACATGTCATTGTTTTGTACGGCAAATGTGTGAAGTTGCCTTTACAACCCCCCCTCTCGCCCCCACCCCTTAACAGCTGATCCCAAATAATACAGACTCAATATTGCATTAAAGCGTCCCCTTCTCGACTGCTTTGACTTAATTAAATCTGTGCAAGGCGCCGCATCTTGTTGTAGTAACAAGATAGAGACGGTGAGCTGCCTAGCAAGCTGCCTAGCTGTGGAAATACGGTTTGGGGATCAGAATTAGATCTACCGAATAATTTGGGAAGACTAATTCGAGTCGAGACAGGGTTGGTCCAAAACACTGCGCGAAGTTAATATCCTTATCAGACACGGTGACATTTAGAAGAAACTTAGTTATAAAAATTGTCAATTTATGATAGGTACCCTCACTATCACTATGCTGTAACTGGACAGAACTTTAAAACGGTGTTGTGTTCAAAATTCCGTAACTTGATAAGTACACGAGTGATTTGAATTATTCTTGTACTAAAAGAAAGCTATGGGCTTTCATATCCTAAATTTTTAAAAGGGCTACAGGAAAAACTTCATTCAAATATTGGACCGGCTATTTGGGTTTCGTTGGTTTTTTTTTACTCACCCTGTATAATGTGGCATAGAGGAGTTTCAATATCGTGAAGTTTTGTGAAATTTGCTGCTGATGCTGTTTGTATATTGACTCAACTTGTCAAATGTATTTAAACATCACATTTTTTTGATTACAAAATCTTCCATGGGTTTTGTTTTCACTGTTTTTCTTGAAAGTGTTAGTTTCCAACTTTTGGTTTTTCTGTTTTTCATTTGTGTGATATTTAAAGCTACAGTCCATCATTTGCAGCAAACCGAAAAGTAACTGGCGTAATTATTGTAGAAAAACATGCTTGGTTGAAAGATAGTAAGGGGACTAAACTCCCTGTGAAATTATTCTTTCTGGCAAGCTGTCATTTTGAAGAAATCAACCAAAGAAGGCCTTTATGTAGATTCAACAATGAAAAAACACAATCTTATACTGTGTAGAATACTGGCATATATACAAACACTGCTTGTAGGTTAAAGCAAAATACTAATCCTTTTTTTGCTCGTGGAAAGACAAATTTATTGTCTGTATTGATGTGATATTTGTTTATGAAATTGGCAACGCCAGCGTCACAGACGTTAAAAATCAGACACTTTTTTGTAGCTCCGTAAATAGACCTGAAAATATATTTTTCAAATCTTGTACATCCATCATCTAGTAATGTTCAAGGAGATTACAGACTAGGAGTTTTGGATCATTTCTTTGAAGCATTAATTTGATATCATGGTTAACTGGCTCTGTCACGGACATTACATTTTTCTTCCCTAATGCTTAAATTGCCCACGATAGAGTTACTTTAAAGGTACGTCATACTGCAGCTGCGTTGCAGGTACACGTACATGTAGATCTGTATCACTTTCATTTATTCTTGCGCTGCAGCTGTAGCGTGATTGATTTTCGTGTTTACCGAGAGAGCGCAAAGCAATGTTTACTCAGGAATCCGCAGTCCCTGGATGTTTGAAGATCACCTAATCATGACAGTCAGTGGGATAGTTATTATTTTCATGGGTCGGCTAATGGCAAGTTATACGATGATGATAGATTTTCAACGGGTTCTCTGCGTGGAATGTTTACCTGTGGGGGATATGTCTTGACGATAACGCTCACTGGTTGTACAGCATGGTTGCCAATCTGTCAAAAATATATAAGAATAAAATGGAAAAAAAAGGGGGGGGGGGGAGAAATTGCACTGAAATACATGTATACACAAGAAAATAAACAACCGAAGTGTGTCGATGACATTTATGATGTTACAAGAGTTCAGTAGTCATCATGTCATATGGTATGCATTGGACTACATGTAAAGGGCCGTGTATGCCAGGGTTTTTTTTGGGGGGGGGGATACACACTACATGCATGCGGATTATGTATGTACATGTACATCTTTCTATAAATATGGGGTCCACATTTTTCGCTGTCCCTGTTACATCTTACATCTATGTTACATGTATATAATTCTGATGCACTCCCCTATTAATGCAGTCATCCTCCAAGAGTGATTATAAATCGCAAACTACGTACCGGTACCCAACAAATAATACATCATTTGCAGTCACTCTTTATGGCACTTGAATGGCAAATTACAATGTTCAAAGGAACAGGAAAAAATGTCGCAAATTGCACCCTAAATTTATAGAATGACCCATGTTCATGAGTGCATGCATGGTTTGTAGAACTTTTTGAGGTCGCAAGCTGTGCATATCCTCCGTGCACTGTTTTAACATGTACCTTAACAGCGTAGTGTAACTTGCCACTGTCATACAAGATCCGTCTTCCTGTCGGGCACACGTAGGTAGTGTCTCAGGTTGTGTTTTGACAGGGTTTGACTCGAACATTTCTCAATATCAGAGGTACAGTGTATTTGTACGTGAATGAGCTGGGAAAAGCACCTGAAATAGGGTTACTGCATTTTTCGAATAATTTAGTAGGCCTATTTGATTATTCGAACTGGACTGATTCGAATATTCAGTTTTGAAATGCACTGATCATGTTAAACATGTGCCAGCCTAAACTGGCCACCGATTGGGAATGGCGTGCACCTGCACTTGTCAGAAATTGATGAAGAGCTTGTTAAAATAAATTAAAGATATAGTCCATCATTTGTAATTTGTGCATTTTGTTCGTTTGAAGCAACAAAAGTGTTCCAAATCTAATGAAGGATACTGAACAACTAACCTGATGAAGTTTCAGCTCAGCTTCAGCTGTATATTCCGAGAAAAACAGCATTCTAGGAACTCAATTTCAAATCAAAAGTTCCTGAATCATATTTTGAATTGGGCCTGAATTCAGTGTCCGAGACACGTTCTCACTTAAGATGCACCTTTGGAAAGGCCTTCTTTCGTTGATTACTTCAAAATGACAGCTTGCCAGAAAGAATAATTTCACAGGGAGTTTAGTCCCCTTACTATCTTTCAACCAAGTATGTTTTTCAACAATAATTACGCCAGTTACTTTTCGGATAGCTGCAAATGATGGACTATAGCTTTAAAGAACATGTAGCCGCATGGTTGATATTTGACTGATTTTAAGACAAAATTTGGGCCAATATACCTCACGGAAGTTCTCAAATTATGCGTGAGAAAATCTCGCTCAAGTTAAGATAGGGATGGTCCCCAATACGCTGTGATATTATTCCACCTGAAATGGTATTGTTTGGAAGAAAATCACAGAAATTGTTTTTGTCTCGCCTGAACTTTGTCCAGGGAAGAGACTATGCACTCACTTCATGTACATGTTTCTGTCCGTATGTGTACAATGTATGGGTGTACATGTATGTGGGTTTTTGGTTAAAGTTTTGTACAATTGGTCTCATTTCAAAAGTTGAAGTCCCATTGGAACCAAACTTGGGTCATAGATGAAACATGCCAACCTTCATATGATACTGATGTCAAAGGTCACATACCAAGGTCAAAGGTCATCTGAGGTCAAGTTGTAAAATAGGCTAAACATGTAAAATTGGGCATCTAAATACTAATTAACTGTTGCTAATTACTGTGTTAATGAACCCTCCTATGCAAACATACATTCAGAGCCAAGTTGTCCTTTCAGTCAAATTCAATCAAGTGACTTTTTTTTCAACAACATTAAGAATTCCCAGCCTACGGTACATCAAGCAGGATTGACTGGCCCTGACTGTTTATGTAACTCGATACAGCTTTGCTTTGACTGGGGGTAATTGATAAGCCAGCTGTGCCCACAACTTGCCCGCTTTGTCTGTTCATGGTCTGTTGACTGAGTTTGACTAGTCACAGTGCTTGCTTGACATGATCTGACTGATGGTGACTGGCCTGTGTTAAAAGTATAGCAGGGGAAGTGGATGGAAATTTGGACTGTCTGTGACTGTTTACATAGCAGGAGGGTTAATGACAATTCCTGAGTTACCATGATAGTGTATGTCTCACAGGATGACGTGCTGAGGTTTAAGTGCATAAAATTACACTTCAAGAGGAATTTCTCTTGCAAGGGATTGTTGAAGAGTTGGGGTTCAGTGTGGTGGCGTAATGCAAGGCCTTGCCCTTGCATTCAAGGGGAAAAAAGGCCACCTACATGTACATCCATGACTGATATCTTTCCAGTTGTGTGAACTTGGCTTATCTGTCCCTGTACCCTTTTCTCAAGAGTCTTGGTTTTCATGTTAATGGCGGTTGTGCCCATCCGGTATCGAACCGGGGTGATGTATACATGCCTTTGATAACCTTCACAGGTGTTTTTTTTTTTTTTCGCGTAGGCCATCCGTAGGTTGTTTTGCTGAGGAAATTTCTCGAAATTTCTCAAAGCTCAGCAATTTTTATTTTATATAGTTACTTCAGTCCTCTCTAAAACACATGTGCACAAGGGAGGTCTGAGTTTATCTCACTTGTATGCAGCATCTTGATTGCCTGCAAGCGTAGTGACGCAAGCATTCGTTGTAGGCTGATAACTAACTTCTCGCAATTTCCATTTAATTGTGGGAACTGCTCGTACCGACTCGGGATCATTAGCGTTATCTACATTTTTCTCATTGAAAACATTTCTCCTCCAATTTGTAAAGATTGATGGGGTTTTAATGGCAGCCGAGATTAGGTTAATTTTAATTTTTTGTTTTTTTCTCGTCAATATTTTAGATTGATGACAGCAACACAGTCAGCCAGATGTTGGTCACCATATGCACCCGACTCGGTGAGTACAATACTGCCATCTGATTGGCCGACGGGCCCACAGAGCGGCTATAAATTTAGGGGGAAATTTGGCAAAAGATTGCAGTGTCTGGAAGCGTCCTGCTCTTGTTGAAGACTTCGTTGTAGGGAGTAGTAAGTTGGAAGCTGACTTGTGTGTTTGAGAGTGTTGTGCATTGCTCTCGAAAATGCAGTAAACTTGCTGTTCATATTTGTGATGCTTCCATTATGCACCCTATCTAAGTAGCATTTCCAGTACAGGGTGATATGGGGATTTTATCACCAAACACAAGTGTTTCCTAACAAGCTACCACGATTCCCGCAAGAAGGTCTATTTACCGTTTTGACTAGTTGTCTCCCGACGACAAGCAGAGCACACCAGTCGAAATGTTTGAGAAGACCTTAGTTCAGTGTGGGAGCCACTCTTAGCGATTTAGATAAAAGATTATGTGGTGTCTCCATGAACCCATTCTAGTCCCATTTCTCTACCTTGTGAAACCACCAAGGATCCTGAGTTACATGTAGTTTGTGGGATAAATCATGCATTCTGGGTTTTGCTAAAAGTGAATTGTAATAATATGAACTCGCATTCTTGTTTCAGTGCTAGTCTGAATTTTTGAAAATCAATTAAAGTTCCCTTGTTATGTCTCGTGCTCTACTCCCCCTCTCTCCCCCCTAAAAAAAACCCACTACTTTCACATCGGTATAAAGTGGTTTGTGAAATCTTTTTGCAACGCACACACCTTGTTTGTTGGTGCTACATGTTTTGTGAGCTTAAACTCGTACTTGCACCTTTTTTCTAACATTCGAGAAGGTGCGTCGTTTTGACCAAATTTTTCCACTGATTTGTCTGTTTTCAGGTGTGACAAACTACGATGAGTACTCCCTTTGCCGCGACGTGCTGGACGATGAGAAGAAAGACGGCACCATCAACCGGTCAACCCTCAAGAAAGTAGGTTCAAATTAGCAGTGGGGGTAAATCGGAGATTTCTAAATCCAGCCATCTTAATTTTTTTCAAACCGAATAACGGTTAGCCAGTTTCACTGGAAGTCCCCATTCAGCTAACAGTCATGCCAGACAAAAAGTGATGAGGCAAGTGCTGCATGGAATGCCCTCCACAATGATTGGGAATAGTTTGCAGGATACAATGACAACTGGGCCTATACAAAAACACTCCAGAGCTGTAAAGTTGAAAATGGATGGGAACTCTTTGATCAGTCAAATGGACAGGCTATTCATATATTAGGGAGGTTTTGCAAGCGAACAGATACGCTTACACTTACGTTTAGCTATCCGTATCCGTTTTTTACTTACGTGTAGCGAGCGAGATATGCGTGTCGTCTGCACGTTTAGCGGATAGTGAGTGGCGTATGACGTCATAACTGATGACATATCCGTCGCACTAAACGTATCCGTTTGCATGCGAAACCTCTCTATTACCAAGAAGACCACTAGCAAGTGAATGTAGTTACAAATTCGCTCTTTTCACACTCCGCCATGGGCATGCAGAGCCTCGATCCGGCAACTGTACACAATGAAAATAGCCGGTTCAGTGATCTGAACCCCGACACGGGAATCACTGAACCGGCTATATGTATTGTGTAAAGTTGCCAGATCGAGGCTCTGCATGCACATGGCAGAAGTGTGAAAAGAGCGAATCAGAGACCGTGGAGCAATTTGGGGGATGTTCCAGTTTTTTTTTTTTTCGCCTGTGCCACCAAAAACGGAGATCTTACTTTTTTTAAAGGTTGGTTTCAAATGTCCGGTTTCCAAAATCAAAACCGAACGGTGGGATTCAGACCGAATTTTAAAAGTGCGGATTTACATCCCACCACTACTTCAAAGTCTAACCCTGTGTCTCTTTGTGCCTGTTGTATTTCCTTACTCCAATCCTGTAGAACTCCCTTGCAGTTCCACAGAGGTTATCAAAAGAAGATTGTCAAGTTGTGTTGGCAAATAAAGCTGGTAATCAGCTGAAACATTTCTGCCAGCATTTGCTTCCACAATTGAGGGGGAGGGGGAGGTGGGAGACCAATGATAGGTCCATTACTTAAACATCCAAGCAGATACGTTTGATGTAAGCAAACGTTTGATTTATTGAAGTGCTTGAAGTACATGTGATAACTAACAAGTCTTGCAAGGGTTTGCTTGAATTCATTTGGTCTGTTACTTTCAGGAGAAAGGCTCTTCATCTATACTCCGAGATGAGAAAAAGATGGAAACGCTGAAAAGGAAGCTGCACACGGATGATGAATGTAAGCTAAAAGAAAGATCAGCAAATATGGGAAAGACAGACGTTCACGGCATTTTTAAAGCAAGTTTTTTTCTATGAGAATTTCATTCTGCTATTGGTCCTGGAAAGAATTATAGGAAAGAAAAATTCCATTCCTCTGTTTATTCAAATAAACCCAAAGATTTGAATATTCAAAGATTTGAATATTCAAAGTTTGAATATTCAAAGTTTGAATATTCAAAGTTTGAATATTCAATCATCAACCGAATATAGCTTTATACCAGGTCCCAACCGAGTGATTTTTCTCACTTTCACTCGGGGGTAACACAATGAGTATACAGTGTTGATACGTCGGTAAAGGGCAAAACCTAATATTGAATTGAGCTTTTTGCCGGTTTGAATATTCAAAGAAAAGAAATAATTAAAATATACACATGCACACACGACTGTGATGCTATTTTAATCGTAAAGTTGCAGGGCTTTGTTGTGAGATGCCACTTTTTTTTGTCGACGATGGTTTGTTGTTCCCATCCTTTTAGCAGGTTATACAACCCTTGACACTTCAACCGTCCATAATATCGATCACTGCACACAAAATTTTAACCGGCGGGCTTTGCTTGCAGCTTTTGTCCCTGTTACATCTGACATCTATAGTGAAATCTTGATAAGTCAAATCTCAAGGGAACAGGTTCAAACTTTTACTTAGCAGAGTTTTAGTTAAACAAGGTTGTATATCATTGCTATACTACTGAAGGCAATGGATTCTTTGTTTGACTAAACAGTTGTTTTGAGTTATTAAAGTTTGACTTATCGAGATTTCACTGTATAATTATATAATTCTGATGCACTCCTTAATGCATTCGTCCTCCAAGAATCATTACGAATAGCGAACTACCTACCCAACAAATACAAAGTCGTTTTAAGTCATTCTTACTGATACTTGACTGGCAGATTTAAGTACCAAGGTAACAGGGACAGGAAAAATGTCACACTTTAGACCCTAATCTATAGAATGAACCACTTATGAAGAATATTGCCCAGAAATTTTGTATAAAACTGATAGCATTGGCTCCTATCGTGTCTGTTCCCTAGTGAACTGGCTGGATCACACAAGGACTCTGAGGGAACAGGGCGTGGAGGAGTTTGAAATGCTCGTCTTCCGACGAAAATACTTCTACTCCGACCAGAATGTGGACAAGAGGGATCCCGTACAACTCAACTTGCTCTATGTGCAGGTAAGTCTAGTTCTGTTTGAATAGATTCTATGTACATGTACAGTACAACGTCGCTATAACAAACACGATGGGATCCACACAAGAATGTTCGTTATAGTGGTCATTTGTTGCGGCAATTTTCAGCCGCCGACATGACACCCAAAGTTTTCAAGATTGTGTCTGTACACATGTACAGGTTTGTATTTTCCTGTCAATTTAATGGGAAATGCTAGCACGACTCAACAAAATGGGCTTTCATTAAATTTCATGAACTGACTCAAAAGAATGAAGGAAAATTCAAGCCACGTAAATAAACAGTCGTGTAACAAAAATGACCAACACATTTGGTATCGCGCGGTTTCAACATGCATGGACAGCCCACTACATGTGCTCGCACAAGCTGCAGCCTTTCCAAAAACCATGGTCCTTTATCATTGTACATAAAATTTGGGAGCCAAAGGTTGATGTTCATTGTAGCCAAATGTTCGGTATAGAAGTGTTCATTATAGCAACGTTCTTACCGTTGTGCCAGTTTTATACCTATTGTATGATAAAGAATTTAGTGTAGTTTCAGTTCATTTCGTTGTTTCATTTATTTTTATTCTAGGGGAAAAAATTAAAGTTCACATATTCTATTTATAAAAGATTCAAATATTGTATATATTGTGTAGACTACATGCTCTACAAGACTTCCATTGGATTGCCATTCTGAATCCATTGAGTATAATGTGGTGTGCTCTGGGACTAGTTTTACTAAGGCTTGCCTTGTCAGGGTTTTTATTGGGGTTTTTTTGGACCTAGATTTGTTAAGTGCTGACAGGTAATATACAACATTTGCGAACATTAAAAAACAAAACTACCAAATTATAATGAAATACCTTACTTGACTATAAGTGAATAATAGTCTCAAGCATCCTGTGAAATCATGGCACCTGGTGTGCTGTCATTTTCAAGAAAAGTGGAATTTTTGTATCAAGTTCCAACGATGGTCGGCCAATGTGGAAAAAAACCCTGACTTTTTTCGTATATTGCCCCCAATTTGACCTGACAATTCCCGGACCTCTGTAAATTGTTCCGTTTAGTCTGAAGTAGGGTGCGGGAACCAGACTACAAAAGCAGCATTTTTTTCTTGTTTTTTTTTCAGCATCTATGAACACAAAACTTTAAACAGGTCAGTGTAACGATATTTGCTATAAAATACTAAACCCCGAGTCCATCTATTTCTGAAAATTGTTTTGTAGCAGAAATTGAAGCTCTGTCACTATTTGATTTCTTTTATTTTCCAGTCTCGAGATGCCATCATCAACGGCACCCACCCTTGCTCCTATGAGGAGGCTCTCCATCTCGCTGGCACCCAGATGCAGATTCACTACGGCGACCATGACCCCAACAGACACAAGCTTGGCTTCCTTGAGTAAGCTCAGACCAATACCGTCTTGCTAGAATTTCTCCAAAGCTTACTGATCAGTCTCATGGAGCCAATTTCATGGGAGTTATCAAACCTCTGAAGGTTGCTTAGCACAGAAAATATGTGCTTAACAGGAACGGGTCACCAGCCAAAATGTCATCTGCTGATCATTGCAATTTGGTTGGTTCTCCGCTAATTTTTGCTAAGCACAGACATTTCCAAAGCAAAGTATTTTTTTCAGGCCGCATATTTTCACAGGGTATTTGACGCCATTTCCTATCTTCATTTTGTCATTAAATCGGTAGGTACTCTTCCGGGTGATTGAAAATGATCATATGTGGCTTTGTTAAGCTCGGGTTGGATTCTGGGAGTTGTTGGTAAAATTGACTCATAGGCACTGCTCTGACTATAACAGGCCAAAAAAAAATAGTTCTGCTTCCGGTTTCCCTACCTACCTTTTCTGACAGCCCCCAGCTTAATTTTTTTATGGGAAAAATGGGAAAAAAAACACCCAAAATCATCAATTACTACCTTTTACATGTATCTTGACTACATGCAGATGCCAAAAAAAAATGCCAAAAAACCTCCAAAAAATCCCTACCTACCTACCCTATTTTTAAATGCCATGTAATCGGAAGCAGAACTATTTTTTTTTTGGCCTAACTCCCACTTGCACCAAAATTCCTCAACAATCATAACATTGTCGAGAGAAATTTGATAATCTAAAATGTTTTTCAACTGGACTCAGAACAGGGTATTAAGACGCAAAAGCACTTTTAAGTTAATTTTTTAATCACCAAATGATGAACAAAAAGGTGTGCTTCCCTTCACAAAGGTTTTGTAATTATCTGTAAAGATGCTTTTGGAACAAATAAATCCTCTAAAAATGGAACCAGGTATTCAGGTACCCATTGAAGCCCTGTTGTATTTTACACCATCGACTTGTATTCAAACCCAGTGAATATACTGTGCAGTGACAGTTTTGATGCTTGTGTTTTCTCTCCACAGGCTGAAAGACTTCCTCCCTAGAGAGTATGTGAAACTCAAAGGGGCAGAAAAGAGGATCTTTGGTGTAAGTCGTGCACTTTTCTAGTATAAGTAACAAATTCATCAAACTGGAATCCTGCATATTGTTCCGGAAGCTGTGAAGATTTCCAAGGATTTATCCAAGTAAAAAAGTAAAGTCTGTCACAAGCCAATATGGCCCGTCAGGCCAGCATTTATCTCCGGTTTCAGTGGCATGTATCGACTGAGAATATTTCTGTTCCCCCTGGATGGGATGCTAGTCCATCGCAGGTTACTTCCTTGCTCATGCGGGTATCCATTTATACTCTGGGGTGGAGAGAGGCAAGTGGGGGTGATGTAGCTTGCCCAAGGACACAACATGGCCAGCAGCTGGATTCGAACCTGACCCTCTGATCATGAGTCACGAACCCCTGACCCTGGGATCATGAGTCACAAACCCTAACCAACAGGCCACACTTCCCCTATTTGTCCTGATCCCCCCTTTTGACTTATGAAAGCCGTAGAAATCCTTAAAAACAAAAGAGTCATTCCATTCAAAATGACATTTATAAGATGCGAATCATGTAAGCATAGATTTGTTAATGAAAGGTTTTGTCTCCTGTGACCAAAGTAAAAAGTGCCGATATTTTCTGTACAGGAACACGCTAAGCTGATTGGCGTTAGCGAGCTAGACTCCAAGGTGCGCTACACCCAGCTCTGCCGCTCCCTCAAGACGTACGGCATCACCTTCTTCCTTGTCAAGGTAAGTCAAAGAAAAACAGTTTGGTTGATGGGACATCGGCTTGTTTCCGAGTTTCATTGAAAAATTGTTGACTTTTTGATGTGGAGAATGTTTTTTTAAAACACAGCAGTGTTATAGTCGAGACCTTTTTCGAGACCTCACGCAAATGTTTATAAGAATTATAATAAAATGTCAGACTGGAGTCAAGTCTAATGTGAATGAGGAAAGACTCTCAGTGCCTTGTCTTTGAACACAGGTAACAGTTGGATTGTTTTAATCCTAACCTTCCCTTATCCTCCAAAAATTTCTTTGCAAAATGAAGGATTTTGCAGGATTGAGGCTATTTTGCAAAAACTTGTGTCTGATTTTGGAGGGTGCACTGTGTTGAGGTCTTGGGCCGGATCTTGTTTTGTTTATGCTCAGCCATGCATAAATTTAGGCCTACATTATACTTGAAATTCTCCGCACTGCTCCAGAATGTCACTAGCTGTGCCTCAACATATTGACAGTGATCGCTGGAAGATTTTGCAAGATTGAGGCAGAGGTCACCCCTCCAAGGACCATATTCAAGAAATAACTAGGCTAGAAATAATGGATGGTTTTGGAGGATTGCGGCAATATGCAGTATGATGATTTTACAGGATTGAGGTTGCATCCTAGCAAAAATGCCAAGAGGGTTAGGGTTAAATAAATTATATGCAAAGTATAAATAATTCATTAAGTTTCACAAGAGTGTATTGTCCTATTGCTTCTGGATTGAGTAAAAGCATACTTTACAGAATTGGTACCGTTATAAGGATTTGTACATTTCATTTCAAATTTGAAATCTCAATCTTCACCTTTTAGTTCTACACTTTTGTTCTCACACAGGAAAAAATGAAGGGTAAGAATAAGTTGGTCCCGCGGTTGATGGGCGTCACTAAGGAGAGCGTGCTGCGCGTGGATGAGAAGACCAAAGAGGTACGTAAGGCCTAAAACAAAGATAATCCTTAAAGCCAGAGTCCATCATTTGCAGCTATCCAAAAAGTAACTGGTGTAATTATTGTTGAAAAACATACTTGGTTGAAAGATAGTAAGGGGACTAAACTCCCTGTGAAATTATTCTTTCTGGTAAGTTGTCGATTTGAAGAAATCAATGAAAGAAGGCCTTTCCAACGCTGCGTCTTAAGAAGCACCGTTGGAAAATGGTGCTGGCACCAGATTTCATAGGAGTCAAAATTTCATGTGACACTGGAAAAGTTTTTAAGACCAGCTAGCCATGTCTTTATCAACCGTTTAAAACCGGCCACGTGACCGGCTCTCGTTTTTAAACTGTCTTAGGTATTTATGAATGGATTTTCAACATGCTTCAACTCTTGTAAGACTTTAGAAGATTTTAAATGCTGGCCTCCTGTGGCTGTTACAGACTTTCAGTTCTCGCTGCTTCTAGCTGCTCTGGTCAATAAAGAGTTCCACGTAAATTCAACTTTGAACTACCTTTTCTCTTGTGCATTTGTCTTATTTTCTCCTCCAATTTTTCCCCTTTTCTTCTTCAGATCATGAAAACCTGGCTGTTGACCACAGTCCGTCGCTGGGCTGCATCCCCCAACAGTTTCACCCTGGACTTCGGCGACTACTCGGAGTCCTACTACTCTGTGCAGACCAAAGAAGGCGAAGCCATCGGTGCCCTGATTGCAGGCTACATCGACATCATCCTCAAAAAGGTCAGTAGCATTAGTTCACCACTTGACCTTGAATGCAAGGCTTTCTTTGTCTTCCGCCAAGAAGGCTTCTGTAAGCTGAAGTAAGCTCAGCTGTGGGGAAATGGATTTTATATGTAGTACCTTTAAACTGAGGTCTAAGCTGCCGTGTTAAGGCGAGTTGTTTACAATGCGCACATCACAACGGGTGCGGTTGTTGCCCTCCACTAAACAGGAACTAGTGCTGGATCGGCCCATGTTTGTAAACCTTATTTGATGTATAATTCATCTCTCGGTGATTACCCTTTGTGAAGTGAGTTAAGACAATATTTTTTTGTAATGAGACTTATTTGAAATCAAGGGCTAATGCAGATTTAGTCAGATGGAAATGGCCCATGGATATATAGGTTGATGAGTAATTTTTTGTTCCTGGTCCGTCTTTCTGTCATTAGTTGTCGGTCTGTTGATAGCTCTTCGTTCCGTTGCTCATTTTTGGTTGTTTCTGTCTGCCCATAATGGTCTTGTTAATTGTCTGTATACTTGTCACCTTCTCAAATTGTTTTTGTCTTTTTTATCATTCATTACAAACTTAACTTTAGGTCTCTCATATGCCATTTTTTCCCTTAAGATGTATCTTTTGCTTGATTAGTTTTGTTCTTAGGTTTTAATGCTAATGTGCTTGTATTAATATTAATTTATTATTATTAAAATTACTGTAACAATATGTAATTTTTTTAGGTTTTTCATATTTTTATTTTTTTTTATTTTTTCAATGATTGTTAAGTGCCTTGAACATCATTTTAAAGGATTTGGCACTATATAAGATTATTATTATTATTATTATTGTACGGCCTCTTTCAGCGTTGCTAGAGTCGTGTGAGGGCAAGGGCTCTCACTAGCTCAGAGCATGACATTCCGCCGTAACTAATAATCACAGCCAGGGTCCTATTTACTGAACGGCTCAAGCCTAGTGTTGGAATTTCTTTTTAAGCAAGAGAACTGAATGTGCATCAATCCCTTTTCGTTTCTGCAGAGGAACACACATGAGGATGGGCACTAAAATGTCCATCTCATACTTTTTTAACATTAACAGATTCCATTTAAATAATTAAGTAATTTATGTAGCTGTAGCTGTCATCTATGTTGTCAGGAATTCCTGAAGTTATAACACACGTAGAAACATTTGCAATTACCCAGAAACGTACCTATAGATTTAACGAGAAAATCCTTGCTCAAAGTGAAGATAGGACCGGTACCAAATACCATGTGAAATTTTTCCGCCTGTAATGGTATTATTTGGAAGAAAACGATCGTTGAAGTGGTTTTAGGAAAATGTGCCCACAAGCATAGGTTTTTTCCGTGCGTTAGCAACGGAATCCAGTTATGAGACCCCAAAAATTGTGCATACGTTTTCTTTGTTTTCTGAAAATGTAAAGTATCCACTGAGCTGAAACTTCAACAAGTTAGTTGTTATACAGCCTTCGAAAGATTTGAGCAAACTTCTTAAGAAGGAAAAAAACCGCAATTGATCTAATGTACCTGTAATAAACGCTTGAGCCTGTGACTTCTGTTACACTCTCCAAGTGCTTGAGCTGTCCAGCCCTATTTTGGCACTTTACCAATCTCACATGAGGCAGTCGTCTGAGTTAAAAGGTATATTTTGTTAAGGTACCATCTTAAATGCAACTTGGCTATTGGTTTTTCTCTTTTTGTTATCAGCAAAAAGGCAAAGATCGTATGGGTCTGGAAGGGGAGGAGGAATCCACCCTTCTTGAGGACAGCGTGTCGCCGGCCAAGGCAACCTTCATGCAGCATCAGACCAACAGGCCAGGCCATGCGTCGGAGGGCTCAGTGGCCCTGCCGGCAGTCATGAGAGCTGGTGGCTCGGGTAAGGCTAAGCAAAATTTCGGAAAAAATTTACAACCTGACGCCACTTTTTTCTTCATATATCATCTCAATGAAGGTCAGTCATTGCAAAAATGATGACCCACATGAATCTTCCAATTTGGTTAGGAACTAAAAAAAAATTCTTGACTCTCCATACACTTTGTACACAACCGCTGAAGTGGCGTCGGGTTGCAACATTTTTTGCAAAAATTTCCTCGGATCAACTAATTTCTTCGTTTTTAACTTACAAATGTATTACGTTAAACATTGAAAAACATTGTAGATAGTCTTGTAAACATTTATGGAATGCCCCATTCCATAAATTTCGGGTTCCAAAAGTGTGATTTTCTTTGTGTCCAAGCTACCCTGAATTGTGTAATTAGCCATTCAAATATCATTAAAATTGACTCCACACTATTTTTGTATTTGTTTGACGGGTACTTTGCTTTACATAATCATGCGTGGAGATAGAAGGCATTAAAAGAATGTTTCCTGAATTACAAAATTTTATGCATATCAGATGTACAGGGACACAAAAAATTAGACCCCAAATTTATGGAATGACCCAAAACTTGAAAGTACATGATGTTAGAAATTGACCAACACTGTAGGAAGTCTTGAATGGCTTGGAGAATTGAAAGACCAGGCATGCACATTTCCTCAGATCTGCTGATATCCTCGTTTTATAACTCTGTGTGAATCAAAGGACTGTGGAAAATCTTGTAAAGCTTGAAATTTGAAGGACAGGCGTTCCACTTTTCCTTGTTTTCTACTTCCCATTTCATGTCACTAAAGCATATGTTGCCACCATTGTAAGGTTCTAAAGCTTTGAATTAAAAAAAAAAAATTATGACCTCAAAGTTGCATGCCTCTCATACGTTCCGTCAAAAGAACTAAGAAAATACACATTTTAGACTTCTTATGATTGACTCAAGTCTTGTTCTGTTGTCTTTGTAGCTGGCACGTACACTACAGGAGAGATGCAGCCCCCACAGCATGCTGTCACTAAAGGCCAAGCCAACATGGCCCACACCGCACCCATGGTAAGTGCAACAGTCACCTCCGTCCATTAATTTGATGTGTATACTTTCTCTCTACTACAACCTGTCCATTACTGCAGCGTCAGAGAATGTTTCGTAAAAGTACAAAACATAAATTTGTGGGTCCTACCACAAAGTGACGTATTGTGTGCACTTAAAGCGAATGAATGAGCGCCCTCCAATGCAATCCGATTCAAGTCTTCGCATGTGTCACTTGGAAGCTCTTTTTTTTTCCCAGCTGAATGTATTAACAGGCATGCAACTTTCCCTTGGATCAGCTGATTTCCTCGTTTTTCACTTCACACTTATGCCATGAAAAACTGAAAAACACTGTACAAAGTCTTGCAAATATTGGAGTTTCCTCTTTTTTTTGTTAATTCGAAGTTGCATGCCAGTTTATAATAAATTACATTTTTTTCATTTGTGCATTGTTCTAACTTATATGTAGATTCAACTCGCCTTTTAGTTATTGTTAGTAATTCTGTATTCTTCTCCCTACCTTCAGCCCAATCAAGCCCGCCAGCCCGGAATGACCACAGCCCAGCAGGCTCTACAAGGCAACGTGGAGAGAGGCTTCACTGCTGTGGATGCCGCCCAGAACGACCTGATGACCAAGGCCGAGCTACCCCCACTGGGAACTGATCCTGTAAGTAACAAAAGATACGGGCCAAAGTAGGCCTCGACACTGACCCACACTTAGGGGTGTCATAGACTCCGTGCACAAGCAACCCCCTCAACGGTTATAAAGGGAGAGTTTGGGGAGCCCACTGGGACGTTCGGACGCATTGCTGATGATGCCCAAAGCTCATGCAAAGAAACCATGGGTTTGTGATCATGCAGAATAGAATTAGTTCTGCGTACTTCGTGCCATGTGCTTGTAAGCCAGTTATCTGTACGCAAAGTCTTCCTCCCACTGAAATGTTCGAAAGTGCTCACAAAGAAGACGGTCAGAGCACTCTGACCGGAACGTCGAATTTATACCTCTGGTTCTTTTCAGAACCACTCTCTTAGTTGAGAAATTATTCGCACATGGTGTTTCCGCAAACCTTTCATTATTTAGTATCTCCACCATACAAAGCCTCAAATCTTACTTGCTCACAAAGAGCAATCTTCTGTTCATGCACGAAGTCCTTAACCCTATCCCTCCAGGGTATTTGGCTAGAAACCCTGCCAAACGGAGCAACATGCAACACCTGCCTAGTGTAGCAAGATCAATCAGGTCAAAAGTCTCGAGGCCTAAATGCCTCACCGAACGCAGCAGGATACAACTAGGGCATTGTTCAATGGGACTTGCTCTCATAGTGTCAGAAGTGGCTGTTTACGCACTGGTGTTGGTAGCTGAATGCATCAAAGTGCACCAGACTTTTCCACCTGATGCACTGTGTTGCGTCTGGCAGGGTTAGGGTTAAATTAATTAATGATTAATTTTATCAGCAGCAGTTACCTTGAGAATGCTGTAATGCTCCCTCTCATATGAAAATCTGTCAGTAAGAAGTTAGAATTTGTGGACAACAAATCTTGTAATTGTGGGTCAAACCTTCGGAAAGTGTACTCCAGGAATGAAAGTTTGAAACAAATTATCGGTTGCACCAGAAAACAAAACCCAACCGGCATAGATAGCACGTGAACAAATCAGCACACCTGCGCATATGTGTCAAACATTAGGCATAACTGTTGCAAATTTTGAGGTGTATTGTGTTTTGATTTCAGTATAGACCTTTTATCATGATGCCACCATTTCAGTCATGTTCCCTGTATCCAATATTAAACAGTACTGAATGATAACTTTTTTTGTGCTAAAAGGAACCAGACTATTTTTCCTTCCAGCCTCGCTTTGGTTGCGTTGATTTGAATGGGAAAAAATCATGATGGCCGCAACATGACAATGGTCTATTGTGGTACATATCAGATCACGAAGATGCGGTCTTATGACACCCCTCATCAGGCTGCAACTGCTGCCATTTCAATCTAAAATCCTAATTATGAAATTGATGCCATATTATCAGGAAACCAGACCACGATGGCTTCCTTAAATTAAGTCCCAATACCATCACATGAAAATTGTAAGGTTGTTTGAAAATCTCGAAGGTAGCCATAAATGAGTAGTACTGAAGACCCAAGAAATTGAAGAATGTTTTTCATTTCTATATTTTTCATATTCTAAGTTTTTTTTGCATATTATTGTATCCGATGAAGGTTTCACGCTACATTAAAGGAAATGTACATCATTGGTTTTTGCTGTAATTTTCAGAAATGAACTATTTGAGGGGTTAGTATAATACTAGATAACATATTGTTACACTGACATGTTTAATGTTTTGTGTTCGAAAATGCTGGAAAAACCAAGAAAAACAAAAAAATGTCCAAGTAGTCTGGTTCCCTGACTCCACTAAAGATAAAATTGATCAATTTAAAGATGCCAGAAAATTGTAAGGTAAGGGAACCAGTCTAGCTGACCTGCACCCGTTCATGAACATGTAACCAATAGCAAACAAAATTTGGACTGAAAAAAAATGGTAAATTTGGAGCAGTAGTTGAAAAATAGTTAGGTTTTTCCAACGGTGGTCGGCCGACCACCATTGGAAATGTATACAAAAATACATTTTCTTAAAAATGACTTCACACCAGGTGCCATAATTTTACAGGATGCTTTAGACTGTCATTTACCAACATCCTAGTAAGGTATTTTGTAAAAACTTGGTAGTTTTATTTTTTGATGTGTGCAAATGTTGTACATTCCCTAGGCTTCCAAGCAGTGGCGCCAGAACACCATCGACGTGAACAAGCAGAACATCCAATCACAGCTGAGCGCCATGTCTGCTGCCACCGCTGGCATCATCAGCCAAACGTCCGGCGACCCGTCCGATACCGACTACACATCTGTGGGTTCTCATATCACCACCATGTAAGGATCACATTGCTACGTTACCTCTTGTCAAATCCTTCAAAAATCAGTTTGGCCCCTAAGGTTTCCAGGGGCAGCGAACTCCTATTTTGAGCAGTAGTAAGTGGGCTCTACCCTCTGGGTACTGAAGGATCTCTTGGTGTTAGGGTTCACCAATAAAGGGTGCTAATAGTGTGTGCAATTTGGTATTCTTGGATTGAAGATCACAAAGGAAATTTGCGTCCTTACCGTTCTCAACAAGGTTTAAATCATTTCAAATTTTTTTTGTAAGGATATTCAGTTTGGTGATAAGAATTGCGAGCCATTCCAAACAAAAAATATGGGTCTGAAGTTGCCAGAGCTAGCTTTGAGATACAAGCCTTAAAACAAATCGCACACGATGGAAATCAAAAGAGCAAAATAGTATGTAACCTGACTTGAAGATCACTTGTGATAGTCTTATGAGGACTTACGACGACTTGTGATGCACTCAACATCAAAATTAAAGCAAAATGTTTTGCATGACTTTATAGTGTCTGACTATCTATGCATGTCTTTCCTAGCTCATCTAACCTGACAGAGATGACCAAGGGCGTCAAGATGCTGGCCGCCTTGCTCGGTGAGGAAGGAGACGGTAACAGCATCCTGGATGCGGCCCGGGGCCTGATGGGTGCCTTCTCGGACCTCCTCAAGTATGCCCAGCCTGAGAACCAGGAGGTGAGTCAATATAAAAATATGACACGGTTTAAGGGTGGATAGTTGATATTAGCTCCTTGGGGAGGAAGGTAATGGTAACAGCATCCTGGATGTGGCCAAGGACTGATGCGTGCCTTCTCAAACCTCCCAAGGCTTAGAGCCGACATGGTTTGAGAGTGGATAGTCGATATTAGCTCCTTGGGGAGGAAGGTTATGCTAACAGCATCCTGGATGTAGCCAAGGACTGATGCGTGCCTTCTCAAACCTCCCAAGGCTTAGAGCCGACATGGTTTGAGGGTGGTTAGTCGATATTAGCTCCTTGGGGAGGAAGGTAATGCTAACAGCATCCTGGATGTAGCCAAGGACTGATGCGTGCCTTCTCAAACCTCCCAAGGCTTAGAGCCGACATGGTTTGAGAGTGGATAGTCGATATTAGCTCCTTGGGGAGGAAGGTAATGCTAACAGCATCCTGGATGTAGCCAAGGACTGATGCGTGCCTTCTCAAACCTCCCAAGGCTTAGAGCCGACATGGTTTGAGGGTGGATAGTCGATATTAGCTCCTTGGGGAGGAAGGTTATGCTAACAGCATCCTGGATGTAGCCAAGGACTGATGCGTGCCTTCTCAAACCTCCCAAGGCTTAGAGCCGACATGGTTTGAGGGTGGTTAGTCGATATTAGCTCCTTGGGGAGGAAGGTAATGCTAACAGCATCCTGGATGTAGCCACGGACTGATGCGTGCCTTCTCAAACCTCCCAAGGCTTAGAGCCGACATGGTTTGAGGGTGGATAGTCGATATTAGCTCCTTGGGGAGGAAAGTAATGCTAACAGCATCCTGGATGTAGCCAAGGACTGATGCGTGCCTTCTCAAACCTCCCAAGGCTTAGAGCCGACATGGTTTGAGGGTGGATAGTCGATATTAGCTCCTTGGGGAGGAAGGTAATGCTAACAGCATCCTGGATGTAGCCAAGGACTGATGCGTGCCTTCTCAAACCTCCCAAGGCTTAGAGCCGACATGGTTTGAGGGTGGATAGTCGATATTAGCTCCTTGGGGAGGAAGGTAATGGTAACAACATCCTGGATGTAGCCAAGGACTGATGCGTGCCTTCTCAAACCTCCCAAGGCTTAGAGCCGACATGGTTTGAGGGTGGATAGTCAATATTAGCTCTTTGGGTTAGGAAGGAGACAGTAACAGCATCCTGGATGCGGCCCAGGGGCCTGTTGGGTGCCTTCTCAGACCTCCTCAAGTGTGCCCAGCGTCAGAGCCAAGAAATGAGTCAATATATAAATATGACATGGTTTAAGGGTGGATAGTCGATATTAGCTCCTTGGGGGAGGAAGGAGACGGTAATGGCATCCTGGATGCGGCCCGGGGTCTGATGGTTGCCTTCTCATACCTCCTCAAGTGTGCCCAGCCTCAGAGCCAAGAAATGAGTTAATATATAAATATGACACAGTTTAAGGGTGGATAGTCGATATTAGCTCCTTGGGGTAGGAAGGAGACGGTAACAGCATCCTGGATGCGGCCCGGGGTCTGATGGGTGCCTTCTCATACCTCCTCAAGTGTGCCCAGCCTCAGAGCCAAGAAATGAGTCAATATATAAATATGACATGGTTTAAGGATGGATAGTCGATATTAGCTCCTTAGGGGAGGAAGGAGACGGTAACAGCATCCTGGATGCGGCCAGGGGCTTGATGCGTGCCTTCTCAGACCTAGACCTGAGAGCCGAGAGCCATGCATTTTGCCTTTACGAAGATTGCAAACCCTATCACCGTAACCTTGGACTTGACTCTGGGTTTTGTATATGATAGAAATGTTTGTGTTTTCCTTTCCGCAGCCTCGTCAGAATCTACTGAGTGCAGCTAACAGAGTCGGTGAAGCCCAGAATGCCTTACTCAGGAGTATTGGCTCAACGGGCGACATGGACCCCAAATTCCAGGTAGGCAAGTGGCTGTATGAAACAATGGAACAATTAGCTACAAAAGGCCTCAGCAAATTAGCTTGAATTCTTCCTGAATCCTCCAAAATCCAGCACTTGCAGGAATCTTTTTTTGTTTGCTTGTACGCGAAGGGGCTTTAAGCCCCATGTAAAGCTATAGTGGCTGCCTCATTCTTTTCTCAGTCCGACAAGTAGATTTGAAGGAAGAATCAACTCAATTCAATTCAATTGTAATTTCATCACAATTGACAAAACTTTAAAAATGAAATTTGCCTACCCAAAGTGCACATCAAAAACATTCAGTATAGATAAATTGAAACACATAAGAATTAGTATTAGTTAATTTGACAATTTAGAAATTTACAGTTGACAATTAAAAAGATTCAAATACAGTAATAAATGCCTACTAAAAAAACTGTAGTGTAAAAAAGAAAAAGGAAAAAACAAAATAGGTAAGAATCTATATAAAAGCTTCTTGTTGTAACAACTAATTCCAATCTGCATACTGATATGCTATTAGTATTATGTTTAAAGAGATGTCATTTGATTTATAAAAATATTGCAAACGGTATTTATCGGATAAAATTAGAACCTACCTGTAGCTGTATAAAAAAAACCTGAGATCCAATGTGCTTTTACCTACGTACCCCCGGTACAGGATCTGCTGCTAGGATTGGCCAAGGCCGTCGCCAACGCAACAGCGGCCCTAGTCCTGAAGGCTAAGAATGTTGCCAGTACCACAGAGGACCAAGCATTGCAGAACAAGGTCATCGGCTCGGCCACGCAGTGCGCCCTCAACACCTCCCAGCTCGTGGCTTGCACCAAGGTATGCAGAAGTCTTTTTCTGTGAAACGTTAGGTATGCAGAGGTAGCAGTGATAGAATGCCATGGTCCAATATAATGGTGTCCAACTCGTGTGCAGGAATGCGAGTTGAACCCTGACTGTGTTCATAGTGTTTGTGTTCTTGGGCAAGACACTTGACTACAATAATTATTGCCTTTCTCAACCCAGGGGTATACATGGGTACTTACAAGGGTAGAGCACAGTTTGTTACTTGATCTCGAGCTGCTGCAGAAAATCGATATCATCTAATAAACAAGGGTAATAATAATGAAGCATTTTAAGACATTTTGCACTATGAGAAAAGACTCGGTATTTTTATGTTGTGATTTTTCCTGGGCGGGGGGGATTTCGCAATTTAAGTAGAAATGTTTACCTTGAATAATGTATCTGTTTACAAAGCATCTGATGGCTTTTGAGTTTCAGTGATACTATGCATTAATAACCCTGCTGAATCCAACAGGATCCAACTATGTCACATACCCGATGGAGCCTGTTGGATTGAGCACCTAACCCCTTGTGTACATTCCTCATGCAAAATGGTGGATTCAGCAGGCAACTGAACCGCATTATAACACATTGTTGGACCCCGTTGGATTCAGCAGACAACTGAAAATGAGGCACAGTTGATTTAGCAGGAAAGTCCGGTTGGACTCTGTCGGATTTAGCAGGGTAGTCCTGAGGAAGTACCAGGGGGGCTAGGGTTAACAATGAATGATACATGATTACTAGGTACTGTCATAGCTAGTGCCATATAGGCAACTAGTACAGAATTTTTATTTCAAAGTCAAAATAAAAAATGCATGTCCCAATAGAGTGCTTTTAGTTGTGTGACATGTATGAGCAAATTTTTCCCTGTGGTTCTTCATAGGTTGTAGCTCCTACCATCAGCAGTCCGGCCTGCCAGGAGCAGCTGGTGGAGGCAGCCAAGCTGGTGGCCCAGTCAGTGGAAGCTGTCGTGGACTCCTCTAAGGTATCCAAAGATTATTTGAGATTTTTTTTTATTTCATAGCTTTATTGGACTGTTACACATTGCTATTTTCTTTAGTTGAAAGTGACTAGAGCAAGACAAGACAAAAGATGATACCTTTTTTATTTGAGAAAATAACAGGCTTCTTTTCTGTGTGATACATAGGTAACGTGGACAGACACACTGCAAGGAAAAGGGTGCTTAGGACAAATTCAGTTTCTAATAGGCACTTCCAGTGACATTATTAAGCCATTTTACATTGTTATCAATCGAAAATATAACAGTTTTCACACTGGCTTCAAATTTATGATGTTGTTAGGGTTACGTACGAACAGGGACAGACATTTTGTGACAAATGTCCAGTCTGTTTGTACGTATAAATCCTGATTATAAAATATCAAATAATTCTTCACAGTGACACTTGAGTTGTCTAGGTTTTGACTGAATAGCATTCCTCCAGGGTACATCTTCTAAAATAAGGCAACACTAGGGGATCATTGAATTTTATGCTTTATACTTTATCTAAAATGTCTGTCCTTCGTTACGTACGTAACACTTTTTAAAACAATATCCACTATATTTTCTAAAATACAAAACCAGTTATATCATATGCAGGTGAGGACATTTGTTCGAAGCTTGCAATGTTTACAGCAAAAATTGAGAGACCAAAATCGTAGTTTTATTATCAAAACTTAAAGGTCTTCTCAAATGTCACACTTTTGGGCCCATTAGTGAGGAATTGCCCATATATCAAATGTTTTTCCACTTCGCCTCCCTCATGAACTCACTGTTTTTCTGCACGAGAGGTATAATTCAAGTTACAGCCTTATCACAAGAATATCTGCCTAGGATCCGTGCTGCGTCATTGATACACATTTAAATGTCACAAAAATGTACCAAGTTGGCATTTTGTAAAGACCTTTCTTTGCCAACCTGTGGTTGGCGCTCATTGCCTACCACGGTTTGGCAAACTATGGAAGGTCAATGTCGCAAAAATAAACAATAGTCGTTAATGTTTCCCAACAAATCATTGGATTGTTGAAAATACAAAACAACCAACAAAGTCCACCAAAGTCTTAATAAAACTACCCCTTTTTTTTACATAATGAGGGTGCTAATATGCAATATTTTTGGCAAAATCTGTTGCCAACCCCGGCTTAAAATTATTCCCTTGTAGCAGCCCATGATTTTGGCTTTCCTCGTAAGATGAAGAGAGGAAAAAGAAGCCCTCTTCATTTCGCACTAAGTAAACTGTTAAAAAGTGACTATGGAGTTTCATTAGACATCATTTTATTTACTTTCATAATCAACAGACTAGAGAAGATTTCTTCATTAAATACATATATTTCTTAGTGTCTTTAAAGGGAATGTACAACATTTACCTTTGCTGCAATTTTCAGAAATAAATGGATTTGGAGGATTAGTATGTTATAGCAAATATTGTTAAACTGACTTGTTTCACGTTTTGGGCTGGAAAAACCAAGAAAACCAAGACTGTTCTTGTAGTTTGGTTCCCTGACCCCACTTAAGACGAAACAATTGCAATTGATAGACTTTGGGGAAATGTAAGGTCAGAGAATCAGTCTAGCAGGCTTGTTCCGCTTCACAGGTGCGTAATCTATTGCAAAGAAAATGCGGAATAACTAAATATGAAAAATTAGGAGCAGTTTTTGAAAATAGTCAGTTTTCTCCAACGCTGGTCGGCCGACCACCGTTGGAAAACTACATTTTTTCTTGAAAATGTCAGCACACCAGGAGCCATGAATTTACAGGATGTCATTCCCCAACAATCCAGTAAGGTATTTCGTGATAATTTGATCATTTCGTTTTTTGATGTTTGCAAATGTTGTATCTTCCCTTTAAAACGTACCTTGTTTGGACAGTTGCCACAAATAAATGTGTAATGTACATGTGTGTTTATAATATGTCTATATAAGCCCAACTGGCTTACTCAACTGGGAACCTGTGGCTGTAAAAAGTGTCCAATACACGTTAAATAAAATAAGCAAAAATTTCTGTTGTGTTGTCCCTCCCAGAATGCGACAGAGGACGAGAACCTCCTGCGGGACCTGGGCGAGGCTGCCACAGCCGTCACCAAAGCCCTCAACGACCTCCTCCAGCACGTCAAGCAAGGTACGGCCGCCGCGGGCCGGCCCACCACCCTGTACGACGACGCCTGCGACAAGATCATGACGGCCACGGAGAAGCTGTTCAGCAGCGTGGGCAACGCCGCCGAGATGGTCAAGCAGGCCAAGATACTGGCCATGGTTAGTCCAAAGTGTTTTTTGTTTTGAGTCATGAATAGGCCTACTTTATTCCAACTGCACATTAGGCCTTTGGGATGAGCACAGCAGATAAATAAACAAAAATATAAAGGGGACTGTGGTTAGGCTGAAAAAAAAAGATTTGTGTGTTTATGGTAACGCCCTATAAATTATAGAGGTACAAGTAGGTAGGCAGGAAAATTGTTTTACTTATAGTAACGTTATTAGTGTTTGTATGTTTACTTTAGGATACCTTTAACATTATTCTGTTTAATTAACCTGTTTAATTGGTTAATTACCAATGACACACCCAAAATTCGCATAGTGAGGACGTTTTTAATCTTCAGAATATACTTTATTTAAAATAAAAAAAAAAAGAAATTTCAGGTAGGTCTGGTTCATATCAACACACAATTTAGGGGGTGTTTTTTTTGTGCTACCAAATCTGTAATCTGCATTTTTTAAGCAATCAAAGATAAGATAGCTAATGTTTCGCAAAAAAATGAAAATTGAATATTGATATATATTTGCACAGTTGGATTTATACAAAACTGGCTCATTCTAAATGCAGAGATAAAAATTTGTCAGGATTTTTCCTGATTTCAGTATTTGTAAAAGAAATCCCTTTTCAAAGGGATTCTATAGCATCTGGAATTTCAATGGACTAGATTCTGGAATCGTTATGAAAAATTGCAATAGTTGATCTTTCGACATTGTTGCCCGTAACTGATTCAAACATACTTAATTCAAATCTTCTGAGCAATGCGGTTTTGGCGCTGCAACCTTGGAAGGTCAGTCTGAGAAGGGTTTGAAAGAATTTGTGAATCAATATTTCTAAGCAAAATCTCTGTCTGTCCTCTTTCCAGGCCACTTCACATCTGGTCAATGCCATCAAGGGCGACGCGGAGGCCGTGACGGAGAGTGACTCCCAGAAGCGTCTTCTCGGCGCGGCCAAGCAGCTGGCTGACGCCACGGGCAAGATGGTGGAGGCTGCCAAGGCCTGCGCCAGTAGTCCCCATGACGAGTCCCAGCAGCAGAGGCTGAAGCAGGCTGCTGAGGATCTGCGCACGGCTACCAACGCTGCCGCCAACAACGCCCTCAAGAAGAAGATCTTGCAGCGATTGGAGGTAAGGTGCCTAATTTTATGTATCAATATTCAGCATTCGGTCGGGATAGCCCACGGAAGTTTCTCAACATATTTCTAGTGTGAAACTACAGTTTTAAAGGAGTTGGGCGGCCCATAATGCATTACAAACAAGGGCAAACCAATGGAATCCAGTGATACTGAACCCACTTCACATGGCAGCCCAAGACGGAATTCGAACCCGGATCACAGACATGCAAGGCGAGGAAAGTACTGCTATGCTGACCTGATCCCTCAAAGATCGTAAATCTGACATGGGTGTACCAGGGCCCATATTCATAGCACTGCTACTCGGAAGTACATGACTTTTGGCCAACAGAACGCTGCCTGTCTCTTTAAGACTGCAGTACCCCTCTTTCTGTTAAAAAAAAATCATTGTAGATTGTTCAAACCCTTTCAGTGTTCCGATCCATCCACAGAGTAACACTGTGAGAATTGGTAAAACAACTATTGAAGGGTTTTTGAAGAGTTCAGGACAAGGAGGGCTTCACTGTTCTGATTGGTCCATACAGCTCCACTTATATTCTTAGTAGTGTAATTGTTGAAGGGTTTCAAAGTGCACGTCTGTCTATTTGCAGAAGGTTGCTTCTTCTTTTGTTTGACCGCAGCTACTGGAAGCGACCAGAATTTAAAATTCCCAGAGAAGTGGATGAGCTTGGCCAGAATTTTCAAGAAATTTAAATTTGAAGAATCTTATTTCAAATACGATTGCAATAAATGTGTGTTGTTTTGTATTATATTTCCAGTTTCAAATGAACAATTATCTTCATTTTTTACTACCTTTCATTTCAGGCATACAACATCATGGTTAAAAAAGCAGAAGTGTGTTTTACTTTGTAATTTTTCCTGTATTGTTTTACTCTGTGCTATGCATTGTTGGTATTTTCATATTGTTGTCTTGCATTTGTTTACCAGAATGCCGCTAAGCAGGCTGCGGCCACAGCCACCCAGACCATCGCAGCGTCCCAGGGTGCCAAGGACTCCACCAAGAACCCCAGCACACAGCAGCACTTGGTGGACGAATGCAAGGTGAGGACCCTGTTGATTTAATTTTTTTTTTATAAACGCAAGAAAAGTTCATACATAAACATCGAGTACCATCTTGTTTTGATGGCAAGCAGATAACTTGCACAATGTATCTGAGATTTTGCCCCAAATACACATTTACATCCACATACTTATTAGAGTGGCATCTTCATATTAGTATGATCGATTTACAGACTGACTTAACCTTGTATTAACGGTTTCTTAGGATTAAAACTAAAAGCCAACAAAAGTATGTCTGACTTATTCTTTGTTTTACATTAATGGCTAGCCATATCTTACAGTGGTTGGCAAGACTAAAACAAATAATTTAGTTTAACATGCATGATGGATTGGCTGCTGTTCTATCTTGTTGTTTTTTATCAGTAATGTAATTTGATTGGTTACAGATCGTGGCTGAGCACATCCCCAAGTTAGTGCAAGGCGTGCGTGATTACATGCGGCAGCCAGACAATCTCAGCGTTCAACTGGCGCTGATCAACGCCAGTCAGCATTTCATCCAGGTATGAATCTGTTCTTCTGTAAACTTTGTAACAATATACAAATAGTGAATGTTTGTGAGTGCAATGGTAAGAATAATTTCATGAGGTGACAGATGAAATGTTCCATTCCACGAGGCGAAGCCGAGTGGAATGGAACATTTCATCTGTCACCGAATGAAATTCTTTTTTTCCATTGCACGAATGTGAAACATTCATTATTTGTTTTATATAACACCTGAATAAATCCTTGTCATCTGATTGGTTGACTTTTAATAGCCAATTTATTCAGGTCAAAAACTGTTTAAAAGTTCGACAAGTTCGTCATATTTATATCAATATTGCAAACTGTACAACAGGTTGAAAACAATCATCGATGTAATGGAAGTTCTATTCACCGTGCAATAGAACTTCCATTGCACTGCAATGATTTCCTTGAGCGTTCCTCCTCATTTGCGATGGATGACCCTAACCCAAAAATGCCTCTAAACCTGTTTTCCAGAGAGGGGGAAACCTAGTGTGGACGTGTGCAAGTCCACAAAGCGTTCACGCTTCCTGCATCCTGTGGCCCTCTTTTGTTCACAGGTCCACAAAGAGTATGTAAGGTTAGGTCATTATGTGAAACATGCATGCATAAAAATTACACTGGCAAGAATCACAATTCCCATTGCATCAGTCAGTTTGACTTTAATAAACCTTTCGGTTTCACGTGTACATTTTACATGTATGACACACAGATGGGTGCTGGATCAGACCAACTTTGAGTGCACATTCAATCTGACTTCGGTATCCTGTGCTTTTCCGTAGGGTTTTCTCCAGTGGAGTAGTTCTTGCTTTCTGGCTTCTTATCCAAGATTTTTGAGTTCAGAGAAAAGTTCATGAATTGCTTTTTGTTGTGCTAATGTTGTAAGTATGTTTTACAACCCAGATGGAGTTATGCATTAGTAGTGACGATTTCCATTTGTAGTTGTGTGCGTGGACACTGGTTCAAACATTTATGCCATGGCGTATGCATTTTTCACCAACGATGTGCAGAATTATTAAAGCAAAACCTCTCCTGATCACAGGCGCACACAGTGTCACGGTTGCTTCATGTTCTCTTTCATTTTCATCACTGAAGGGGTTTCTTACAGTCTTTAGTCAAGTCCATCACAAGTTTGTTTTGATAAGTAAATAACAAGTCGTTTCACAAGTTAAGTCACAAGTATTGAGAAAAGGAACAATAAAAAGGCAAATCGTATGTCGCTTTTCAATTGTATAACTAGTCACATGGCTTGAGATTGGATGGCCTGTGATCGACTTGTGCACGGAGTTCATATTTTAATTTATGAAAACGTGAGCACTTGTCGCAGGACATGCCTTTATCAATTGTGCAGTTATCAACTGAGCTTCCCAAGCTTTGTTCCTTTGATTTTGAATTTGTAACTGGTTTTGTTCCCTTGACAGCCTGGTACTGATCTGATCTCGGCCAGCAGGGCTGCCATACCCACCGTTGAAGACAAAGCCGCTGCCTTGCAGCTGGCCAACTGCACGAAGAACATGGCCACATCCCTGGCAGATCTTAGATCTGCTGCTAACAAGGTATTTGTAATGCCCCTCTCCCCCATCTGTAACCCCCCCCCTTCTTTGTCCCCAAGGAAGGTGTTTGCTTGCATCTGATTGATCGTGTCCAAGAAACGAGGCAGGCCCCTCTCCATTGCAGATTTATTCTGAAGAGAGGATCACTCAGATCTTGGCCCAATTTCATGTCTCTGCTAACCACAGAATTCTGCGCTTCACCATTTTGCGCTAACCCCACTAGCAGAAACATTCTGCGCTAACCCTGTAAGCACAGAATCCTTAGTTATGGGATGCACGCATGCGCGCATAAGCCAAAATTCCTTGCTCATCCCTGAAAAACACTTACCGTAAGCACGGAATTTTTATGCTATAGTAAGCAGGGATTTTTCGCTAACGGTAAGCAGAGCCAAGAAATGGGCCTTATTCACAAGTTGGCCATTTTTGTCGAGTTTCCTGAATGTATTTCATTAATTGTTAACTGTTGAATTGGATGGCGCCAGACTATTTATTATACTGTCATTTTTTTTTAAATATGGCTTTTAAACATCAGGGAATGTTTAATTACAAATTTAAAATTATTCATTGAAGCAGACTGGAATTGATTATAAATTAAGTTGCTTTCATTTCTGTTCGCAAGTTCCAAAAATTAAGATTTTACCTCACTTTTAATTCAATATGGCTGACTCGTGAATAAGGCCTATTGGGCCCCGTTGTCCTAAAAACCTGATATCATCGTGCTGCCTCCAAAAAAAAATAATCTTTATGACGAAACGAAGGTGAAATAACTTCCCAAAAATGGAGAAGAAAAAAAGGTCTGGTTTTGTATATAGCAAATTTTGCCCGATGTGTAAATTTTAAAACTTAATCCAAGCAATTTCTTTCTCAAAGATTAAATAAAAAAAACAAAAAACAGTAACAGAACAAGCAAGAAACTCACAAGCAGGGAGGAAAAGGACACGGGAGAGAGAATTTTTCTCGTTGGCTTTGGGACAACAGTAAATATGCAGAGCTTATCGAAAACATTTCATTGGAGAACAAAAACACAGTACAAAAAGCACAAAACACGAGCATTGTGCAAAGTTTGGTACCATAACTTCCATTGTTTCGTCCTTAATCAATCCACTTCATTTTGTTTTCCTGTGGAAACGCTTGCACCTCGTGTTGATGTACTGGTGTACATTTTAGAACTGCCTTCATGTCTTTGTTGGAATGTTGAGGGTTGCGGGTACGGCAGTATTTTCAAAAATATTTCCCAACCAATGGTTATCACCTTGCTGCCCTTCTTTATGCAGTTTTAACCCTCCATTCCCAAGTTTATAAACAAGTGATTAATTTTTCCTTTGTGAACCCACAGGCCCAAGAGGCGTGCGGTGCGCAAGAGATCGACAACGCCCTGGACATGATCAAGGCCTTGGAGGACCAGTTGGACGTGATAAGACAGACGGCGGACAACAATAAACTCACGCCCCTGCCTGGCGAATCGGTAAGAAACGGGAGTTGACCTCAGGATTATCAGATGTCATATCGCAAGTTGTTCGCCAGATCATGGGACCAGATAAAAAAGTACATACCATTCCTACGTGTGCACGTACCGGCTTTCATATTTACATCAATATTTACATGCACTACGGTCCTCAGAATGAAGCACCACCAGTCGGTTGGTGGCGCTGTTTCCTGTTGCGGCATCTAGTGGCCGCAACAGGAAACAGCGCCACCAACCGACTGGTGGTGCTTCATTCTGAGGATGATTAGTGAAACTAGTCGAAACGTAAACGAAACTACGTAAGTAATTGGCTGTGTTTATAGAAAATTCTTTACAAAGCTGAAATTTTACCAGCCTGATGAACTTCTTTCATGATATATGTCAGTTAACTATGTGGTAAGGAGAGGGTTAGTATTGTCAATTGTTGTTGTTCCCCAGCCGGAGTCGTGCGCCACCCAGCTGGGCACGACATCCAAGAACGTGGGGGCATCCATGGCCCAGCTGCTGACTGCCGCCTCCCAGGCTAACGAGACCTACACCGGCATGGCTGCGAGAGAGACGGCCAACTCCCTGCAGAACCTGACGGGCGCGGTCAGGGGCGTGGCCGCAACTACACAGGTGAGCTGACTACATTTTGTTTTCGCTTTAATGCTTGTGCACATATTTATTTTGGCGAAGCAATTGTAAATACGCAACAGGCTTGTGTTTGTAACACACAGTGGTTTCTTATAATCTCTTTGAAATAATTGTCTCAAACTCAGTAGACTGATTATTGATTCTAAGATCAATTATTTCTCTGAAAAAAAGTTGCTTATTCTAATGTGAAAGAAATGTATGCCACAATCAGTGATTTCCTTAAGACAACTAAGGCTCTCCCTGACCATGAGTCTAATAAAGAGCTTGCTGACAACTTCTTGACATTTTTCATTGAGAAGGTACAGAAAATAACGACCCTTGTGAGCTCTGAACAAACCACTTGTGTAACTGGGCAGCTGCCGACTCCCACTGCCTTTTTCATGTCTGGATTCAAGCAGCTTACATGTGATGATGTTGAATAAGACTATCATGCGATAAACAAAGCTTGCTCGCTTGATTAAGGTTGGCGCAGTGGAACTTTTACTTGCCTTCCACCTCTATGACCTGGGTTCGAATCTTCCAAAGGCAAAATGTGGATTGGGTTGTCGGTCCCTACCTGATTCCATAAACTACCTTAAGCTGAACATTTCATCTTCATTTGTGTTCTCCCTGTAAGTTTCGTCTGGCTACCGAGCTAAAGGTGCATGTGCACTTTTGAAGAAACTCTGTTTTTCATATGCCAGAAAGATTTACAACTAAGAATTAAAAATAAAGTAATGGGTTAACAGCAGATGAGGAAAAAAAAGCAAAGGAAAACGACATCGTTTTTTTGTTCTTTACTCCCCTCCTCAGGAGAAGCCAGCGAGAGATAACATGATCGACCGGGCCAAGGATGTCCTGGACAAGTCCGCCAGTCTCCTGGAAGAGGCCAAGAAGGCCCTAGCAGATCCTAACAATCCGGACAACCAGCAGCGACTTGCACAGGTATGTGCTTAGAACCCCTGGGGGGTTGGGTTTGGAGGGTGGGGGGTCTCTGATTCCAATGGCCCACATTTGCGGATCTGATTTGAGATTTTGTGTCAGGTTGGATTCTAACCTTGGCTGGCGTCATGATGTACCAGGGTTTCCAGCCTCTCTGGAAATCATGGCAACTACAAAAACAAGTTTTCCTTTTTTCCAGTCAGGGAAAACTCATAAAATTTTGGGAAAAAATGCAAACATCGGGAAGACTCGGGGAATTTGACAGTGACCCAGAATGGAGAGGTTTTCACCAGTTTGGCGTATGTGCTTCTTGTGTCACGTGTCCAAGTTGTGTCCATTGGCTGACTGGCTATGGTGGCTTTTTAGTGTTTTTCGCAGTGTGAATATTACACACCCTCTCCAGGTAATAACAATGGGAGACTTTTGAGACAGTGGTGGCAGTAAACATGCCAGCGCCCTTTTACATAGCAACAACGTCCCATGGGTAGGACACATACATTTCGCTGGTTAACGTGCGTGCACCATTCCTTGTGTGTGACGCACGTACACCAGGGGATTTGTACTATGCAAACGCAGTGGCCGCGCTTCGCGGCAAAATAAATGCAGTCAGGCAAGATGGCGTCGTTCGGTCACCCCCAACTTGTACTTCCTTTGCTGGTGAGGGGATACTTGTGAACGGAGCGGATAGGGCATTTCAACCTCAAATGTGGTACCAAGTTAAAGGGGACCAGACGACCTTTCATTTGAGTGGTGTGGCAAGGGATCCGTGAGAAAAATTCACCCTAAATATCTCCACTTCATAGAATAATAGCACAGAGCTGTCAAAAGACCCCCTCTATGCGTAACATGAGTTACATGTTCCATGGAATTGCCCCATATATCTGTGCCAATATTTGACCAAATGAATCTCGTTTTTCCCTTGCCAGGTTGCCAAGGCAGTGTCGCATGCCCTCAACGGCTGTGTGAGCTGTCTGCCCGGCCAGCGCGACGTGGACAAGGCCATCAAGTCCGTGGTAGAGGCCAGCAAGGGGCTCATGTCCGGCAAGGTAAGTTTGGTCTGACGCCTTGCAAAGTCTTACAACTGAATGAGCAGACGAAAAGCATGCTTGATGCACTTTGCCCCACAGCTGAGACGTGGAACATTAGATTACTAACTGTAGATATGGAGTTGATTATTCTGAGACAGTGAATGGGTTATGGTCGTCAAGGAAACCTTATTAAATGTTCCAGAAATCTTGGCCAATATGTTGAGCAGAAGTGGTTTGAAAACTTTTTTGAAAATCATTAATAATAAGGGAATAAATGTGTGCTCTGGAGGTTTTTATCACTCGTTTAATACCGCTTAGAGTCTGGGTGCTGATAATTACCCGAGCCGGAGGCGAGGGTAATTATCAGCATCCAGACTCTAAGCGGTATTAAACGAGTGATAAATACCGACCGAGCACATATTTATTCCCATTCATAAATACCTTATCCGTAAAAAAAATTTCAAATAATTCGTTCAAAAAATCCCGATTTGGTTCAACAAGTTCACTTCATGCTTTTTGAAACATCCCTCTAGCAAAATAATGGAGTGTTCAGCTGGCGAGTAAGATGTAAACAACCCTTTTATGGAGATTGACGCGCGCGTAACATGTTCTGCGCGATGTCACGCAGAACGCACCTGGGGCGTTGCGTTTTGAATTTAGAACTATAAAATTCTGACTCGCTTGTAGTGTTGCGCATGCCTACGTGAGGATTGTGAACGTTCAACCAATGAAACGGTAAGAGGCACTGGATTTTTAGGAGTCCACATTTTATTGTGACACTGGAAAAGTGTTTAAGACCAGCTAGCCATGTCTTTATCATCCGTTTAATACCGGCCACGTGACGGGCTCTCGACCAATAGGAATAGCTAAACTGTCTGAGGTATTTATGAATGTACATTAATAATGTCACTCGCTAGACGAAATTTATATAGACATAGAATAAAATGATTGTTGACGTAGGAAACGGGGGTGGGGGGAATAAAAGGAAAGTGTGGCTGAAAACTTGAAAACTCACCAAAAAGTTTTGTTTGTGTTTTTTGAAAAAATGTAGGAGACAAAATATTGCTTACTCTGTGAAACAGTGCTTGTAGAATAATCTGAACAATTTTCACATCATTGGGCTCAAGTGCTTGGTTTCCAAGATGCTTATTTTCATCTGTTATGTCAGGCGGTTTTGGGTTGTTGTTTTTTTTTGAAGGAAAAATAGTTTCTTAAAGGCTGCAGCTTTAATAACACAAGTACCAATGGAATAGAAAAAACTGATTAAATTGATTATAGTTGCCTGTATCTGTATCTAAAATGCATCTCAGATACAAGTTTTGCATGTTAACTGCATCCAGAGTTACATAATTTCAATGAGATCCATGAATAAGAAATGAGCTAGTACATGTAGTGTCTTCATTTTTCTTTTCCAATAAAAAAACTGTTAATAGCTTAAACATCTTTTAGCATGTAGAACGATTAACCCATTATTTCCGCATGATTGAGTTCCTTTGCTATGTCACTTAGCTGTTCTTAACCTTTGACATGACCTTTGTTTGACCTGAACCGACCTGACCTTTAGCTTATCCGATTGGCTCGTGAGCAACATGAACAAAGTGCAAGGGTAAGATACTAACACAAGTGAAATTCTGCAGTAGTGCATGTAACGTTTTCCCCTCTAGACAACAACAGACAAATCAAGAAATCAGTTTTCCTTTATAAAATTTCCAACGGTACAGAAGTTTTTCAAAACTAAGAAAATCTGCCAGACCAAAAAGAAATTTGTTTTTCCTTAATAAGTGGTCTTTTTCAGCAAATCTAATTAGTGGCCCAATTAGTGGCACAAATTTCATAGAGCTCATAAAAACTGAGGCCTGTTTTAAAAAACCGTACTACTGCCGCGCCAAACTCAATTAATTTGACAATTGTGAATTCCGCACGACGATAACGCAGCGTTTAGAACCATTTGGCCCAACAAATTATGTTGGGCACGGCACAGTCCTTTCACTTGACAGGGTCTGATGAGCTATCGACGTTCCGAACGACAGTGGTAAGGCACTGTGTTAAACACCGTGCCTTTCGAAGTTGGGGCAAACATTCTAGGAAGGCGCATGCTTATGATAATCTCTCTCATGTCCGCATTACGGGGAGTGAAGGTATCGCGAATATTTGATCGTGAATGGCGCAAATAATTATTTGAAAGTGCGTTGAACTGCTGGAATGCTATTTTTAACTTGACAAGCTGCTCTAGATGCATTTAGCCGAGATATTGCCAAACTCAATTCCATTTTGAGTTTGGCATGGCACTGGCATGGCAATTAGAGCAGGGGAAACACAAATAGACTGGGTCAAAATGCTGAGCTTCTCGTTCTTAAATTTCATGTAATGTATCCCTTTTTTTTGCTGGTGCAAAGCCCAATTCTTATGCAACGAATGAATACGCTCAGCAGTGGTCTGCTTAAAATCCTTCTGTAAAAAGGATCCGCGCTATTGCCATAGATTGAAGGTTGTGTTCATTTTGGAAAACAGATGCCATGATTTGTCTGTTGTGTGGGGCTAGGCACCTTGTTAACACACTACCACACCATGTCACGCTTCTGAGGGCTTTGCTGTAACTTCCCACTGTGGGTATTTTATTGACTTTGTAAAGTACGTTTCCAAGGAATTTTCACACATGTGTTTTTTTATTTTCGCTGGATTAGTTCAGAGCAACTGTGTACTTTGTTTTGCTTTGCTCTCATCCGTGACAATCATTAAAATATTAGGTTGAAAAATATGTGTGTTGAAAATTCCCTGGAATATGTTTTATCATGCATGTACATGTATTAAAGTGTGCATTTTGTTAACTAACATTTGGTTTCCCCCATCATGTATGTTTTTCCTTAAAGTCAATCAATATTTCTTCTTACGAAATGAGTGTATTTTAGAAAATGAGTTTTGAGTCTCCGAAGGTACAGTAATGCAGATGGTTCTGTGAGTCTTTTAACAAAATCAAGAACAGTTCCTGTATACGCAAAAGGAAAGCTTTGTTTTGCAAAATCTCTTGTCTTCCAGGCTAGACAATTGAATAGTACCAAAGTGAAGAGCTCTAATAATACCAAAGTGAAGTGCTCTGTTTCACACAGCCTCAATTGGGTCTTAAATGTGCTCCAAACTCCTTTCATAGAAAAAGGTTGATTGACTTCCAAAATGTATGAGAATGTTAACATTGTGACCTTTTGTCTGGAGGAATTGCTGCTGCATGTACATGAACAAGCTTTCTATCTGACGTCTTCTGCGATCGATTGGCATTTTTAAATACACCAACAATTATCACTTGCGAAGAAAAAGTATGGAATATCCTCTTGCACAGCCAGCGATTCGGCGATTAATTACGCAAAACAAGACTGTGTCTTGACCTCCAGATTCTGACCATTCAGCGGGCGCCTTCTATCAGGTTTTCCTTTTTTTGTATTACAAAAACATGGCAATCAAATTGATCAATCTACAGCTTAGTCCACATTTCTGATCAAAATGACGTCACAGTTTCTAAAGCCGACTCCGATTGGCTGGCGCGGGGTCGCATAAAATTTGCATTGCTCACATATATCACACGTTGTTACGGAGAGGGCTCCATTGGACAACGGGTGATACTCGGACTAACCATGGTACTCGTAGCAGCAACTTCCTCCCCACCCTCACTACATCATAATCTCAGTGGAATTGTCCTCCTGTATTGTCTCCACCCTTGTCTTGTCTGGTTTCTCATTCCTTCCGTTTCCTTTCCCTTCCTTCCTTTCGTTCCATCTTTCCTCCCCGTAGCTGACCGAGGTCTTTGAGCAGTTCTCTTATACCTCAGAGTTCATCAGCGAGGCCATACTGGCATCCCAAGACCAGGATGTGGCATTGTCGTCTCGTGTATGTACCCACAAACCCCCACTCCTTCAGAGTCCCTCCTGTCATGGTCAAGTTTCTCTTAACTCCACCTATGGGTCATTCTATACATTTGGGGTCCACTTTTTTTTTTCCCGTCCCTGTAAAACTGACATCTATGATTTTATAATTCTGATGCACTCCATTTTCCTAACTCCCTAGGCAATTTTGCTAGGATGCAACCTCAATCCTGCAAAATCCTCCAACTGCCTCCATGTAAAAATTGCATACCAAAATCCTGTTATTTCTTGAATGTGTTCCTTGGAAGGGTGACCACTGCCTCAATAATCCTGCAAAATCCTCCAGCAATCACTGCCAATATGTTGAGGCAGAGCCAGTGACATCCTGGAGCAGTGCAGAGGATTTGAAGTATAATCTGGGCCTTAATTTATGCATGGCTGAGCAAAAACAACTAACGGCTCGGCCTAAGACCTTGACACGGTGCATCCTCCAAAATCACCCAAACAGTTTTTGCCATATAGCCTCAATCCTGCAAAATCTTCCATTTTGCATAGAGGCTTTTGGAGGATTTGGGAAGGTTAGGGTTAATTCAGTCGTCCTCCAAGAGGGATTATGAATAGCAAACTACCTTCCCAACATATCAAAAATTGTTGAAGTCATTCTTAGGCCAAAAAAAAAAATGTTCGGTCTCTGGTCAGACCAAAGTTCCAGAATTGACGCGGGGACGTGGCTTTTTTTTTTTTTTCTTTTTCTTTTTTTTCTTCAAGCTTGGATTGTACAGACTAGGTGGGGTACTATTTTGCTTTTTTGGGTGTCCTCATGTACACTGGTGTCCTCCATAATTTGCCTTGGTGCTCTCGATCATTTGCCTTGGTGCAATTTCCCATTCCTTGGTGCTCTTTGGTAAAAAAAAATGAGGAGGTGCGGCAATAGAGGGCGCTGTTGGAGCTACCGCGGAACATTTTGGAAAAAAAAATCGACGTGCATGATTAAAATCGACGCGCGCGCTGGCCAGAGACCGACTTTTTTTTGGCCTGAGTAATACTTGAATGGCAAATAATAAAGAACCAAGGCAACAGGGACAGGAAAAATCTCCCACTTTGGACCCTAAATTTATAGAATGACCTTTAAGCCATTGGAAATTCATTTGTCAGTCATTACTCCAGTATTGGTTCATACAAATGGAATTGTTGTACTAAAGATTTCTTGACATTGGTGGATTGGGTGTTTGATGAGAAAAAAAATGAGATTTTGGTGATGTGATTGTTATGTTTTGTTGGGGAGTCGGTATCATGTTTTGTTCACACAAAAAATACTTCAGTAATGATGGTGTTGCACTAATAATTGTTGGGAATTCATCTCAGCTGAGTTTATATCTGTGGTATGTATTCTTGCATGAAATGGAATGCGCATCTAAGATGCATGAAAGCAGTGTATATGCATAATTATTAGGAAATTTTAAAAAGGAATTTTACATGTTTATTAGAAATGATTATTTCAGGTAACGATTGTAACATCAGTAAGGTTTTTGTGATTTATTTGTTTCAGTCGTTTAGCGAAAGTGCTTCTTGTCAGAAAGCAAAAAAAAAAAAAAAAACTCAATTGCTGTTCCTGTGCTGTTAAAAATTATAATTTGGGGGGGTCTTCTGATAACTTTTCAATTTGAATTTTTCATGGAAAAACATTTTTTTTCTATTGTGGGCATCTGCAACCCTCTGAAACAAAGGCTTTCATATTGGGATTTATTTGTGCCTGGAACACACCAAAAAGAATAGATCCCCCTGGTGTAATGTTGGGCTACAAATTATTCCAAATTGGTAAAGTTACATTCAACAGTGAATAATTTCCACATAGCTACCAAAATAACAATTTAAATAAAACACCAAAATAAACCGGATATTTTTCAGGGTGAAATAAAATTACTACAGGTTAAGAAATTTTAAAGAGGAAAATGGTGTACATGTACTTGTAGACCTGACTTAAATTGCCACAGTGCAGTCGGAGTGTAGTTGTAAAAATTTTCCGATTATTGACTGACCTCCATTTATGTACCCTGTACCGGTAGCTGCCCGTGGGTGATGCTAGGAACTACCAGGAACACCAGAATGCCCTGAACAAGGCCGCCCAGGGACTGAACGTGGCCGCCAGCGAGCTGGTCACCTCGTCCAGGGGAACCCCACAAGAGCTGGCCAGTGCAGCCAATACCTTCAGCAAGGACTTCGACGATCTGATGAAGTCTGGGATGGGCATGGCCGGCGCCGCACCGGTAGGTTATGCATTCATTCACTAATACAAATTGTACTAGTTTCACACTACATTTCAGAGTCGAGTCAATCTAAAACCCAAATACCTAAAAGTGTTTTAGGTTGACCCAACTGGATTTTGTTTACAGAAATTCCTGGTAAATTATGCATGGATGGAGAGCTGGATAGTGTGGCTACAACGTCCAGAAAGTTTGAAGTCCAGTGGCTAAGTTTTCGTTAGGATATTTTGATATACACAACAATTTTCTGGCCGTTTTCTTGTGTGTGCATGATTTTCCATTGGACTGCTTCTCATTGGGTCCCGGCCTGTGCTGACTTGGCTTGCTATATCTCAAATGTTAGTCGTGATATCATGCAAATTACAAAGGTTTATGAGTGCAATGGTAAGAATAATTGCACGAAGTGACAGATGTTTGGAGTTCGTGGCTCCTGGTCAGAGGGTCAGGGGTTCAAATCCACCTGCTTGTCATTATGGTGTGTCCTTGGGCAAGCCACTTCGTCCTTACTTGCCTCTCTCCACCCAGGAGTATAAATGGGTACTGGCATTAGCTGGGGAGTAGCCTGCGATGGACTGGCATCCCATCCAGGGGGAATAGAAATATTCTCAGTCGTTTCATGCCAAGGAAACCGGAGATAAACACTGGCCTGATGGGCCATATGGGCTCGGGACAGACTACTTTTCCAGGAGCTTTTGCACAAACTCTGCGGCCAAAATGGACGAAATTTAAATCAAAGAAAACCCCCACACTTTTAATTCACGTTGGGGAGGGGAAGTGAGGGAAGAGGGGGGGAAAGGAGGTGGGGGGTACAGGTGAGGGGTACTGACCCCGAAACCCCACGCCACCTACAGGCCTGTATAAACTTACAAATGAATCACTCAGCCTTTCCCATCCTGTGTGTTCTTTATTTCTATGCATGTTCCTTTCCCTAATAGACACCAAAGTGGTCCCCCAAGCCTGTGTATACATCCTCGGTGAGATCAAATTGTTGGAGGAGGTTTTTTTTATTTGGACAGGTGCAAGCGAAAGATTTTGTCAGTGATGCAGTACTGTATGTAATGTTTCTATACACTATGACATCACTATGACATCAAATCTTACCCTTGCATCTACAGATAAACCAACACATGCCACTTTATTGTTAGCAGTTGAACAGTAGATTAACTTCTGACCTTTCCAGAATTTCGGATTATTTGTCAATGTGATCTTGTTAGTCCATGCGGACTAGACCACCTTACCCAACTTAAACTGGGACCGTCCCATCTTGTGTTCCAGTTGGGCCGGCCCGACTACAGTCGTCCCGCACGGACTCCTCATTGTTTTCATGGGAGAATTCATCAAACGCGTCT
Organism: Patiria miniata; assembly: GCF_015706575.1. NCBI lineage: Eukaryota > Metazoa > Echinodermata > Asteroidea > Valvatida > Asterinidae > Patiria > Patiria miniata. The sequence goes on along the minus strand of NW_024037076.1, from coordinate 19,143,084 downwards.
TTTAGCTGTTTCATCGGATTCGTGTTGCGATCTTTCAGCAAAATAGACCATTATCATGTTGCAGCCATTTGATTTTTTTCCCATTCACATCAGTGTAACCAAAGCGAGGCTGGAAGGGAAAATAGTCTGGTTCCTTTTTGCACAAAAAAGCCAGTATCATTCAGTACTGTTATTGGATACAGGGAACATGACTGAAATGGTGGCAGCATGATAAAGGTCTATAAGTAACTGAATACAAGCTAGTTTCTTTGGCACTTTGCAGTACGTGATCAATATGACATGGTTCATAAAGACGCAGCCTCAGATGTGCATGTGTGAGCACAGAGTAGCAATGCTGTAGTTGGGATGGTCGCAGCTTAAGTTGGAACCGATGGACTAGTTGGAGCATAACAGTCTTACACATGTATGAAATTTGAAGAAGAAAAAACGTTTGCAAGAAAGAGGAGGCTTCAAAATTCAAAATGTACGTGTTAAAAAACTAGACCGTTCTTGAATGGTTATTAGCAGTGGCATTCTTGGGAACTCTTGTTTCTTTAATGTTATATTCAGTCTGTAACATGGTAAAATAACTGTGTAAAGCCGCGATCGCATTGGACTTACATTTTTGTAAAAAAGTTTATCGTGAGTGATTGTTAACATCCCACTGTGTTTTGTTTGTTCCACCGTGCATGCGCACTTGGATTAATTTCAGCCTGCAGAAAGTCGTTCACTACGTAAAAGTATCAATGTAAATTCCTCTGTGACCAAATTGGCCCTGTAAAACTTAATGCTGCAGAACAGACGTGTGTAAAACTTACAATCGGCAGTTAACACTTGACAATTTGGGAAGTTTACCGGCTGTTCTCACTGGACTCAATTTGGTCTAGTTTGACAAAACTTTTCGTTAAGTTGGCAACAGCCTCAGTTAGTTTTACCCAAAAACGTCCGATGCGAACACGGCTTAAATTGTAACTGGAAATAACACATAAGGTACATGTGTGTTTAATGATTCTTTTTGCAGGTTTATATGTGGGAATATATAACATAACATGATTCCTGTAGATTTACCCGATCGGTCTGCCCTACAGACAAATCAGTGCGAGTGTATGCGTAGGTTGAAAGAACCTCTCTTGTCAAAACCCCCAGTGTTGTTGTCGTGTCCGTCACAAATCTTCACAAGTCCAGAACAAGTCAATCACAGGTCCTCCAGACCCAAGTCAAATCAAAAGCTATTCAAATGAATTCGGGCGATTCACAACGCAGTGCGCCACCAAGAGTTTGCCATGGAGACTCAACTTTTCAAGTTTACAGTCGACAAAACATTTGAATGGATGTCAGTAGATAACTTTAGCTAATTTGTTAAAGATTGGGGCATAGCGTTCTGCCGCCTTACCAAAAATCACCATATTGATAAAAATAAAAGAAAAGGGCAAACATATACTTGAATCATACGCTTACGAAACTACTGACCGGAAAAACGAACAATTTCAAATGTCCCGCGCTGCGAATTTGTCGACCATCTCCCACAATGCACTGGGAAAAATGAACTCTCCGTGGCAAACTCTTGGTGGCGCACTGCATTGTGAATCGCCCGAATTGTGACATTGGCATTCCGTCCTTGTCGTTCATCCCCTATCTTATCTGTGACTGGAGTTGTGATGGATTTGAGACGGGCCTGACTAATACACTGGCTTCAACCGAACTACATGTATAATGGAACTCATCATCAACTGACCATGTTGTTCAAGTTCAACTTTCTAAACATGGCAGACAAAACTATCATAGAACATCAAGAAAAGTTCACTCTTATTATGGGTAGAAAGGCTTGGAGAGCGCTTACATGTATCAGATAGGCTGGTTTGCTCAATCAGTGTGTCCAGTTTTGTGTTTTGCACTAATGGTGCTTTTCTGTAGAGTAGTGTTCGTGAAATGAAAGACGGCCCCGATGTCTGATTGCTTGGACCTATGGCTCCTTAAATTGCAAACATACGCATATCAAATTGTATGCAAACATTAAAAAGGGCAGGATTTAGCCTACAGTAGCTCAGTCAGTACATATAGAGAGCAGTTGCACTGTTCCAGAGACAGTAGATTTGAGTCAATTTTTTTTTAATTTTTATTTTTTTCAACTGAAAATAAAATTTGAAAATACTCACAAAATATGAGGATGAATATTTGTCCGCTTACTTAACACATTAAACTCGAAATAATTAGAATGCTGCCAGGGGAATCATGTTGGCTACTTAATCACGCTGTCTGGAATGAGGAAAAATTGATGCTTTTAAACAAGTTAAATGCGGCAATGGGAGTGTGTAGTTATTCTAATTCAGCAAAAAAAAATTTAAATAAAAATTTGGTGTAAAAAGTTGACATTTACTTACCGCATGTGTCCAGACTTCTTGAGCTACATGTAATATGAAAAGACAAGATAAATAATGCCTAAATTTTGTCCGAATTTCAAATTTGGTTCTGAATTTTCAAGTCTCCAGCAAAACCATTATTTTTGGAGAGTTCTGTTACTAAAACATTGATTTCAAACGGCCAAATATGATTCCCCTTGCCAGTTTATTTAGGCATTGGACAATTTTCAGAAGAATGCTAGACAAGTTGAGAACAAAAAAAATAATTTTTAAACTGTCAGCTTTTTTTATTTTATTTAAACAAACTATTCTTCCACTGAAACAACCTTGTACTAATTTTGAAAAAAAAATCACCTTAGAATTAAGGACATATAAACAAGCACATACATTTTAAAACAAATATGCTCCACTCCATTTTCCCTCTGCAAAAAAAATAGTTGATAAAGAAGTTGACTTAAAAACGCACCTTTTTTATTAAGGAACATTTTCATTAAAAAAAATATTTAAAACTGTCTACCTGTCTCTCCTTTTATAAAATTGATTTAAAAAAAAAATCCCTGAAATTTGGAAATAGTCTGGACACGTGCCCATTATCTGATTGAGCATTGCAGGTTTATCTTTACCCAAAACTGCGGAAACCTCTCCCAGAGCATACCATTGAATTTATCTTCGTTGGCGAGGCGTCAGCTCAGGTACTTAATAGTAGATTTGGGAGCACTTGTGGCATTCAGTTTTTGCAGGAAATTTTCCTTCCTGTAAACCAATCCGGGCATGCTATAATTTGTATCACGGAGGCCCCCATCAATGGCGAAAGCATTGTGCTAGCTGTTGTTCAGAAAATCCATCATGGAACAGTTAGTCTGTGCAATATCTAGCACAATGCTTTTGTCATTCAAGGCGGCCTGTACAATAATCATGCCCAGAATTTGTCTATGTGAAAGGCTTCACACAGGTCTTTGGATCATGTGCCTAGGACATACTATAGCTATGTGGATATGTACACAAAATATGTGGGATCTGCACATGTACATTGTATACAATGAATACTTTTAAATGTGTTTTATATGGTTATGGTTATTACGTGTAGCAAGCCATGTTAGCATGGCTTGCTACACGTTACATACCGGTACATGTGTGTTATTGAAAGACCGGCACAGAATTCAGTACCATTAACTTTAACAGAACCCAACCCATCAAACCCCAATGGCAAGTAAATGTGTTTTATATGGTTATGGTTATTACGTGTAGCAAGCCATGTTAGCATGGCTTGCTACACGTTACATACCGGTACATGTGTGTTATTGAAAGACCGGCACAGAATTCAGTACCATTAATTAAACAGAACCCAACCCATCAAACCCCAATGGCATGTTTTGTTGGAATCTGTCAGGATGGGTACAGTACCCCTAAACTGACAGTTTGGTTGGCACACCTCCAGAGTAAAAAATCAGAAATATGTGTGTGCAGTTTCCCACATGGTGTTGGAAGTTGCTAGGACGGGTATGGTTCCTAGTAAGTTATGCTAGGGAGTTAGGGTTAATATTTCTACTTCAGAAAATAGGAGTAACTCATTGTGTCATACTTGTCTCTCTCACTAAATTTGAGGTGGTTTTGGACATAAACGTAATTGTAATATTAATTTTTTAGGTGTTTAGTAATACAACTAAGCATTTCTGCACTCTGAAAATAATGTCTAATTTCTCTAAATTTCACATTCATGTGTTTACCAACATACATGTACCACAATGTCTGCAATGTGTCCAAGTTGAAAAACGTTGACTAGTCTTTTTCCTGAATGATAATCTGGACAATTTTTATAAGTTGGTTGGTTAATAAACAACACATGTTAATAAACGTTTATCAAAAAACAATTCTGTTTAACCCAGTTGATCCTTTGTATAAACAGTAAAAAGAAAGTTTTATACTCAGCAAGATTGCAAATGTGAGCGCAAAGTGCGACATCAGGACAAGTATTCCTGCTGCAAATTTGCAAAAGTTTACCACATTTTGTCGAAATTTGCCTTAAATGTTTTGAGACAACTTTGCATTCCTTTTCTCTTGAAGTATGAACCACCCGTTAACCCTATTTATGACTTTATTGTGCACATTTTTAACAGTCATTAACAACTCTACAAAGAAATGGTTTGATCTTGTTGAAATGGGTAATTCTGACCCTTCGTCAATAATTATGTTCCTCTTTGTTGACTTGACAGAGTAAGGAGGCCCAAGGGGAGATGGTGGGCAGTCTCAAGACCATCTCGGTCACCTCCAGCAAGCTGCTGCTGGTTGTCAAGGCGATGTCGGCCGATCCCAACGCGCCTAACGCCAAGAACCTTCTAGCTGCTGCAGCCAGGTAATTTAGAAACATTTGATTTCCTCAACAACAACAACAACAAAAGTTTTGGCAGATTCCTTGCAAAATAAATAACCAACAAATTCATTTAAACATTAAAAATACTTGTAGCAGTTTTTAAAATTGAATTTGGGTGGCCAAACTTAACAAAAAATAGCACAGAAAGTACAGCTTTATTGGATCAGAAAGGTACTATGTAATCCCCATTATCAGGTGTTAACCCTAACCCTCCTCAATCCTCCAATCCTCCAGAGGTGTTACGGAGAGCATCAACAACCTGATTGACACCTTCATGCAAGCCGCGCCGGGCCAGAAGGAGTGCGACAACTCCTTGCGCAACATCCAGACCATGAAGAACATCTTGGACAACATCAACGAGCCCATCAACGACTGGACCTACTTTGACTGCCTGCAGGGCGTCATGGAAAAATCCAAGGTCAGTCAGGGGACAAAAACCGTGACCAGGGGCGTGTTTTCGTGACCGTGACCAGGGGCGTGTTTTCGTGACCGTGACCAGAAACATGTTTCCGCTTTGGTCATTGGTCAGGCGTTTTCCCGTCTTTGGTTATGGCTGTGTGACGTCATTGTTTCGACCAAACGAGAACCGAAGGTTGGAGTTGGTTATCACAGATTTAAAATGGCGGAAAATACTAAAATGTATTAGCAGACGATATTTTTGTCGCCCCAAACAGTAGCGAATTATGAATTCCCTAAAGTGTTATTGCATGCAGCAAACCAAAAAGGTTACTTTCTTCCAGAATGTGAAAAGAGAGGGCAGCAGTGGTGGAAACATACCGAATGTTGGCCTGTAAAGCGAGTGAAAATGACGTTTGTCGTTAGTCAACGATGTCGTCTGCCCGTTAAAATTATAATTTGCTATTATGCATGCGCATGCGGTAAATGACGGTTTCCTGTTCTGCGTTTTCTTGCGCCTGCGTAAACATGTTCCTGGTTACCGTTTTGACGTCACAAACATGTTTCTGGTCACGCCCCTAAGATGCCAGTTTTTTGGCTATAGCCGGAATACCAGCTTTTTTAGGGTACGTAAAAGTCTGGCATTCCATCTGTTGATAGGCCGGAAAAATAGATCTCATGTTGCGTGCAAATAAAAATTAATCTTATGTTGCGTGCAAGAAAAAAAAAGAAAAAAACTACATGTCGTCATTAAGCCAATAGGAAAATTTGTTGCATGTTATGTGTTTTCAGCGTGCTAGACTCGTACCAAGTACGCCGATCAAATGTAATTTTTTTGGCATAGACCTGCCACATTCACATTGTATGGCGAACGATAGTTTAAAAGCGAAGTGTACTGGTGTGTGAGTCTTAGATCATTGTGCATGCGCTGCTCCATGGCTATCGTCATGCTAATGCGATACACTATTGTGTGTATAGCACTCACGAATATCTGCAATTTATCTTCAAGCAAACTTGTATCCTCGATCCTGATTGGTCGATCTATGGCAACGACAGTGTGATATGAGGCTGTATTGCAAGGTCCATATCGCACCCTGTGTATTGCGCTATTTCAAGATGCGAGCGACATTTCAGCTGCATGCTCTAAACAGCTGAAAGGTTCGTGGAAAGCGATGGTCCAACTTTACTGCTCGTCAAGTTTGCTTGAAGATAAATTCGTAATCACGCTCGTGCTCGTGAAACACGGAAAATGTAGTGCATCTGTGTCCCACATACCACGAGGCCGAACACAGATGCACTGCATTTTTCCGTGTTCCACTCGCGCTCGCGGGATAACTAATAATAGCACCCTCGGCGCATAGCACCCTTGGCTTCACCTCAGGTGCTATGTGCCCATCGGGGATTAAAAACGCTATCTCCCACATCACAACATGACAATGGCCCTCGATATCACCTTGACCTGGATCGTTGCCCATCTTTCCTTCCAGGATCTTGGTGAGAGCATGGGTGGCATCACTCAGAATGCCAAGAACGGCCAGCTGGAGGAGTTTGGACGGAACGTGGAGGCCGCCGGTGCAGCCGTCTGTGGATTGACAGAAGCTGCAGCTCAGGTGGGTGTTTTTATTATTATTATTAATATTATTATTATTTTGCAGGGATATGAAGTGTTAAAGTAACTGTGTCACACAGAGAGTCACTGCGTAAAAAAAAAAAAAAATAACACTTCGGAGAGCAGTGAAGCATGATCAAATCTGCCTGCTTGCCCTGAGCTGAATCACACAAAAGAATTGTGCAGGGATTTGAAACGTTATCCATACTCCACAGAAGATTACCTCAAAGGAATTTGAAATGTGGGTGCTTACTACATTTATATGAGCAAAAGTGGTTTTGCAAAACTTGAAGGGTTGTGAAGTGCAGAAGACTAGGAGGTTGTATTTACTAGGAGGTTGTACATAAGAGTAGTGCGTGGGGTTTTCATCATGTTTATCCGTCACATTGTGTTCTGTTCGTAGTCCCATCTTCAACACACACACACACATCCAGGTATCACATTCTAAATCCCTCACTTTTGTTTTCCACCTTCAGTCCGCCTACCTAGTGGGTATCGCAGACCCCTCCAGTGTGGCAGGCCGACCCGGTCTGGTCGACCAGTCCCAGTTTGCCCGCGCCCACCAGGCCATCCAAGCCGCCTGCAACAGCCTTCTCAACCCAGAGAGCAGCCAGCAACAGGTTTGTAGTCCTCTCCAGATTTCCCTCCCGCCTCCCCTCCACACCTTTGCATTTTGGAGAGTAGCGTATGTTGCACACGAACCCTGTTTGCACACTGTTACTGCATTCCTGTCCAGGGAGGTAGTCAAGTCCATCACAAGTCCATCACAATTCCTCCAGTGCCAAGTAAACTCACAAGCTACTCAAATGAGCTTTGACAAAGGCATTCCTTTGTAACTGTTCATCCACTCTTACTTGTGACTGGATTTGTGATTTACTTGTGACTGGACTTCTGGTGGACTCGACTACATCCCTGTTCTCGTCTCCTCACACTGAATAATAAAGCAAATCGTGAAAGAAATGAGACTGGCTTTTGTCACGCTTGTACAAATATCACATCTTGACTGCATTGTTATTGTATGTGCAAGGAACGTGACCAATAAAACTGCAGATGTATTTTTTAGGGGGTATCCAAAAGTCAGTTTTGTCTCTGACAGCCGCTTTTGAAGACTTCAAGGCATATAGGATCATTTGCATTTATCAAAGTATTATCAAAAAGCTTACTTGGATTAAAGATCGTACTGGTACTAAACACCCTGTGAAATTATTCCATCTGGCTTGCTGTCGTTTAAAAGAAATCAAGAAATTTAGGCGATTTCCAATGATCAGTCAATTGACTGATTTATGGAAGTACAGAGCGCTATGTACGAAACCGTGAATCTTGATCAAAAGGTTGTCCATGGTTTTCACCGTTTTCTCGAAAAGTGTAATATCCACTGAGCAAAAACTTCAACAGACTATGTTTTAAGCACTCTTCTGTTGATTTTGAGGAGCGTTGTTATTGGAAACAAACAAAACGCATGAAATGCAAATGATGTTATATGCCTTTAAGGCTTCTGACATTGGCTCCATGTTATGGTGCATGTTTGGTGCAAAATCTTAATCTCCATTTGGAACTAGTTTGGCCTTCAAAGACTTTATCATTATTCTAGATTCAGAGATAAGGCAGAAGTCAAAGAGTAAAGCCTGTGTTTCGAAAATGCCTGTGGTCTGTTTTATGCATGCTGTGGCCAATTGGAGAAACGGGAGCATTATTATGGCTAATAAACACCAAAATGCAATGTTGCATCCGGGATAAGCTTAAGTTAAGATATAAAAAAAGGCCAATTGATTTTCATTTGGTGTTTTAGACAGATATCCAGAATGTATTTTTTTGGCTTGTTGAGGTCCAACATATGCAGAACTTTACACTAGTTTAGACCCCGAATGACATTGGCTTAACCCTAACAGCCTAGGCCCTTTTGGCTAAGAACGATCCTCAATCCTGCATAATCCACCAATTGCCACCATGTAAACATTGGATTCAGCCTCAATCCTCCAGAATCATCCGTTATTTCTTGAATTTGTTCAGTGGAGGGGTGACCGTTGCCTCAATCCTTCAAAAACCCTCCAGCAATCACTGTTAATGGGTTGAGGCAGTGCCGTTGACATTCAGAAGCAGTGCGGATGATATCGGGCATATTAATGCAGGGCTCAATTAAGCATGACAAAACATAAACATATGGATACAGCCTACAAACTCAACACAATGCATCCTCTGAAACCAACCGACACTTTTTTTGCCATTCAGCCTCAATCCTCCAAAATCTTCCAAAACTGCCTGGAGGAATTTAGAGGATTGAGGAGGGTTAGGGTTTTTAAAAGTGCTCTTTTGATCTGATGACTCCAAACATTACATAAATAAGGAAAAAAAAATTTAAAAACTCTGTCTCTGGTCAGCGCGCGCGTCGATTTTAATCATGCGCGTCAAAATTTTTTATTTTTTTCAAATTAACACAGAAGCTACAACTAAGGAGCACCAAGGAATGGGGAAATTGCACCAAGGCAAATGATAAAGGGCACCAAGGCAAATTATGGAGGACACCAATGTATAATGAGGACACAAAAAAGCAAAATAGTACCCACCTTGTCTGTACAATACAAGCTTGAAAAAAAAAAAAGCCACCAAAAAAAAAAAAAAAAACGCGTCGCCGCATCAATTCTGGAACTTCGGTCTGACCAGAGACCGACTATTTTTTTTTGGGGGGGGGGGGCCTAACAGATGCAAATGTATAGCTGTACTCTTGCTACATGTATTGTTGCCCAAATTTTGTACCCAATGTACAAAGTACAAAACATTCCGTTCATTGAAAGTGTTGGAACATTTTTCACCCAGATGAAAGTTATGTTAAAAGCAGCGCATGTTTGGACCACCCTTAGTTTGTTTTGAGTTATTTGTATGTTTGTGTGTCTGTTTGTTTGTCTTTGCACCATTAACAAACTATTACAGTATTGTCAAGAACCATGCCACCAATTAAACACCCTTCATTTTAGAACTTCCACGAATACTTTCTGTTGACCGTTCATGTTAAAATGAATTTTTTTAACATGGTCGTGCGTTCCAGTCCCACCCGAGTGATTTGAATCGTTTTCACTCGGGAAGGGGGGGGGGGGGGGACACAGAGTATACAGTGTTTATACATTGGTGAAGGCAAAAACATTATTGAATTTACATCACCCCGATGCAAATTCCATCTTATGAATAATTACCTGTGAAATTAAAAATTTGGCTAATATCTACCCTGTTGCTTGTTAATGGTCCCCCAACCTGACAAACTAAGTCAGAAAACACGATTGCTACTTTTTGTCAACACAGGCCGGTGTGGAAATTAATAGGTCTCGTTCAAATGACGTCATTTCCTACAGACCATCCACATGCATCGGCATTTTCAGCATCAACTTGCATAACACGCATCGGCTGCGTCGTATTTTGAACACATTTCGAGCAACAATCGCGCGTACTTGGAACATTTTCAACACTGCGCAATGTGTGCTAGATTGCGTAAAATACGCAGTTGCACTTCTCCTACAGAAATGGCCGTCATTGAATGAGCCCTATATGACTGCCAAACATTTCACCCAAGTGTTGCCTCTAGATCCTTCAGCATGTCAAACTGATGTCAAAATAGAGTGCTTAGTGTGCTTTGTCTAACGCACAAAAGAAATTCTCCTCAATGTTCATTAGACTCGTTTACTGAAACCTGGTCACACATATCCTCCTTCATCTCCTCTCAATACCTTCCCCCTCCCCTCCCCACCCCCTTCCACTTCACCACCCCCCCTTCCACCTCACCATAATTAATCCACTAACACAAGCATTTTTGTGCCTTTTGTCGTTAGACTATGGGCGCCCTGATGGCAACATTTTCCGCGGTCACGCCTCTGTTCGGCAAACTGGTCCCCAATACCTCCATCCATTCGTCTGTCCGTTTATCACCCCGTATGTTTGATCATCTGACCAATTTGCTGGTTAGCGAGACACAAAAATCATTCTAAATACGTGTATATACTCTACCACTTCAGTCTTTGCTAAAAAAAAAAAAAAAAACTAGCTCTGGACCAACGGTCAAATGGCAAGGTTATCATTGAATGTACTCTACAATAGATTAAATAATTTTCAGAGAAACTATTTCGTAACTACCTGTATTTGCAAACTTTGGTCTTAATAATTTTTAAGTATCCGTCAGCAAAATCTTAACAGACAGAGAAGCTGATATGAGAGCTAAGTATGCTGTGAATTACTCAAAGGAAAGTGTTGACAGAATAAGCCAGTTCGGTATTCCAGAATAGTCTGGTGCACAACAAGATTTGACAAATTTTTGGGGGGATAAATGCGGCAAATAAACGCACACAAGGCTATTAGGGGACATGGTAACAGAATCTGCATTCTGTATAATTTTTTGTGCAATCGGAAAAGATTGGACATACCGAACACTTAAAAACACTTTGCTGTCCAAAGGTTTTTTTTTTGCAAATTGTTACTTCAGAACACGACGATCTATTCAATTTTGCTGGTACGCCGCTATGCTTTTGCACGCACACAATGAAATGTTTATTCCGAAAGAAAACACATGCGCAGTTGGAATACCGAACTGGTTTATTGCAAAGTTTGAAGCACAGTTGTTGTGGCAATGAAATTTTTCAAAAATGAAAAAAAGATAACCAGAACATCTGATTTTGGAATTTTTTAAAAATTTTCCCCAAAGTCATTGATGTTGACCACGGCCCGTACATGCATAAAAATGCACATTTTTTAATTCAGAAACGATTCTCATGAAATAATTGGTCCAGAGCTAGCTGGCAATTCCTTAACCATTTCCCTTCTACGCCTCCTAAAAAACAAAAACTTTCAGCAGAGCAGTAACAACCATTTGCTTACATTTGACCTAAATCCCGTTTTGATTTTCGCAGCCCTTCATGACTATTTTATTTTGCAGCTAGAGTTGATGGTGAAAGTAACACCGCATCAACATCATCAATTCCTTTGTTTTGCTCATTTTTGTTTTCTTCCAGGAAGTGCATGACCGTTTAATTTCAGTGATAATTTTGCATGTGTTTTTTTTTATTAGGGCTTGTCATCATTCATTTTGCATTTTGCATATGTTTAATTTGTGTTGAGTATTGGGAGAAATGTTACATTATATGGATCGATGGCCAGAATTTCAGGGATTTTTTTGTCACCAGTGTTATCGTGGCTACAAGGAGTGGCTTCATAAGGCCAATTATCTCATTCCTAAAAAGTTGGGTTTTTGTTCATGAACAACGTGCAGTTCAGGGCGCCCTCTGATATTTGAGCGTCCGATATCGTAGTGTAACTGGATAAAGAGGCGACAGCCATTTTCTGAGGGGCCACCAAAATGCGCGCACGCCTTGTCTAAATAATCTGCGGGGCACCACCTTTAAAAATGGTTCCTAATTATGTTCGCCGGATTACTCAATATTGTTACGCTCGCTTTCTTTTATTTGGCGGCCATTTTAGATATTGATATTCATGTATATAAGTTATATCTCTCCATTTTCAAGTTGTCTAAAATGCATGGCACACACCCAAAGCCTCCAGTGTAGTCAGCCCAAAGTTTCAAACTATTTTTCCCTAATTTTCCCGTTGTTTGAATTATTAAAAATTTATATTGAAGCTTGTGTGGATCACAACGTGGGATTCAATGTAGAAAGCCTGTTTAGTTTTCAATGTGGTGTGAAAGAGGTGAAAATTAAAAACTTCTGAATCAAATGCAAAAAGAAATTATAGTTTGGTTTCAGACATTTGGTCATATTGTACCTTGAAATGATCTGGTTTGCTCTCATACAGTCTGTGCTATTCATTCAACAGCAAAAGAACATTGTTAGTGGCAAAAAGTCATTTGAATGGATGTTGTACCATTTTAGTCAACTACCCACAGTAAACAATGTGACAAAAAAAACAGATCTACATCGATTTGGTTGTCAAAATCTACAAAAGTGTCCTTTCTTATGGCTATATTATGAATTGAGTTTGCACGATATCACCAGAATGATGTTGGTTTTCCTTTTTATTGTGTCCCTCCGCAGGTTTTGGCCGCAGCCACTGAGGTGGCCAAGCACACGTCGGCGCTGTGCAACATCTGTCGCGTGGCCTCGTCCAAGACCAGCAACCCGGTGGCCAAGAAACACTTTGTGCAATCGGCCAAGGACGTGGCCAACAGCACCGCCAATCTGGTCAAGAGCATCAAGGTATGTCAGACCTAGTCCCGAGAGATTTGCTGCAGAACCTGTCATGGTTTTATGAAACTGTGTGCACTAGTATCCCCTCGACCTTGAAAAAGACAGTCAGACTTGTTATTACGTACTTCACATGCAAACCAGTACGCACCAACGCGGGCACATCAACCAGGGATGATGTCAAAATCCATCACAAGTCTTCACAAGTCCTCACAAGTCAAAAGCTATTCAAATGAAGTGGGACAATGCAGCAATTCTTCATCCATTGGTACTTGTGACTAGGATAATGATTCACTTGTGACCAGACTTGTGGTGGACTGTACCACAACACTGCCATCTACTGTTTGTGCACAGAGCCCATTGCACTTTCTTGTTATTTAACAAGTTAGGGGATCCCATTCCATTCTGCGCATAGTTAAATGAAAGTTATGAGCAACATGGCTTACAAATACTGAGTGGGTCAGAGTGGAATGGGAGGAGAATAATCACAAGGTAAAATCTGGATTTTTCGCCTTGCGAAATGGAAAAGTCCAGATTTTACCAATTTCACAATTTAAAACCACTTAATATTTTGTTTTATACAACTGACATATAGATCCTTGTCATTTGATTAACAGTTAAAATGAACTTCTATTTCAATACAAAATTGGTGGGGAATGTATTTCTCTCTTCCAAACCACCACTTCACAAAATGGTTGAACCCAACTCTGTAGCTACTGGCTCCAACTCTGTAGCTACTTGCTCTTGGGAACAATACACGCAACGCTCAACGGGCACACCAGCATGCATTTGCACACAAATACCTTGCCATGCAACAAGCATGATTCTAGCTGTTGAATAGTAAATCCCATTCCCCATGGGCGAATGGGACTTTTTGAGCCCCGGCACGAATGGGAGCAATAATGAATGTCACGTGATTTGAGTTCCACCAATCATGTGAAAAGGATCTGTATGTCAGTTATATACCGTAATTTTCGGAATATAAGCCGCGGCTTATACGTTGAATTTGCCCATGAAAATGTTTACTGCGGCTTATACACAGGGCGGCTTATACGCCGAGCCTTGAAGAATAAAAATGATATTCAGATGTATATTTAATGTGCTGGTATAAGGAAAGATCTGTTGCTGAAATGAACCATCAATTAAGAAAGTCATAATACAAACCGAAAGCACGTCCAACGAAAAGGTACCGAGCGGTAAAAAGTACGGCTAGCGAAAGCTGTCTCTTTGACATCGACATCGACAACCGGCCGTACGTACGTGATTCTAGTGCTGCATGCATGCTGCATGCCTTTCCCATGGACCACACCATTTGTTGTAATAAAGGGGGGTACTTTCTTGGGAACAATAATTACCAATATTTTTGCTGTTTAAAAACAGAAAAAAAGATAACTAATACTTGTTATGGAGTTCCAAATATTTCTCTATTCAATAATCGTTGTTCAATGTCACAATATAATTTTTTCTTGAAATGTATTCAAGAAACGATGTAAAACTCAAAGCAGGGGCTAAAAATCACCCCTTACGAAATGAATGGATTCGTCCATAACATTTTCAGCATCGTGTTGACTATTTTCGAAGAAAGTTACAATCGCAACTTGAATTTTGACGTTAGTAATCACAACAATTTGATACGTTTTGTTGTAAAAACGGACCTGTTTATTCTTAGGACAAAACAAATCAGCATCTGTTGCCACAAAGCAGCATTTGTAGCCTCCAGTCAGACGACACACGGTGGGTTACATACATCTCAAGTGCTGGGGGAAATTGTTATCATTTGCCGGCGCTAGCTGCTGGGCCATGCCCTAACGTTTTAGGCCGGGGACCGGACGGGGCAGCCGGCAGTAATTCCCGGTGTTTATTTCTCATCATCAATTTCCATATTTGTTTGTATTATTGTAAGAGTATCAACTGTGAATGATTTGATATAAGTTTTGTGGCCCTTTTTATAGCTTTCGTAGTGTAAATGGAACTGGTTCAGAGCATTTTGACTAGAATTTGGAGGCCCTACAAAATTGAAACCACTGCGGTCGATGCGGCTTATACGCCGGTGCGGCTTATACGCCGACTTCAAGTCTTAATTTGCAGATTTTTGCGTACTGCGGCTTATACGCCGCGCGGCTTATATTCCGAAAATTACGGCAATCACTGTTATTTGCTACCCCCTCCCCCCCCTCCGAAAAAAAACAACTGTTTGATACAATTAGAAAGGAGTATGAATGCAAATTAGTTTTAAAAAAAATCCCCTAAAATCAAATTTATGCTTTTTGAGATACCCACTTTTCAAACCAAACAACTTTAGAGATGTTGATAATAGCTGGTTCCCCGATCTTCTTGCAGGCTCTGGATGGTAACTTCAGCGATGAGAACCGACAGAAGTGTGCCGCCAGCACCAAGCCCCTGCTGGAGGCCGTGGAGAACCTCGTCACCTTTGCCTCCTCGCCAGAATTCTCCAGCGTGCCGGCCAAGATCACTCCTCAGGTATGTGAAATTCCAGTCATGTACTGTCAGTTGAAAAGTTCGCACAGTCGGCTTCGTCTCGGGTGCTATGTGTCCCTAGGTAGTAAAAAAAATCCTCTATGTCCCACATCACAGCAGTCAACAGTTGTTGAGTGTGGAATAACTTGCAAACATTGATCAACGAAAGAAGCGCATGTGGCTTACTAATATGTATGAAGTGTAATCATAAAGTGTACTCCAGATGTGGTAGTGTAAATGCTTCCATTTCCTTTTTCCCCTTGCAGGCTCGTCAGGCCATGGAGCCCATCATCTCAGCCGGCAAGATGATGATCGCCAGCTCCTGTGCCTTGATCCAGACTGCCAAGCCGCTGGCTCTCAACCCCAAGGACCCGCCCACCTGGCAACAGCTGGCCAATCACTCCAAGGACGTCTCCGACTCCATCAAGAAACTTGTGTCTTCCATCAGGTGGGTGCTGTTTTCCGCAGTGTGTCAAGTGCTTGCCTCTCACCCAGCAGTGTAGCCAACGTTCTCACCTTGGGGGGGGGGGGGGGGCGAGTGGGAGAGCTGGATGCACAGTGGGGGCGCCCAATTTCTCTAGCATGCTTGTTGAAAGATACACAGGGTTTTTTTCGCTCGGTCACTCGATCTCCGTAAAATCAAAAGGAGGGGGGGGGGGAGGTTGGACACCATCTGTCTATGTGGTGCCCTTCAAAGCAGACACTATCGGATAATAGGTGGCGAGAGACACTTGCACAACGTAAACAAAGGGGCACTCATGAAAAAAAAAAGGCTGCTGGTCAAAAAGGACTAGCAAATTTCCAATGGGGGGAGGGCAACAATTTGTTTGGGAGGGGAGGAGGGCATTGCAATGCCGCTGCTCTCATTGGTTGGCCGTGGTTTGATTCCCTGCTCAGGTCATATGCAAGTAGAGTTTTTCGTTGATTCTCTCCTGTTTTGTGAGGGTTTTCTCTGGGTTCTCTGGTTTTCCTCTCTCTGCTTTCGTTCTGGCTGTGCTCCTTGGTAAGACATGGTCATTTGGCAGCTGCCTAAGGCGCTTTTACATGCAGTCGGCTTGCACTTGTAGCTATAGCTGATATGACCATGCTTTGACTGTAGGATATTAATAAGCCAACTGTGTCTACCAGTCACCTGCTTTTGTCTGTTGTAAGAATTTGACTAGTCACAGTGACTACAACAGATATACATGATCTGACTGTTGGTGACTAGCCTGTGTAAAAGGCAAGGCAAGGGAACAGGATTGAATTTTCAACTGTCTGTGACTGATCAAACAAAAGGAGGGTTAATGTGGGCTCGAGTGAAGATAGTTGAACTATGGTCAATAAGAGTTCTCATTCAAACTTGCGCATAGCTGCTATTAATATGAAATCAAGTCGGGAATAAATGTGGAATTTCAGCATCTAATCAGACACACATGTAACAGCCCCGATGTAGGTGTCGTTAACACCGAAAGCCTGGCATCCCAGTTTGACAAGCTCTGAAGCTAAGTAGTTGATTCCAATCAATATTTCTAAGACTTCAGGTGCTACACCTCATCTACTCTTCAAGCTTTAATGTTATCCTCCAGAACGGGTGGCTAGATGAAATTACCCCCGTTGCAGAATATAAGCTCACCTTTACAATACACGTCCATATTATTTGATTTGTATTTCACCTTGTAATTTTTCAGGGACCGTGCCCCTGGCCAGCTAGAATGCGATAACGCCATAGAGCAGGTTAACCAGTCTATGAGGGATCTGGACCAAGCCTCCCTTGCTGCTATGAGCCAGAGTCTTCCACCGCATGAGGGCGCTACTCTCAAGGTGAGTGTTTTTTCTCTTGATTAAACTTTCTTCCCCTCGACCAAACTTGGAAGCATTGTACTTGCATGGCGTGCTCATCACATCTATTCTGAAGGCTAGCACTGCGAGATATTGTATAAGATGGGATTTACATCGGGGAGATGTAAATTTCATATTTGGTTTTGCCCTTCGCCAAGTTATTATTTTTTTAAACACTGTATACTCAGTGTTGTCCCTGTATACTCATTTTTGTCCCAAGCCCTTAGACAACACTGAGAATTCAGTGTTTATATAAAAAGAATACAACAATGAAGGGGAAAACACAATATGTGAAATATTTGTCAAGGTCTTTTTTCTCGCACTGCGTACCTGAATTTTGTTTCCCCTCTACCATAAATCTTTCACAATTCTGTAGGCTGTCGTGACCCCAAAGTAACTATAGCATTGCCCATAGAGCGACTTCCTTAAAATTGCGTTCCCTAGCTATTTTTGAGTTTCAAGCCGTAAAATAGATTACTTTTCTATTGCTATTTTCTAAATTGCTAGTTTCCTAGCATTGCAAAAGTTATTTACTTTTGAATGAGACATCGACCGAAAAAATCAACCATGTTTAGTTATTTAATTACTTTTAGCAATGATTACTTTACAATTTCAAATTATTGACTGCCAGACAATAAGTCTGTTCTTGCGGTGTAGGCTGGTTCCCGTCCCGCAGTCAGTATCAATAATGTATGGACCGGAAGCCATTCTGAGTGCAATGCGGATCTGTCTGTGCCCAAAACAAAAACATTGGGTTGGTTTTTTTTCAGAGAGTTGCAGTTGTCAAAAAAAGGGAAAAAAGGAGATTTGTTGGGTTGAAATAAAACATACAAGTTGAAAATGTATTAACAGAAAACAAAATTGAATTTGTTTAAGAGCACAGGAAATGCAACTTTATAGTCCTCAAGTTGAATAGACCAAGTCCAATAATTTGTCTCGATTTTTAAAAAGCTGTGTTCTGGTTTGGTATTTTTCTGTTTACAGAGCTTCACTGAACAGATGGCCAACAGCGCCGTGGAACTCAAGTACCAGATTGACGAAGTTGCCACCGCCTCCAAGGGACAGGCAGAGAAACTGGGACATGCTGTAAGGGCTGCAGTTTCAAAAGTTTATCCTAGATTTCTGATCAGGGTCTCGAACTCAGATCCCCGTTTAAATAATGTCCAGTTTTTCACAAAGATTTGAAGAGCTTTCTGGATGCTTTAAGTCTATTTCCTGATCAGTTTCTCTGTTGGAAGAAGATTGCTGCTTCTTGATGTCCTCCTTTTTGTTTTCTTTCTTTGTATTTCTCTAAAATTGGCGCCTGTGGGAATTACTGCCTTTCTGATGGGATGATATGCAGAAATGCCAGTTAGTCGTGTCAAAGGGAATATACAACATTTGCTTTTGCTGTAATTTTCAGAAATGGATGGATTTGGGGGGTTAGTATTTTATAGCAAACATTGTTACACTGACTTTTTTTTAAGTTTTGGGTTCGTAGATGCTGGAGAAACCAAGATAAACAATTATGTTCTTGTAGTCTGGTTCCCTGACCCACTTAAGATAAAACGGAGCAATTTATAGACGTCGGGGAATTGTAAGGTCAGAGAACCAGTCTAGCTGGCTTGTACCCGTTCATAGGTGCATAATCGATTGCAAACAAAATGCAGACTAACTAAATATGGTAAATTGGGGGCAATATTAGAAGAAAAACAACAATTGATACAAAATACCACTTTTCTTGAAAATGTCAACGCACCAGTACCATGATTTTACATGATGCTTTAGACTGTCATTCACTAACAATCCAGTAAGGTATTTCATAATAATTTGGTAGTTTCTTTTATGCTTGCAAATGTTGCAAATGTTGCTTGCAAATGTTGTGACAGAGCTTTTAAGAGCTCAGTGAATAAACCTGAACATTTAGTTTTCTGAAATCTCATACATCCATCATCTAGTAGTAGTCAATGTGTATTGTCTGTGACAGAGCTTTTAAGAGCTCAGTGAATAAACCTGAACATTTAGTTTTCTGAAATCTCATACATCCATCATCTAGTAGTAGTCAAGGAGATTACAGACTAGGAGTTTTGGATCACTCGTTAATTAAATACCATGGTTATTTTTGCTCTATCACGGATATTACACTGTCTTTCATAACGCTAGAATTGCCCCTCCGTTGAAACCATTTTTTTTTGTATTGCCTTTAGGTGTCTTCCATGGCCAACTACTTTGACCCGTTGACGCGCAGCGCCATCGGTGCCGCCTCCAAGACCCACAACTCCCAGCGGCAGATGGCCGTCCTGGACCTGACTAAGACGGTGGCAGAGTCCGGATTGCAGCTGCTGTACGCAGCCAAGGAAGGTGGTGGAAATCCAAAGGTACAAAATTTAAAACAGCAAAGTTCCTAGTTTTGGAACTCTTTCATCCTGACCAGTTGCTGGGTCAATTGCAGAGTCAAACACACCAGGTGTTGATGCTAGTCTGTGCATATTTGGCAAGTAGTACGTATGTACGGTTACTTGTATTTTATCGGAATAGCAAGAACCTATCCCTACTTTGACTTGGTGACTAGGCATACTGCAGCCGAGAGTTGTTCTAACTCTCTCTTTGTTGCTCCCGAGAGGGGTGCTTGTTCACAGAGTCAACAATGAATGATGAAAGCACCGTGTTAATGCCAACAGTTGCAACTCGTTTATGGTTCTTGGTGTTCTTCTTGCAGGCTGTCCACACCCACTCAGCCATCGATGAAGCAGCGCAGGGCATGAAGGAAGCCGTGGACGATCTGAACACTATGCTGGAGGAAGCAGCCAGTGAGTTTGGCATCGTCTCAGGAATGGTGGATACCATCTCCAAAGCCATCCTGAAGGTAAGCTGGGAAAGACACCCCACCCATACCAACCCCTCCCCCAAACCCCCACCCCTCCCACACAAGGCATGAAGGAAGCCGTGGACGATCTGAACACTATGCTGGAGGAGGCAGCCAGTGAGTTTGGCATCGTCTCAGGAATGGTGGATACCATCTCCAAAGCCATCCTGAAGGTAAGCTGGGAAAGACACCCCACCCATACCAACCCCTCCCCCAAACCCCCACCCCTCCCACACAAGGCATGAAGGAAGCCGTGGACGATCTGAACACTATGCTGGAGGAGGCAGCCAGTGAGTTTGGCATCGTCTCAGGAATGGTGGATACCATCTCCAAAGCCATCCTGAAGGTAAGCTGGGAAAGACACCCCACCCATACCAACCCCTCCCCCAAACCCCCACCCCTCCCGAGCAAGGCATGAAGAAAGCAGTAGATGATCTGAACACTCTGTGCTGGAATAGGCAGCCAGTGAGTTTGGCATCGTCTCAGGAATGGTGGATACCATCTCCAAAGCCACCCTGAAGGTAAGCTGGGAATGATCCCCCACCCTTACCAAGCCCCACCCCACTCCCCCCACCCCTCACGAGTAAGGCATGAAGGAAGCAGTGGATGATCTGAACACAATGCTGGAGGAGGCAGATAGTGAGTTTGGCGTCATCTCAGGAATGGTGTATACCATCTCCAAGGCCATCCTGAAAGTTAGCTTGGAACGACCCCCCCCCTTAACCCTTACCAACCCCCCCCCCACCCCCTTACCAACCCCCAACAACCCCCTCTCCCCTTCTTCCATGCAAGGCATGATCTGAACACTATGCTGGAAGAGGCTATTAGTGAATTTGGTATTATCTCAGGAATGGTGGATACCATCCTCAAAGTAAGCCAGAACATCTTCTGCATGACAACCCCCTATACCTCCTACCAACCCCCCAAAAAATCCATTGATATTTTCAAGGTGAGGCACCCATGAAAAGCTAAAACAAATCATCTCAGTTCCAGACAGATGATATGTGTGGTGTGGCTTGACTTTGGAAAATAAGGTGACTTTTGTGGAATGATTTGAAAATGACTTGATGACAGCTCTGCCCCTCGGTTGACTTTAAGCCAATTTGGTATTTCGCGCAATAAAGTAGTTCGGGTCAAAGGTCATTCAGGATAAAGACTTCCGGCAGTTTACAAGTCAAAAAGGTTGCCGCTTAACTTTAAATTTGTTAAATGCTGCACTAACCAACATGACTTTCAGAAAGTACCACAAAGAGCCGATACAGCTTCATTGACTCGGAGATTGCTGTTTACGTTTATCCTGAATATCCTTTGACCCGCTATATTGAACGCATGCGCAGTTGGAATCCCGAATTAGCTTAATGTCACACATTCGTGCTAATCAACTCGTAACATGCTGGATAGGGTGTAACAAGTTGAGAAATTTTTCTTTCGGTTTTTGTAGACTGACGATACCATTCCCGAGAATGAAGCAGGCGAGTTTGTGGACTACCAGACGAGCATGGTGAAATCCTGCAAGGCCATCATCAAGACCTCGCACGACATGGTAAGGCCGACGGCCGGTTTATACTCGACGACGCGAAAAGCCAGCACGAACTCAAATTTGTGACGCCGTGGAAGTAATCGTGCTGCAATATATTGAAATATTGAATGCATTGCAACACCCCTCAGCCCCAGTTCCTTGGTGTTAAATTCCCTTCACATTGACTTGTGTTTTGCAGTATGAACTGCCCTTAATGAAGCATGTTTCTATAGATTAGTGAGATGAAGAGTGCATATTTGCTCGACTTTTGCCCCTTCTGTTTCCCCTATTTGAATCCTGTCCTTGCCTGTAAATTTGCAGTTATTGTTATGCTCATCAAATAGAACCAGACATCTGGGTTGAATACCACTTTCATGAAGAACATGAAAAATTGGAAACTTTCTTGGATGCCCGCTTTTTGTTGTTCATATAAATGGAATGCACCCCAGTCGATTAACCCTCTTTGTTGGAAGTCAATAGTCAGAGCATTATGTGAAACCTTTAAAACATTGCAGGTCAGTTTCAAGTGAAGGGACATACATGTAACTCTGTCAAACAGAGAGTCCCTGCACACACAAAAAATGCTCTGTGGAGAGCAGTGAAGCTTGACCAAATCTGCCTGCTTGCCCTGAGCTTAACCACACAAAAGAATTGTGCAGGGACTTGAAGCGTTATCCATACTCCACAGAAGACTAACTTGAAGGAATTTGAAGTGCAGAAGACTAGGAGAGTTAATTCAGTGTTTTTTCTTTGTACAGAAGAAATGCAACTATTCCGTCGCAAAATCTTTTGGCAAAAACAACCAGCGTTCTGAAGTTTTAAAACCATATAAAAATGTTCATCATCGTGTTTGGATTTTCGAGTGAAGAAGTCCTGCAAGATTAGAAAGTTTTGCTCAGTAGTTTTGTTGTGATTTTTTGTTTTCTTCCTTCCGTCCCCGGCTCCCAGCTTGCAGTGAGCAAGAGGAATGTGAGTCTTGTTGATTCTATCACGTCATCATCACATCCATTGTATCACAGACTCATTCAGGCATCAGCCTTACATCTCCATCGAACCCATCTCCACAAAAAAATATTGTCTCCAGTTTCTTGCATATTTATGATAGTAATATTTCATTGCTGTTTTCGTAACCAAAGCATGCATCCCTACATATATGGAATCTCTGTGCATTTAAGCCATGGTGTTTTTGTGCCCGCATTAAAAATAATTCTGCTGCTTAAAGCTTGAATCTGTGATGGCGATTGGTCAGTGCTACAACAGCCTAAAATTTCCAATTTGATCTTACTTGTTGACATTTTGTAAAAACAAAAATAACAATTAGGTGTCATTTTACAAATATTCAAAAATCCGATAAAGTAAAGAAATTAAGACTTTGATGAGACAACACAGCATCATACTTAATGCTGTGAAAACCATGACCATTAAACAAAATAATTTCATAAATCATCATCATAAAGCAGCGAAACACAAACTGTGAAATGTGGAAGCCAAGTGTCTCATAATTTCTTTAATCAATTGTAGTGTATGAAGGTAAGTCTAGGAAATTGATTAAAATGTTCCTGAGCCAATATGACCCATCATGTATTTCTACTCCCCCTGCATGGGATGCCAGTCCATTGCAGGTTACTCCCCAGCTAATGCCGGTACCCATTTGTACTCCTGGGTGGAGAGAGGCAAGTCGGGATAAAGTGGCTTGCCCAAGGACACAACATATGGCCAGCAGCTGGACCCTCTGATCATGAGTCACAAACCCTAACCACTAGGGCCCCCCCCCCCAAAAAAAAACATGCACATTTATGTGTGCACCATTGAATGCTGTACATGTATACTGAAGAAATTGTCTCAACGTTATTTTGAAAATAATGCATGACCATTTCATACAGCAAATTTGGGGAGAAGATTGCGTTAAGGTTTGCAGCTGAAGAATTTGTCTGACTTTTATGATCTGATTACAATAAATCAGCAGCGTTACACATACTGTCTGTACATCTGGCATAAGATAGATAGAGAGAAATCAGGCAACTTATTAGAAATCCATTAATTACATATCTTCAGCCATAAGCAAAACATAACTCGCTATTTACATGTTTACACAAGCACAACAGGTTATCATCAACTACACATTAAAAACCTAACCAAAATCAGCATTCCTGCCCTTGCTTATTCCAAACATTTTCTAAATTGCAGCATCCTAAAATACCGTGCACCCCTACCTCCCCTTCTCAATTAACCCAGACCCCCTTCCATGCACCTGCCAATAACCACCTTTTGATAATTCAAGATGAAAGTGTTTTCCAAAACCAAAAACTGCGCAACCTCAAATCCCAACCAAAAATCGAGAGCCAACCACTGATCCTCAGGTTTCCGAAGGTGTCGCATCCCAGCTTTCAAAGAGCTCCGCTGAACTGGCAAAATCATGTTGTGACCGCAAATTTCAAAGCTTGACTTTTTGCTGACATACTTTTGTAACCATTTCACACTCGGATATAAAACATATGAGTGTCGTGTAATCACTTTTCTGTACTTTCTGTGTGTGTGTTGTGTGTGTATAAAACTGAATTCACCATCATGCAGTGAATACATGGTCGAACACAGACGAAATGATGCCCTTGGTTTGGTGTTGTTTTAAGTTACTATGTATGTGAATCTGTGCATACAATATCAAGCAGGAATTTCTGAGGACAGGTCCTCTGTGATATTGTCTGTAGTAATAATATGATCTATGATTTTCATGTAACCAAACTTTTCAAAATCTGAACATTGTGGTAATGATCAAACATAAAAACTGTCCAAGAAATTTCTTGGTTAAAGGGAAAAAGGGAATTTCCATTATACAATGTCTGACTTTTTATAACTTCCACATAATATGTGAAGTACATTATACAACTACCGGTGCATTAATATTTAACATTTTACATGTATGCATATGTACACTTGGAATAGACTGAATACAAGTTACAACTAGTATACCAATGTTGTGGTCAAGTCTATCACAGTCCCTACAACTCCCTACAAGTCCCCACAAATCTATCAAGTCAACCAGTCCCAAGTCAAGTCCCAAGCTATTCAAAGAGCCGGGCAAAGGCATTCCTTTATTACTGTTCTCAAACTTGTCACTGTTCTCAAACTTTGTTACTATCTCAAACTTGAGATGGAGTCGACTATACAACACTGCTATGTACACGTATGCATGTAATGGGTTAAACATTAAGCACCGATAACTTTGAACTCACTTGTCTTTTTTTTGGATGTGTCCTATCCCTTCCCCGCTGTCTACCCCCAGGTCTCCAAGGCCAACAGCAACGTGGGCGAGCTGGGCACGCTGGCCAACAACCTCTCCCACGAGTACTCCAAGCTGGCCGAGGACTCCCGGGGTGCCATGGCCTCCACCAACCCGGAGGTAGGTCCGCGCTACGAGGTAAGTGACGGGCTTTCAACTTCTCTTCATCTGACATGCTTTTCAGTTTGTCGTTCATGTTGTTGGGGCACAGGCAGGGGGTGAGGGGAGGGGGTAGAGGGGTGTGGATGAGTAGGTGGGCGTAGATTTGGGGGGGGGGGGGCAGGGGCAGCTGTTTTTTGTAAAAAATATGACTTGAAAATGAATTAAACTGCTGCACACTTTTTACTGACTGGATTAACCTGAAATGTGTGACCTACTGTGGCAAAATATGGAATGTCCCACAAAACCTTGTTAGTTTTCAATGCCTGAAGTCGGATTGACTAGAAATATCATGTCAAAATCGATTTTGTTTTTTTTTGTATTTTTGAGTAGCCAAGCTATCCAAGATTCACACTATGCCTTCCTGTTAGGAAAAAATTACCCCCAAAATTGGAAGGAAAAAAAATGCCGTTGGCAACGCAATGCGTATATCTTTTTACAAAGCTGTTTTTCTCAAAAAATGAAGGTTGGTGAAGTTCAGCGAGTCACTGTTGAAGTATCTTTGGAATAAATTAAGCTACATAAAAATATTTGGTATCACTAGAAAGCCAATGATATGCGCTTTAACTTGATGTATGCAATTTGAAAAGTCAAAGGTACCGTAGGGGTTATTCCTCACTACGATATGGCAGGTCACATATACAAAACAAAATTAAGAGGGCCTGCCCGTCCTACCAAGATCTACAGAGGCCAAAAAAAAGAAATCGATTTGAGAGGGGGATCAAATTTTGACACATAGGTAATGGATATATTACATGGGCATTGGGTTATTAAGAAAATTTGTCCACCTATCATCTGTCCAGGAACATAGGCTTGCTCCCTGCCCCGATGCAGGCGAGTGTAATATGGAGCAGGCCTTTTCTGCCTGTGCCCCATTTTTGTTTTTATTTTGTTTATTTTTTTCCTTTTTTTGGTGAAGGTTCATTCATTCCAGCTTTGCGGTATCGGTTTCGCTAATAGGTTTCGTTGGACTTTAAGAGCTTTCATTATTTTCATTGCAGCACTTTTTTTTTTACTTCTTTATTTTGGTTTTTTAATTTGGTGAAAGGTTCATTCATTCCAGCTTTGTGGTATTGGTTTTGCTAACAGGTTTTCATTTGACTATGAGAGCTTTCACTATTTTCATTGCAGCATAATTGTTTTATTTTTATTTTGTGGTGTTTTGGCGAATATACTTATGTTCTACAGTGCTGTCATTTTTCAGCAGGCTTCAAATGTATCTTTCTCTGCGGTGACTACTCCAAATTTCAGGGGTTGGAAGTCTGGTAACTTTTCAGTGGATTGATGAGATGAACCAAGCGATGATATGTCGTCCTCTAGGTTGCGTGTGTGTAAATGTGTTCTGGTACACCGTGCCCTCTAGAGACGTGTGCACAATAGGGAACAAAAGATTGTATACGTCTCCACAGGACAATTTCTATAGATGAATACGTCTCCACAAGATTTTCACGAAATAGATATATGGATTTTACTCAAAAACTAGGAATTTCCAAAGCGGGTTGATGTGTCGCAAATGGAAGAGTTTTAGAAAAGGAATATTTAGTCCGAATTTCAGCCAAGGAAATTTATTCCGGTTAAAATAAGAGCATTTTGAAACTTCACTTTCAAACTCCAAAACTTTACTACACGAGAACAAAGAAATGTCTCCACAAGAATACAAATTCCAGTATGGGTGCACCATCACATTGTAATCTAATGTGAATAACAGTAACCACATACATGTTTGTGATATGACATTCAACACTCGCGTTGTATGTAAATTCTGGTGTTTTACAATGTATCGTCAACATGGTGCAAGCACAACAGGTAATATTTTTTTAAAGTAATGTAAAATTTCTTGCGAGCATCTGAGGGGTTTTTTTTTTGGGGGGGGGTGGTTTATCCCTCAAAAAATACCATTTTACTGGACATCTCTTTGGAAATTACACCAGACTTCCAACCCTGAAGTTGAAACGTTTGAAGTTCATTACTGTTTCAGCTTCGCACATGGGCCATTCGCTAACTGGTTCAGTTCACCGGTTTCTTACTTTTCTTGCAGCTTCTTTCTTTCAGCAGTGTTTTTTTCTTCTCACGGAGTTCTCCTTTCTTTTTATTATTTTTTAACTCACCGACATGTTTCAGACCTTCACGTCTTCTCATGGTGCTTTCATTTTCTTTTGATTTTTTGGGGGTTAAAATTTCATTTTCACTGAAGCAGCTTTGCAGTTTGGTTTTCCTCTCTTTTCATTTGCAGCACTCACAAAGGGGACACTCGGGATCAGTGAGCCTCATTTTTTTTCTTTTAATTTTTGGTAACACGCTCTCGAGAGTATTGATTTGAGTTTCCAGACATGATCGCTACATGGCTAGTAATATCAAATTACAATGTGTTTTGGAACTGAGAAAAAAACTGCAAGTTCCCATGGTCAGGTTCCCTGAAGTCAAAATCACTATTGCTGGGATGATTGCCACAGTGTTCTTGTTACCAGCCTATTTTGATCAGTTGCATTACTCATACTTATTCTCGTTGGTTGTCTGCATATCTCTTACAGTTGCATTCCTGTGTGCCGTTTTCGAGTTTCATCACGGAAAATAGATTCCTTTTCTGAACTGCTATTCTTCTACCACTACAAATGTTATTCACTGTTAAAAATGACATTGATTGATCAAAATCGGCCCACACTTAGTTAGTAAATCATTACTTTACAATTTTTGGAATTACTTGCTGCCCAACAATATGTCTGTTCTCCCGGCACAGGCTGGTTCCTGCCCCACAATCTGTATCGAAAATGTGGGGACCGGGCGCCGGTCTACTCACAAGACAGATCGGTTTGTGCCCAATTTAAAAAAAAAAACAGGTTTTTTTTTAAGAGGGTTGCAAACACCCAAAAAAGGGGAGAAAGATTGAAAATTTATTATTAAGAGGAAAAAAAAAGTTGAAGAGTGTGGGGAATGCAACTTTAATAAACAAATAATCCAATCAACAAATTATGATTGGCAATCATTGAATGCATAAAAAAAAAATGGCGGTATTTGTGCTCGTAGTTGGTGCGTGTACTCAAAACAAAATTACAACAAAAAAAGCCACCGAAACTTGTCATTGTCTGGAAATGAAATCGTGCTCTTTCACGCTAAAACTAACTTCTGCTGTTTTGAGTTTGACTTTCAGAAAGCCCGTCACACTTTTTATAATTTTGTTTGTATTTAAAAAGTTCTTTCCCTGCAGGTGAAGATAAATCCTCATAGGATTTCTGTCTTGGCAGAGTAAAATATTAGAGGATTCTCCCATGCATGCAAGTACTCGTATGTAAATGTAATCCAGGCATTTTTTGCAGTGTTGATAGGGCTGAGGCTGAGTCCGATACCAGACAGGGACTGATATAGATCAAATCGACGACACATTGTGTATAAGTAAGGTCTCCCCAGTGGACAAAGTTGATTCATGCAAAACGTTCAGGCATTGATATTTGAAGTACTTGTTTTCTTCTTCTTTCCTGTTGTTTAAATCAAAAATATCATCCTGAAGATAGATTTTTTATGTACGTTTTATTCACTTTTTAATTGTTTGGGCAGAATTTGAAAAATGCACATATGCCTATGAAATGCGGGTTAACCCTACAATTGTTTGATCAGTCAAAGACAGTCAAAAATTCAATCCTGTTCCCCTGCCATGCCTTTATACACAGGCTAGTCACCAAACAGTCAAGATCATATTTCAAGCAAGCACTGTGCACTAGTCAAATTCAGTCAACAGACAAAAGTAGGCAAGAAGGCCTATCAATCACCTACAGTCAAAGCATAGCTGTATCAGGTTTCATAACAATTACAGCCAGTTAATCCTGCTTTATGAAGGCAGGGAGCACTCAACTGTTAAAAACAGTCACTTGATTTAGTTTGACTGCTGGGCCGGCCTTGGTGAAATTGCCAGCAAGAGAGGGAGGGCTCTAGTACACAAGCTTTTCCTTGCATTAAAACTGAGATAATAAATTTGATATATAAAACTCTTGAAACCTTTTTATACATTTTACTATTTTAGGTGCAGAGTAGATGCGTGGTTATGTGTAGTTGAGCAATTGCGAGTAACAATAAGTAGATTGTTAGACTAGCATTAGATCAGATGTAGATTAGACCGAGCATGTAGCATGATCTTATTTGTATAGTAATTAGTTATAATCGTATTGAACAGCTAAATTATGAAATTTTATATTACAGAATATTTGTTTGGATCGGGACTGACGATAGTAGAGATACACAGGCCTCACAGCAAAACCTTAAAACCTACAGAAACCTATATTTCAATTTGGGAGCCTATTTTTTTTTAATTTAAAGTAGCCTATATAACCAGTGAACACCTATATTTTTTATTCCGCCATGACACTTAAAAGATTTCTAAAGAAAATTTTAAAAAATCAATTTGACCCACAGTTTAGTGATTACAATGTCAAAATAACCACATTGTCATTATACTTATCTAAGATTTTTTGTTACTATTGTTTCAAAATTGAGCAGTTTGCATGGCGTCTAGGCGATCTGACTTGCATGTTGGAAAAGCAGCATGATACAGTCACTATTTCACTGTATTTCTGCTACTTTATATGCTGAAAATTGCACTCTAAAAAACCTAGAAATGCCTCTATTTTGACACTTGGAAAACTTAAAAAAAAAAAACCCTTTGTTATGATTTTTAAAATCTCTAAATAAAAGCTTTGATGAAGAGGGGCACTTCGAGGCCTACATGTTGTAATAGTAAAAATAAAGCAGTTTTCGAAACGTGCAAACAACCTGTAAATGTACAAATTGCAATTTAACCAGAATTCTTGCTTTCAACTTGATTACATGTACATGTACGAAATGTAAATTATTACAGTTTTATCCCAATTTTCTTTGCAGCTTCGATGTTTCTTTATTGTTATTTCTACATTCTGAGATGTCGTAGTGTGCTTACTATTGAATATTGAATAGTTACAGTGTACGGAACCAATTTGTGTTGATATTACTACATGCAAATAGTATATGTAGACCGTAGAATGTGTAAATAATATATGTAGACTTTTATTATATTTTACATGTACTTACAAGATTGAATAGTATAAAGAGATTTTCAAACATCTTTAATTGATTCTCCCCTGTACAATTGTCTTCTCTTTGCATTCTTTTCGTGCAATTCCTTTTCATTTCGTTAAATCTGCTTCGTATTTCTGTTCCAACCTCTTCATATTCCCTTCTTTCTTGTGCCTCCTTTTTCTGCCTTTGCTTCTTTCCCTTGTCTGCCTCCCCGCCTCGCTACCCCCCCCCTTCCTCCTTGGCATGTATCTTCCACAGGTG
This sequence comes from Patiria miniata, assembly GCF_015706575.1. Lineage (NCBI taxonomy): Eukaryota > Metazoa > Echinodermata > Asteroidea > Valvatida > Asterinidae > Patiria > Patiria miniata. The sequence continues at coordinate 19,112,787 of NW_024037076.1, read as the reverse complement.
GCACAGAGGATCAAGTCGGCGGTGGACAATCTGGGCAACGCCAGCATCGAGCTTGTCAAGAACGCCGGCACGGTGCAGTGCAGCCCCACGGATAACATGGCCAAGAAAGATCTGCTGGACAACGCACGCTCCGTGGTTGAGAAGGTACAGAGCTAATTTGATTGGTCAACTCTCTCAAGGTCACACTTGTGGAATGCTTGTATACAGTGCTGTAGTTTATAGTCCATCACAGGTCCATCACATATTTTGTAAATAGTCTATAAATTGCTCTGCTTCATCTGAAGTAGGGTCAGGGAACCAGACTGCAAAAAAGCTTTTCGTGGTTTTTCCAGCAACTATGAACACATAACTTTGAATAGGTCAGCGTAACAATACTAACAATACAAACCCCCAAATTCATCCATTTCTGAAAATTACAGCAAAAGCAAATGTATATTACATGTACCTTTTAAAAGGAATTTTTGGAGTATATATTAAAACTCCAAATCCACGTCTAATTTATATTGCCATTCAAGCTTTGATCATGGCAAAATCAAAAGGTGCACTCACTCGTTCAAAGTCAACCTAAAAGTTCAACGCTGTACAGCCCCAATCCTCACAAATACCCTAAACTGCCTGTTCAGAGGACATATGAGAGTTAGGGGTTTATTAAGGGAATAAATATGTGCTTGGCTGGTTTTAAAGGGAATATACAACATTTGCAAACATCGAAAAATAAAACTACCCAGTTTTTATGAAATACCTTACTAGGATGTTGGTAAATGACAGTCTAAAGCATCCTGTAAAATTATGGCACCTGGTGTGAAGTCATTTTCAAGAAAATGGTATTTTTGTATACATTTCCAACGGTGGTCGGCCGACCAGCGTTGGAAAAACCTAACTATTTTTCAACTACTACTCCAAATTTACCATTTTTTCAGTCCAAATTTTGTTTGCTATTGGTTACATGTTCATGAACGGCTGCAGGCCAGCTAGACTGCTTCCCTTACCTTACAATTTTCCGGCATCTATAAATTGATCCATTTCATCTTTAGTGGAGTCAGGGAACCAGACTACTTTAACATTTTTGTTTTCCTTGGTTTTTCCAGCATTTTCGAACACAAAACTTCAAACATGTCAGTGTAACAATATTTGATCTATCATAGTAACCCCTCAAATAGTTCATTTCTGAAAATTACAGCAAAAACCAATGATGTACATTCCCTTTAAACAACTATTCATACATACGGTGCCTTTTCGGTCAAAAATTCAAAAGAAGTAAACATTGACCAAATTCCAACGATTTTGTTCAACAATTTTACTACCTGTTTTGTGAAACACCCCTCTGGCCATCTATGGTATGTGCCTCGCAAGCATAGTGCTAAAAATCGCCTCAAATGGAGATTGGCGCGTACTGCTTGATGTGGCACAGAATGCAATGATGTTTTACCGGCAGATCACAACCACCCATGTTGCAGTCTCTCGACCAATGGGAATTGTTGAACTCTCTCAGGAAATTGTTAAATATTGAGTAATGCTCTTCGCCAACATATTGAAGGGCGAAACTCAATATTCAATATACATCTCCCTGATTCAGTTTCATCCTATAAATAGTATATAAGGTCTGTGTTTCCTCCTTCCATTGCAGTGTAACTTTGTGATGGCAGCCCTGCAAGCCGGTTCTAGCGGCACGCAGGCCTGCATCAATGCAGCCAGTACAGTCTCCGGCATCATTGGTGATCTGGATACTACCATTATGTTTGCATCAGCTGGTACACTAAGCGCCGAGCCAGAGGGTGGATCATTTGCTGATCACAGGTAAAGAGGATGGATTAATTTGCGAATTGTTTGTAGATTCTGTGTTGGAACTCTAAGCAGCACTGTATTCCCCACTTGTAAGAGAGAGTGCTAATTGGAGCACATAGATACGCACTTATTTTGCGTGGTGAATTGTGCAGAGTGCAATTTCCAATTGTGTGTGGATAACCCTTTTGGCATCTTCGCTTGAGAGTGTCACTCTTTGAGTCGGGGCACTTGGTAGAGATGGCATTACAGGCCGTGTGGCTACATTTGGGCATGTCCCTAAGGTTCTTGAGTATAAAAGGTGAATATGTTGCATATTACTTGTGTGTCACATTCCAAGAACAGTCTGTTAATACAGGGCATCTGAAAAAAAAATGACACTGCCATAGTAGACATTGATCATTGGTCAAATCACAAGTCCAGTAACACGCAACAAGAGATGAACATTAGAATAGGGCTGCCTTGTCAAAAGTTCATTTGGATAGCTTGCTACTCTAGGTCAAACTGGATTCACATTGTGGTTGACTTGTGATTGACCTGACCTTTAGTTGATTTATTAGTGTAGTAGTCCGGTTACAAGTAAATCGCAGGTCAATTTCACAAGTCACATGTAACAGGGGTTGAGCTATAAAGGAATGCCTTTGTTGCAGTTGTGTGACTAGCTTGTGAGTTGACGTGGGACTGGATGCCATGTGGTTGACATATATGATTTCCACGTGGTTGCCATTTGATCGGCATGTGATTGACAAGTGATTGCCATGTGGTTGACATGTGGTTGACATGTGATTGCCATGTAATTGACTTGTGATTGCCATGTGATTGATATGTGATTGCCATGTGCTTGACTTACGATTGACATGTGATGGTGTATCCACAGGGAGAGCATCTTGAAGACAGCCAAGGCTCTGGTTGAGGACACTAAGACCCTGGTCACCGGTGCGGCATCCACCCAGGAACAGCTGGCAAACGCCGCCCAGTCTGCAGTCTCAACCATCACCAAGCTGGCTGATGTGGTCAAGCTAGGGGCTGCCACACTGGGTGGGGATGACCCTGACGGACAGGTAGACACATGTGGTCATAGAGAGAAATTATCACAAAAGTAACCTGAATGAAGATCGTAAAGACCCATTGAAATTATTCCGTCTGGCTTGCTGTCATTTAGAAGAAATCAAGAAATTTAGGTGATTGCCAACGATCAGTCGATTGACTGCTTTTTGGAAATAAAGAGTGCTACAGATGAAATCGTGTTTCGTGATCAAAAGGTTGGGCATGATTTTCAATGTTTTTCTGGAAAAGTGTAATATCTGTTGAGCTGAAACTTTTGAGATCTGAGTTCGGTGCTCCAGGACACAAGCCACAGACGCCACTTGAGACTTTGGATGAATTATTATACCCCCCCCTCACATTTATCATCATATTGATTTATATTTGAAGGTGTTGCTGATCAACGCTGTGAAGGATGTTGCCTCAGCCCTGGGTGATCTAATCTCCGCCACCAAGAGTGCGTCAGGGAAGGGAGTGGACGACCCTACGGTGGGAAACCTCAAGAGCTCTGCCAAGGTACGTAGTCATTTGGGCAATATTTTGCTGATAATTCTGCTCCTGAAAAGAAAGTATACTATGTGTTAACAGTAGAAAAGTCGTATGTGCCAAGTTGTCTAAGGCACATGGCTGGCTTTATAGCTGCAAGTTTGACTTCAGTTTTAATAAGGGAATAAATATGTGTTCGGGAGGTATTATAACACTCTGTTTAAGACCGGTGGGAGTCTGGATGGGTAATTATCACCCATCCAGACTCCTACCGGTCTTAAACAGAGTGTTTAATACTGACCGAACACATTTATTCCCATTCATAAATACCATTTCGGTCAAAAAAACAAATCTTTTCGGTCCAAAAATCAAAACAAGTCAAGAACTAGACGTTGCCAACCATTTTGTTCAACAATTTTACTTCATGCTTTACGAAACACCCCTCTGACTATAATATGGTATACCCCTCCACAACTCGTTACCTTATAAGGACACCTTATGGCGTGCGCGTAGCGCGTACTGCGCGATGTCCCGCAAAACGCAGCTGGGCTGGTGTAGTGTGAATTTCGGACCGTGAAATACTGATTCACTGGTAGTATTGCGCATGCATACGTGAGGAATGTGAACGCTCAACCAATGAAACCATAAAAGGCACCGGATTTTATGGGAGTCCAAATTTCATGTGACAGTGGAAAAGTGTATAAGACCAGCTAATGAATGAAATTTAAAAGAGTGCCTGGCGGAACACTTTGATAACCATTGTTGAGCAACAGTAAATACAAAAGGAAAAGTGTACTACTCGATCAACACCAAAGACTTCATTGGTTGCGTCAAAAGTTCTTTGCTGTCAAGGATGTTATTGGGGTTGTAATGAAGTTAGCCAGAAATCAAATCGCAAGTCAGATCACGAGCGACAAAGGGATGAGCAATGACAAAGGGATGAGCAATGATCTTTTTCGTCTTCAACGGTTTCAAAACGGATGTGCTAGGCTCATTTTCCAGATGCCCATTTACACACATATATCTCCCCTTCTTAACCAGTTACACTGGCTTCCAGTTGCACAACGCATTCAATTCCGTACTATGGTCCACACTTACAAATCTCTCAACTCCTCTGCCCCTGATTACCTCTCTTCTCTTCTCTCAATTCGAACCGGGTCTCACTCCCTTCACTCTTCTCATGGGCAATCTCTTGTTGTCCAGAAAACAAATAAACTCGCAGGTGACCGGGCCTTCTCTATTGCTGCTCCCCGATTGTGGAATAGTCTACCCATCCCTATCAGAAACTCCGATACTGTGCCAACCTTCAAGAAGGCTCTCAAAACCCATTTTTTCCCCACACCATAGCTGGTCGTACGCCCTTGTTGTTTTTCTGTTGTTCTTTCTGTAGTTCTTCTTTCTTTGTTTCAGCGCCTTGTATCCTTTGGCAATTTGGCGCTCTATAAATCCAGTTATTATTATTATTATTATTATTATTATTATTTGAATAATCCAGTTGGGTACTTCAATGACCCAAGGTCATTCAGGACAACATCGCTGGCGTGATGTTACGCAATGTTACGCGCACGCCCATTCTGCTTGTAATTGGCACGCAAGCGTCGTGCGCCCAAGCGTTCATGCGCCTCCGATCGTTCGATTATCCCGAATGACCCTTGACCCATATCGTTAGGCACATGCACAGTTGAAATAATGAACTGGATTATTGCCTTTGTCGCATCTCATCATCAAACAGCATATTTGATGTGATCAAGCTAAATGAGTCGTTTGTCGGGAATTTTTATTTGGAGATACAGGCCAAAATAGGGCCACTTCATCACATCACCTCATCACATCTCTTGGTGTTCCGACTTCCATAGTTTTTGACCTAAAAATTGTATCAGCATGCGGTTTTCACAGCAGAAATGCTGAGATTGTGCTCGTTTCAAATCTGTAATAAACTTTTTTTTTTACCAGGGTCGACAAACGACTCATTTAGCTTGATTGCGTCACATATGCTTGACTTAAGAATGGATTACTTGTGATGATTTGTGTGTTCTTGTTTCTGACTCAATTACGACTCTGTTTGGCTCATCTTTTTTTCAGGTCATGGTCACCAACGTGACGTCCCTCCTCAAGACAGTCAAGAGCGTAGAGGACGAGGCGTGTAGAGGAACCCGAGCCTTGGAAGCAACCATCGATGCCATCACCCAGGAAGCCAAGGTCGGAAAAACAATCAAAACGTGCCGCGTTTATGATGACATTTGTCCTGTTCCTGTTACCTTTGTACTTAGTAATTTGTCGTTCAAGTATCATTTAAAATGACTCCTAACGATATTTTTATTTGTTGGATAGGTGCTTTGCTATTCATAATCACTCTTGGAGGACAACTGCATTAAGGAGTGCATTAGAATTATAAAATCAGTGATGTCAGATGTAACAGGGACAGGAAAAAAAGTAGACCCCACAATTATTGAATGATGCATGTGGTATTGCATGAGACTCCATGCAGGAAATATCGCTGAGCGGATTTTAATATTGAGTTTTGCCCTTTAGGCCAAAAAAAAAAAATGAATATTCAGTCTCTGGTCAGACCAAAGTTCCGGAATTGACGCGGCCACACGGCTTTTTTTTTTTTTGCCTTTTTTTTTTTTCTTCGCTCTTGGATTGTACAGACAAGGTGGGGTACTATTTTGCTTTTTTGGTGTCCTCATGTACATTGGTGTCCTCCATAATTTGCCTTGGTGCTTTCGATCATTGCCTTGGTGCAATTTCCCATTCCTTGGTGCTCTTTGGTAAAAAAAATTGAGGAGGTGCGGAAATAGAGGGTGCTGTTGGAGCTACTGCGGAACATTTTGGGGAAAAAAAATTGACGCGCATGATTAAAATCGACGCGCGCGCTGACCAGAGACTGACTTATTTTTTTTTTTTGCCTTACCGACATAAGTTTATAAGTACTTTATAGACCAGTCCAGACACGCTATCAATTCTATCACGAGGGCCCCCTTCAATGGCAAAAGCATTGTGCTAGCTATTGTTCAGATAGTTCGCACAATCATTTCACCATTGAAGGGGGCCTCACGAGTGCACAGTGATCACATGATCGATGTCTGGAAGCTTGCAAAAAAAAGAATTTGTTTATGAATCTTGACTGTCTTTGTTTTCAGATTCTTGACAACCCGTCTCTTGGCGACCGCCGTGCCACGCCGGAGCAGCTCATCCGTAGCACCAAGGCCGTGACCTTAGCCACGGCCAAGGCAGTAGGCGCGGGCAACTCTGGCAAGCAGGACGACGTGACTGCTGCATCCAACCTGGCCAGGCAGGCCTTGTTTGCCATGATCGATTGCTGCAGGGTAGGTCCCCAAGCTAACGCTGTGAAACAATTCCTAGTTGATAGTGTTTGCTGTCAATAAGCCATTTGCAAGTTAAATTTGAATAAAATCTGGAACGCTGACTTAATCCAATGCTTTGCTCGTTTTTACTTTGCATTCTCCCGACCAAAGAGACTGTTACTATATCACATGATTCAGGGCAAGGCTTATGCTAGTAACCCCCAGCTCCGGCATGGTCTTGTGTCTTCGTGCCAATCTCACCCATTGTGAACAATGTATAGACCTTTATCAGGCTGCCACCATGTCAGTCATGTTCCCTGTATCCAGTAACAGTACTGAATGATAATTTTTGTGTGCAAAAAGGAACCAGACTATTTGTCCTTCCAGCCTCGGTTTGGTTACATTGATTTGAATGGGAAAAAGTCAAATGGCTACAACATGATAATGGTCTATTGGTGCTGAGCGTCTCTTACGTAACTATGCAAGAGCTTGCCCCGAATCATGTGATTAGCAACAGTGTCTTTGGTCTAGAGAATTCAAAGTTAAAACGTGCCAAGCATTCTGAGCAAGTCAGTATACCAGATGTTTTTCAAATGGAAATCCCAAAGGGTATAGGTTACTCGCAAATGGCTTATTCAGGTTTATTTGGTTTGTTGTTGTTGTTGTGTTGTTGTTCTTGTTGTAAACGCCAGACTTGTAGTTATTCAAATCAGTGACTCGACTCTTGTTAAACTTGAGTTGCAATTTTCGGTAACTCATATGAGTTCAAGTCATTACAAGCAAGTGACTTGCCTTGACTCAGATCAAACTTTCAAAAGTCCAAGAAATGAGGATATAATTACAGTGACATCTAACAGGCTTCGTCAAGTGGGTTGAACTGGTTCGCACTTGCAAGGCAGTTGCAATTATATGTCACATTGTTCCTGTACCAGAGATTACATTTTTAAAAGGGTATTGCTGAAATTTCCGTGTGCTATTTTCGAGTTTCATTCCGAAAAATAGATATCTTTTCTAAATTGCTATTATTCTAGCAATACAAAAGTTATTCACTTTTGAAAGAGACATCGACCGAAATATTGCTGAAATTTCCGTGTGCTATTTTCGAGTTTCATTCCGGAAAATAGATATCTTTTCTAAATTGCTATTTTTCTAGCAACACAAAAGTTATTCACTTTGAAAGAGACATCGACCGAAAACAATCAGCCCATGTTTAGCCATTGAATTATTACTTTACAGTTTCGAATTATTGGCTGCCAGACAATATTTCCATTCTCGCCAGGTAGGCTGGTTCCTGCCCCGCAATCAGTATCAATAATGTACCGACTGGGAGCCAGTCTACTTGGTGTCCAAAACAAAACCTTTGTTTTAAGAGGATTGCAGACATTCCACACAAACAAAGGTTTAAAAATGAAGATTTTTGGTTGGAATAAAACATACAAGTTGAAAATTTATTAAAGAAAATAATAAAGTTTATAAAGAGCATGGGGAATGCACATTTAAATGTCAGTGAAACAAATTGACTCGAGCAAACATGTGACTGACGTTTTTAACCTAATGACATGACTTGACTCGAATCATTACCTAATAGAATGCTTTGACTCATAAAAAGTAAATGTATAAAGTAAATGGAACATTTTAAATGGTTGTGTTGTTGTTTTCCGCAGGGAGCTGCCAGTGCAGCTGAATCAGTGGATCTGAGAGAGAGAACGCTGTACGTAGGCAGACAGTGTGCAGACTCCTACAGGGCCATGTTGGAACAGGTCCATGAGGTAGGTTGAAAATAATTGCAAAACTGAGAAGGGAGGGAAAGTAGCCATCAACAATCTGATTTGATGCGGCTGCCATGAAAACATGCTGCTGCTTTGCACATTTGTGTGCCAAGCACAAAAAAAAACAAGTAAAACACTTTGAAATTCCTTGGAGTTGATAAGGTTCAATTTTTTGCGGATTTCAGCACAGATACTCGCCATGATGTCGTAAATTTGCATTTGTGTTCACTTTTGCACCTAGTATGAACCACTATATTGCTCCTCATGCCCAATATTTATGAACACTTCCTGTATTTCCATATAAATGTTTTGAAAAATAAGAACCCGAACGAACTGCTGGCTTCACGTCAGTAGTAGATGTGACGTATTTAAAACTTTGCGGCCCAACCCAACAAATTCAATCTTCAATTGTTAGAGCTACTTTTTGAGTTGGTTTATAAATATGTTAAATCGCACAAAATGACAAGCAAGTAAGGACGTCAGAGATGCATGTACATTGCACTATAGTCAAAATTGTGAACCAGCGAAAGTTTACCTTGGTTTTTTGGGGTTATTATTTTTCACCAGAACATCCAGCGGCCCTCACCAGATGGCAAGCAACGCCTGGGCCAGCACTCCAAGAGAGTGGCCCAGACCGTGGGCGAGCTGGTGCAAGCAGCAGAGGCACTCAAGGGTAAGAGACGAACAGTCTTTCATCGGAATATTCATTCTGAAAGTGGGAAATCAAAACTCTTGAGCTAGAGTTTGAAGGGTGATGGAACTATTTTTGTAAGGGTGGGGAAGTGCAAAATTAATATTATTTTTCAAATAGAACGTTTGTTTAACGAGTGGAAAAAATTTTCAGCATGGGGGAATTCTCAATTTTTCCCAGTAAGCGTGGGAGGAGCCCATCCTTAGGTACTCAAAATGTAACCTGTTCCTTTTAAAACTTATTTTCAGTTGGAATAGTTTTTCCTTGTTGTTACTTACTTATGGTTACGAAAGCATTCACTGAAATTGTCCCTGGCACTGTCTTCCAGCTAGTCTATGGAATAGACCTTCGCACAGCAAAGGTCTACGATATGTGAGCAGATGCGGGGATTAATTGTGCGAAACAAGACTGCGTCTTGACCTCGAGATTCTGGCCATTCAGTGGGCACCTTGCATCGGGTCTTCCGTAGCCCATTGTTGTATTACAACACATGGCAGCCAACTTGACCAATCAACAGCTTAGTCCACGTTTCTGATCGCAATGACGTCACATTTTTCTAAAGTCGACTCTGATTGGCTGTTGCGGGGATCGCATAAAATTTGCATTGCTCAGATATATCAGACGTTGGATATGGAGAGGGCTCCATTGGGCAACAGGCGACACCGTGACTATCTCCTGGCTTGCAAGCTGGAGAAACCTGGAGAAATAGTAAAATGAAGTTTATCTGAAAACAACCCTTGTAATTGTTCACCTCCTACTGTTCCTTTGTTTTATTTGGTCAGGAGCCGATTGGGTGGATCCGGAGGACCCCAACGTGATTGCCGAGAACGAGCTCCTGAGTGCTGCCAACGCCATCGAGGCAGCCGCCAAAAAATTGGCTCAACTCCAGCCCCGAGGCCGAGCGAGGGTACGTAGACGGTTATTCCCAAGGAGTGAACCTTCTTGTAAAGACAGTGTATTTGAAGTCTCCAAAACGTGATGCGTAATTTCTTTGCTGCCAGCTTCGTTTCGTTAATTCATGCGTTTCAGTTGATTGGCCAGTTCTTAATTCTCTATATTTTCACTCTATTTTGTACATGTCTGCCAGGATTACTTGCTTAGTTGTGAGATCAGTTTCCCCCCCCCCCCAAAAAAAATCAATTAGAGAATTTTAAATTTTCACAGTGATCTGTGAATTGGCACGAAAAGGAAATTTTTTTAAATTCCCAGTTTTTGATTAACTGCATTTGGTTTGGTCTGTTAGTTTCCTTTTCCCCATCAAGATGTCTTTGCGTGTATTAGTACAAAGCAAATCTGTACCTTTCCCCCTTACCTTAAATTTCATTTTTAGATAAACCTTTTGATAACCTTCTTAACGGAATAGTACTTTTATTTTAAAACTGTAAAAGACGCTGAATAGGTCTGTTTTCAATCATGCATGCACGACATCCACTGACATTCAAATAGCACACTAACTCTTTCTGCGACCATTCAAGTAACAACCTGTTTTTCATGCCTGACATTATGATCATTTTGTCTACTACTATCATCATCATCATGATTCCTTTCCTGTTCTGTGATTGGTCGATTGATTTTGGACAGCGCGATAGCACCACGGGCGTCTGGCGTCGTGTTTGGGACGGGCAGGATCTGAGCAACTTAGTACGTACCTGTATCCCCCCCCCCCTCCACCCTCCCCCCCCCCCCCCACCACCACCCTCAATGGCGCAAGTCATGCTTGCCTGCATCTTAAAGTCTGCATGAGATTCACTGGTACTCTGCCGTTGGTCTCCGTGGCATCTTGAACTCCTTTTGCATGGCATGATTACACTGTTGTCCCTTGCACAAGACAAGCTCTTGCACCGGTATGACCACCACACAAGGATCGCTCGTTGGTATCCGTGCACGCGTCTGCATCTTGTCAACAACTGAACATCTTCCTCACTGCCTTGACTGGATTCCCAAAGTCTGGTTCCTACTTCCCATGAGTGTAAATACAAGCCAAATATGGAAACATCAGCTCTGCAATTTTGCAAATTTTAGTATATACTTTTCCTCACTAAACAGGTGAAAAAAATGAGATGATTGTATGAATTGAGAAGAAAGTGGCATATTTTAAAGGCATCTTATGCTTGGATTCTCGTTCATCAAATGGTTGTGAAACAATAGAAGAAAAAATGAAGCTATATTTGGTCAGATTCATGCGAAAATAATCGTAATTTTCCTTTGGTGTTGCTGTACATGCAACTGCTACCTGGTGCCTTTCCACTCATTTTTGTTTTGGTTCAAAGTCCTGTATTTTCATGGGGTAGTATTTACACTCGTGTGAAGTATGCCACTGGCTTTTTGTAGTTCTTTATCATCGTCTGGTTGTCCATTGAAAGAAGCTGTCGAGTCATGTACGTAGACACTGTACAGTGCTGATTGTTTGAGAATAAGACATCTGCTTTTGATGCGAAGGATCGGCCAATGGGTAGACAGGTAACGGTGCAGCATCGGAGAATGATCGTACGTGATGGATGTTAAGTCATCGCTCCCCACTCCTCCACCCCCACCCCCATCCCCACCCCCAACCCCCTCGGCCTTCAGGGAAGCATTTTGGATCAACGGCAAGTCTAAAGTCTCGTGATATTCTGCATGATATGTGTGTGTTTGGGTTGATGGTGACAAACACGAGGCTCAACCCAGACCAGACATAACCTGTAGCGTCTTGCATGTTCCTGTCTGCGTGAGGGAACGGTGGCATCATCCAGCGATTGGTTCCAGTCACGTCAGCAATTTTAAAGCAATTCACGAAGGAGTAAAGATTAGCCTTGTCCATTTGCAGATAGTATGGGAACGGGGTACCCTATTGAAGTAAAACACAGGCACTCGTAAAAGAAACCCAACCCAAAATTCAAATCTCTGATGTTGTCTGAAGGACTTAAAGGCTTTAAAGCAAGTTTCAGGAGCATCATAAGCGTGACATTTTGAAGATTCATCACAAAAAAAGGGCATTGAAACCCTTTCTTTTTCATTTTGTGAGAAGTCACTAAGTAATTTATATTAGGCCAAAAAAAAAAATATTCGGTCTCTGGTCAGACCAAAGTTCCGGAATTGACGCGGCCACGCGGCTTTTTTTTTTTTTTTTCCTTTTTTTTTTTTTTTCTTCAAGCTTGGATTGTACAGACAAGGTGGGGTACTATTTTGCTTTTTTGGTGTCCTCATGTACATTGGTGTCCTCCATAATTTGCCTTGGTGCAATTTCCCATTCCTTGGTGCTCTTTGGTAAAAAAAATTGAGGAGGTGCGGAAATAGAGGGCGCTGTTGGAGCTACCGCAGAACATTTTGGAAAAAAAAAGATCGACGCGCATGATTAAAATCGACGCGCGCGCTGACCAGAGACCGACTTATTTTTTTTTTGGCCTTAATAATGCATTTTAATAATGCATAGAATAAAACAGTTATCTTGTGTATCTAGTTTAAGGTGTCTCTTTTAAAAACAAAGTACAAATTGGCCCCCGAACATGGATAGAAATATAAGGCCCCCCCCCCAAAAAAAGGCTCCGGTTTCTGGTCTGCGTGCGCATCGCTGTAGCCATGCGCGTTGGCAAAACTAAAAAAAAAAATTTAATGTAAGATGATGTCTCAAAACCGCCAAACTCACTGGTTTGACTGGAATACTGCTGCTGCACAATTTTAACGTGTTTTTAGATGGGGTTACGATCAAGTTTAAGCTTTATATGGCCTCTCTGGGCTCCCATATATTGTGCACTAAATTTAGTCGGGCACCATGTGCAGACGGTGTTGTAATTTTGTAATTGTGCGTCTGGAAGCCAGACTGAGGGAGCAAGGGTCGTGTATCTGGAACCTGTAAACGCTTTTTAATTAGCACAATATGTAAAGAAGCAGACTTATGACCAGCCGTGGCAGCACATGCACGATGTCGATGTCGCTGTATGGTCTGATGTTACTATTTTTTCTGATTTTTGTCTTGACTAATCAAATTTCCGAAGAATGTTTGTGTCGGTCAAGATTGTAAGTGGGTGCAGAATTCTCAAGCCTTAGGGCCTTCAGAGGTCACTTCAGTTTTAAGGGGATTAAAGTGGATGTTGCAGATGGCAACATCAGCCAACATTTGAAGAAAGAAAAAAGTAAGGGGAAAAAAAGCCGCGTCGCCGCACCACTTTTGGGGCAAGCTCCATACCAGAAACCGAAGACTTTTTTTTTTTGGCCTTAGGTAAAATAGTAGAAATTTTTTCAACTTCAACTTTTGGGGGCATTTTTTGACAAAAGAAAAAGCATTTGTGAATGCAAATAATAGTGTGATTGAGCAGTTTTAAATATTTGGTTAAAAATTTTAGGGGCCTGGTCGTCGATGATGACCCTAGCCGAAAATTAACGATGGCTAGGCCCGGTTTTAGCCCAAGTACTAAATATTTAAAAATGCTCCATCACACTATTATTCAATTTATAAAATATTATAAATGTTGGACAAGTAAACTGTTACCTCAGAGTGGGGGTGGTGTTTAAGAGGAAGGTTTGAAAACTAAAATTGATGAGACTAGAGAAGTCTTCCTCATCCTATCCCGATGCATCTCCAGGCCCGTGTAACCTGCAGAATTCTGCCTGATATGTTTGCATTTGGGTTGACAGTGGAGACATGAAAAACTCAACCTAATCCAGACATAGCACGTAGCGTCGTGCAAATAGTGTAGCCCTATGGGACGTCAGGACATCCTGTCTGAAACTGCTGCCCAACTACAGCGGATGAACGTGATCACAGATATGCTAAAAAAAATGGCAATGTTGGCTTAAAATTAAATTAAACTAAATTAAAATGGTGATTTATCAGGTTTACAGTTCATCAGAGTTATGCGTGTACTTGGTTTAATCGTATGCCATAATATGACATATATCAAATGTTCACCAGTTGTACTCTTGACCAAACTCGTTAATGTCATATTTTTTTTTGGGGGGGGGTGGAATTGTGCATAAAGAATTCTTTGGGTTTTTTTTGTGAAGTTCTCAATACTTATGGTCACTGGTTTAAAGGGTCACTAGGTCCTAAAATCCCCGAAAATGTCATGTTTTGGATTGTTAACTTATCCTACCAAACAAAACATGTGGTTGCAAGGAAACCAACCTAATGTTTTAACGTTCCCGAGAAAAGAGGAAAAATCCCCGGTTGTTTACAACGGACACGACGGAGTACGAATACGTTTTTTCCTGTCGTTCTCATAATGTGGTTTCTTCAACGTCTGCAAAAGGCGAACACTTTACGAATGAAATCACAACTTGCATCCAAACAGCTCGAATTTATGGGGTCGCAAAAGTGGACCCCGAAATTCGTTCTCACACGCATAATACAGGAATAACACAAAAACGCCCAGTTTTGAAAGGATAGTTGTGTGGATGTTTATATCCTACTTTTAAATGTTATCTCCGATTAACATCATCTCGTTCAAAGCGCGTTTTGTAGCCCAATTGGGCTGTTCCAGGACCTTGTGTCCCTTTAACCTAACCTATCTCACATTTTCAAAAATTCAACATGCTAATAGTTTGCCATTTGTAGTTAAAGTCTCCTTTAAAGTTGAAGTTAAAGTTTCCTTAGGAATTTACAAATTAACTTCAACGAAAGTTAAATGTACATGATATAGTTTCTAATGCCTAAATCAGAATTTTTGCCTGTACAATGTATTATCCAACTGGTTTTGTGCTGGGGGGGCGTACATATAAATTTTTGTTTTGGGGCTCTGCATATGTTTAAATTTGTTAGTCTGCCATTTGGTATTTTGTTTGCTTGGAAGAATTATTTTTGTATATTTGTGATAAGTGGTTTTTTTTTTTGTTCTTTATTTTCTCTGCGTTCTGTTGGCCATTATAATTTGCTATTTTGTTTTTGGTTTTTTTTGTTAAAGATACATGATGAATGACACGTTCGGTTGTAATTTGTTAGAATATGTAGTACTGTCACAAATGTGAATAAAATGTTAAGAATAAGTTGTTTCCCCAATTGAAGTAATCTGTTTTCAAATCATCACAGAAAAATTAGACATTGGGGTTAATTAAATTGAAAATAAAAAAAGTTTCCTGATTTGGCAAAACTGAAAGGTGAAAACTTGATAACTGTTTTTGTTACAAAACAGGGAGGCACGCTTAAGTTCTGAATTTCTGTCCAATTAAAGGGAATATACAACATTTGCAAACATCGAAAAATAAAACTACCAAGTTTTGGCGAAATACCTTAATAGGATGTTGGTAAA
Source organism: Patiria miniata (assembly GCF_015706575.1). Classification (NCBI taxonomy): domain Eukaryota; kingdom Metazoa; phylum Echinodermata; class Asteroidea; order Valvatida; family Asterinidae; genus Patiria; species Patiria miniata. Next base: position 19,097,483 of record NW_024037076.1, on the reverse strand, counting down.
TGACAGTCTAAAGCATCCTGTAAAATTATGGCACCTGGTATACTGTCATTTTCAAGAAAAGTGGTATTTTTGTATCAATTTCCAACGCTGATCGGCCGATCAGCGTTGGAAACAACTGGCTTTTTTTCAAATACTGGCCCCAATTGACCATTGCACTTGTTTGCAATCGATTACAAACCTATGAACGGGTACGAGCCAGCTAGACTGGTTCCCTGACCTTACAATTCCCCAATGTATGTAAACTGCTCTGTTTCTTCTTATATGGAGTCAGGGAACCAGACTACAGGAAAATGATCGTTTTTCTTGGTTTTTATAGCATTTTCGAACCCAAAACCTCAAAAAAAGTCAGTGTAACTATATTTGCTATATATTTCCAATCCCCCAATTCCATCCATTTCTGAAAATTACAGCAAAAGCAAATGATGTATATTCCCTTTAAATTGATGCTGAGTTTCTGTGTATTTTCTCTCGAGCCCGTTGTGTTTGACAGAAAACCTGTAATCTAAATATGCCGATTTTGAATGACAAGCATTGTTTTGTTTTTCTGCAGTCACACGTAAGTACGGCTTGTTGTCATTAAGTATTAATAACACATTTTCTCACCAATTCAATTTTTTTGTTTGGTCTCCAGCAAGCGGATGAAAGCCTGAACTTTGAGGAGCAGATCTTGGAGGCAGCCAAGGCCATCGCCAATGCTACCAGCGCCCTGGTGAAGGCAGCCTCGGCCGCGCAGAGAGAACTGGTGCAGCAGGGAATGGTAGGGACATCAATCTCCTCCCATTCCCCATCCCCAATCCCTACCGCCCATCCCCCATCCTCCATCTCCCCAGAGTTGTAACTGATTAACTCAGTCACAAGTCATCACAGGTCCTCCAGTCTCAAGTCAAGTCACAAACTTTCCAAGTGAATTGTGACAAAGGCAATATTTTGTCATTGCTTGTTCCCTGTCTCTGGTGACCTGACTCGTTGCTTGACTGGTGATCCGACCATTTTTTGCCGTGTACCTATATTTTACCCCAAGTCATATTCATAATATTGATGCTTGAAAGAGTGAACTACCTGTCCCGCCTGTGCCTTAGAAATTGCAGCCAGATCTAGACCACACTGTGAATGATGACATTATGTCAGAACTATATTCTCAAAACGAGGTATGCATGCTTGGAGTACATTAAGTTACAAATGAAACTTTAAAGATCAAGCATCATTGTGAATTTTATATAGCCCTTTATACCAAAGGTCTCAAAACTCCTCACAATTATAACTCTGTTCATCATGCCTTGATATCAGTTTTATACAGCAGTCCGAGATTAGCACAATCTGTTCTCAACCTTCAAAGGTAGTCATTTATACTCCTGGGTTGAAAGAGGCTATTGTGGTAAAGTGTCTTGCCTAAGAACACAAAAAGTCATGATATCAAGCAGGGTTCAAACTCTCACACTACCACACAGGAGTCGGACACCATAACCACTGCACCATGGCACTATACTTGAATAAGTCATGGACCTTGCCGTCATTATATTTTGTCCGCAGGTTATGGCCAACCCAGCACCCTACAGCGAGGACGGACAGTGGTCCATGGGCCTCATCTCGGCCGCCCGTAAGGTGGCCGCGGCTACCCAGGGTCTGTGTGAAGCGGCCAACGCCGTCGTGCAGGGCCACGCCTCCCAGGAACGATTGATCTCCTCGGCCAAGCAGGTGGCTAGCTCCACGGCTCAGCTGCTGGTGGCCTGTAAGGTCAAGGCGAGCACGTTCAGCGAGCCCATGAGACGATTACAGGTTGGTAGCCTAAGCTCAAATGAAATGACCAAATAGTGAATGTAATACACCAGAATTATTTATTATTATTATTATTATTTATTCGGCCAAAACATTCAAAATACAAACATGTATATACAATGTAAGAAAGGTCATACATCAAGGACAGTCAAGATGAAAGATAAATTGTGTAACAAATACCAATCAAAAAGAATAGATGTGTATAGGTACAGTAGGTAAGAATGAGATGGGGAAGAAATGGGGGTGGGGATGAGGAATGTATAGAAGGGGAGCGGATTGGGGAAGAGTGGAAGTGGGAGGGAGTTCAACAAGCAGAGTAAAGACAATCCAATCTAAGATGGCCAGGATGAACAAAAGTGAAAACACTGTGACTCAAAAGCCTGTTCATCCAAAAACCACTATAACAAAAACCACTATGGACTCTCTGTGTGCATTCTCCCTCAACCATTACAAAGAGAGAATGGGGGAGACAACTGGGAGAGATTCTTGAATGCATTGCCGATGGTGCCAGATGCTCATGCATGTTTGTGCAACTCTTTTTTTTTTTCAAATTGAGCATACGGATCAGCAGTAAGAAATCTTAGTAAAAGACATTATATTGTGCAGTTTGCCGTCATCCTGAATGCATGTTCATACTTGATCTCATAATTGGCCAATACTTTTGACCAGTTGAAAAATGCATTGGTACTTACCCAAACCTGGCAGTGGCGAATCTCCTCTTGTGAGAAAGTTGCTACTCATACACACAAAATTGTATCCTAGCATAATTTCTAGTGGCCAGTTTACACTATTCTTTTAACATGTGCATGCGTTATATCCGGTTCATAAGTGAGTTTGTCTTGCACGCACACACACCACTGATTACAAGCGCCCATTAGCTCAACACTCAAGTTGCATTAACTTCCAGTTCCATTCATGCTATTCTACACCATGTGAAGTACGCATGGTTATAAGTTGAGATGACGTCACACAACCGAAGCGGATACAGCCTTAGGGGAGCAGGAGAGCATTGTTGTCCTGAAAGGGAAATCTTTTGTTGAGAACATTCCTCACATGTACATTTGTGTGCTCGGTCAATAGGAGAGTGCTGTATTGTAGGAACAATAATGCCTTGTGCTCAAACTTTACGGTAATGTTTGACTGTCTGCTCTTGTGTCTTGTTTAAGTGTGAGTTTGAGTTCACTTCTACCAATGATTTTTATTTTATTTTCATTTCAACCAGGCTGCTGGCAATGCCGTCAAGCGCGCCTCGGACAGCCTGGTGGCAGCGGCCCAGCAGGCGGCCGATCAAGAGGACGAGGTGGCCGGGGTGGACCTCAGCAACAAGATGGTGGGCAACATCCGCATCGAGATCGAGGCCCAGGCCGCCATCTTGAAGAAAGAGAAAGAGCTGGAGGAGGCCCGCAAGAAACTGGAGCAGATCCGACAGGCCAAATACGCCAACAGACCCCCGGAAGACTCAGACTAATCTCGGACTTATCGTAACCCTTCAGCAGTTGTATTACATTGTAATACATTGTATTTACGCCTTGACAAATTAATGATGTTATAGCATGCTTGGCGGTTTTGGATGGGATAAAGAGTAATTGGCAGGGCGCTTTGGGGACGGTACAAGGAGTAACGGGAGGGGGGGACAAGGGGGGGGGGGACACCAAAGTAAAGGAAAAATGGACTGGGTCCAATTTTTCAGAATCATCGTTCAAGTGTGTTAATCATCTAATGTAGCAAACAGTGACTCTTCACTTTCAGTAAAATATTAAGTGGTATGGAAAGTTGGGTCCCGATAATGTACTGTTTTCAAGTTTTGAAATTCTATCAAAAAAACTGATAAATGCAACGTGCAAGGCGTGCTTTCGGTCAGTTTTCCTGAAGACTGTTCCGTGTTTTAACAGTTAGAAAATTAACGATATTAACCCTTACTTAATGGGTTTACGAAGCCGTTAAATTCATTTACTCAGCAAGTGCTGCATATGCTCGCAAGGAAGTCTTCGCAACGAAATGCGTAATGCTCCGAAATGGAAAAAAAACAGAAGGGAAATTGTGATAGAAATTGTCTGGTGCTAAATTACAAGAGGCAGAACGGGCCTTTTGCCAATGTGTAAATACTATAAGTAAGCATTTGTGTTGTTTTTTAAAACCAATCCTCGAGCAAAATTATTACGAAGCTTAGCGTATCCCTAAAGACATGTTACATCAGTAGTTATGTGTATATAGTATACAAATAATAAAATTACATAGTACATGTATTTTTGTTTCAAAGATAACCATATTTTATTCAATACTTGGTTCGATATTACAAAGCTATTATTTTGTAGCGTACTATTCTGTTTCTTAAAAAAGTTTGGTAATAATGATCATGTTTCTTGATTTAGTGGGGTTATTTTTTCAAAACATTTACAGTGGTTATGCTCTTTGACAGATTTTTCACGTAAGAAATATTGACGTTATCGTAGATTGTCTTCTTTAGGAAAAAACATTAAATGTAACAAGCATATGTAGCCGTTAGTTTTGTTTTGAGATCACGCGAAAACAGTTGAAGTTTCAAACTTTGAAAAATGTAGGTAACCTGGGGGAAGTCTACCCATTTTGAAAGAAGAATGGAATAAATTTAACTAAATTTGTTCAGAATAAATCAAGTTGAGGATAACACCCTGAATAATACTAATATCAATTTTTTCTCCAATTCAAGTTTTGAAAAGTAGATGTGCCTCTAGTCTTTTTTCATATCCTTTTCATGAAGAATCTTTACACTCCCTGGTTAAGGGAACGTTAAAGTAATTTCCTTTAGGCGACCTATAGTTTTCTTTCTCCTATATTTACTGGGGAACCGCTGGACAGCTCAGTTTGTAGAGCACCGGAACGGCAATCCGGAGGTCGCAGGTTCAAACCCGGCTCCAGTCAATTTCTTTGTTCAACTTTTAAAAAATTTTCTTCACAAATAACTGGATAAATTGTTAGTTTCTGAAATCCACTGTATTTGGTTGATGTACGTCCAGTACTTGCATGTGAGCAAATTGAATATTGTTAAGTAACTTGAAGAATTTTAACCAGGGACTAGTTACAGAAAACTGTCGACTTTAAGGTAATTTACTTTCCTGTACGTTTTAGAAGGGAAAAAGTGAATGCTGTCAAGAGTTTTGTAGTCAGGTTAGTGTGGGACTGAATTTTATTTAATCATATATGTTGATAAAGCAATAATGGCAATTTTATGTAGTTTTTTGAGTTTTTGTTTATAGGGTAGCTGTGATATGGAGCCATGTTTTGGTCTGATACCCTGATAAGGCCAAGGCAAAGACCATTATGTGCAACATCATTATGTTCAAAGCACCAGTCTAGTTATGCAAGACAAAAAAATGTAGTCTTAAATTTGGGTCGGCGTACTCATCTTTGCAAGCATACAGCCATTTTTAACTACACATTATCCAATGCTGGACAATTTGCTGCTAATACTCAGAAAATCTCTTGTCGTAAACCACACGAATTTGCCCTGACTTAAGATTGTGGAATTTTTGCTATACATGACAATGCGTGTATTTATAATTGAGTGCGCATAAATGACTGCACCGCTCTTAAATTACTATAAATTAGAATTATATTTTTTCTAAAAAAAAACAACATTTTAACCAATGTAATGCTTTTTCTAAACATTTTTGAGGATGCAGTGAAGGTTTCAGCAAAATTGCGCATTTTTTGTACTCGTCATGAAATCGAGTGCCTCTTTCTTAAAAAAAAATGTGAATTAAATCTGCAAAATTTCAGGGCCTTTTGTATTTTGCATGGGGTAAAAAAAGTAATGGTATTTGACTGTTTCACTGTTTTGATTTTGTATCAAAATGTACTCGAGATTGGACATGTGGAACTATATTTGTCTGGTGTTTTGTTTTCGAAGAAGGTAAAATTTAAACTGTAGATTTACATGGTGTCTGACAAGTGCAGATGGAAGGTGCGTATTTAGAGTCGGCTCAGTACTAAAAGTTCATTTCTATTTTACATTTGTTGAGACAAAAGTTCTTGTTTCACAAATATATTAAAATAATATTAAATTAAAGAGATGGTTTTTAAAAAGTGCTTGAAACAAATGCTCTTATGAACAGACTTTTTTGGGGGTACTTTGGTTTTTATTTAGGTTTTTTTTGGGGGGGGGGGGGCTAAAAACTTTAGTACTGAGTTGACGAATTGCGCAGTTTGTACAATATGCTAGCACACCATGTTTAAAATGAATACATGTTGGATGTACTGGTCCAATTGTTTTTGTTTTTTTTAAGTTCTTCCAATATTTATAGAAGTGAACAGCCAACAGATCTGCTTGTTTTCCTAACTGTCGTCTGTAAATATCTTGCATGCCAGTATCGCAAAGTTTTTGCGATGCTGTTTATTAACTGTTTTATAACAACTAGCATGACTTTAACTACTAATCAATGACGGATGGATTCTGAACACTTGAAGTTATTTCTCAACCTAGCAAGACTAACCAAACAAACTGATACCTTGCCATTGTAGGAACTGCAACTTTTGATAATATGTACTCTTTTAGGACATTGATTGAAGACAAAAACAGAGGGAATTAATAAAGGCTTTTTTCCCCAGAATGTATAGAAATCTCAGTGGTATATATTTTTTTATTGTGTGATCCAGGTTTTGTTTGGTATGTATTTCCCTGAATCACAATTAATTAAAACCTTTATATTAGAAATTTTATAGATGCTGAGATTAAGAAAAACATAGGACACCAGACGACACCATTTCGGTTTTCAACACACGTGCTAAGTCGTAGATCGGGGCGGAGTGACATCAGGTATGGCATGAAATTACACTGGGACATATTTTGTGCAAATATCTATATTCTCAGAAATGCATGAACAGTATGGCACATTTTTTAAAATGCTCTTTTATAAACATTTAAAATGTTCGATCAGTGAAGTTCCTGACAATTTAGGGCGCTATTGCTGTGACGTCACCTAAGGCGCACCAAGAGTTCTGTTCAACATGAACCTAAACATTATGCTCGTTGAAAACATTTGTGTATAAAGTTCGTTCCTTGGCAACGACAATTAATCACACACACACACACACACACTAACAAAAAACCAGAAAATTTACCGCTTCAAAGAAAATCCATAGGCCTGAGTGATGAGGATTCTTGCATAGACGTCTGTCTGGCTTTTGTGTAAATTGATCTAGAAATGCCAGGATTCGTTTTCCAGTGTAAAAGTACAGTTTCCAGAACACTTTATTTTTCATCGAAATTACAATAAAATTCATCATCATCATAAGGTCAACTCTCGTCGGACTGCAACAAAGGCAAGCCATACATCACGCTCTCCTATGGCCGTCCTGATCTCGGCTAGGCTGCGGAACTTAGCCCAGTGTCCCCGACGCAGCTGGTCCACGTAGGTTAACGTCTGCCCACCTCGAGAGGCTACTCCATGTGTGGGTTCCCATAGCCGAGGATGAGTTGGCTTGTAGCTATCTCTGGATGCCGTACGCAGTGTCCAACCAATCGCAGACGCATATGCTGGTTCTGAGAGTTGTGGAGATCCTTGGCAGGTTGCCGTAGTATATAGAGCACCTCGTTCCTGACGTCTGTGCAACTCACGTCTAGAGCCATCCTCAGCATGCGAGTATAGCAGCTATCGAGTCGAGCCTCTTGCTTTGTAGTTAGAGTCCATGCCTGAGAGCCGTAGAGTAGAAAAGACTTCACGGATGCACGGAATAAAGCTCGTTTGAGTTTATCCGGCATCGTAGACTTCCAGATCTTCTTGGGGTTTTGTCAAGCCTTCCAAGCCTGTGCTTTCCTCGCTCGGATGTCCTTGTCTGTTGAGCTGATGTAGGAGCCAAGGTACTTGAAGTCTTTTCTCACAGCTAGGGTAGTGCCATCCTTCATGTTGCATTTTACATCCCCGGCCCAGTGTCGATGTTGAAGCACATGACTTCAGTCTTCTTGTCGTTGAGCTGCAGGCCAATCTTTTTACATTCTCCTTCCACGCTGAGAAGCAGAGCTTGTGCCTTCTTCCATCGAGGCGAGACCAGCTAGAGCGATATATCATCAGCAAAGTCAAAGTCGGTCTCTACCACAGAACCAACCTGTCTGCTTTGTCTTGGTGCGAGAATGAAGCCAAGCTCCTCTCTTCCCTCCCCGCGATTGCTCGCCTCAGAGCGTACGCGTAGTCAAGGACGATGACGAAAAATAGGGTGCAAGACTGAGAGTATCACCCTGCAGTACACCAGCCATGACCTCGAAGATGTCTGACTCGCCATCGGGGGTCAGCACCGCATAAGGTTCCCCCTGGCAGAAGTGAGGGCCCCGGATACGGAGGTAGTTTGCTTAGATATTTGGTTGATTGTTCGTCGGTTACAGACTGTTAATTGGTTGATTACACATGCACAAATATATTTCATATTAAAAAAAAAAAAAAAAACATAATCATGACTGAAAAGCCAATTTCATAAGCTACTTTTAGATTAAAAAAATACTGTAATTGCTCAATCCGTTCAAAGAATATCCCCATTTAAACGCAATGACCCTAAAACATCTTTCGTCCAAAAACGCAGTTTAGTGTTCTGACTGTTTGGAAGAAAGAAAATGACATGTATTCACTTGTGTTAATTGTAGTACACAATATCTTTATTAACAACCCTGGTTAGGCAAACAATATGATTTATAAAATCCCCTTTTTTTTAAATGACGGGCCTTCAAATGACTTTTGTTGAATATTTTTAACTTTTAAACTGAGAGGTTTTATCGCTGGTGATGTTTGAAGACAATTGTGACGACGATTCTTGAAATCGCATTTTTTGGACGAAAGAGATTTTAGGGTCATTGTGTTTAAATGGTGATATTCTTTGAACGGACTGTGCAATTTCAGTACGTTTTTTCATATAAAAGTTGCTTATGAAATTGGCTTTTCAGCCATTATTATGTTTTGTGCTATATATTTGTTGAAATATGAAATATAATTTGGGGGGTTTGGGTTCCGGTTTTTACTCACCCTGATTTCTCCTTCCACAACTGCAAAGTCTGGTTTGTTGGTAGTCCAAACAAATTCAAACAATGAGCACACGTTTTTGACCAGGAGTATTCGATCTCGTCTCGTCTGCGCCGAATCGTGTTATTGAGAAATCAAATTCGTCTAATGCCACACAATTTTATAATTTTGTTCAATTTCGTCATTCTTCATTTCGATATCTTCAAAGGCGCCTTTAATCAGAATTTACTTTTTTATTTCCTTATTTCTTAATAAAGGTGTCATTTCTTTTGTTTTTATCTTCTTAAAATAGTTAGACTCAATATTTGAGGCAAATTACACGGGAATTTATGGGTTATCGATTCGTGGCTTTTGACATTTCCTTTTTTCATTGTAAGACTTTTTCTTTTCTTTTGTTTAGTTTAAATAATGTTGTATTGTTGATCTAGGTAATCTTTACTTTTTTGGTAACTCTTCTTTGAGATCAGTACTCTGCATTGGTCCGAAAAATCATGCCGGCGAATGTGCCAAATTGTGCTTGAGCACACAAGGACACACCTGACACGGGAAGTCTTTTTCATCATTATGATTACCTTTTGGGTGTTATAAATAGGGTTATCCTATACTAACGTTGGGGCCAAGGTGAGACTTAAGCAAGTCCAAATCACAAGTGACGCTCATTCAGTTAGTGCTGGGGTGCGTTTTGGCGGTCATAACCAAGAATTGGTTCGATGGTTTCTCTAGTTGGTTAATTGTTTTGGGGATTTGAGTACTACATGATCACGCATAATTCTAACCCAATTAAAATTGCCGAAGAAATTCACCGACAAGAAACCACCGAACCAATTCTTGGTTATGACCGCCAAAACGCACCCCTGGCTGTTCTAGTCGGACTATGGCTGTTCTGGTCATCTGTCCCTTGCTTGGAATTGCCTCCATGATCTTGTCGTCAGCGGTAGCTGGTAGGTTCATATTCTGCTTCGATAATCTCCGATAAAATAAGACATAACATAAGAAATGTGCACTTGCATGGCAAAATGTGTTTATCACATTGTATCAAATACCAAAACGTTGTTAAAAAGTATTATGGGGGAAAGAGCGCCCCCTAGAGCCAAATGAGGTCCCCGCTTTTCTAATTGATTACAGTGCCGGAATGGCCACTTGCACTCCTCCACCCCCCCCCCCCCGAAAATTTGATTCTGATCCTTCAAGATGGCAGAAAATTGAAGCAAGAGGTAAATCTGGGGGGCAAGTGCCCCCCCCCCCCCGGTTCCGCCGCCCCTGTCTTTACGGCTCTTAGTCTTGCTTTATAACTGATTTTGGGTGAGAGTTTTCATATAAGTCCTCCTTGCACTGGGCTTGATTTCAGGCTTTTTTTTCAAATTGTACATTAAAAAATTTTTGGCACCATATCTATACATTTCCTTGATACCTCAAACATCAGGCAAATGCCAGACTCCACTCATCCTTCTGCAAACTAAGGATGAGATCTCAATCGCGGACATGACTTGTAACCAAACCAAGCATTCAGGCAGACCGGGTCAGTCGGTCGGTTGGACGGTCGGTCGGTTAGTTAGACAAGAAAAAGCAAGCAGACTTTACTCAACTCTGACACATACTCATATAGGCTGAATTGTGACCCCAAAAACCCTAAGCGAACAAAATGTCTGGTAGGTACCGTAGTCACGGCGTCTGCCGTGAGTCAGGCTTCTTATTAGGCCCTATACAAAGTTATACAGCTTATTTCTTTCACATTTTGACCACAAACGGATCTCAAAAGCATAATTTTCTACGACAATTCGTAAAGACTTTTACCCCGATATAAATGGCATATACTCAACAAAAAAATATGACATAAAATGAACATTCTCCATACATCTTGCAGTACTTTTATATTTTTTAGATGGCTTTACAGTGCGTTGTCAAAATGTCTTGATACTCAATCGTGCTACCGCAAACCTCTTGTTTTACGAAAGGGCGCCCTCCATTAGCGCTTTTGAGTGCCGGCGTGCGGTACACCTAGAGGGCGCTCGATAAATGCGCCAATGACAAGAAACCACATGTACATAGTATGTATGCTGCATAATAATACTATAGTACACTGTACTAATAATAGTGACATACGGAACTGAAATGATGAAATAGGCCTGCATTTCCAAGGATTTTTTTTCTTCCCGGAGTAGCCTTTACGGGACTACACGTCCACGATGATGAATTTTGAGTTTTTAGACGAGGTTCGGCGAATGAACAAGCGTCAGGTTGGTTTTGAATTTCGGTAAAGAAACCTTACCAAAAATACCAAACAACTTGCAGTCATGACAGAGGGCATTGTTCAGCCATGGAGGAAGGAATTGTGTATGCACAAACATATGGGGGAAAAAATGTTGCAACCTGACGTAACTTGCGCGATTGTGTACAGAGTCTGTGGAGAGTCAAGTATTTCCTTACACAATTGGAAATGTTTCTCAGGCCCAGATTCATGTCTTGTCATCATTTTTGCAATGAGATTGAATGACCTTCAAGGCTTCATTGTGAATGAAGAAAAAAGTGGCGTCAGGTTGCAACATTTTTTGGGGGAAATACTTTGAGTGTTTGACAATTTTCTTGACTCTCCATAGACTTTGTACACAACCACTGAAGGGGCGTCAGGTTGCAACATTCTTTCCGGCAGGGTCATAGTACTCATGAGTAATAAAACTGGTATTGGTAATATCTAAAAAGGGATTTAGGCCAAATAAAAAAAGAAAAAAAATATGTTTAGTGTCTTCGCCCGCTTCCTTTTTGGAGGCCGCCTCCTTTAATTTTTTTCTTTTAAAAAAAAAAAAAACGTCCAAATGACCGATCCATCATAAAATCAAATACTTGCAAGTCGAAACTTCTAATTCTAGACTCTATTGGTCACTTCTCTCATCAATCATGCATGCAGTCGACCTAGACCTGTGAATGTGGCGTTGTATACAACGCCACGCTCTTGTGTCATTTCGAACCTAGCGAAATCGATCCGCCATCTTCGTATGCAGGTTGAGTACTTACCTAGAATTCTTTATTTGCCTTCACGCGTGTTCAGGATGTGTCATTTCGAAGAAATTTGCCGAAAATGAAGACCTATATGAACGTGTAGAAATTAGATTTTAACGTTTACTGGACAAGTACCCAGGGTCACTTGCGTGCCAAATTATTGGAGCCCTCCGAGCTACCCGTCTGCTCCATGTGACGCATATGATCGCGGGCGGTGTCAGACTGGCCAATCACGAGACCACGTGATAAACGCTGCTAATAATTTGGAATCGCACTTATGATCCGGACATAAGGAGTGCCCGGAGCGTCAGTGCGATACCAAATTATCCGCAGCATTTATCACGTGGCCTTGTCTAGTAAATCACATGCATCAGGAGGAGGTTGCAGGACGTCGAGATCTTGCCAGATTTTACCTCGAATTTCGTTTAAATGCAAGGTTTGGCATAAAAGCAGATTTCAACATGTTCAAGAAAGCTTGATATGTGAGTACTTATCACACGGTAAAGTAATGTTCAGTTTTTGTCACGGAAGGACGATTTCGCTTGGTTCGAAATGGTACAAGAGCGTGGCGTAGTTTACAAGCCACGTTCACGGGTCTAGCAGTCGACCCTGCGATCTCCAAACCAGCCTCAACGTGGACAAGAATGCCCGCTCGGCAGTGTTTTTTAATTCTTGTAAATCCGTGCTGGAAAACTATTAAAAACACTGTAAATATGTTTAATTCTCTTGTCCAGCATATCTGTTTCATTTTTTGTATCTTTGAACAGTGTAAAAACCAACGGCTGTCGGCTATCTTGAAAAAACGAAAGAAAAAAAAAGCCCCGCCTCCTTTTTTTCAAAAACCCGGATGCTAAACATGTTGTTTTTTTTACCTTGCCTTATCCAAAACATTTTTTATTCTGATAAGCTGTAAAGAAATGTAAAAAATGAATTTTAAAATAAGTCCATTTCCAATTACCAATGCAACAACAATGTGTGAAAAGATGACCACTATAAATTCTTGCTATACACATACACGTATTAAAGCTGTAGTCCATCATTGCAGCTATTCAAAAAGTGACTTGACGTAATTATTGTTGAAAAACGTACTTAGCTAAAAGATAGTAAGGGGACTAAACTCCCTGTGAAATTATTCTTTCTGGCATGCTGTCATTTTGAAGAAATCAACGAAAGAAGGCCTTTCCAACGGTGCTTCTTAAGACGCACCGTTGGAAATTTCCGTTAGTAGTTCGTTTTTTTATTCAGCAAAGCGCGCGCAAGCGTTGACACAACGCACACGCACGCGCGCGGTTGCTATAATTCGTCGGATCAGTGCACGACATCGCGTAGCTGCATTCGGCTCAGTAAGAACGTGTCTTGGACGCTGAATTCAGGCCCAATTCAAAACATGATTCGGCAGCTTTTGACTTGAAATCGAGATCTTAGAATGCTGTTTTTCTCGAAATATACAGCTGAAGCTGAGCTGAAACTTCATCAGGTTAGTTGTTCAGCACCCTTCTTCAGATTTTGAGTAGGTGTGTTGCTTCAAACGAACAAATTGCACAAATTACAAATGATGGACTATACCTTTAATGGGGAATCAAAACAAGTTTTAACCGATGGCCCATACTGTGCACTAGTAATTGCCTGCTTTGTCATCTCACTAACTCTTGGCCAATCAAGACACAGAATTTGTTGGTAAGGTGTGATAAATATAAAGTATCACAGAGCAAGGTAAAGACCTGTCTGCAGTATCGTCACAAAGCACCCAAAACCTTCAGCGTAGGGACGTGGGTTATTTGACCTTTGTGCGAGAACTCTGCACAATTATTATTATTACAAATACAATGCTACACGTATTCATAGCCTGATTCTTTGCCCCTGCTATCCCTTTACAGCTGTTCTACCAGGTGCTGAATTTTGGAATGATCGTGTCGTCAGCGTTGATGATATGGAAAGGTCTGATGGTTGTCATGGGCAGTGAGAGTCCTATTGTTGTCGTCTTAAGGTGAGTTACATTTCTCAGTCTCAGGCAGTGGCGCAGGAATACTAGATGATGTGACCTTTAACCCTAACTTTACCAACTCCATTAAAATCTGATTTTAATCAAAAAAATCTAATTTAAATCAAATAAATCTGATTTTTTGATTTAAAAAAAAAAATCAAAAAAAATCACCAACCCTGTCCCCTCTACACTATGCTATGAAAATTGCTATTAACCCTAAACTCCCCAGCCTAATTTACTAGGAACCATACCCATTCTGGCAAATTCCAACACCCACATGGAAAATTGTACACACACTGTTGGACTTAGTTTTTGGAGGTATGCCAACCCAATGTAAAAGACGATCAGTTTAGGGGTTCTGTACCTATCCCAACAGATTTAAACAAAACCTGCTGTTGAGCTTTGATGGGTTGAGTTCGGTTAGGGTTAATGACCAGCTATAACTCGTTGCGCAACCAACCGCGGAAGGCTGGTCCTGAATGGTCGACTAGACTGGTCCAATCATCGTCACAGTGTGCATTCCATCAAAGTTCGTCAAAGTATGGTTAACTATGGTCATTGATTGAACTTGCCCAAGGTTTAAAACATGATCGTTCTCCTTCTACTCTCCGTCAGAGTGCTGGGTAACTGGTTAATTTTTATTTTTGAAAACAATGTTGTTGATACTACGTATACAACAAAGTGTTGTCCTTGTTTTGGACTGACCTTACGTGTGTCGTACATTCAGATTATGACACTGAATGTCTGCATTCTAGATGTGCTACTTAATACTTAAAAATACTGATTGGAGCAAAAAACTCCCCTTTTTTTGTGGGACGTTTTATCCCTTTTCCACCCAGCGGTAGTATGGAGCCAGCCTTTCACCGGGGCGACCTGCTGTTCCTCACCAACTACCAAGACGATCCCATCCGCGTCGGGGAGATTGTCGTCTTCAAGATTGAAGGCCGAGACATTCCCATAGTCCACAGGGTGCTACGACTTCACGAACAGTAAGTCCTTGGTACTTTGCTATCAGATAGTCCTTTGTTGCTACAACTAGAACTAACACTGTATAGATGAATCCGGGCATGTTATCACTGAACAGTCACGTGGCCCCTTCAATGGAGAAACCATTGGGCATGTTATTGTACAAAGCAACTGCCCCATGACAGATTTATATCTGAACAATAGCTAGCACAATGCTTTCGCCATTGAAGGGGGCCTTCGTGATAGAGTTGGTAACACTTCGTAAGTGACATTGGGAAAACTCACCTCTTCAGTCAACTTCCGGTTCCAATGGTTCTATGCTACTCCATGCGTAGTGGGCGTGGTTTAAGTTGAAATGACGTCACTCTTACGAACCGGATATGCAGGATAGGCATTGTGCGCAGTTTATTCATCCTTGACCAACCTTGGACTTATTTTTGTCTTTCTGTCTTTCTGTTAATATTTCATAAATCCATGGAGGGATGTAAATCTTTCTTTTTTTGGTTGAAAAATTACATTTTATGTTTCATTTCAGTTCTCTTTCATTTTGGTTTCTTTAAACTATTCAAAGTTTGGATTTTGCAAAACACGTCAGTACATTAATGTAAATACTTCTTCATCGATTGCATTCATCTTTTATTATAGAATGCCTCTCTAAATTTACACATTCAGGATCTTCAGGCACTCTGAACTGCTGGACAGTTGGAACCATCTATTCCACAGAGACCAAATTATGGAGAAATATTTGTCAATTTTTTTTTTTCAAGTCCTTTGCAAGTTGTAAATAACTTTACTTTGACAAACATGAGGTTTTTCAGTGTCTGAAGAATGAGGTTAATATCTATCTTTTAAAATTTTTTTCCCCCTTTTTCTGTAAACAGGGAAAATGGTGAAATGAAGTTTCTGACTAAAGGTGACAACAACATGGTGGATGATCGAGGCCTGTATGCACCAGGACAGCTGTGGCTTCAACGGAAAGACGTGATTGGTCGAGCCCGGGGTTTTGTACCGTATGTTGGCATAGTAACGATTCTTATGAATGACTACCCAAAATTTAAGGTGAGTGTAACTGGTCGGAGTTTTTTGTTCTGTACTTGTCCTCACAATTTTGTGGGTTTTATTTTTTTTTGCATTGCTTTGCTTCTCTGAGATGTAGTTGTGCAATTTTTTTCTGGAAAATTATGAAAGGCTTTGTGAAACGTATGCTAAAATGGTAAGTTATTTCAATTTTTCTTTTCTTTTTTGTTACAAAATTTAATTTGTTTATATTATGTTAGTTACAAAATGTTTGGTCATAGTGGGTCTGAAAGTTGTAACATGTAAGTACACATGTGTGACCCTTGACATACATATATACTTGTAGGTCAGGCCAGAAGTATGGTCAGACATCAGACCACATCAGACCACCTCAGACCACCTCCCACTGGCCAATGAGAACCCATTGTAATACGACTCCTTTAAGACAACACCCAATATTCTGTGCTGTATCCTGTATGTATTCTTCACTTGGTTATGAGCACTCAATAAACCAACACTGAGATCTTAATGCCGTGTCCAAGATCTTACATGGTGTCAGAAGTAGTGTCAAAAAATAATAAGAAAATCTTGCAAAATGCAAGCACTACAACCGCCACTAAAACAGCTGCACATTGCTGAAAATCCAGCGGAAAACTGGAAATCTTGGAAACAACAGTTTCAAATATACAAAATAGCAAGTGGGCTCGGAAATAAACCCAAAACAATACAAAGCAGTACCCTACTGCATGTAGCAGGAGCAGAGGCAATCAGTGTATACAACACATTCAGCTTCGAAGAAGGAGAAGACAAGGAGGATGTTGCCACGCTCATCGAAAAGTTTGACAAACAATTCCTGCCTCAAAAAAATGTCTCATACGAAAGACATATCTTCAACAGTAGAGTGCAAACAGCGGAGGAAACAGTAGAAGTCTTCATCACGGATCTGAAGAGAAAAGCAAGTACAAGCGAGTTTGGAGAGCTACAAGAAAGTCTCATACGAGACAGAATCATCGTGGGAATCCGAGACAACGCCATCAGAGCAAAGCTGTTGCAAGCCAAAGATGTCTCGCTGCAACAAGCAATTGAGATTTGCAAAACTGCGCAAATCACTCACTCACAAGTGAACAAACTAAAACAAACTGCTCAAGAGGAAAAGCAAGAGCAGTCACTGAATGCCCTGCAGAAAACAAGGCAGCAGGCGAGAAGTCAGCGACAACAAAATCCAAGAGGTCAGCAATGGCAGAGGACCAAACAACCCAGCAACAGAAATCAGCCAGGCCATGCAGGCACATCCACGGCTAACACGTTTTCCTGCAAAAAATGTGGAAACAGACACGGACCCAGAAACTGCCCAGCACACGGTCGCCAGTGCAGCAAGTGCCAGAAACCCAACCACTTCGCCAAAATGTGCCGCACGAACCATCAGATCCAGTCACTGGACAATCATGGGCAAGATGAGGAAGAACTGTTCATGGCTGAGATAGGAGCGAACGACAAAGAGTGGAACATCAACATGAAGATTGGAACACAAGCTCGTCAAATGATGACAACCAAGTTCAAAGTGGACACAGGAGCACAATGCAATGTCCTTCCAGCTCACCTGCACGGACAAATTTGCAAAGAACTGACAAAATCACGAGTGACTCTAACTTCATTTAGTGGACACAAAATCAAGCCCATAGGCAAGTGCACCTTACTGAGTGAGTACAATGATAAATATTATGACATTGAGTTCCAAGTAGTTAAGATGAATAGGGCAACACCAATTATTGGGCTAGCTACTTGTAAGAAACTAGGCTTGATCAAGGAAGTAGAAGAAGTCATCCAAAATCCAAATCTGCAGAAAGATGCATGTAAACCAGACACAAAAGAGCTAAAAGAAAAATATAAGAAGGTATTTGAAGGAATAGGCTGTATGCCAGGAGAACAAACACTCAAACTCAAACCAGAGGCAACGCCTATAGTGCATGCACCCCGTAGAGTTCCAGTAGCACTAAGAGAAAAAGTAAAAGAAGAGTTGACAAAAATGGAAGACCAAAACATCATAACAAAGGTCACAGGACCCGGAAAAGGTTGGGTCAGTAGCATGTGCGCAGTCGTAAAACCATCAGGCAAAGTCAGA
The DNA here is from genome assembly GCF_015706575.1 of Patiria miniata. Classification (NCBI taxonomy): domain Eukaryota; kingdom Metazoa; phylum Echinodermata; class Asteroidea; order Valvatida; family Asterinidae; genus Patiria; species Patiria miniata. The sequence continues at coordinate 19,079,635 of NW_024037076.1, read as the reverse complement.
ATTTGTTTGGATCCAGCTGACTTGAACAAAGCCTTGCTCAGGGAATATTATCCAATGCGCACACTTGACGCAATAGCGGATCAGTTGGCAAACGCAAAGGTGTTCAGTACCCTTGACGCAAATTGTGGATATTGGATGATTCAATTAGATAGTGAGAGTGCCGACCTCTGTACCTTCAATACTGAATTTGGGAGATACAAATTCAACAGACTCCCGTTTGGAATCAATGTGGCACCAGAAATGTTTCAAAGAATCATGACTGAAACCTTCTGTGATATGAGTGGTGTTCAAGTTATTATGGATGATATTTTAATTCATGCCAAAACTCAAGAAGAACATGACAAAATCCTAAAGGAAGTGCTTCAGCGATGTCAAGAAAAAAACATACGTCTGAATGCACAAAAATGCAAGTTTAATCAGAGTGAAGTAAAATACATGGGTCATGTCATAACAGCGAACGGTCTGAAACCAGACCCAAAGAAAATCGAGGCAATTCTCAAAATGAAACCTCCAACAGACAAAGCAGGTGTCCAACAAATATTGGGCATGATAACGTACGTTGGGAAATTCATTCCTAACCTATCAGACAAAACAGCACCTATGAGAAAATTGCTCGACAAAGATGTAGCATGGTTCTGGTCTGATGAACAAGAGAAAGCTTTTCAGGAATTGAAATCCATGATAACTCAAGCGCCAACTCTACAATACTTTTATGTAAACAAAGAAGTAACACTTAGTGTTGACAGTTCAAGTTCAGGAACAGGTGCAGTATTACTGCAAAGTGAACTTCCAGTGGCATATGCGTCCAAAGCATTCACAGAGACCCCAAAACGATGGGCTCAAATTGAGAAAGAATTGGCAGCAATAGTGTTTGGCTGCACAAAATTTCACAACTACATTTTTGGCCGCACTGTCAATGTGCAAACTGACCATCGTCCACTGGAGGCAATATTAAAAAAACCGCTGTATACAGCACCGATGCGGTTACAAAAGATGCTGTTAACACTACAGAAATATGACCTGAGAGTGAAATATGTCAAAGGAAAAGACTTGCATGTAGCGGATGCTTTGAGCAGAAACTACCTTCAAGATTCTGAACCTACGACAGATGAAGATGTTCCTGTGTGTATGGTAGATTGCATACCTATGTCAGAGACAAAACTGAATGAGCTAAAACAAAAAACAGAGAAAGATGTTGAATTGCAAGACTTGAAACAAATCATTCTAGATGGCTGGCCAGAAACAATAAACAAAACGAACAAATCCTTGCGGCAATACTGGACCATTAGAGAAGAACTAACTGTAGAAGATGGTATAGTGTTCAAGTCAAACAGAGTAGTGGTACCGAAGACAATGAGAGATATGTTTTGAGCACAGTTCACCGATCGCATCAAGGAATAGAGAAAACCAAACAGTTGGCAAAAGATACTGTTTACTGGCCAGGCATGCTAAAACAAATAACAACGTTGGTAGAAAGTTGTGAGACCTGTGCAAAGTACAAACCAAAACAAACCAATGAGCCAATGTTAGGGCATGAAAAACCACAACGCCCATGGCAAAAAATAGCAACAGACCTGTTTGAACTACCAGGGAAGCAGATCTATTTGCTCATTGTAGATTACTACTCGAGTTTCTTTGAGTTAACCCAATTGACTTCAATGCCAACAAGTCAAAAAGTGATCAACATTTGCAAACAACACTTTGCGAGATATGGAATTCCAGAAACAGTAATCTCTGACAATGGACCGCAATACTCCAGTGAACAATTTCAGAATTTTGCAAAAGAGTACGAATTCAATCATGTAACTTCATCACCAAATTTCCCTCGTAGCAATGGAAAAGCTGAAAAGACTGTTCAGGTTGCAAAAAACCTGCTCAAAAAAGAAGATGGGACAGATCCATACTTGGCATTGCTTAACCATCGAAACACACCAGTCGAAGGGTTAAATGCAAGTCCAGCACAAATGTTCATGCAAAGACGAACAAGGACAACAATTCCAACATCTAGTAAATTACTAGAACCCCAGGTTGTCCCTCAAGTAACAGAAAAACTGGTTATCAAGCAACAACATCAGAAGAAATATTTTGACAGAGGCACAAAAAATCTTCGACCTCTGCAAATTGGTGAACAAGTTAAAATGCGTACCCCACAAAGAACATGGAAAAATGCAACTGTTCTAAAAAAGTTTAACTTTCCAAGAAGTTACTTGGTTGAATCAGAAGGAGGTAACTACAGAAGGAACCGAATCGATTTGCAAGCTAAGTAAAAAAAAAGAAAGAAAGAAAGAAAGAAGCAAACTAAGAGCAACACTGATAAATTATGGAAATGCATTGATATTCAAAAACAGATAATTTTGAAATGCAGATGATTTCTCCAATGTATTTCCCAAAAAACAACTGATGTATTATTACTACACAGTACATGTTAACTGTTAAAATTTAATGTTGCTCATATAATAAGGGAATAAATGTGTGCTCCGGAGGTTTTTATCACTCTGTTTAATACCACTTAGAGTCTGGGTGCTGATAATTACCCGAGCCGGAGGCGAGGGTAATTATCAGCACCCAGACTCTAAGTGGTATTAAACAGAGTGATAAATACCGACGGAGTACATATTTATTCCCATTCATAAATACCTTTTCGGTAAAAAAAAATCATATAATTCGTTCAAAACATCCCGATTTTGTTCAACAAATTCACTTTATGCTTTTTGAAACATCCCTCCTGCAAAATAATGGAGTGTTCAGCTGGCGAGTAAGAAGAAAACAACCCTTTTATGGAGATTGACGCGCGCGTATCATGTTCTACGCGATGTCGCGCAGAACGCACCTGGCGCGTTGCGTTTTGAATTTAGAACTATAAAATTCTAACTCCCTGGTAGTGTTGCGCATGCCTACGTGAGGATTGTGAACGTTCAACCAATGAAACGATAAGAGGCACTGGATTTTTAGGAGTCCACATTTTATTGTGACACTGGAAAAGTGTTTAAGACCAGCTAGCCATGTCTTTATCATCCGTTTAATACCGGCCACGTGACGGGCTCTCGACCAATAGGAATGGCTAAACTGTCTGAGGTATTTATGAATGTCTAATAATATCATAAATAATGTATGAATGATTTATTGATGATTTTACAGCATTGTATTAAAACAGGAGATATGCTTTATAATTGTATAAAAAAATATATAAACATAGTTCAGTTAAGATTCAATTCAAATGTTTTGAATTTGTAAAAAGGGAGATGTAACATGTAAGTACACATGTGTGACCCTTGACATACATATATACTTGTAGGTCAGGCCAGAAGTATGGTCAGACATCAGACCACATCAGACCACCTCAGACCACCTCCCACTGGCCAATGAGAACCCATTGTAATACGACTCCTTTAAGACAACACCCAATATTCTGTGCTGTATCCTGTATGTATTCTTCACTTGGTTATGAGCACTCAATAAACCAACACTGAGATCTTAATGCCGTGTCCAAGATCTTACAAAAGTGGCTTTATCGAATGTTAAATTCTGGAATAGAATACTTTGAGGCACATACATGCAGGATCATTTGCATTTATCCTAAAAGTAACCTACCAAATTATTATCAAAAGCTTACTTGGATTAAAGATTGTACTGGTACTAAACACCCTGTGAAATTATTCTGTTTGGCTTGCTGTCATTTAGATGAAATGAAAAGGTTTTTTTTGGTGATTTCCAACGATTAGACGATTGACAGATTTTTGGAAGAAAGAGTGCTATTGACAAAATCGTGTTTTGTGATGAAAAGGTTGTGCATGTTATTTTTTACTGTTTTCTCGAAAAGTGTAATATCCACTGAGCTGAAATTTCAACAGGTTAGGTTGTGAACATTCTTCTTTGGATTTTGAGTGGTGTTATTATTGGAAACGAACAACATGCATAAACAGCAAATGATCCTATATGCCTTTAACCCTAACCCCCTAGCATGATTTACTAGGAACCATACCCTTCCTGGCAAATTTTATCACCATACGGGAAACTGCACACACATATTTCTGCCTTTGATTCTGCAGGTGTGCCAACCCAATGTAAAAGACTGTCAGTATAAGGGTACTGTTCCCATCCTGACAGATTCCAACAAAACATGCCATTGGGATTTGATGGGTTGGGGTAGGTTAGGGTTCAGGGATTTGAATCCTAAAAAAGAAGAAGTTCAGTCAGCATTCCGATACAGAATTTGGAATGGAATCAATTTAGTTTGATTGCAGCATAGAGTGCTCCAAACCTAGGGCCACTGCAGTCAATATATTCCAAAAAGCATAACATTGCATTTTTACCTGGTTTACATTCTTATCATTTAGACACTGAACTTTGGTTCTTATGTGAGAACATTTCAATGAATTGAATGGAATTTCTCTTTGTCTTTCTTCCCATCTACAGTATATAGTTCTGGCTGGGCTTGGCTTGTTCGTCCTGATCCATCGAGAATGACACCCAAGATTTACTGTCTTCGCCACCTTTTTCGTTTTTCTTTCCTGTGGTATTAACATCAATCGTCAAGGTTAACATCAATCCCTTATAATTACATGTGGTGTCAGTGTAGTTTTAGAATTTCTCTGACCTTTTTGTCTGCTTTGAAGACCAAAGGTCTTACAAGTTCTTGATCACTCCTTGATTTCGCTCCTTGGTGGTAATGGCTTTTGGGTTTTTTAAAGCAAGTTTTGACAGTTTAGAGCGGCGTTTATATCTCTCTAGTTATGTTGTATTTTTGTGTATTAGTCCCTTACATGTTTGTAATACTAAGGGACTCAATATGTGCTTGGCCGGTATGTTTAAAACTGGCTAGGGGCCTGATCGCAAATAATTGCCCGAGCTGAAGGCGTGGGAAAAGCAAACATTATCCGCGACCAGGCTAGTTTTAAACATAGTTGTTTAAAACTAGCCAAGCACATTTTTATTCCCATTCATGAATACCTTTTCAGTCAAAAAGTCCAAAAAAATTGACAAAATTCCAATGATTTTGTTCAACAGTTTTTCTTCGTTTTTGAAACACCCCTTTGGCCATGTCTATGGTATGAGCCTCGCACGCGTAGTGCTAAAAATCTCCTTATATGGAGATTGGCGCGTACGGTGCGATGTGGCGCAGAACGCAGCTGTGTTTTACCAGCAGGCTAAAACCATCTTCGTGACAGGCTCTCGACCAATAGGAATGTGTAAACTGTCTCAGGTATTTATGAATTCAGTTTGCTTAAATGCAAAACATGCAAAATACATTGTAAGTAATAGTGCCCGGCATAAGACATAAATTCAGCATTAACCATGCATAGAGTTGGTATATCTGTGCATTGAAGCTTTGACCAAAGAGCGGCCAATGCTAGATCATGAATATGTATGAGGAAAATTATTACAAAATTAACTCATTGCCCTATAAACCTTTATGTTTCATGGGTGGCTTGTGCGTAAAGCGCTCGCCTCTCACCAAGGTGACCACGGTTCGAATCCTGGCCGCGGATCGCATGTGAGTAGAGTTGTACGTTGGTTCTCTCCTGTGCCACGAGGGTTTTTCTCCGGGCCCTCCGGTTTTCCTCCTTTCGGAAAAATCAAACACTGTCGATCTCAGGCTGTGCTCCGTGGTCATATATATGGGTCGATGTGGCCGGCAGCCATAGGCGACTTCACGTGCCAGCGGCCCGACCACGTTGTAGCCGCGTCCTTCGTAATTCAGCATACCAGCTGCGAGTAAGGATGATTAGCCTCCCAAATTATTATTATTATTTATGTGTACGTATGGCTTGATGATCTCTGAATTTTCGAGCTGTATTGTATTTTCATTTCTTCAAAATAGTTCTTCATTCTTATGCATTTTTGGCAAGTTATTTACTGCAATTTGAGTATTTTAGGGTGGTGATATGTTCATACTGGTTGGTTAAGGTTGCTATTAGAAACACATTCCTTGAGGCGTAGTTGTATTAGTGTAGGGAAAAGAGCTAAAAATAAATAGGAAAACCAGAACAGTGCCAAGTTCATTCAAATCCATTGAACACGTTTGTATTTTGTGAATGTGTACTACTATAGTGAGACCGTTTTTTTGGTGGCATTTTCTTTTTCATGGTCGTTTTTTTTCTTTCTCCATGTCTGTTGTAGCTGATGGTGTAAATTATGTTAAGACTAAATATTAATTGGGCTAATCAGCTCAAGTTTGTTAGGGGTTTATCTCGCAAACCAATGGCCAAGTTTCATGAAGCAGGTTTTTGCACTTGGCGGAAATCGGCCATGAAACAAATCACAAGCACTATACATCGCAAGACATTTTGACTGATGTTATACCAGTTTTTGTACGGCAGATATAAGCAGCTTTCTGAAAATTGGATCCAGACTATATGGGTGCTTACCGTGTACCAGTGTTTTAACCACATTGTTTGCTAAGCATTTACTTTTAGAGTGATCTACCACATGTGTCGTATGGCCATCTGCCATTGGCATATAAGGATACCAGTATTATTAAGGACATTGCAGCCAGTCCCATGACAAAGGCAGTTAAGTTGCCACGACGGTGGAGGTCGCTATCAACAAGTCTTGGCAACATTGGCAGTGCTACCCAGCAAATTCCGAGCATACCTCACACGCATGCATCAGCTTGAGTACAACATATGTGAAGTATGCTCGGAATTTTGTGGGTAGCGCTGCCAATATTGCCAAGACTGGATTTGATTCATCTTGTTGACAGCAACCTCACTTGCCATGGACCGGCTGTATCAGGAGAATAAAAGACCAATGCAGGATTGGACCAAGATTAGACCAAGACTATTTGTGACCAAGTTCTACGGCTTCAATGTAGAACTTGGAGCACTGTGGTCCAATGGTTACGGTGTTCGACTCGCTTGCCGCGGTACGTGGGTTCGAACCTGGACGGGGAACATGGTGCTTGTGTTCTTGAGCAAGACACTTTACTACAATTGCCTCTCTCAACCCAGGAGTATAAATGGGTACCTGTGAAGGTAGAGACCAGATTGCGCTGATCTTGAGCTGCTGCAGAAACTGGTCTCATGGCCTGATGAACAGGGGTAATAATTGTGAAGCGCTTTGAGACCTTTGGTATAAAGCGCTATATAAGCACTGTATATTATTATTAATGTACCTTGTTTTAAAAGCACGTAATTATGTTTATGTGCATGTCAGTTATTCAAAGGTGGATTTGTCAGTAAAAATGGTAGATGGTCTTCATAATGATGTGCTAGCTTATCTGTTTATAATGTAATTGACAATGCTGTAAGTCATGGGACTGCATATTATCAAGCATTGCCTCTTAATGGGAGGGGCTTAACACCCCTCCACAAAAACCTGAAGAAATAAGTGAAGGAAACTTAAACAACCTTGTCAATCTCTTTTTCTTTATTAATAAACAAACAACATTTCTTGTTACAATGCAGCAAAAAGTTTCCCTACAAACTCAGATTTTTTAATGCCCCTATAACATCTAGACCAAATCTCATATCTTGGACTGACCCCCTAAAACAGGCGATTGTAATTTACCAACATTGTATGAATGCGAGGCAGCATTAAAAGCATTTTTGACCACCACCCCCCCCCCCCCCAAATTTTGCCGACCCCAAATTCTGATCAGAGGGATGGGCCATAGGATCACTCCCCCTCCCCCCTCCCGATTTTTTTGTAGTGAGAAATGTAAAAAATGGAGTACAAGCAACATTTTTGGGGTGAGAGAATTGCTTTTGCCTTGCCCAGGACTTGGAAAAGAAAAAAGTTGAGACCAAAGTAGTTGAATCCGTCCCACATATTGAGTGTGCCCGCCCCATTTGTCCCACACATTGGACCCCAGCTGTGCAACTAGGAATGGCGTTATTAGTCTTGAAAGTAAACTCAGAACTATCTTTGAAAATATCAATAATGTCAAAATTGCAGTTCGTACACGCGTTATACATGTACATGTAATCTGGAAACTTTCCTTTTGATTTTGGAAACTGCCAACGTCCCCTCTAGGCCCCCGTATTGAACATACCTATGCCGAATGTGTTCTAGTCTTTAACTACACGTGCTGCAGTACAGTGCATTCAGACAGAATGGCGGTGAGTTAGTAACGCAACTTTATGCAGTGTTTGTGGTCATAATCTGCCATTTCTATTTAAAATATTCTTGGAAATCTTGACAATCCAAGTATCGTTATGATGCAATAATCAATGTAAAGACCATGACCGCTAATAATAAAGTCTATAGTTAAATATTCTTGGCATTACTAGTCGAGCAAAAACCGTAGCCATTCATTTTGTAAACAGCGCCCTCACTTCTTAAATGTTCCAGATTGGTATATCTTCTTTTACATAGCATGTATAGACTGGCACTAGCTTCATGAGCTTGAGTAACTCCAGCTGACATGCTCATATTCATTCACATGTAGCTTCTGACTAGCCCCATAAATGTGGCCTATTTACTGGACTGCCTCCGTAAACATAGGCCACACATCCACATGTACAAAAATCGTGTTGACGGAGCCAAATTTTGATTTTCACATTTAGGCTTAGTTTGTAGGTTTTTTTTGCTTTAGAAGCATACTCGCCCTCTTTATAGGCTAATCAGAAAGTGCTGCCTTTTTCAGATGTATATTTTTCGTGAAATTTCCAGATTCATTTTTACACGTTTGCGTATCAAAATTTCAACATGAAATTTCACAAAATTAGACATCTGAAAAAGGCAGCACTTTCTGATTAGCCTGTAAAGAGGGTGAGTATGCTTCTAAAGCAAAAAAAACCTACAAACTAAGCCTAAATGTGAAAATCAAAATTTGGCTCCGTCGACACGATTTTTGTACATGTGGATGTGTGGCCTATGTTTACGGAGGCAGTCCAGTAAATAGGCCACATTTATGGGGCTAGCTTCTGACATGCTCATATTCATTCACATGTAGCTACATGTGAATGAATATGAGCATGTGTCAGCTGGAGTTACTCAAGCTAGACTGGCACCAGTTTTTAATATTTATTAGTCAAAATCTTTATTGCATAGGCAAGTTAAGACAAGTCAAGATTAGGCGATTGTGCTACCAAACTAGTTGTTGGCGACATATGCAGATAGGCCTATGTCATAGACATAGATAAAGCCAAGGGCAGGGTTTTGAATTTTTGAGAGAAATTTTGGGGTAAAAATGACGATGACAATGACAAAACGCAACACGAAAATAAACATGGAGATCACCGTGTGGTGTACCGTGAACGTGCAAGGCGCGCCGAATCGCACGGCACCAGCTGTAAATATCTTGAACCACCGCCACGGACATTGGTGGCGCTATTTTCATGCCCAAAGTGACCTAATTTTTTGTGACCGCCTTTTTTGAAATAGTTTGAAATGGAATATCACAATTCACATGCAGGGTTAGTCCCACTAACTGGGGCGCTAGAACTCCTTTTTTGATATTTGGGATGTTGGTCTGTCGTACTAGCGTCCCACCAAGGAAGTATTGTCAATGTTATAATTTCAAAGTTCACCACAAAAATCATGCAAAATACTTGACAAAAATACCTTTGAAAGCACCTACTTGCATCTCCACATGTCAAAATAATACGAAGTAATGGGGCTTCAATGATACTCATGATTATTTTTTGGGTTGCAAATCCATGAAATTCAACCACTATAGCACAGACATCATACAGCGACCATTCATTAACGTTATCTCTGTGATCTACTAACGCATTGTCTATGGTAGTATGGACGTACACTATGTACATACAAACACGTACGTGAAGCAGGGGCCGGGACACGACCGTAACCTGTGTACAAAAAACAAACTCAACATGTAGATCGGGGGACAGTCGTAGGTGAATCCCCCGATCTACATGCAGAGTTTTTTGAACATGTATATATGTAGCTCCGAAGGTTGTTCTTAGGATTTTGAGTCACTTTCGGACCCCATAGGCCAACTGTTCTCATTATTAAAAACCAAAGAAATGATGTCATGATGATAACGCAAGCTTATTCAAATAACCATATTTTCTTTTAATTATTTAAAATTTCTTATTTCCATGTAGGCCATGTAAATGCTCAAAGGATTATGCTCAAAGAATTTGCCTTTGAGAAATGTCTTGCTTAAGACTGAAAATATCCAGTCAGTTTGCTTAAATCACATACAATGACTTCCCAACAGAAAAGCAAAAAACAAAAATTAATTATGGGATCATAGACATCAATACATTACATATATAACCTAAAGAAAACAATAACGATGTCAATGAACGTTCCATGTGACCCAGGTAAGTCGATGTTAATAGAGTGGTGTTATGTCATAGAAATAGGCATGGTTGCGGGGCATTTGTGTTTTTTAACACTACTTTTCTTGTTATTTTTGTAACAGCAAGAGAAGAAAAAGAAGGAGAGTATTTTGGATTTATCCAAGTACATTGACAAGCCCACCAGGGTCAAATTCCAGGGCGGAAGAGAAGGTAAGCTCTGCTGTTTGTCTGAACCCTGACCCTCCTCAATCCTCTTGAAGTCCTCTGGGCAGTTTTGGTGGATTTTGGAGGATTGATACTGAATGCACACACAAATTTGGAGAATTGTGGAGGATTGAGGGCACATGGAAAGTCAGTATTGGTTGAGTTTGGAGGATTGACATGAATGGTGTTTGAAGAAGAGGAGGATTTTGGAGGATTGACGCTGAATGCATTTTGAGAGGCGGGACTGTAGGAGGATTTTGAAGGATTGAGGCAGTGGGTATCCTTCATTTGAACATAGTGTGCAAAACTTGATTGAGGATGGTTCCTGGCAAAAAGGGCCTAGGGGTTAGGGTTAATAAGATATTGAACGATTATTGACTCCTGAGCTACCTGAGCGTGACTGTTGCAAGCCCAGTGCCTCCTCAGAAAATTGCTGTCACTGAGTGAGTTTAAAGGCATTGGCTGACAGCGGCACTGGGAAGATCAATCTAAATGGTGGGAGTTAAGGGTACAGTGTTTAAATGTATTAAATATGAGAAAGTACATTGATTTCATGACAATTTGTTGGAAGCAAATTATCAATCTGCATACGTACACATTGGCTTGGACCCCCCCCCCCCCCCCGTATGCATGGTGTACGCAATGTTAACCCCTCCCCCCCCTTTTGTGCGCACTTACTATATGGACAGCCCTATTCAGTGTCTTCATACTGTAGTAAATGAGGGTAATTTTTTAATCGCCTAATAATTTGTTCCTCTTTCAGTGACTGGAATTCTCAAAGGATTTGATCCACTTCTGAATCTTGTGTTGGACGGAACATCTGAGTTTCAGCGAGGTAAAGATGTTTGTCAAGAATTGAATTTTTCTTTTTAGCAGAACTTTGTTATTATATTTCAGTCAAATTCATAGAAATAAACATCAGGGGTGTTCAATAGTGCAATTCTGCTGTGACATGGGGAGCATTGGTCGTAGCCTATTTGAGACATGGCAGACACAATCCGGTTCGTTAGTGTGACGTCACCTCCAGCACTTTCTGCACGATTGGAACCGGAAGTTAACGCAGCTCGAGCGGTTGTAGCCAATGGGCGCTAGTAATCAATGGTGGGTGCGCGTGAATGACGTTTTTACTAACGAACCGGATAGGAAGGCGCTGTTGATTTGGGTAAACTCTTTTGTATTTACCCAAACCAGATAGCGGCGTCTTATTGTGTCCGCCATATCTCAAATAGGATAATAGCAGGTCTCATACTGCCTTTTGAAAGACTGCATTCCAAACGAAAGAAACGTAAATAAACATGGCGACCCGCTACCAAAGCAGTAAGAAGAAAGCGCTCCTTTTTTCACTATTTGAAGACTTTTTGTGATGAATGTGAAGTACAAATTGTGTGATATGTTAAAACCTATGTACACAAAAAAAAATCACAAAAAATCTTGGGGTCAAAGTCGCTTATTCACTTAACCGTTGTCCGCCATCTTGGTATGCATCCTATGCCTAAAACCTAAAACATATTATTTATTTTCTCTGTAACAGACCCTGATGATCCCTACAAAATCACAGAAGACACTCGGGACCTTGGCCTGGTAGTCTGCAGGGGGACGTCAGTGGTTCTCATCTGCCCTGCGGACGGCATGGAACAGATAGCCAACCCTTTTGTACAACAGGAAGGCTGACACATTGTAAAATGTCGGTTACCGGTGGAGATTTTGTAAATAATGTGTAAATACTCTGCGAACGGGGATGTCCTTTCTTGGGTTAAAGGGAATATACAACATTTGCAAACATCGAAAAATAAAACTACCAAGTTTTTACGAAATACCTCATTAGGATGTTGGTAAATGACAGTCTAAAGCATCCTGTAAAATTATGGCACCCGGTGTGAAGTCATTTTCAAGAAAATGATATTTTTGTACACATTTCCAACGGTGGTCAGCCGACCACCATTGGAAAAAACCTGACTATTTTTCAACTACTGCTCCAAATTTACCAATTTTTTTCAGTCCAATTTTGTTTGCTATTGGTTACATGTTCATGAACAGGTGCAGGCCAGCTAAACTGGTTCCCTTACCTTACAATTTTCCGGCATCTATAAATTGATCCATTTTATCTTTAGTGGAGTCAGGGAACCAGACTACTTGAACATTTTTGTTTTTCTTGCTTTTTCCAGCATTTTCGAACAAAAACTTCCAACATGTTATGTAACAATATTTGATCTATATTATACCAATCCCTCAAATAGTCCATTTCTGAAAATTACAGCAAAAACCAATGATGTACATTCCCTTTAAAGCTGAACAGTACTGGCAGGCTTGTTTCCCAACTTTGTGAATTTTTTTTTTTTTTTTTAATATCTCTTCAGTAAAATAAAAACCTTCCAACACATGGTCTGTCAGCCTGGCAGACGATGTACGGACAGCATCGTGGTGTTCAATCACATTGCCAGACACGGGCACGCTTGGTTGTGTAAGATTGAACGATATGGTGTGCTCTCCCCTGACAATACCGAGACCGCCTTGGACAAGGCTATTATAATGCAAACAAACTCTCAGGTTTGCTGGAAGATTTCGCTAATACAAGACACTTAAAAATATAGTGTGTCCGTGATAATTTTTTTAAGTTTGAATGTATCGTAACAAATGCTTTGAAGACCTCTAAAAAAGAATGCTTACATTCTCAAAAGAAATTCCAGTAATGCAAGAGCATTGCACAACAAATTTAAGAAAACGTTAGTTATTAGATTTTGTTTTAACATGTTAAGTATCGTGTTTAATAATGGCATTTGACAATTTTAGTAAATGTTATGTTTTGAAATTCATATGAAGTTTGTGATCAGTGTTGTAATTTTTAAGCATTGTGTCACATACATCTGTGTTCTTTTGTGTGGAAAGAGTCTTAAGCTTGAAAGGATTCATGGTGATTACTAAAACAAATAGAGGTAATAAATCCACTTTTAACTGAGACGGAGGAAACAATGTTATCTTCGAATGTGTTCAATTTAACACAGTTTCAAGTGTTTGTTTGGAGGGGCCTAAGGTGTTTCCGTGGGTAATCATCCCTAGCCTTGGTCAAGGCGCTAGTTGTTATTCATCGATCACATCCCGGCCGTAGCGCGGTAAACGATATATCTTCGCTAGCGCTATGCCTGCGGTGCATTAAAAATACAGTGCGAACAGCGACCTCACGCGGCCACCATTTCTATGCAAATCAGTTGGACCCAATCTAGCGCCTTGGTTCAATCGTCGCAAAAAGCTTATGTTTTTCTTTATTTTGCGCTGGATTTCTAGCGCACGACCTCGTATGCGAATATAGATAAGAGTAGGCGGGGCTAATATGTGGAGTGTTCAATCACACCTTGGTAAATCCGGACGTCATCAAATTATTTGCAGCTATTCGCCTTTTGCGGACGCGACAGGAACCACAGTTTTTGTGCATTGGTGCCATGTGCAGAGACACACAACGTGTACGTGTATGGATTATGTACGGTGCACGTTTCACTATGCAAGTTTCCACGCAACGATCGACCAATAAGAAAACGAGATTTAAGGTCAGCTAAGGCTATTAACATAATGAGCACCACCCCAAAACCTCACATGGACGATTGAACCAAGGTGCTAGATTGTGTCCAACTGATTTGCATAAAAATAGTGGCCGCGTGAGGTCGCTGTTCGCGCTGTATTTTTAATGCACTGTATGCATAGACATATGACTGCATGCATAGCGCTAGCGAAGATATCGTTTACCGCGCTACGGCCGGATGAATAACAACTAGCGCCTTGACCAAGGCTAAATCATCCCTTGCTAGTCTAGGTTTTCGAAATGGGTCAACTCGTACCCGAGTTAACTCGTACCCGAGTCAACTCGTACCCCAAAATTGACACCCAAGTCAAGTCGTACCCGAGTTAGGTCGTACCCGAGTCAAGTCGTACCCCAGTCAACTCGTACCCGAGTCAAGTCGTACCCGCAGCTCAAAATAGTTGCCTATTTTCGAAAAGAAAATCAGTGAAACGAACGGAAGATCGGAGGGATATGGCCGGTTGTCCGTGCACGGTGACATCGTTTGTGCCGAGCCTGTGCGCGCACTCGCTCGTCAACGTGGTCGTACCGTGCACAGTGACATCGTTTTTGCCGGGCCCGTGCGCGCACTCGCCGGTCCACGTGGTCGTCCGTGCACGGTGACATCGTTTTTGCCGGGCCTGTGGGCGCACTCATCGGCCAACGTGGTCGTACCGTGCACGGTGACATCGTTTTTGCCGGGCCTGTGCGCGCACTCATCGGCCAACGTGGTCGTACCGTGCACGGTGACATCGTTTTTGCCGAGCCTGTGCGCGCACTCATTTGCCAAAGTATGCATGCTTTTATCAATTTATTTTATTTTTAAATTACAGATGATCCTGTGGTTTTCCGATGAACCATTTTCTGCTGCTCAAACCGATCGATCGGATGGTCTGTCACACAGTTCATGATGAATCGAATCGGATGTCAAGTTTCGAGGACGAAACCCGATTAGCTCAGTTTTGTTTAAGATAATAAAACTTTCTCTTGCACTTGAATTACAATTTGCTAATGTCAAACAATCTTTCACACCCAAGGATCAACTAACAAATTGGTCCTCTAAAACTTATAGAAAGAGCATCTCTGAATGAAACGAGCCACCATTTTCCTTTATCGTGTTTACTTCCTTGATGCCTCAAATGTTAACAAATAATTAAAAATCCTACATTTCTGTTACCAAAATAATATTCTAGTTGAACTTATCGCAGAAACTTTATTTAAGCTGCACAAGATTTTTTTACGACATTTACTGAACTAATTGTACAAAAAATGACCAACATATTAAAGAATCATTATAAATTAAATAATGATGTCCGTGTGACTCTTTTAAGTTTCCTGTAATATATTTTCTCTTCATATTTGTACTTTCAGGGCCCCCAATCTTCCCACAGAGATTTGTGCCATGTGCAGTTTTTATTCAATAAATGATGCCAAAAATGGAGTGAGTGAACGTTGAAAAATATTACTTTTACATTACAAAATTCATTTTTTAATAGCAGCTTTCTTTAAAAAAAAAAAAGGTCTTAAATACTAAATTCGTAAAAAGAAAACTATGCCCTTAAAACACGTTCGACCGAACAAAAACAAGACGTAGCAGTTCGCACAGTCACTCCGCAATCTCAGTGATCCAGGGTCTCTGAAAAAAGAAAGAAAAAACATCATTACTAAGAGAAAATACTACACAAATTTTAAAATAACACATCTGATGATCTGGATGAAAAGTGAAATTTACCGTTTATCAGCGAGGGCTCCGTCGACTCGCGAGTACCACACTGATGCCGTTTTGAAAATGTTCTCCGCGCGGTACCCGTCCGTTCGCGATGAAGCCCTTGCCGATGAACGGTACATTTTCCCTTTTCATCCAGATTGTGATCAACATTTGATACCACCGCCTTCAACTAATCCTTGAACTTTATTTGTATTTCTGGCGGCGTAACTACTATTTCTCAGTCGCCGTTTTTGAGGGTAAAATCGGAAGTTTTGTTAACCATCCATCCGTACTTCCAAACTAAAAAAGGAGGGGAGTACGAGTTGACCTGGGTGCGAGTTGACCCGGGTACGAGTTGACTCGGGACGAGTTAACTCGGGTACGAGTTGACCCAAAATCTAGGTTTTAACTTGAAAAGGGTATTAATCAGTAAAATCCAATTTGTGGAAAAGTAATGCAGAAAAATAAATGCAGAGATTGAGAGTCGGTATCTGATACAAGGAACAAAGTTTGGTTATTAAAAATTCAGAGAGGAAAAAAAAAAAGGAAGTGCGCCCGATGTGGGGCTCGAACCCACGACCCTGGGATTAAGAGTCCCATGCTCTACCGACTGAGCTAACCGGGCTTGAATAAAGGCTCTTTTTGTGCAATATACTTAAATGTTGTAGTAGACTCGGTAATAGATTGGTTGAACTAGTATGAATGAACCATAGCCTTGGTCAAGGCGCCAGTTGTTATTCATCCCGGCCGTAGCGTGGTAAACGATATCCTCTCTAGCGCTATGCATGCGGTGCATTAAAAATACAGCGCGAACAGCAACCTCGTCCCCAGTGCTTACTTTATTTCCAAAGTTGTTTCCAATAGAGAGAGCAGGTAGTGGTGGGCGCGTACTGCTCGACATCTGGGGACAAGGTTGGTGCGAACAGCGACCTCACGCGGCCACCATTTTTATGCAAATCAGTTGGACCCGGATCTTCTACGTGATTGGATTAACTCAACTAAGAAGGTACTCGATTGTGTAGTAATATATTTGTGCTTATATTTACAGTTTTCTCAGTAATGATCAATGACCGCTATGATAAATGGACTGGCTGACAATGTCCACGCATTGAAGCATAGAGGTCAATTAAATGATTCTGTCCCTGCGGAGACCCGATATTCTAAATATTACTCCCTTCTCTTCTCATGGAATCGTCTCACAAAATCACTGGTAAGCCGATTAGTAAAACACTGTTAATACGACTGGCGCCAACCAGCGAGATACCGATGCAACTATGACTATCAGAAGAGGGGAGGCCGATCAGTGTTATCAATCACCCATGAGTGACGTAGTCACGATCCTTGAACTTCCCGGTACTAAAACGCGATACACATTGGCGTCACATGTTTACACGTAATTTGGTAATGTGTAGAAAGTTACATGTAGGCTACGCGAACGTCGAAAAACCGGACAAACCGAACCGGACGCGTCGTTGATCTTCAGCAGTTCATGCCTAGCGCATGCCGCCGATCAGTAAATATTTTTTGCCCCCACGTTGAGGAGTTCTGGTATAAGTGGTAAGTGTCCAAAAAATATTTGGAACATATTGGACATTCCGTCGTCGTGGTCGATGACATTACGTGTCGCCCTGCCGACCCGGTGATGTTCTGCGAGTGCGAATCATGTTCTGCCACTTTCAATTCATCTTTTTCTTTGTCACTTTGTCACTATGTCAGTTTGTGTTTACTTTATGCTTTACGTTTATCATGTTTTACTAGGCCTATACCTAGCTGAAGTTGATGAGGTAACTCCAGCTAGCCTTCCTCCATATGCCTATAACTTAGCAGTCAACCAAAAATAACATCTTTGAAGCATATAAGTAACTTAGAACTGTAACAGAGGGGCACTCAAATAATTTCCATCACAAAATAGAGGAAAATGTAGTCCGAGTAAAAACTTGGACCCAACTTATCGCCTTTTTTAATATTTGGAAGTTACTCGGACTAAGGAAAATGATTTAATCAGGAAAATGCTACTTCTGTTTCTCGAAACTTCAAGCCTTGATAAAAAATAAATCCAAGTGCAGAAGAAGAAAAACAAAAACTGTTTCTGTTAGCTTGGTTTGTCTACTTTCCAAGAAAAAAATATTTACATGTAGAAAATATACTTTGAAAATTCATGAGTTTGAACTCTTATCCGGAATTAACCAAATGTTAAAATTTACTGTTTTACGCATGTAGTCCATAATATTGCTTGCTCCTCATTGCATGCTGTGCCCAATGGCAGGGGTTGCATTCAATGTTGTTGTTCAGGCTGAACTGGTTCAGCTAAAGTTCAGGGTTTAGTTTATTTAATCTCTTATCTGAAGGTATTCAAGATTGTGCTACAAAAATATTGCTGTGTTGAATAGGTACATGTAGGGTAATATGCCAACATTGAACCATTTAACCCACTTTAATACAATGTACATATAAAAGCTCCTCCATGTAAACCATGCTCAGTCATAGTGAATAATGTATTATGAGTATGTAAACTTCAGTTATGGTATACTACATATGTAAACAAGTATAATGTACAGTGTTTACTCCAATATTAGTCTAATTGTAAATAAACATGTTTGCACAGTGCAATGAGTACATGACATTGTATGTAAAACTGTGGGCAAAGCTTCATTGTCATGGTGCTCTATTATTTCCCATCCATCCATTAATGATGTAAATTTATGCATTGTAGTTTGAAGAAAACCATGCTCTGACTGACAGAACATGAATGTGTATTGTTTCTGTGTTGATCACAAAGTGTATGTGAGTATGAGTGAGTCTTTGAGTACTATGAAGATACTCAGGTCTAGGCACTTCATATATGTACACACTCGCACATAACATACCTACCGTAGTGTGGACATTCCTTTGTTTTCATGTGGTTAAGAAAAACTGGAGAAAAAACTGACTCTTTTCAATTTTCATCCGTACCTGGAACACTCTTTCAAGTTTCAACCCAAATTGTTTATAAATTTTTTTGCTTGAGTGTTTGTCTTCATTTTGCGACAGATGACCAAACTCTAAAACTGTTTTATGGAGAGGGGGAAACCTTGTGTGGACATGGGAAAGTCCACACAATGTCTTCACTACCTGCACTGTGTGAACATCTCTTGTTCAGAGGTACACACAGTGACAGCACTGCCTGGCCAGTGGACAGGCAGCCTCCACCTATCTGTATGCACTGTACATGTATGCACACTCACCTACCATCCATGTTTATGCTCAAGTTTTGATCCCTGAGGTTTCCATTTTCAAATGTCAAAGTTCACATCCAGTGCCATGTGTACAGTCCACGTACATGTACACGTACTGCAATGCCTATTGGATTGATTTACATGTACAAATGTAGCTGTACACGATTTAATTTGTCAGTAGATTTGCTTTACACTGCATTAATTTAAGGCATAACCATCTGATCATGATTTATTTTATGCACAGGACAGCTGAAAATGAATCGATTGTTTCAATTTCAGGTAGACATGGTAGAGTGTACATGGTACATACATACACATGTAGTACAGCATTTTGATGTCATCTGCACTGGAGACCAAGGCAGTTATCATTCTCAAAACTAAAAACAAAACATTTGAAAACATTGAAAATGATGTTAATATATATGTATGTAAAGATCTGATTACATTGTAGGCTTGCTCATAGACGGAGCCCTACATGTACATGTACAATGTATACATGTACATGGGTCAAACTCAATCCATAAATGTGAGGTCCAAATGTGTTATATTTTTGTGTGTCCCTGTTACATTTGACCTATGTAATTTGCCATACAAGGATCACTGAAATTGACGTCAAACTATTTTTTATTTATTTATTAGGTACTCTGCTTTACATAATCATTCTTGGAGATAGGAGGCATTAAAGGATATTTCCTGAATTAACAAAATCTTACATGTAACTCGTGTCCTGAAGATTAAAGAGTGACTTTCGTGATGATGTCATGATGTGACGTCATCTTAAAGGTGCATATTTGAAGATCCTATCTAGAAAACTGTACGTCCGATCGGGTTGAAACTTGGTATATAGGTAGACCGGGATGTGTTATAGGTGATTTCATATAGATTTTGAATTTTTGAAGATGGTCACCATATCTCCCAACATGCTAAAGTCAAAATTCTTTCTGTTATGGGTTTGTTAGGTCAAAGAGGTATGCACAAAAAAGTGACAAAAGTGTGACGTCAGAATGACGTCATCAAAAATGCGATTTTTCAAAACACACATAAGGGAAGGTCTGATCGTCCTGAAACTTGGTCGGAGGATTGATAATGTTAATAATATGCAAAATCTAAGTGACATCACGATGACGTCATCGGCTGATTTTTTATGAATTTTTTTACTTACAAATTTGACACTGGCTTTGATCAGATCAACTCCAAACTTGGTGCAAATCAAGACCACATTGTAAATGTGTGCATTGACAAATAACGTCATCACGGGACATGTGACGTCATCCTAAATTTTCATTTTTTAATTGCTTATATGTACAGAACTAAAGGGCGATATGGGTTGAAACTTGGCATGCACATAAACAGGAATGTCTTTAAATGAAAACTGAAATGACTGCTTGATTTTTTTATTGATCTTTTTAAATTTCTAGTCATCGTATCTGCATAACGCATAACACATAACGCATAACAAACACGCTACAAGTACATTCAAAATTCGTTTTGTAACGTGATTTCTAGTTCGTGCATATAATAAATATTTAATATCTGGATAAATGCAAAACATAAGCTCATAAAAACATAAAGTCACAAAAACAAGCTCATAAAAAAATCATAATGTGGAAACAGATGTTCTGTTCATGGAACAGACTTAGATCTAGTTATCATTGCAACTGCTGCCAGCTTGATGCTCGGTCTTCTCTCTCTTGAAGAAATGGTATCCTTACAACCCCTGGGTTTTCATGTTATTCCTTGTCCACCTAGTGCTTTGAATGCAAGAGAAAAGGCACTCCACACATTACTGACATTAAGTATTGATTTTTTTTTGTATTGTACCCCACAGTTAAGCTGAAGCATGGCTGAAGCACGCAGTGCTGTCAAGGAGCCCAGAGTTGACGTCCTGTACTTTGAGGAAGGCCAGGAGGATGAATGGAAGGTTGGGTTGAGGGCGCTGCGGCGGAGCTGCGTACGCAGTTTCTACAAGACTCGGTAAGACAAATACAGTCGAAGTATAGGCTAACTACTTTCGCGCATCAATTTTCTCAGATGCAATATTTGAAGTCGCCTTGCCCAGCATAAAGTGTCATCAAACGTACCCATCCTACATGTACATTTATCTTCAAGTAAACTTGAATCCTCGATCCTGATTGGTCGATCCAATGTAACAAGTCATGCTACATATAACCATGTAGCACGGCCACAGTCCATACCGCACTCTGCGTATTGCACTATTCCAAGATGCGTGCGCCATTCCGCACAAACACGCATGTGTAACAGGATACGCACTGAAGTTTGTGTACAGCGTGCATTTCATCTTTATTGTGCGTAAAGTTTGCTTGAAGATACTTTCGCACATCAATTTTCTCAGATGCAATATTTGAAGTTAGCTCTCTTGCCTAGCCCAGCATAAAAGTGTCATCAAACCTACCCATCCTACATGTACATGTACATCATACAGTAAGTAAAGTGGAATTGATACATGTACCCGGTACTAGTACATGTATGTTAGTTGGGTGCGATGGGTGGATTTGCGCTTTCACTCAATCACGCAATAATGCATTTGTGGGATTGATCGATCCCGTGAGAAATCTCAAACATTACTAACTTTTTGAAAAAAATAATATCCTCCAGAGGTGTGAACTATAATGAAAAAGGTGATTGATTAAAAGCAGTGCAATCAACCGATGGCGGCATGAATCGATCGATAGCGCAGCACAATCGGCCGATGGCGCATATCCACCGATTGCGCCCAACATTATACTTTCAACCGTACAGTATCCATGCAGATGTGTTCCTGGTTTGTTATTACTCATTTGTGCCAAGGAAAAGGTAGTCAACTTTCATTCCCACATGTGTACGTGTACATGTTCATGTACATGTATTACGGCTCACACAGATATCTTGTGCTTTATGAATCATCTTGTTTAAAGCTACAGTCCATCATTTGTAATTTGTGCATTTTGTTCGTTTGAAGCAACAAAAGTGCTCAAAATCTAATGAAGGATACTGAACAACTAACCTGATGAAGTTTCAGCTAAGCTTCAGCTGTACATTCCGAGAAAAACAGCATTCTAAGATCTCAATTTCAAATCAAAAGTTAAGGAATCATGTTTTGAATTGCTTTGAATTGCAGCTACATACGCGACGTAGCGCACTGATCCGACGAATTATAACAACCGCGCGCGCGTGTGCGTCGTTCCAATACTTGTGCGCGCTGCGCTGAATAACAACCCGAACTACTAATTTAAATTTTCCTACGGTGCTTCTTAAGAATCACCGTTGGAAATGCCTTCTTTCGTTGATTACTTCAAAATGACAGCTTCCCAGAAAGAATAATTTCACAGGGAGTTTAGTTCCCTTACTATCTTTCAACCAAGTTTGTTTTTTAACAATAGTTACGCCAGTTACTTTTCAGATGGCTGCAAATGATGGACTATAGCTTTAATTTTTTTAAGGGTTGCATTTTCGGAAGTGCGTGCAGTAAAATACGGGTACCTTGAAGACATGCTGGTACAGTGTACATTATATTAATACTGTGCATTAAAACAAAAAAGTGGTCACCAAGTGAGGGTACATGCAATAGTTTCAACAATTTCTAAACGAGGTGTTTTACAAGGTTTTCAAGTATTTTCTAGTTTCATGGAGAAATTTGATGATCCTTCGAAAATCTCTACACCTGCTGGACACGTGTACTGTTTTTGTATGGTCTGTGTGCGTGTGAGCATAATTTAATGTACCTCTAACTATCTTGATCAAAGTTAAGGATTAACCGGGTAAACATTGACTGAAAATACAACACAATTATCAACAAATGAAGTACATGTATATGTACAGAATGGTACCAGTATTTTTTCTGAGCTTTGTACTGTGCACAATGCACATGTGAGTGAACAGTCGTGTGATCCTTAAAGCTTTGTGTTCGTGATGAAGTACATTTGTACTTGAACAGTTTTGGCAGCAATTTGCCAAGCTTCTTATCAACAAAGGGTACTTAACAATTTCCTTTTGGTAACACTCGAGCTAAACATAGTCATAAATTAAGGGTCAAGTTGAGTTTAAACAAGAATACAATTCCGTTTGAATCGCATCATGAAAACCTACCGGGATATATAATACTGAACAGCCATCCCAAAATAATGCTTTGGATAAATATGAAGGGATGCTCATTAGGCAAAAAAATCAATTGTTGTGTTGCCCTCATCCGACCGACCCAAAATCTTGAAATCTCCAGTTGGGTGTTTTTGTTTTTTTTCTACTTGAAAAAATTTAATAAACTCTTAGAATGTTACCGTTTCTGTTTCTTTGTTATGCCATAATTTTGCATTTCGTTACAAAATCGTAGTAGTACAGTTTGAATTTACCATATTTTGTATACATGTAACTTAGGCTGAAGGCAACACAACCATTTTTGTTTTGCCTTACATGCAAACAACTTTTGGTCATGTAGTATAATGCATGCATACTGGTGCATAGGGTACTCTGTATTGAGTGTTTATACAACGTAAATGCCAAAGTAACAGTATACTGCATCCTTTCTGTCAAAAATCTCAATGCCTTTCAGATCCTAGTTAAAACCCCTTTTATTTTCGTCTCGGTGGGGGGGGGGGGATTTTTTTTTTAAGTTTGTCTTTCAAAGTCCGTCATGTAAAATTCAATTGTTCACCACTCTCTTACATGTACATTGTAAAATTTCTACGTTAAATTTAGTTCCTAAGCAAACAAAATCAGATCATTTTTGAATGGGTTTCCATGGTGACATTGTACACGGTTTCCATTGCCATAGAAACCTTTCATATTGCAGAGGTACATGTAACCTAATAGTTGAACCAGTGTCAATGACTTAGGCCAAAAAAAAAATAAGTCGGTCTCTGGTCAGCGCGCGCGTCGATTTTAATCATGCGCGTCAATCTTTTTTTTTTCCAAAATGTTCCGCGGTAGCTCCAACAGCGCCCTCTATTGCCGCACCTACTCAATTTTTTTTACCAAAGAGCACCAAGGAATGGGAAATTGCACCAAGGCAAATGATCGAAAGCACCAAGGCAAATTATGGAGGACACCAATGTACATGAGGACACCAAAAAAGCAAAATAGTACCCCACCTTGTCTGTACAATTCAAGCTTGAAGAAAAAAAAAAAACTCCGCGTCGCCGCGTCAATTCCGGAACTTTGGTCTGACCAGAGACCGAATATTTTTTGGGGGGGGCCTTATCTCGCAAATTTTTTTAATATCAATATTTTTTCTCAAATAAACCACAAAAGGGAACTGACTAGGTGCATTAAAATAATGATTTTTCTTTTAAAGTTGAACAAAGAAATTGACCGGAGCCCAAACCTGTGACCCCGGATAACCACCAGGCTGCACAACTTTGAAATGTTATTAGAAGTGCTCCATGAACAAAGACATTTACAAATTGGGAAATCACAAACATAGGGCTGGATAGCTCAGTTGGTAGAGCACCGGAACGGTAACCCAGAAGTCATAGTTTCAAACCCCTCTCCAGTCAATTTTATGTGTTAAACTTAACAAAACAACAAGAATTGTTTTTTAAACTTTAGTTGCAAACTTGGAACGGTCTGTGGTCAACTCCCTTGGTAGAGCGCCGGAACGGTAACCTGGAGGTCGCAGGTTCAAACCCCCTACGGTCATTTTCTTTTTACAACTTATTATATTAAATTTTTTATTTGAAGGAACCTTATTTGGAATGGTCTGTGGCCAACCTCCTCATGGAACCTGCTAGTATCTGTGGCTGTCGTGTCACTTCTCATGATCACGGACTTTGAGATTTGTCAATCAATCAACGATAAGTTTTGGACACTCGGCGAGTATGTATACATCGGTAGAGGTGAGTGTATATCCATGATGTACAGGTTGAGTCCAAAAAAGCGGAGCCCAAATCCCAAAAATTTTATTTCAAATTTAAAAGAATATGTAGCACCAAGCATAATAATGACTGGAAAGCCAATTTCATAAGCTACTTTTAGATGAAAAAATTACTGAAATTGCTCAATCCGTTCATAGAATATTGCCATTTAAACACAATGACCCTAAAAGTAAAACCTCTGTTGTCCAAAAATGCGATTTCAAGAATCGTCTTCACAATTGTCTTCAAACATCACCAGCGACAAAACCTCAGTTTAAAAGTTTAAAATATTCAACAAAGTCCTTTTGAAAGTCCGTCTTTTAGTAAAAATGGATTTTATAAATCATATTGTTTGCCTAAGCGGGGTTGTTAATAAAGATATTGTGCACTACAGTTGTGGACAGTTGTTGAACAAGTATCCTGTGTCATTTTCTTTGTTGCTCCAAACAGTCAGAATACACACTAAACTGCTTTTAAGGTTATTGTGTTTAAATGGTGATATTCTTTGAACGGATTGAGCAATTTCAGTAATTTTTTCATCTAAATGTAGCTTATGAAATTGGCTTTCCAGTCATTATTATGTTTGGTGCTACATATTTTTTTTAAAATATGAAACAATTTTTTTTTTTGAGTTTGGGTTCCGCATTTTTTGACTCGCCCCATGTGAGCTGAGGCAGAGAAAGTTGCTTTGTACATATTAAAGTTGCATACAGTTGTACTCAATCATTTGGTGCAGCACAGAGTGACAGATGGGAAAGTTTGACATATGGTCAGATGATTATGAAATGACTTTATGAAAACGATATGCCGCTTTGTGATGCAAATTAATATGATCAAGCACAGCCGACTATATGTACTGGTACAGTCGTTGGAGGTTGAAAAAATTATCATACGAGTAAGGGACATGCTCTAAATTTGGGTCCACTTGTTGCCTGTCCCTGTTACATCTGAAATCTATGATTTCATCATTTTGATGCACTTTTCAATGCACTCGTCCTCCAAGAATGATAAACATTAAAACAAAATTTGTAGTCAGTCTTCATGATACTTGAGTGGCAAATTACAAAGTACCAAGATATAAGGGAAAGGAAAAATGTCACACTTTGGACCCTAAATTTCTAGAATGATCCATAAAGAATGATTGTATAGTGCATGTTCTTCTTTTTTTTCCCCTTTTTTTTGGAAGCCACCTGTTTTTAATCAAAATTGTGCTGAGCATTTTTGTTCTTCTTATCTCCAGGGCCACCGTACTTCTACCTGAAGGTCTTGATTGTATCTCTCTTGGTCGGCGTTTGTTTCTTCGTATCACTACTCCACGTCAGACGCTACCTGCTTCGTATACTGCTGTCTTACAAGGGATGGCTACGTAAGGACCATTTTCTCTCTTTTTTGTTTGTTTATTGTTTATTTCGGAATAAGATCCAGTGGTGGTGGATAGGGACATGGGCTAAGTATGATTTATGACACTGGTATTACTCTTTTGTACATTGAATCTCTTGTACGGACCTTTTCCTGTTTGTCAAATCAAACAGTTGCACAGTGACCAATCAGATCACAAATTTTGATCACGTGACCACAGTATTTGGTCAAACCTGGTCACAAGCATTGTGAGTGCCATGGTCCAATAGTTGCGCTGTTTGACCTAAGCGACATTGCGGGGGTTCGAACCCTGGTGGGAAATGAGGTGCTTGTGTTCTTGGGCAAGACACTTTACTACAATTGCCTCTCACCACCCAGGGTATAAATGGGTACCTGTGAAGGTAGAGAGCAGATTGCACTGATCTCGAGCTGCTTCCAGTTGAGACCTTTGGTATAAACCTCAAGATAAGCATCACATTTTTATTATCACTAGGCAAAGTCAATGTGGGCGGAGCTTAAGGCCATATCAGGAAGGGTCCATTGTAAGGCAGTTTTATATGACTTGTTTTCCTTCCCCCTCCCCCCTCCTACGTTTCTCAGATGAGACTCCCAAGAACCAGTCCTGGACCACCCTGGCCTGGGGTGCCTGTGTCCGCATCATCTGTGGCCAGACCTTGAGCTCGTTGGTTCCGGCGCTGAGCCCAGGCACCTATAGCTTCCAGCTCAGCCTGCCCCGCATGCCGGTACCATCGCTGGACGACACCATCCGACAGTTCCTGGAGTCCATGAAGCCACTGCTGGATAAAGAGGAATATGAGACACTGCAGAAACAAGCCAAGGTAAGGGCTCTCTGAAATACAATACACATTTACACCTGGAGCCTTTCCTAAACTAAACTGGCATTTTATAAATAGAGAAAAGTTTCACATTTTTCTATTGTGACGAGTCATTTTTGACAGTTGACGAAACGGCCAATTGGCTTCTCTGTTGGCGATTTATTCAATTCCTGAAAGACGAAGACAAAATATACATGTTGTCAGGTCTTCGCACGACAAGGGTAAACAAATCAGAAATAAAATGAAACAATGTTTAGACTTGATATCCAAAAGGAAACATTAAATACTAAGTAAATAATTTAGTAATGTTAATTTAGGCTATTTAACACTATTTACACTCAGCTTGAAATAATATGAATTTATATAAAAACTTGAAGTTCCCGCCAAAACTGTTCTTGGTGTTGCCATCTTTGCATTTGCCCCGAGTAAATGAAACAAAGTAATGAAAATGTAAATCTCATGAATCAAGGAGCATCATACTTGCAGTTTATACAATTAAATGCTAAAAGGAAAGTGGGAATACAGTATAACCCGACACTATAAAGTTTATGAGTTTCAGACTTCAGACTTTGGACTCGACACATCGGTGATCTTAGTCTTCAGAGCAAAACAACAAAGTTATTATTTTACATGATGAAATCTCTGTCAACATGATAAACTTACACTTAGATCATAATGACATATTCTAAAAGAATTAAAAGCGGGGTATCTTACACTCGTTTATCTTTAAAGCAATTATATGTACACTTGTCACACTATTTATATTTCCTTTTTTTTTAAAATTCTCCCATAGCATTTCAAGAAAACTGTGGGGCCCAAGCTGCAGAGATTGTTGTACCTGAAGTCCTGGTGGGCATCAAATTACATCACAGACTGGTGGTAAGAAGCTCTTAGAAATTTACATATATTCAGTGGAAAAAACCTGGTACACAATAAGTATGGAAGACAAGAAAAGGACCACCCATAACGTATGTAACCAACCTGCCAGACATTAACGGTCACACATCTGAAATGGTTCGGTACAGAAAGAAATTATTTCCAGAAAAATTGTGCCTCCAAGTTATTTCTGGCTCCACTTAAGTACCCTTTTTTGCTTCTAGGGAGAAGTACATCTATCTGATGAACCGGTCGCCCATCGCAATCAACTGCAACTACTATTGCTTGGGCAATAGTTTCTGGAAGCCCACCCATGTCCAGACAGCAAGGTATGTGTTAGGCCTGTTAATTGACCATTAACTAGCTCAACCACTGTACGTATCACACTGGCCAGTGTGATACCTTCAGTATGACTGATAATTTTCAGTAAATTTATCATTTGCCGTTAACTTTCTTTCCACTTTAGGGCTGCTGCCAAGAGCTATGCTTTCATGTCCTTCAAGCGGAAGATAGAGAGAGAGCAAGTGCCCCCTCTGGTGATCCGAAACACCATCCCAATATGCATGCACCAGTATGAGCGGCTATTTGCCACTGTCCGGTAAGTTTTCCATGGCTGGACATGTTCCCAGTATACATTTTGGCACTGTAGGCTAAGAACATTGTTTTTCATCATCAAATTAGCACATGGGCCCAGGTTCACGGAGCTGCGAGGCAAAAAAAATACTTCTTAAACGTAGAGTTGATCATTTGCAGCTGTCCAAAAACGTAACTGATAAAATTATTGTTGAAAAGCATACTTGGTTTTAATGTATATGGGATGAAACTCCCTGTGAAAGTATTCTTTCTGGCGTGCTGTCATTTTGAAGAAAACAATAAAAAAAAAGGCCATTTCCATTTTGGAAATTTCCGTTAGTAGTTGGTTTGTAATTCGGCCAATCTGTGAATGGGTGCGCGCAAGCGTTGACACGAGGCATGCGCGTAGCTGCAACCGCGGAGCTGCAACTGCGGAGCTGCAGTCTGCTGAATGAGAAGTTGTCCCGAACCCTGATTTCGGGCGCAATTTAAAACGTGACATTGCAACTTTTGAACTGAAACCGAGATCCTAGAATATTGTTTTCTTAGAATATACAGCATTCACAGAGCTAACAGTTCGTCAGGTTAGTTGTTAAGTACCCATTTTGAGCACTGTTGTTGTTTAAAACGAAAAAAAAATGCACAAATGATCTACCCTACCTTTAAGCATTTGCCAAACAAGGTATGACACGTCTGTGATTAATACGCATTGCAACAAGTTGCAATGAAGCAGACGTCTGTGTGTTTCCTAGTTTTTCAGGAAAATACTAAAGTAAAGTATCGGAACTGTTAAAAATGGTTGTAGTAATTCCCATGTAAGAAAACCTTTTAACTGAAATCTGTGAGCCTGCAGCAGACATCTTTTCATTTCTAAAAACTGGAAGGTTATATTAATAAGCAAGTTTTTTCCTTCCTTGTTTGTGTGATCAATTTCACAGAGTGCCAGGTGAAGATTTTGATGAGCTTGTCCACTATGATTCCTCAGTTTCCAAGGTACAGTCAACCCTTAATGCATGCAAAGTTCATTTTATTTACTTGTTCGTAAGACTTTTAAACAAAAACCGCTGCACACTGCTTGCTGGCTTGAATAACCTGAACTATACAAGTTACTGCAGACTTTTATTTTTTTTATCCCTCTGAAATAGAAATAGAAAGGTCCACAAGGATCAAAATAATAGGCTTTTGTAACTTATAAAATTTACCAATTAATTTATTCCTCAGAATCCGCATCTGTAGTTGTGGAAAAGGTGTTTAGTGTGGTACAGAATCTAAAATTAATTCCCAAGTGGAGTGCAGGAAATGTTTATAAAAAAAATATGAGTTTCCTTACACAGCTGTGGGAGTGTATTGGAACTAAATACCTCAAAAAAAAAGAGAGTCCACACTCATTGGAGGGGTCATTATTTTGAATCTGATCGTCTGATCATAACGTCATTTATATAGACCTTTGGGGAATGTTGTTGGCTACATTTTGATACCCCCTTTTCTACCAAAGACTGTTAATCATCCAACATTTACGATCCAACGGTTTATGAAAAATTACGCAGTTTGAAAAGTTGCAAATTTAAAGAGTACGCGAGTGGAAATTGCTGCGTGACAATGTCACACTGCCCGAAACGAATGGCATTGGAATACCGATCAGTGCTTGCATGCATAGGAGCACACGAATTGAATTACCCGCGCTTTGTTCGGGCACTGTGCAGTCGATAGGGGCCAGTGGTTACACTTATAGCACTTTCTCCTCGCATAATCTTTAAATTTGCAACTTTTTGAACTGGGTCATTCCACCGGGTTGGGAAGCAGTGCATGTTACATCCATATACTTGGTTATATTATGAAAAGTATCAATGCATTCTAAACAATTGCTCAACATAATATTTGTCTGAGGGTGTTTCAATACTTGAAAAAGTTTGAAATCATTTGGAAGTACTTTGACAAAAATATGACCCAAAATGCATTAATTCGGATGCAACATTGACACCGTGTCTATGTTACATCCAAATATTCTTTTTTTGCCATTTTTTACACGCATGTAAAATATTACCCAAACTGACATTGCATATTTACAACTGGACACCTGAGCACCAAGAAAAGCTTTTGTTTTGGTATAGTCAGGGTTCAAACATAGCAGAAGCAATACCTCAAGTGTGGATGTAACGGTGTCAAAATCACTCATTGCAAGTGTGGCATTTGGGTTTTACACCGTGTAAATGTTACGTCCACACAACCAAGCTATCATTTCTGCTCCATTTGATACCTGACTACCATAACAAAAGCTTTTCTTATTGTGTTGCACATATAGTAAGAAGTACCGATACGCAAAGTGAATTTGGGTAATGTTTCGCAGAAATTTTAAAAAAGGTACATATGTCATATTCGAATGTAATACTGACACGGTGTCAATGTTACATCCAAAATGACATTTTTTGCTCATATTTTTGGCAAAATACATTGAAATGATTTCAAACTTTCTGCAGTAGTGAAACACCCAACAACAAATATTATGTAGATCAACTGCTAGCAAGGCATTCATGTTTTTCTTAATATGGTCATGTGTCACACTTTGTTCCCCAACCCGGTGGAATGACCCAACTGCATCATTTTTCATTAGCTGTTGTCCATCTTGGATGATTAACAGTCTTTGGTATCAAACTGAGTATCAAAATGTTGACCCCTCCAATGAGTGTGGACTTTTTTTCCTTTTTTTTGCGGTGTTTATTATAATTGCTCTTAGCATAAGGTTTGTCGTTAATACCAAATAAAAATCTTTCAATTTAAAAAAAAAATCAACACAGCACATAGTCGTTCGCCGACGGGGCTACTTCTACAAGTTGGATATGTTTGACACCATGGGTCAGCAACTCTCACCTTTGACCTTGGAGCAGCAGTTTGCTTGGATCATTGAAGATGCGGACAGGAAGGAAGGTATAACCCCGTGACTTCTCTGAGGAGCCATTGTGCGCCTCGGTGCAAACTGAACAGAATGTTTACATCACTGGCAAGTTTCGACTTTCATCCCGAAAAATACATTTTGTTTTCAAATTGCCATTTTAACTAGCAATACAAAATTTATTATTCACTTTTGAATAAGACATGGAACAAAAATAAAACAACCCACATTTAGTCATGAATTTATTTAGCGGTCAGACATAATTCAGGTTTTTTGGGGTGCGTTATGGACAGAAAAACAACCCAAAACCAAACTGTATTTTCGGAGGTTGAAAAGGTCCAAAATAGAAAAAAAGTGAATATTTCCAGTTAAATAAAACATAAAAAACTTTAATATCTGCCATGAGAAGTGTTAAATCATATGTGAGGCAATCAAGCTAAATGAGTCGTTTGTCGACCCTGGTCAATTTTTTTTATTACAGATTTGAAAAGAGCACAATCTCATCATTACCGCATGCAAACCGCATGCTGATACCATCTTTAGTTCAAAAATTATGGAAGTCGGAACACCAAGAGATGTGATGAAGTGATGTGATGAAGTGGCCCTATTTTGGCCTGAATCTCCAAATAAAAATTCCTGACAAACGACTCATTTAGCTTGATAGCATCACATATGTCCAAAATATTCGTCACGTGATTGGAAGTTTAAACAAGATTTTTTTTTTCTGTTTTAGTGCCTGTGGGCTTCTTTGAGTTTGTTCGATTAGTTTTTATATACATAAATTGATGTTGAAATTGTTCAACAGTAAACTGAAGTACAGGAAAGCTTCCATTAGCGACACAAATCCTGCTTTGTTCACAGTGCATCATGGGAAATCTGTTTGTAGACAGTACAAGTTGTTATTTTGACGATGTAAATGTTAAAAATGTTTGCCCAAGTGACAAGTATGTACTCTTGTCAGTGACAGGTCAGATTACAAGAACCTGGGATGAGCAGCGACAAAAAGAATGTCTTACGTCTTAGCTCAT
Source organism: Patiria miniata (assembly GCF_015706575.1). Taxonomy (NCBI): domain Eukaryota; kingdom Metazoa; phylum Echinodermata; class Asteroidea; order Valvatida; family Asterinidae; genus Patiria; species Patiria miniata. Next base: position 19,047,336 of record NW_024037076.1, on the reverse strand, counting down.
TTGAATAGCTTGTGACTTGGCTTGAGACTGGACAACTTATGATTGACTTGTGATTGACTTGTGATTGACTTGTGATTGACTTGTGAGGACTTAACATCTCTGAAGAGCCTACTCATTTTCTTTGCGGCAAAATCGATTGCCACATTTGCATGGAACGTGTGTAAATCCCATGATTTTCATCGTTCCCTCATTATTTTCCTGTTTATTTTTTTTGTAACTGCTAGCCGAGGGCAAGGGCTCAGCGGCCAGTTCCCTGGGTGCCTTCACTGCGCTGGACAGATCGGACTGGGCCACCAAGCGCAGCAAGTACATGTCATCGGGCGTCAATCAAGACTCACTGGATATCTTATCTAAGGCTGCCTTCCTGGTAAGTGGGTCTGTTGTACTTCTTGTGCAGCTCTGCGGTGATGAATATAACAAAATTTGATTCCACGTTGTGGTTCATCATCGGTCTGGAAACCTCGGCCCAATTTGATGGCTCTGCTAACCACAGAAGTCTGTGCTTACGTCCACTGTGCTGTTCTAACAGCGCCTGCAAAAACATTTCTGTCCTTACCCTGTAAGCACAGATCCTTGGGTACGGGATTACGCATGCACGTATTATTAGACGAAATGACGCGCTAACCTGTAAAATATGCTTACCGTACGCGCAGAATTTCTGTCACGGTACTTGGGGAATTTTCGCTAATGGTAAGCAGTCCCATGAAATTGGGCCCCAATGTTATGAGGACAGGCAAGACCCTTAAAGGTACAGTCCATCATTTGTAATTTGTGCATTTTGTTCGTTTGAAGCTACAAACATGCTCAAAATCTAAAGAAGGGTACTGAACAACTAACCTGATGAAGTTTCAGCTCAGCTTCAGCTGTATATTTGAGAAAAACAGCATTCTAGGATCTCGATTTAAAATCAAAAGTTGCTGAATCATATTTTGTTATGGGCCTAAATTCAGCGTCCGAGACACGTTCTCACCGAGACGATTGCAGCTACGCGATGTCGCGCACTGATCCAACGAATTATAGCAACCGCATGTGCGTCATGCCAATGCTTGCTTGTGCTTCACCGAATAAAAATAACAAACTACTAACGGAAATTTTTGGAAAGGCCTTCTTTCGTTGATTTCTTCAAAATGACAGCTTGCTAGAAAGAATAATTTCAAAGGGGGGTTTAGTCCCATACTATCTTTCAACCAAGTATGTTTTTCAACAATAATTACATCAGTTACTTTTTGGATAGCTGCAAATGATGGACTATAGCTTTAAGGCATCTGAAATTGCAGTGCGCCTTGAGGATTCTACCTTGCCATATTTCGTGGATACTTATATATGCACAAATAATGCTGTACCTGTTTTGTCACAAGTAGATATTTACATTATTTGACCCTGCATCGGAGGTCAGAACGACAATGACATTTCGCCATTTTCTGACGCTTCATTTGAGGAAGATATTCAGTCAGTGTTGGACTCGCCATATACACTGTTTTTCACCAATCCAAATTCTTCGTCTACACCGATAATATTTGAGTTGCGTGTGTATTTACATTTGAAAAATGGACACATACACCGTGGTGGATTTTGATAAAGGTTTCTTCCGAGATTTTCTCTCAAACAAGTTAGGTACCGTTCCTAATTTTTGTTTGGTTTTGTTAGGTGATACTTGAGACCTGCGAGTTTGACAACCTGAGCGACCGGGCCAAGTACCTGCTTCACGGCAGCGGCTCCTCGCACTGGTTTGACAAGAGCCTGTCCATGTTTGTCTTCACGGACGGCAAGTTTGGCTACAACGTGGAGCACTCGTGGGGCGACGCCCCCGTGGTGGCTCATCTGCAGGAGTACGCTTGCACTGACGAGTGAGTTTGAGGCGTTTTGAAAAGGGGGATTTTCTATTGGACTGCTTGGCAGGGAGTAGATTGCACTTCCCGACTACTCATGAGAGCTTGTAGGCACTTAGGAACACTTAGAAACGTACCTACCGATTTAACGAGAAAGTCCTTGCTCAAAGTGAAGATAGGACTGGCACTAAATACCATGTGAAATTACTCGGCCTGAAATGGTATCATTCGGAAGAAAACAATCGTTGAAGGTGGTTTCAGAAAATATGCCGGTGGACACATTTTTTATTTCCTGCCTTAGTAACAGATTCCAGTTACGAGACCCTAAAATTGGTCATACATTTTCTCAAAATGTAGAGTATCCACTGAGCTGAAACTTCAACAAGATAGTTGCTTGGCACCCTTCCTAAGATTTAGGACAATTTGGTGCTTTGAACAAAAAATTGCACAAAAGCAAATGATCCCGTGTACCTTTTGAGTGTGCAGAACACACGATCTGCGCGCGTTTGGCACAAAGTACCCAGGTCAAATTCTGTTCACAAGCCTGTTGTACCTTCAGACTAGGAATCAGTCTTCTATCCAAGTCGTATTGCAGACATTTGAATTTTTGTACAATCCTGAAAAATGGTGTGAACGTAGTTGAAACATTGAAATGAAACTTCACTGTATTTCCACACAAAAAATTGAAACATCTTTGTATTTTTACTCTGATGACAAAGTGTGGTGTTGGAAATAAACTAATTTTGCTTTCATATGTTTTGCATAAAAAAAAGTAGTTTGTGTGGGTGTAATAAGCTCCGATTAGCAGTTTTTTAAATGCAGTGTTGTTTGGCTACCATTCTGTTTTAAATCATTAATAAATAATGGTTTCAAACATTTAGAAAATCAAAATGTAGAGTCACAACCTTAAAGTTGGTTCATACTTAATGTGAATGTGAAAGTAAAGCGAATTTGATGTCAGGAAATATTCGCTGCGGTATTCCCAAATATGCGGCGTGAATACTTGCCTTGATGCCACAGATTTGCATTCGCCGTCGCGCCGAGTATGAACCGGCCTTATGTCAGAATGCATGTTACGAGTGGTTTCTTTTGATGTTGCAGGGTGGAGGAGCAGCGTTATGGCCCCGACGGTCACTGCGTACCCATGGAGGGCTTCGTCCAGGCTGCCATCAAGGCCCCGGTCTCCCTGGAATGGGACATCAGCGAGGAGATGGACGAAGACATCCATGACGCTGTAGCCTTTGCCATTAAGGTAGGTGACTAGCTAGGATTGGGGATCCATGTGGTACTTTCCTCACCTTCCACCTCTGGGACTCGGATTCAATTTCTGAAAATGTCGTCATTGTTTTCAAAATAATGCTTTAAAGCAACAGTCCATCATTTGCAGCTATCAAAAAAGTGACTGGCATAATTATTGTCGAAAAACATACTTGGTTGAAAGATAGCAAGGGGACTAAACTCCCTGTGAAATTATTCTTTCTGGAATGCTGTCATTTTGAAGAAATCAACGAAAGAAGGCCTTTCCAACGGTGCGAGACGCACCGTTTGAAATTTCCGTTTGTAGTTCGTTTTTTTTATACGGCGAAGCACAAGCAAGCGTTGACACGACGCACATGCGTGCGCGCGCCCTCTATAATTCGTCGGATCAGTGCGCGACATCGCGTAGCTGCATTCGGCTCAGTAAGAACGTGTTCGGACGCTGAATTCAGGCCCAATTCAAAACATGATTCAGCAACTTCAAGATCCAAGAATGTTGTGTTTCTCTAAGCTGAGCTGAAACTTCATCAGGTTAGCTGTTCAGCATCCTTCTTTAGATTTTGAGCACGTTTGTTGCTTCAAACGAACAAAATGCACAAATTACAAATGATGGACTATACCTTTGACCCTCCCTCTCTGGCTGGCAATTTCAACAAGGCCGGCCCAGCAGTCATAATAAATCAAGTGGATGTTTTTAACAGTTGAGTGCTCCCTGCCTTCATAAAGCAGGATTGACTGGCTGTGATTGTTATGAAACCTGATATACATGTGTGCCTACCAGTCACCTGCTTTTGTCTGTTAATAATTTTGATTGTTACAGTGCCTATAAGAAATGTGATCTGAATGTTAGTGACTAGCCTGTGTAAAAGGCATGGCAGGGGAAGGGGATTGCATTTTTGACTGATCTAACAAAAGGAGGGTTAATCATGTTTCTCTCATTGGTTTGTCAGCTTGGAGTCAAATTGGCAAATATTTCGTTAACAATTTGTTAAATTTTACTGGAAAATTACAGCAGTTAGGCTTTAGATTACTTATGCAGTCAAATTTGATAGTGTCCCATGGAAAATTCTCAAAGTGCGACAAGGCCCTGAATCAGGCAATGCAAATGTTTAATCATGCTTGTTTTTGAAGTCGTCACTCAAACCTTAACCCTAATTCCTTGGGCATTTTTGCTAGGATGCAACCTCAATCCTGCAAAATCCTCCGTTTTTCTTGAATGTGGTTCTTGGAGGGGTGACCACTGCCTCAATCCTGCAAAATCCTCCAGCAATCACTGTCAATATGTTGAGGCAGAGCCAGTGACATCCTGGAGCAAGTGCGGAGGATTTCAATTATAATCTAGGCCCAAATTTATGCACGGCTGAGCATAAACAACACAAGGTCGGGCCCAGGACCTTGACACAGTGCATCCTCCAAAATTAGCCACACATTTGTGCCATATAGCCTCAATCCTGCAAAATCCTCCATTTTGCAAAGAGGATTTTCTAGGATTTGGGAAGGATGGAGTTAAAGATTCATGAGATAAATATTAAAAAGCTAAAAGCTGTGCAATATTTTTACTTGGATACATACTGAAATGTTCATTTTTCCCCCTGTACAAATTTGATTTGAAGCCACACCTTTTTGTCAACACGAATATTGGCCTAAGCTGCCAAAGTTAACTGGCCAAAGTTACTCTAATAATCTTTTAGCTTGTGTGGAGCTCCAAGTATATAAAGCATTTGCTGTAATTTGTCCAACCATTTGTGTGATTCTCCTTTTGTTTAATGCAGAACAACGATGATCTGGATTTGTGTGTGCTGAATCATGATGCCTACGGGAAAGGCTTCGTCAAGAAATGCAAAGTACGTTGGAAGCAAACAGTGCAATCTCATGTCAAATTCTTTCGTTTTAAATGTTGTAAAGGTTTACAGTAGTGGACATTTTAAAAACGCTACAAATGGTTCTGAAATGACAAAAACTCCCCTTCTTTCCAAGTCGTCATTGTCAAAATAACACATAGCTAGCCTTCCCCTGCAGACATAAACAAACAACATGAGTTTTGTACGTACATATAGCTGCGGACTATTTATCGATAAATTATTAATGATAAAAATTTCAGTACAATTTCCTGTTACATATTGTATCGTGAAAAGGTGGTATTGTTACGCCCTCATTACCCGGTAGCCTACTTCAATTAATTGATTGAGATTTTCGATTGAGATTTTTCCAGATTTTGGGATTTTTTTTTTTTGAGGGGCCTAAATATGAGAAACTTATCACCGCTAGACTATAAAGAAGAAAGAGTGGGCGTGTTCATTTGTTCAAACCATGGACGAAAAATTCAAGAGAACAAAAGAGAACGATATCGTCCACGATTCCCAGCATACGTCCACAATTGGGGTCGTATACAAAACATATGGGAGTCTTCCTAAAAAGTTAGAGTACAAACAAAAGAGGGACAATAGGACGTCCACGATCGACGGTGGGAACACGTTTGTGTGCATGTGTGTGTGGCTGTTCATGAGTTGTTCACGAGTTGCTAGCTCGACCGTGCAGCAGTCGTCGGGCGGCAAAGGAAAGGCGAAGCCTCGTATCACTATGTGTTTCTTGTCAAAAGTTTGCATAAAGGAAATGGCATTTTTAAGGAGGGCTGTTTAATGCAAATTTATACATTTACCACACACCCTATGTTGTTATGGGGCCTCGGCAGCCCCAAATCCTCTGCCAATATTTCATGAATTTTTCAGTTTGCCCCAGTCTCTCACCCCAGGCAATCTCTTTGTTCTGTTCCCAGGTCAGCCCTGATGCCTACTTGCAGCTTGCCCTGCAACTGGCCTTCTACATGGACGAGGGCAAGTTTGCCCTGACATACGAGGCCTCCATGACCCGCCTGTACCTTGCCGGCAGGACCGAGACCGTCCGACCGCTCACCCAGGACTCCTGCGACTTTGTTCGGTCAGTGACTGCCAACTTTGGGGTTATATTTCTTTTCAATTTTTTTGCAAGTGCTCTGTTAATGTGGCACTCCTAAAATTATGATTGGAGGCTTTTCTGATGTTCAACATGCAGCAAATTTATTCTCTGTCATGGCGAAGACAGAAATACACAGAGGGTCTTCGGCAAAATTATGTATGAGCTTGTGCCCGATACAAGACGTTTAGGGCGCTGGATGAATTTGAATTTAAAAATAGTGTTTTGTGAAATGTGAATTAATGGGGGTGTCTTTTTATAATCCCGACTTTTCTATCTAGATTACATTTTCTGTCAAAAAAAATCTGTTTTTTATGACAGAAATGTCTTGAAACTTTTAAAATCTTTTTTTTTAACAAAAAAGATAAATAAAGTGTTACAAATAGGATTTTTAAGGGCCTTTAGAGCCAGTTGGTGTAAGGCTCGCATGCCAATGCAAGTGTAAATTTGGCGCGTCAAATTAACCTCACACTTGCACTTTTCATGAAGTGTAAACCTGCCATAAGCTCCATGGAACAACTGAGTGTGGTAAACCTAATTGATGAGCAGGTTTGTCTTGACTTCAAAGGTTTATTTTGTCAATTGCAGCCCAGAATTTGAATGAGGCTCCTTTTCTCATCCACATCTCTCATTTTTCTATTGCTGCGCAGAGCGATGATGGAAGACAACCGCTCAGCCGAGGAGAAGATCCGTCTTCTCCGCAAGGCCTCGGACGCCCACACCAAGCTGTACAAGGGCTGCATGAGCGGCAAGGGATGGGACCGACATCTGTTTGCTCTCTACGTGGCCTGCAAGGGTCTGAATTATGTGAGTCACCCTTCTCACATGCACACACACACCACTCAAAATAAATTGAAGCATTAGTGTTGCAAAAATGAACTAACCTGTGGATGCCTCACACAAATTTAAAAAAAACACTGTCTGTTTTGAAGATGTTGGGCCATTACTCCACCACGCTTTGCAAAGGCTGCAGACCATTTCAAACTGGCTTTACAGAGTTGCGAAGAATCTAATTATTCAAAATATTTAAATCAAGGTTGTTCAAAACACGGCGTGACCACGTGCGCAAGCCATCAAAAGAGTGACAGTGGCATTCATTTGGAACAATTTTTAGAATTTAGCTTATGGAAATTTATACATAAATTCTCTTTTCTGTAACCCAAATCTGTTTGAGTATACCCAAGTCGCTCCCTTGCTTTTTGGTTTGGCGCTCATGTAAGAAAGGGTACTCAATAAAAAAAAGTTTAGGATGTACTGAAGAAAATGTCTGAAAAATCTCAATTAGACCACATGTAAGAATGGGTCCAGATTTTTCCCCAGCCCCCCCACCCTCCTAAAATAAGAGCAACCTTGGCATTCATGACATGAAGTCGGTTTTTGTATTGACAGCCCTTTGTCCCAATGTGACTAAAACTATTTATGCTAAAACATGTACATATTCAAAGCCGACAGAGGCCCCCCCCCCCCATGTAGTAACTGTATAATACTTGACCAACATTGATGCTTGTTTATGTTATTGTTGATGTTCAGAGAACCATGTATAAATAAAAAGTGTGTGCGTGTGGCTTTTAAGTGTGCCAGTATTTTACACAAGAAGGTTCAATGCAAGTAATGCAAGTACATTGCAATAGCTAAAAATAGAGGTCATTAAGTAGTCCTTCAGTTTTTGAAATTAAGCATTCTTGAAGTTGGATAACTCCTAAGGAGTCATCTTGATAATCCCGAAAAAGTTTCAAGAGAAAATTTCCCTGATTTTTGTCTGAGAGAAACTGTACATTTCTCAGGGGACTCTTTGGGGAAGACGTTATCAGCCACAGCGTGATAGAGGAGGATTGTTCCCACGACACAGCACCCAGGTTTCTGCTGATCCAGATGCAACCTTGGCATTCATGACATGAAGTCGGTTTTTGTCTTGACCGCCCTTTTGTCCCAACGTGACTGAAACTACTTATGCCAAAACATCTTTTTGTTTTTCATTCAGTGAATCATAAGTCTTTCTGGTCTGTCTTCCCCCCCCCCCCCCCCAGGAAAGTGAGTTTCTGCACCATGCCCTGACCCACCCCTGGACCCTGTCTACCAGCCAGACACCCCAGCAGCAGATTGCCGGCAATCGCTCAATCAACACCATGGAACACAGAGACAAGGTGAGGTCCCACCTTACAAATCTAACTACAGGGTGACCCAAAAAACATGCAACCCTAAAACATTTGCCTAGATCGGTGGATTTTTATGTTTTGGGTATCAGATTGAAACTTAGAGGTTTTTCTTTCAGATACTGAAAAAAGCCCCATGAAATTAGCACCTTGGGTTGTTGAGAAAATGCCAATTAAGTAAAAGTAGGCATTTTTCATCCTGTACACAAGTACTTCAAACAGTGAAACATTTTACTGTAAGCCTACTGTGCAATTATCCTTCAACTGCGCAATTTCTTTAATATTTGACATATTTATGATGCTGAAAAGGTTTAAAATAGGACTGAAAAGGATGAGATACCTGTTCAGGGGGAAAATAAAAGGTAAATTCATTTGTTCTCTTAACTCTTTCAGTGCCTGCGAAATTTGAAAAGTTTAACCCTAAAGTGCCCAACTTCGAGCGTTTTTGTTAATTGTTCGAAATTCCGTAAAAAAAAAAAAGTAAATAAGTTTTACTCACTAAATTTGTTGTTGTTGCTCTCTGGTATATCCTTGATATATTGTAAAGTCAAAAGTAGTCACAAACATAGCGATACACCCTGAAACACTGGCTTAAACACAGGGTAATTCCGCTCTTTTTGCAGAAAATACGAGATTTAGTGCTACGCCCTCTCGCAAGAACTCAAAATGAAAAAATAAATATAGGTCGTACATGCATGAAAATGGTACCATTAGAAAGAGCGAGAGCGCCCCCTTTTGATAACATATTTACTCTACCTCGTACATGTACGAGGTTTGGCAATTTTAAGTACGAACATTACCTCGTACATGTACGAGGTTGGCGCTTTTGTACTAACAAATATACCTCGTACATGTACGAGTTTGGCACTGAAAGAGTTAATTTTGTCATTATGTGCTGGGTTTGTAAGGGTTAGGGCATGCACAAATAGGTGCAATGAAAATCCCTCACTGTGGTAATTGTTGTGTACAGGATGGAAAACGACTTCTTTTATGTAATTGGCATTTACCCGGCAACTCAAAGTGGTATTTTCATGATTTTTTTCAGTATTTTGAAAGAGAAAGCTCTCAGCTTTAATCTGATACCCGAAACATAAAACTCACCAATGCCTTTTTTTTTGATGGGCAAATGTTTAAAGGTTGCATTTTTGGGTCACCCTGTACAGGACTTAACCCTAACTCCCTAGGCCTTTTTGCTAGGATGTAGCCTCAATCCTGCAAAATCCTCCAATTGGCCTCATGGAAAAATAGCATATAGCCTCAATCCTGCAAATTCCTCCGTTATTTCTTGAATATGGTCCATGGAGGGATGACCACTGCCTGAATCCTGCAAAATCCTCTGGCTATGTCTGTCAATAGGCTGAGGCAGAGGCAGTGACATCCTGGAGCAGTGCGGAGGATGTCAAGTATAATCAAGGACTAAATTTATGCACGGCTGAGCATAAACAACACAAGGTCCGGCCCAAGACCTTGGCACAGTGCGTACTCCGAAATCAGCAACGCACTTTTGCCATGTAACCTCAATCCTGCAAATTCCTCCAATTTGCAAAAAGGATTTTGAAGGATTCAGGGCGGTTAGGGTTAAAAGATAAACAATCCCTACCTGCCTGGAGGGAATTTTATTGACCAGTGACAAAAATATGCAATCCCTCACTAATGACTCCTAATTGGGTGCGCAAGCTAAATACAGTGATACATGGAAAAAACAGGAAAAATGCTGTCCTTTATTTCTGCCACCTATAAGTAAACTACTCGTTACAAGATACCAACAGTGGCGCTTTAGGAACTTCAGTTTTAGTTATGTATGGCCGGAGAAAAGACACAATGCTCCTCCTAAGTAATGTCACATATTTTGCCATGGAACTTAAGGGTTTTTTGGGGATGTATTCTGTTTTTTCGAAAGTGAGTGATTAAGTCCTGAGATTTGGGTAAAAATCTGCATAGTTTTACTGCGGATATCAACCTTGCCGGAGAATTTTTATTAGCATACATGACCTAAGACCAAAAAAAAAAGTCTCCGGTTTCTGGTATGCGCGCACGTCGCCGTAGCCATGCGCGTCGGCAAAATGAAAAAGTTTTTTTTTCAATGAAAGATGATGTCTCAAAACCGCCAAACTCACTGGTTTGACTGGAATCCTGCTGCTGCACAATTTTAACGTGTTTTTAGATTGGGTTATGGTCGAGAATAAGCTTTATGTGGCCTTTCTGGACTCCCATATATTTGCACTAAGTTTAGTCGGGCACCATTTGCAGTCAACAGCCGACATTTGAAGCAAAAAAATCAGGTAAAAAAAAAAAAGCCGCGTCACCGCACCACTTTTGGGCAAGCTCCATACCAGAAACCGGAGACTTTTTTTTTTTGGCCTAAGGAAACTGTAAAAGAAAACATTATTTAGGTTGAAAATCTTCATTTTTCTGTCTTGTTGGGGTTGCTCTTTAAAAGTACATGTTGTTGCTCTGTCTCTGTTTGTACAGGCCAGCCCCGGTGGAGGTTTCGGCCCCGTGTCGGACGAGGGCTACGGCGTGTGCTACATGCTGCCCGAGGACAGCCGCTTCTTCTTCCACGTCTCCTCCAAGCACTCCTGCCCCTCCACGGACTCCAAACGCTTCATGAGCAACATCTTCAAGGCGCTGGCCGAGATGAAGAAGATCTTCACCGACGCCGAGGAGGAGGCCCAGGCAGCCAAGAAGAAATTGTAGATCGGGTGGTTCTAATCCTCCTTTGTTCTGCTTGAACAAGAGTCCAATCTCCAAAAAATTCCCCAGAAAATTTCAGGATAACTAGACACCAAGAATATCAAGAATTTGGTTCCAGCTTTAGCAATCAGGTAAACTACTTCTAAACTGAATATCAAATTAAAAAAGAATGGTCTGTATTTCAAAGCCAAAGATAAATGAAGAAGACCTTTCCAACGGTGCGTCTTAAGCACCGTTGGAAATTTACGTTATAGTTCGTTTTTTTTTATTCGGCGAAGCGTGCGCAAGCGTTGACACGACGCCCACGTGCGCGCAGTTGCTATAATTCGTCGGATCGGTGCGCGACATCGCGTAGCTGCAATCGGCTCAGTGAGAACATGTCTCGGACGCTGAATTCAGACCCAATTCAAAACATGATTCAGCAACTTTTGATTTGAAATTGAGATCCTAGAATGCTGTTTTTCTCTGAATATACAGCTGAAGCTGAGCTGAAACTTCATCAGGTTAGTTGTTCAGTGCCCTTCTTTAGATTTTGAGCACTTTTGTTGCTTCAAACGAACAAAATGCACAAATTACAAATGATGGACTATATCTTTAACCATAGTCCTTGCCTGAACTTGCTCATGCTTGTAATTTAGCTGCCATGGATGGAATCCTGTCATATTCAAGCACAACTTTATCAGTAGAATTTGTATCTTTGCAATGTACATATTCAAAGCTAACAGAGGGCCCCTTCCCTGTTGTAACTGTGTATAATACTCGACCAACATTGATGCTTGTTTATGTTATTGTTGATGTTAATAGAACCATGTATGTGTGTGGCTTTCAAAGCGTACCAGTATTTTACACAAGAAAGTTCAATGCAAGTACAATGCAAGTACTAATAGAGGTCGTTATGTAGTCTGTCAGTTTCTGAAATTAATAATTCTTAAAAACTGGTGAACTCTTGAGGAGGCATCATGATAATCCCGAAAAAAAAGTTTCAGAGACACTTTCCCCAGGATTTTGTCTGAAAGAATCTGTGCATTGCATCCAATGCATACCATGGGAGTGGCCTGAGCATGGGGTAAAATGGTAGAACTTTTGATCAAAAGGTGTTTTTTTTAATGGGGATAATAGCGTGATGGAGCAGTTGTAGACAGGATGTTTTAAAACCGGTTAGGGACCTGCCTGGTCGCCGATAATAGCCCTCGCCTATGGCTCGGGCCATTATAGGTGGCCAGTTGCACTCACTTTGTTTACTCACAGATTTTTGTTTCGCACAAATTAAGTTTTAACTAATTACTGTTTTATGTAAAAGAAATACACCTTTTTTTATAGCTTATTTTATAGAAAAAAGACCACTCGTAGAACATTTGGTGTTCAGCATATGTGATTAGATATTTGAGTTTGTTGTTAGTCAAATTTGTCCATTGTTTTGTGGTGCTGGGTTTATTGTTTTTTGCATGCTATATCAAGATACACGGTTGACTTTCATAAAATTCTAAATCAGCTTGTCTGCATTAACACTTAACACATTATGTTCTTTCAACCAATTCCAGTGATATTTTTCTTTCTTCTATCTTCTAGCCAGTAATCTTGCACTAGACTTCTTTCTGGGCTTGAAAAGGCCCAAAAGTTGCTATATTTGTGATGTTCTACACACTGGAATGTATGTTTTTGCCAAGGCAATGCAAGTACCGTAGGGGACTTCTTGAAACCACGACTTTGTTTTCAGCATCAACTGCAAACATAATGATTTTGAAGTCTGTGCTAAGCTGAAGCTGGGACAAACTCGAGGTTTCAAACACACCCGTACACTCAAAGTAATCCTGTTGGGTTGACGTAGCTGTTTTAAGTTATAATAAATAATGGCCAAAACAATGCAAAAAAAATCTGTGGTACAACAAATTGCTGTTGTGTTTTTAAAAGTATTGAAATAAGGAAGTATTTCAAGCATAAAGAAGTATTAACTTGAGGAGTAAGCTCAAAAACTGTAAATGATTTTTACTGGATTTCAGCAAATAGTGGAAGACAGAGGCTTTAAAGTTAATTCTCAAAGTGTAAAAATTGTTCTGGTTTGGATGTTGCTAGCCTTTTTAGTGTTGTGCATCTTGATCTAGTTCCCTGTATCCAACCGGGATCTGAATATAGCAAAAGCATTACATAGTTTATTACAGCTGAACGGTCAAATAGCTGTCTGGATTAGCACCGTACCATAGATCGTTTGCACTGCAGACATTTTTTAGGTTTGTGCTTTTGTTCAACAAGGATACACACTAAGACCTCTTGTATCTTCATTGTTAATGAATAACCATAAAATACCACACCTTAAAGATGGCTCCTGAATGCACTCAATCTATACGTAAGGTTGAAATATGTTGAATGTGTCGTACAAAAAAGGCCCAGAAATGCGGGGAAAAACCAAAGGTGTACTTAAAGTTGGCTTGTATTTATCTTTACTGTTAAGGTTTCATTGGTCATTTTTTTAGGTTTTTCAGATGTTCCCTTAAATTTGAAAACAATGTGGAACAAAGTGTTCATGTTTGTAATTATATTGGGATTAATGTGCCAAGAGAACGTAAAGGAAAAAAAAGTAGTAAAGAAAAAAATTAAGGCAGCAAGTTGAATGTGAAAATTGTGCTTGCCTTTTAAGAATATGAATGCTTGTTATTGGAAATATTGTATTTGTACATAGACTAGATTGCCATGTTTAAAAGAAAAAAAATATTAAAAAGGATGTACTGCTTACCTCACATATAGGCACACAATGCAATTTCTTGTAAGGACTTTTTTCCTGTAATAAAAAGAAACTTATTTACATGTAATATTCTAACTTCTTCATTCTGAAATACAGGTAGTCCAACATCTAAAGGAAGTTTTTGAGAATGCGCTAGTATTGTTTTTCCCCATTTCTTTTTATTTATTTTGCCATTTTGTTCTTAATATTGTTCTCATTTATGTTATTTAGTATTTTATTTTTATTTTAAATGAAGTATTGTAGCGTTTTTTTTTTAATGATTTTCTCTGGTATTAGACATTTTTAAGCAGAAGTATCACTTGTTGGGTCTGATTTTCGTCACTGCCAGCTTTACAAGTTTAAAGGAGAGTCAGAGTTTTTTTTTCCATTTTGTTGAATATCAAAATCTAAAATTTTTGATTTTGATTGTAAAATTATTCTCAAGAGTCTGAATTTAATTTGGTACGGATTAAAATAACAACCTAATAGTTCTCTGTAAAAGTAGCTTTGCGTGGGTTTCGGTAGTCAGTATTCCTGTTTTAGGTTTGTAGTGCTTGTACATAGCTTTTCAAATTGCATTTAAATGTACATGTATACCAAGGGTAAGAAATTTTCCTGTTAAGATTAAAAAAATACATCTTTGAAGTTCAAATTTGTGTGACTTTACCATAAGGGTGTCTGTACCTACAAAGGTTTATAGAAAAACAATTCTTTTTTAAATTGATAACCCAACAACAATAATCAACAAATTGGGGTTTTTTTTGTAGTATAATATGTCTGTTCTACATTAACTCAAAAACCTCTTTTGGGGCATCTTTTTTTTATTTTGGGCACAAACAGTGTCACCTTACAAGCAGACCGGTTCACGGTCCATACAGTATCGATGCTGATTGTGGGGTGGGAACCAGCCTACCCCACAAGAATGTAATTATTTGTAACTCGTCCCTGGTATATGCAGGAACAATTAATCTTTGCTGGCATGTTCCAGATTTTCTAAAAGCCACCTTCACTGAATTTTTTTTTAACTGGAGACTGGAATATTATAAGCCACAAAACAGATTCCACATGAAGATCTAAATTGCATAAAAAATATTCAGTCCTGTTTAATGAATTTGTTAATTTTTTTATAGTACCAGTTGTTTGAACGATTGCCTGTCAGCATTAACATAACGAAGTTTAAATGAATACAATTTTGCAGGTTCCTTTTTCGAATCTTAACAGTTCTTCCTCTGTATGTTATGTATGTTTTAAATTGTACATTTTTTTTGTGGTAACCATGATATAAAATCACCACGGATCTAAAGTATGTCTTGTGATACCTCAACATCCCAAATTTGTTGAAATTGTTTTAAAATATCTCCAAAATATTTTACAGACAATACCAACCCCAACGCTATTGCCCCCTTCTCAACTAGAAAATATTAAAATATAAAAGTTTAACATGGTACAACTTTAAAAAACAAAACAAAAAAACCCCGGAATCCCTGTTAATTAAGTTGGTTTCAACATTTTAGCTTTATGAAACATACAAACCCCTTCATTTATTTCCTAACAATCCTGTGTGTGTTATTGTCTGAAAACTTTGTTAAATATTGAAAAATATTAAAAAGGAAAAAAAATAAGCTCTCCAGATTGATTTTTTTAAATTATAAACAACTTAAACTCTCCCTTCGTTACCGTTGATGGGGTACTTGTGCACGGAGCCCATTGGCAACAACTTGTAAAGAGGCTAGTCTACTGCGCTGGTACTCTGTACGGCGGATCCGTGTGATTTTCCAACATGCACTTTGTGTTTACCAGTTGGTCGTCGAATGATTTCTGCACGTAGGATCGTTCTCTCAAAATTTACGCCGGCCTCTCAATTCACGTCGGATGTTTATTTCTTCATCGATTTAAGTTGATATTAATCTAACAGGTAACTATACATTGTTTTCCTGTGTTATTTCGGGGTAAAATGACAATTTGTTTTGTTTGTTCAGGCTCAAACAATCGTTGGACTGCACTGCTGCAACTTCTTGCCCGGTTTCCGGACATGGATCTCTAAACTTGCTTTCAAGTTTTTTGGGCTATCGTGTAGTTACGGGGGGTCCCGGTCTTTAGAACAAAATCCACTTTTATTTTATTTGACTTACCAAACTAGTTGGCGACATCAAGAACATGCAGGTATGTCATAGATAGAGGGCAGTGTTTTGAATTTTCTTGTGGGGTTAAAATGGGGACGACAACGACAAAACGCAACATGAAAAATTTCAGATGATGTCAACAGGGGTGTGAAATTTCAGCTTTTAAGGCTGATTTCAGCTGTTTTTGTTTTGGATTTCGGTTTTTTTTCCTTCACTTGCAGTGTACAAAAGTATAGGAGATTTCCAAAGCTCAGCTTTTTTACACCTTTTTCAGCTGTTTTCAGCTATTTTTAGCAGTGGTCACTCACACCCCTGTGTCAATCACCGTGATGTACCATGAACGCGCAAGCCACTCTGAATCGCACTGAATGGCACGAAACAAACCGTAAACCGCGTACAAAAATCGTGACTTCTACCTGAAGAAACTGTTCAAAATCACAAAAAAAGGTGTCATTAGAATCTAATCTAATCTAATCTGAGAGAAGTCTGCTTTAGGTCTTTTTTGAATGATAAAAAACACCCTTGACTCTAATTTGATCGAAACTAAAGGGGGGCCCATAACGACACGATCACGCTTTTTTCTAGTTTTGTTTTTAATAGCATGTCAATTTAATTTTAAATACATAACTTTTAATACACAGTATTGAATTGCATTATTGTAGGGCCTAGGCTGTTTTGGGATGACATTTCTGTAAAAAAAAGTATTTAAAAAATTGGGCCCTATTTCAGTATTTCATTCATTTATTCTTTATTATTTTTACCACAATGATTTTCATCATTCTTATCAACGTGATCAACCTTGCCTTATTTTTGTTTTGGAAAAGATCTTTCCCAATCGAATAATTGTACATCTCCACATAGGGCAATTTTTTTTCCCAACAAAAATGCCACTTCAAGGGCAGTAAAATATGGATTTTAATATTTTTGATCAGCAAAAGAACAGGGCTGTGAATTAAAATTTCAAATTAATAGCTTGTTGATAACCATAATGCGTTACATTAAAGTCTGCAAGCTCCAACCTTGTAGGTTTTTTATCACAGTATCAGTCATGTCGCCGCCTTGATTGTTCCCACACCTCTTCGCACATCCCACACAAACCCTTGACATTTGGATTGTCCTAATTACATATCTTATTTTCTGTCCACATTGCAGGCACAAAAACAATGGCATCCAATCTGCTGAGAGTTGTCCGTCGACAGTTCTCGACGACGCTACTGCGAAGGGCAGAGACCTCAGCGTCGGCCACCGCCCCAGACTCCCACGGCTCCACCAAGACCTGGAAGATGCTGACGTTCCTGGTAGCGATTCCCGGCGTGGCTTTCTGCATGGTCAACGCCTACAAGGGGGAGATGGAACACAAGGCCCACCATCACCGGGACGAATTCGTGGCCTACCCGCACCTGCGCATCCGCAACAAGCCGTTCTTCTGGGGAGATGGTAACCACTCATTGTTCCACAACCCCGAGAGCAACGCGCTACCGGAGGGATACGAAGGCGAGGAATAGATGAAAACCCGTCCGTTGTAGCAACACGAGTTACCGAAAGCCTCGTGAATTATTATTGAAAAGACTGTATGGAGTTTTTGTTTTAGTGTTTACTGATAGCTGGAGTAATACAACGGGATGAAAGTGTAGGGGAAAAAAATAACAGAAAATGTACATTTACAATGATTTCTTATGAATTTGCCCTGACTGGCTTTAGCTATTTTCTCCACACCATGTTGATTCCAACAGACCTAACAACAGGGAATCTGCAGAAACTTACAAGTGACCTGTATTTGAGGCATAAATCAACCACAGATTTCAACAGACTCTGCATGCTCTTGGATCTTGTAGGTTCTAAGATGGGTGTGGTAGGGTTGAACTTGTTGCTACATTCAGAGTGTAATTATTCATGTACTGCAAAGATTCTAAAATGTACAGGATGAAATTCTTTCAGGTACATGTAACTGGACATGTGTGCACCTCGTTCACTGCAGAAGCTCGATTTGTACAACAACCAAATTGAACGGCATGCATGGGTATGCTCTACGATACAAAGATTTTAATTTAATAGGGAGTGATTGAGTTGGTCAGCTGCTAGTAAAATTTCATGTACAGTCAAATCTCGTTAGTACAAACTCTGTTAATACAAAATTCTGGTTATAACAAACATAAAGCCTTAGTCCCGACTGTGCATGTATGTGCACAAGGAATAGGACTGACTCTTAATACAAATTTCTGATATAACAAACAATTTGGCTAGGTCCGAACGAGTTTGTATTAACGAGACTCGACTGTATAAATCTAAGCATGGTGTTTTTCCACATGGTATATTTCGCAAGGAACAAGCTTTAAGGCCTGTTCATGCTTCATGCGAATGCGATGCAAATTTGACGTCACAAAGCAATCGCTGCAAAATTCGCCCAAGTTAAAATGTGTTCAACTTTTGCGAATTTGCCCTGACGTCACAAATTCGTGTTCGCTATCGCGCCAATATGAATCAGCCTGTACATGTGTGCAACGGAAGAAATACGCAATTTTTCTGTTCTGGGGACTGCCATGATTGAAGGACTATATCTGTCCCCGTGATTCAATTTTGTGGTTTGACTGATGCACTATTTGACACGTTTGTTGTTCCTGGTAAAAAACGATTTTGCTCTCCATAGTCTACACAGGGAATACTTTCATAGCACATTCGTCACAACAATTTAAATTGGAGTTTCCTTTTTTGTGAAACGGGTGATTTCCTTTTTATGGTTATTCTCAGCAGATGTTTGCAGTTCTGTGGGGAAAAAAACTCAGAAAACAGCATCTTTACTTGTAAACAATATCACACTTTCAGACCTTTTTTGTATTCAAGACAAAGAGAAGAAAGGAATTCCATTCAATTGCATTGACTGCAAAAGTAGCCCATGCTTTAGACCTTCATTAACAAGAGTTCACTTTTGTCGAGTTTTGTTAAATCCCTGAATTGTTTCAAGTATGTTTTGTTTGTCCTTTAGTTTATATTATTGCAGTGTGCATGGTCATCTATCTTTAGCACCTTACGTTTGTACACTAGCAATAAGAAAGATTTGCATCACCAATGTGTACACTAGAAGTAACCGTCATGACTGTTGCCCAGTTCTTGACACTGTAAACACTTAAATTGAATAAAGTGTGTTTTAATTATGAAGCCTTGTGTGTCACTACAAATAGTGGTTTGTGACTTTGTGTTGAAATGTAATTTTGTCACCAAGCTTTTTCTTGTATTCCTAATTCTTTAAAAAAAAAAAAAGGATTCAAAATCATTGCAGCACTTTCAGATATGTTTATCAATTTTTGGGTGTGCATTGTCATCAAGGCAGCTATGATAATTCAGAGTGGGATTTTCTAGATTCGTTAGGCCATCAGCCTCGGTCCATTTTGGCCACCGGTATCAAATGAGGGGAATAATCGTCATAGCGATTTTCGGCAAGGCATACACCTCCAGAATTGGAAAATATGTGATAGCATTGCAGCGGTGGCAGCTTTTTGGGTGTTATCACCCTTTTTTTTCAAAATGGCCATCAAAATGCTTGTTACATGTACCACTCTAGGGGCGGTATACCTTGCGCATGCGCACTATAATCATCATTTGTGCCCTGATTTGATACTGACCAAACCCCCAGGCTGATGGCCTACGTGGGGGGTTCGAAATTTTATTTTTAAAAAGAATTGCAATGTGCAGTTTAAGGAGTGCATTGTATTTTGCTACTTCGGCAATGGGCAAAATATAAAGATTTACTGTAGATTATGGCAAATATTTTCATGCATTTTATTTTTGTGCATTTTTATTTTCCCCTCAATTTGGGTTCTTTTACTGTCACATTATCATTGTTTCTCTCCCTCCCCCTCGAGTACCACTCTCTCAGTGGCATTTATTCATTTATATAAATATTTTTTAAATTTTAAATCTTTGCAAGAGAGCAAGGGAATCATGCTTATATTCATCGTAGAGGGCGCTCTTCACAAACTTTGGGACCAAAAAAGATCTGGTACCCAAACTGACGGCCAATACTACCGTAGCATGTGCCTTTGGACGTCTAGGTACAGCACTGTTTACAATTTAGTGGCACAGAATTGTGAGAAGCGGGCTATCTCGTCGCTGGTTTTGGAGTCTGAAATAAATGATCTTGATCAACAGTAAGAGCTTATTTTCGCTTTTGAAATTCTTCATCGGAAGAATGTTTAAGTTAGAGATTAATTAGATCGTCTGTGGGCGTGGTAGACCAGCTTGTGTGACTGAAACTGGAAACACAGAATGTCATCACAATGAATGTCGGGGCCGGGGGCATGGGGGGGGGGGCAGTCCGAGGACAAACGAAGTCAGTTCGGTCACAGTTCAACTCGGACCTTAGTCAACTTGGTGTCATTACCTAGAATAAGTATGCGGTGATGATTGCAAAGTAACAATTGTGAGTTACTGGCCAAGGTGATTTGGTTGTCTCTTTTGGGGGGGGGGGGGGGGAGCTGAGGCCATGGACGTGGCCGTGGGGAGGGGGGGGGGTTTCAAAATTTGCTTGTGGTCTACCCATCCTTGCTGTATTGTCTACCTAATGATCAGAATTACAAACAATACGGTAATGAAAATTAAAAGAAGATTGCTTAAATATAGCTTGAGTAACTCTAGACCCGTGAACGTGGCGTTGTATACAACGCCACGTTCTTGTGTCATTTCGAACCTGGCGAAATCGATCCGACATACATAATTCCGTATGGGTGTTGAGTACTCACCTAGAAATCTAAATTTGCCCGTCCGATTGTTTAGGCTGTGTAATTTCGACGAAATTTGCCCATCAGTAAAGACCCATACGAACGTGTAGAAATTAGATTTTAACCTGACCCTGACAAATAACCCCGGACGCGTCCGAGTCTCTTGGACAGATTGACGGCTGTTTCATGTCGCAACCCCCCCCAAAAAAACCCGCAGATGATTGGCTGCTCGGCTCATCTCGTGTACAGTACGTGTGCGCACACACACGCGGGCGCACGTGCGACCGCGTGCGGTGCGGTGAGAGAGGAAAGGACTTGAAACTTGTCTAAAACGATGTCTGTTTTAGCTGCGACAGTAAACAGCCGTCGAATCATACGAAAATAAAACGCAATGCGCATGTGTCAGTTGGGAGAAAATGGCAGCTAGCAGTAGCGGACGGACTTCATGAACCGGGGCCAGAATTTTCCTCAATTTTCGTCAAATGCAAGTTTTGACGTACAAATAGAATTCAAGACAGCTTCATATGTGAGTACTTATTACATGGGCAAAATAACGTCCAGTGTGTGTAACGGAGGGAGTCAGAGGGACACGTTCGCCAGGTTCGAAAATACACAACAGCGTGGCGTAGTTTACAAATACAAGCCACGTTCACGGGTCTAGAGTAACTCCAGCTTTGCTGATAGCCATTTAGACTGAGCTGGAGCTGGAGTTACTCAAGCTAGCTTAAGTGTTGATAATAATTATAAGCCTAAAAGTCATTCTGAAATAATAAAAACTAACATGTCTAAGGCCTGAAACAAAAGAGGAAAAGATTAAAGAATTCCATATAAATAACTAGCCATATATGGCCATCACTTATTTTTCCCTGCAATAACCTATCAACCATCGGAAAGCGATAACTTAAAAAAAATCCAAAAAGTCAAATTTAGCAGGGAAAATATTAAAGCATTTACTGAGAAAACACTTAGAATTTTTCAGACAAGTCTCATAGGGTTTGTGCACAGGGTGTCAAGTGACGTCCAGGTATGGAATTCTTTCCCAAAATAAGGGCCCTGTTAAAGGGAAAATACAACATTTGCAAACATCAAAAAATAAAACTACCAAATCATTTTGAAATACCTTGCTAGACTGTTGGTGAATGACAGTGTAAAGCATCCTGTAAAATCATGGCACCTGGTATACTGTCATTTTCAAGAAAAGGGGTATTTTTGTATCAATTTCCAACGCTGGTCGGCTGACCAGCGTTGGAAAAAACTGGGCTTTTTTCAAATACTGGCCCCAATAGACCATCGCACTTGTTTGCAATCGATTACACACCTATGAACGGGTACAAGCCAGCTAGACTGGTTCCCTGACCTTACAATTCCCCAATGTATGTAAACTGCTCTGTTTCTTCTTATATGGAGTCAGGGAACCAGACTACAGGAAAATGATCGTTTTTCTTGGTTTTTATAGCATTTTCAAACCCAAAACCTCAAAAAAGTCAGTGTACATGTAACTATATTTGCTATATATTTCCAACCCCCAAATTCCTTCCATTTCTGAAAATTACAGCAAAAGCAAATGATGTATATTCCCTTAACTTCACAATGGCCATTATTTCAATCTTATCAAGCATTGGATAAACAAAAAAGTATTCAAAATTTGTTTGCTATTCTTGAATGTTTACTTTACTAATGAAAATTTGCAGATATTGCTAAACAGCGTTTATTCTTCATAGAGATGTAACTTGTGAGCTGGAACCACCATGATGGCCACCCTTGACTACGAGCTTGACCCTAAGCAGTACCAACTGCTGAAAGCGATAGGTAAGTACATAAGATCGATGGTAATGTTTCTTCGAATTTTCTTGTTTGTAACTTTGGAAGAATACAATTTCCAGATATCACTTTGCAGGTTGCGTACGCAGTTTGTGGAAGTTGTAAAATTGTTCAAATGTTCAACATTTTTTGAACAACTTTTGCAATGTTACTTGGTCTCTAAGCCATGTGTATTTGGGCATCTTAACAGTGACTGCTCTATGTTTTGACACCCCTATGTTCTGACAACCTGCACATAAGATTGTTACTTAGGGTTAGGGTTAGGAATAGGAATATGTGCAGTCGAACATAGGGGTGTTGGAACATTGGGGGGGGGGGGGGGGGGAGGGGAAAGAATGTTGCAACCCAATGCTGCTTTTTTCTTCGTATATCATCTCAATGAAGGTCAGTCATTGTAAAAATGATGATAAGACATGAATCTGGGACTGAGAAACATTTCCACTTTTGTTAAGAAATACTTAAAACATTTTCATGACTCTCTATAGACTTTGTACACAACTGCGGAAGTAGCGTCAGGTTGCAACATTCTTTCCCATAGGGGTGTCAGAACATAGAGGTGTAACCGTCTTTGCAACGACTGACTATCACTAAGGTTATTCAGTATTTTTGTGAAGACAATGCCACTGACAAAGCTAAGCAATTGGAATTCAACCTCTCATAAAAGTGGTCCATATTCTTTTTGATTATGGCACAGTCGCCCATACATAATAAAAAGCATTAGGTTGGTATAAACAAAGTAAATAAATGTACGCAGGTCCATAGTGACAATGATAACGCACTTATGCAATAATCTATGCAATAAACAGTATAATTTATAATGAAAGTAAAGTTTTTACACAGCATAAAAGTACTATAGAATTTCAGAAAACCCAACTTTTCTGTATTTTGTAAAGTTCTACATGTACTGTAGAACATAAACTTTTCATATAATTCATAGTTGCCCTTTATGATCATGCACGTATACTGCAAATCCGTGAAGAAAATAACTGTCAAATCTTGGCCAGCACACTTGCAGTTGGAATACCAAACTCGCCTTTTTCTTATTTAAAATATCTCTCCAAAATCTGTCCTTTAAAGGGAATATACATCATTTGCTTTTGCTGTAATTTTCAGAAATGGATGGAATTGGGGGGTTGGAAATACATAGCAAATATAGTTACACTGACTTTTTTGAGGTTTTGGGTTCGAAAATGCTATAAAAACCAAGAAAAACAATCATTTTCCTGTAGTCTGGTTCCCTGACTCCATATAAGAAGAAACAGAGCAGTTTACATACAATGGGGAATTGTAAGGTCAGAGAACCAGTCTAGCTGGCTTGTACTCGTTCATAGGTGTGTAATCGATTGCAAACAAGTGCGATGGTCAATTGGGGCCAGTATTTGAAAAAAAGCCAGTGTTTTCCAACGCTGGTCGGCCGACCAGCGTTGGAAATTGACACAAAAATACCACTTTTCTTGAAAATGACAGTATACCAGGTGCCATGATTTTACAGGATGCTTTACACTGTCATTCACTAACAGTCCAGCAAGGTATTTCAAAATGATTTGGTAGTTTTATTTTTTGATGTTTGCAAATGTTGTATTTTCCCTTTAACCACTGTTGGGCTGCGCCTTGTTTCCCGTCTGCAGGCCAGGCCTATGATGGGACGGCTACAGTGTACCTGGCCAAGTACCTGCCATCGCAGTCCTTCCTGGCCGTCAGTAGAACGAACCTAGATGCTGTCCATGAGGGCTTCGCAGTGCTGCAGGTAAACACTAACCTTATCAGGGTTTTTTTCCTGCTAACCTGCTAAATGCAACAAAATGTAACACAGTTGGAATGAGAACCATGCTAAATGCAACAAAATGTAACACAGTTGAAATGAGAACCATGCTAAATGCAACAAAATGTAACACAGTTGGAATGAGAACCATGCTAAATGCAACAAAATGTAACACAGTTGGAATGAGAACCATGCTAAATGCAACAAAATGTAACACAGTTGAAATGAGAGCCATGCTAAATGCAACAAAATGTAACACAGTTGAAATGAGAACCATGCTAAGTGCAACAAAATGCAACAAATTTTCTGTTATGTTGTGCAGTGAACTCGGTACACACCAGCCTTGGCACTATATGGCGTTAAGCTGCTAACAATGAAACCACATGCAACAAATTTTCTGTTGCATTTTGCTGTGACCTCAGTACACACCAGCCTTGGCACTATATGGCGTTAAGCTGCTAACAATGAAACCAAATGCAGCAGTGGATTTTGTTCTATAATTATGCCTTTGCACTATGAGCAGTTAATACAAGATGCAACGAAAATAGGGACTTGAGTTGACTGCTAAATGCAACAGTATGCAACAGCTTTTTTCCACTGTTGCATCTAGCAAGGGTATGGTTAATTCAATTGACCATAGAAGTGAGGGCAGGCTTCAATATTGACAGTCCGCAGAGTCGGACGACAAAATACATTCCATATAATGACCACTGGGCTTTTGAGCTTTGTAGGCTTATTTTCATTGTTTAACAGAGTACTGTTGTAAGGATAGACAGTGAATAATAATTCTTGAGATCTTTATCAGTGATGTAGTTTCGTCCATCACAACGCACAACAAGTCTTCATCACAGTCATCTATAGTTATCTAGTTCAAAGTCAAGCCACTATTTAAAGGGACAATGTAATGAATTTTTTGTAATGCAATTCACAAAAATGCACCTTTGTGTCCCATTTAACTTTATTGTCAATTTTCATTTTGCCATTTTCAAGGGTATTTTGGTGCTTTTTGGGGTTATTATGCTAATGCGAATTTCCATCTTCATAAGCAAAAGTGTGATGTCATTTTAGGCAGAAACCTCAGTGTTACAGCTATTTCACAGTGACTATTTTTCATTATGTAAATTTGCTTCCCACTCACGTGAATATGAAGCGGCCTTGAATTGTGACCAGGCATGTGAAATTGTTTGCTCTTTATTGTGATCGGACTTGTGATGGAAAGTGTACAACACTGATGTATGAGAACTTTTTTTTTTCAAATGAGTTCTGCACTAGTAAACTGATTATGCTTTACATGGGGTTAGGCATACCACCAATACATGTAGGTCTCTCTCAAATGACGTCGGCTGGTCGTATTTCGAACACATTTTGAGCAACAAGCACGCGTTTTTGGAACATTTTCAATACTGCGCAATGCATGCTTGATTGCATAAAATATGCAGTTGCAGTTCTCCTACAGAGATGGCCGTCTTTGGGAGAGAACTTTAATCAGAGTCCAACAGTTTTGTGCACAGTTTACCACATGGTGTTGGAATTTGCCTGAGTGAGAAAGGTTCCTAGTAAATCACTCTAGGGGGTTAGGGTTAAGAAACCTTTTCTTTTTTTTTGTCTGTAGCATGAGTTCTATTTGATGCGTCTGATGCAACATGAGAACATCCTCGCATTCAACCAGGCCTTCATCACCGATAACGAGTTATGGGTCGTCATGCCACTCATGGACCTCGGTAAATATCATCAGTTACAAAAAAAAAAATAGTTACATTCATTTTAATCCCTTATTTTAACTTGTACCCAGTTTACAAATGAATTAGGTTGCAATCTATATAAATTTGTTATCTAGCTTATTGTGAAAAGGCTGGAAAGTATGTCAGCGACCCGCTCGCAGCAAGCTAGGCCGAAAATATGAGTGTGCTGCCCGAGGGTGATGGCTTCATTCCACCTGGCTTGAGGTCGAGTGAAAAGTAATCCTGGGCCTCGTTCGTTCTTGTCAAAATAATCCCTGCGGGAACTGGTTAAGGGCCTGTAACACACAAACAGCACTGGCAACCTCAGACTCATTTTGTTGATTGAGTCATATTTGTGGAAAGGATTATCAAAGAATGAAATGAGGACCTCTAACTACTAGTTTCAATTTTTTCCAAAAGTTCTCTTTTCTGTGTTTTCACAAAGGCTCAGCAAGAGAAATCCTTGACAACATGTTCCCTGATGGCATGCCAGAGATGGCCATCGCGTACATCATCAGAGACATACTGATGGCGCTGGACTACATACACCGGATGGGCTATGTGCACAGGTCAGGGCAGGACAAATGCTATTAGTTATCCCACGAGCACAAGTAGAACGCGGAATAACGTAGTGCGTCTGTGTCCCGCAGACCGAGTAGTATGTGGGACGCAGATGCACTACATTTTCCATGTTCCACGAGCGCGAGTGGGATAACAAATTTATCAAGCACTTTGACGCATAGTATAGATGGAACACATACGCTGTGCACGAACTTTTCAGAGGTTTTTCTATTACACGTGCGTGCACGCATCTTGGAATAGCGCAATACGCGGAGTGCGGTAGGACAGTGGTATATGGGATAATATATCACAGTTTCTTGCCATGGATCGACCAATCAGGATTGAGGATGCATGTTTGCCTGAAGATAAATGAGAACATAAATTTCAAATAAATGGCAATGTGAGATGCTGCGATGCGGTATCGCAATATAAAAAATCTGTTTTGGATTCCGAACCTAGACATTAGATGGAATTATTGTACATGTAATTGAAAATCTAACATTAACTTTACTTATTTAATGGTAGCGTCCATCCTTTGTGCTGTACAACTAACCTGATGAAGTGTCAGCTCAGTGAATGCTGTATATTCCAAGAAAACAATATTCTAGGATCTCAATTTCAAATCAAAAGTTGCTGAGTCGTGTTTTGAATTCAGCGTCCGAGACACGTTGTCACTGAGCCGATTGCAGCTTCGCGATGTTGCGTACCGAACCGAAGTATTATAGCAACCGCGCATGAGTGTGCGTCATGTCAACGCTCGTGTGCGCTTCGCCAAATTAAAAATGAACTACTAACAGAAATTTCAAGAATGCATCTTTAGACGCTTCGTTGGAAATGGCCTTCTTTCATTGATGTCTTCAAAATGACAGCTTGCCAGAAAGAACAATATCACAGGGAGTTTAGTCCCATTACTATTTTTTAACCAAGTCTGCTTTTCAGCGATAATTACGTAAGTTCCTTTTTGGATAGCTGCAAATGATGGACTGTAGCTTTAAATGTACGTATCCAAAATGAAAGTTGAAACAAATAAGTAGTTGTGAGGGTTTAACAGAGTGGCAAACATCAGAAGAGTAATGCCTCTCACACGTGCAGACTATTAACAATAGGCCCTATATGAATAAATACAAAGAATTCATTAAGTTCATGGTATGCAACACCAAACATGCCAAACACACAATATTCTGAACGTTTCGAACGCCATATTGTGGGACTGGCATCATGCACAATGTTTTCATCTGATAACCAACATAAGTGCTTTCCTTATCTCCTTTCCTGCACACTGAGGGACTTTATAATATGGTCTGTTTTGTTTCTTTATTTTCGCAGGAGCGTCAATGCAAGCCACATCCTCCTGTCCAAGACCGGCAAAGTGACATTAGCTGGACTGCGGACAGCCGTCAGTATGGTGGAGGATGGCAAGTGGCTGAGGGCGGTGCACAAGTTCCCTACCCAAGCCGTCAAGAGTCTACCCTGGCTGGCACCGGAAGTCTTGGAACAGGTGACAGAAGTTCATCAAAAGTCCTCAAAAGTCCTCACAGATCCACACAAGTCCTCACAAGTCTATCACAAGTCCTCAGAAGTCCATCACAAGTCCTCACAAGTCCTCACAAGTCTATCACAAGTCCTCACAAGTCCATCACAAGTCCATCACAAGTCCATCACAAGTCCATCACATGTCCATCACAAGTCCTCAGAAGTCCTCAGAACTCCTTCACAAGTCCTCACAAGTCCATCACAAGTCCTCACTAGTTCTCACAAGTCCCTCACAAATACTTACTAGTCCTTACACGTCCATCACAAATCCTTACTAGTCCTCACAAGTCCCTACAAGTCCTCACAAGTCCTCACTGGTCCTTACAAGTCCATCATAAATCCTTACTAGTCCTCACAAGTCCCTACAAGGCCTTACAAGTCCTTACAAGTCCTCCCCAGTTCTCACAAGTCCTCACAAGTGATCATAAGTAATCACATGTCAATCACAGGTCCATCACAAGTCCATCACAAGTCCATCACATGTCCATCACATGTTCCAGAAGTCCTCAGAACTCCTTCACAAGTCCTCAAGTCCATCACAAGTCCTTACTAGTCCTCACAAGTCCCTACAAGTCCTCATAAGTCCTCATAAGTCCTCATTGGTCCTCACAAGTCCATCATAAATCCTTACTAGTTCTCACAAGTCCCTACAAGTCCTCACAAGTCCTCACTGGTCCTCACAAGTCCATCATAAATCCTTACTTGTCCTCACAAGTCCCTACAAGGCCCTACAAGTCCTTACAAGTCCTCGCCAGTTCTCACAAGTCCTCACAAGTCCTCATAAGTAATCACAAGTCAATCACAGGTCCATTACAAGTCCATCACATGTCCATCCCAAGTCCTCAGAAGTCCTCAGAACTCCTTCACAAGTCCATCACAAGTCCTTACTAGTCCTCACAAGTCCCTACAAGTCCTCACAAGTCCTCACTGGTCCTCACAAGTCCATCATAAATCCTTACTAGTCCTCACAAGACCCTACAAGTCCTTACAAGTCCTCGCCAGTTCTAACAAGTCTACACAAGACCTCACAAATCCCTACTAGTCCTCACAAGTTCCTTTCAAGGCCCTACAAGTCCTTACAAGTCCTCACCAGTTCTCACAAGTCCTAACAAGTAATCGTAAGTAATCACAAAACATCAAGTCCTTACAAGTGCTCACAGTTGCCTCACAGGTCCATCACAAGTAATATAGTCTCAAGTCGCAGACTATTCAAATGAACTTTGACTAAAGCATTTCTTTGTCAATGTACATCTATCGTTACTTGGTTCTGGTCTTGTGAAAGGCTTGTGGTTTACTTGTGACCTGACTCGTAATCGATTTGTGATGGACTTGTAATGGACTCAACCACAACATTGATTTCCATGTAAGGAATCTGAAGGACAAATTTATGCAAATCATCAGTTTTCTTTAACCCTTACCCTACTAGACCCTCCAACGCATGCCAATATGTGCCTCAAGAAAATCTCCTATGTTTTTTGCATGGCCCTCCAATATCTGCCATGTCATTTCAAGGGTAACTGGACAGGCACTCCAATACATGCCACAGAGAACAATGAGAGTCCTCTGATAACAAAGTGAGTGCCCCCAGCTGGTCAGTATCAGGCACCCTCCAGGGCCTCCAACTCCTGCCAATTGGAGACTTCACTGTTAAGACAAACTATCTGCCAATAAACTGCAGCTGGAGGGCATTGGCATAACCAACTGACATGCAGTAAACTACCCTCAGAGAGTAAGGGTTAATAATCGACATTAGGACATAATAATCGACTAGGTTCTAATCTGTGACCTGTTCTGTCAAAATCAGACTTTTCTGGGCATGAGGTCAAAAATGGAATTTTTGCATATTGTTAAAATATGTTCTTTTTCCTTTTAATAGGTGGTTTAATTTTTGAAACAAACCGGTCATTCCTGAGCAGAGTTATGCTTTTTTGAAGTTCATTGTGTCGTAAAGTAGAAAACGGAGAAAATGGCTACGAACGTCACAAAACAGTAATTTCTTTAACTGATATACCTTAATAAATCATCAAAAATACTGTATTTAGAGGGTTTCAAACTTTTATAGTATAATGTAGACATGTTCAGGATTACAAATTTGCCAAAATTTGAAAATCGAAAAAAAAATCACCCCCACAGCATTTTTTGGCCCTATCTTAATTTCACCCTCTGCCCAGAAGCATCTGCTTTTGACAGAGCAGGTCACATCTATCCTATGCCTTTCATGTTTGAATGTCGCCATACTTTTTTGTGTTTAACTTTCTTAGAATCTCCTTGGCTATGACACCAAGTCAGACATCTACAGTGTTGGGATCACGGCCTGTGAGCTTGCCAACGGCTGCGTACCATTCTGTGATATGGTCCCCATGAAGGTAAGGACTGCTGCTAGGACCACACACTAATCATCTCATTTTTTTGTTGCATTTTGTGATTAAAGGATAATTGACTTTTTGTGCAGTTTTTTTTTGGGGGGGGGAACAACCAAATTGCTAAAAATCTTAAGTAGGCTGCATAGCAACTAACCCATAGGTCTCTCTCAAATGACGTCACTTCCTGCAGATTGCCACGTGCACCGGCATTTTGGGCGTCAAATGTGCGTGACGTGCATGGGCTACGCCGTATTTCGAAGAAATTTCGAACAACACGCTCGCGTGTCTAGAACATTTTGCACACCGCGGGCATACGCGCCTGATGGCGTTAAAGACGCCATTTTCCTACAAAGATCGCATCCTATGAGAGAGATCTATTGAATTTTCAGCTCATTTGATACGATACATACTTAGAAAATAGAGTTGCACAACTTTTTTGATCTCGGAACTGATTCCATTGGTAACACATATAAAAAGAAGTGTGCCCGAGGGCACTGTATTTTGAAACCACATTCAGTGTAAGTTTTTGTTCAGCAATACCATTTTAGGCAGCAGGTTTTCACAGGGTATTTGATAACCAGTCCTATCTTCACTTTGAGCAAGGATTTTTTAATTAAATTTTCCGGGTAATTGTAAATGATCCTACGTGGCTTTAACCCTAACCTTCCCAAATCCTCCAAAATCCTCTTTGTAAAATGAAGGAATGAGTCTATATGGCAAAAATGTGTGGCTGATTTCGGATGAAGCACTGTGTCAAGGTCTTAGGCTGGACCTTGTGTTGTTTATGCTCGGCCGTGCATAAATTTAGGCCTAGATTATACTTGAAATTCTCTGCCATGCTTCAGGATGTCACTGGCTCTGCCTGAACATATTGACAGTGATTGCTAGAGGATTTTGCAGGATCGAGGTAGTGGTCACCCCTCCAAGGACCACATTCAAGAAAAAACACACGATTTTGGAGGATTGAGGCTGTATGCAATTTTTACATGGAGGCAGTTGGAGGATTTGCAGGATTGAGGTGGCATCCTAGCAACAAAAGCCTGGGGAGTTAGGGTAAATTAGATATCATGGTTAATTGACTGTGTCACGGACATTACACTTCCTTTCATTATGCTGGAATTGCCCATATGCTAATTTCTTACAAATCCCGCGTAGAGCCGAACAGTCTTACAGGTAGGTATTCATGAGTGAGGTACATGTATGATATGTACACCTTTCATGATCAAGCCTGTTAATCCAAATCTCATGAAGTCGCTTCCTGTATTTCTCCCCCTCCCCCCAACCGAAAAAACCACTTGTATCCAGATGCTTTTGGAGAAGATCAACGGCACAACTCCCAAACTGCTGGACAGTTCCACGCTGCTCAGCGAAGTCGGCCAGGAAGGGTCCGCAGTGGACAGCGGCGAGGCGTCGGGGAATCGCAAGCAGTCTGACCCCCTTCAGAACCCCTTCACCAGGCTCTTCTCCCCACAGTTCCACCAGTTCATCGAGGATTGCCTGAAGCAAGAGCCGGCAGACAGGTAGGGTTTACCCTTCTTTTGCTGGACAAAAACAAATGTTTTGTTGCAAACTTATTCTGGTGAACTAACTTAATTGATTGGAATGGTGTAACCGGGATAGCTCAGACCAAGTTTGAGTGGGAACCGTGATTTTTGGGAACCGTGATTTAACCGCAGAGCAAGTTCAGATGAGGGCCATTAGTCGACTAGGGTGGTGGATTCATGACGTAACTTACACCTCACGTAACTTACACCTCACGTAACTTACACCTCACGTAACTTACACCTGACGCTTTGACGATGGTCAAAACGTCATCGTGAAACTTCATGGTCCTTCCTCTCTGTTGCGCTTTACGATGCACATGGCTTTAGACCATTATCATGTTGCAACCATTTGATTTTTTCCCATTCAAATCAATGTAACCAAAGCGAGGCTGGAAGGGAAAATAGTCTGGTTCCTTTTTGCACAAAAAACATTATCATTCAATACTGTTATTGGATACAGGGAACATGACTGAAATGGTGGAAGCATGATAAAGGTCTATTGGTATTCAGCAATATAACCGTGCCCTGGACTCAGTTCCAAATAGTCATCATAGAGTATGCCAACCATCCTTTGTTCGAGTGAAGTTAATTGAGCTATTGTTCAAGGGCCCATGCAATGTAATATTTTTTTAATGCAATCCTTGAAAATCCACCTATGTGTCCCATTTAACCTTACTTGCAATTTTCGTTTTGCTAATTTGAAGGGTATTTTGGTGCCTTGTTTGTTTTTATGCTAATTTGAATTTCCACATTTATGAGAAAAACTGTGATGTCATTCTGAGCAGAAACCTCAATGTTACAGCTATTTTAGCACCAAAAAAATGCTAGAATTTGGATACTTTGCTGTCGTACATTTTCTTTTCTTTGGTGTTTCGTTGTTGTGTCAGTACATGGAAGTAAGCAGATGAGCAAACCTTTCTCACAAATGTTTTCAATGAGCAAACATTGGGTTCACAAATTGAAAAGAAAACCCCTAAACTGAACAGTGTCTTCCTGAAATGATATCACATCAACAGCGCCCTCGGTTGTCCTGGAAAGTATGAACAATTTAAATGTTCAAAGAAGTGCACTTTTCAATACAGTTAACTAAAAAAGGACGTCAAATAGTTGTCATACATTTAAGAGGAGTAGAAAGTTGCACAAAATGTGTTCCTCAGAAAAATTCATCGCTTGGACCAATTAACCATAGTCATTACTCAAACTTGTCCTTGTTTCCAAAAATCACTTGAGCTGAACCTCTTCGCTTGGCAGGCCCAGTGCTTCTGCCCTGCTGAACCACCCGTTCCTCAAGCAAGTCAAGAAACGGACCAGCGAGGCTCTAGTTCCATTCATACAGTCCCTGACGTCCCTGACTGAAATGCAGCAGGAGGCAGAGCAAGGTAGGTCAAAGGTTGTTTTTCTTATTTAAAGAATGATGCTTGACTATATGCCCATTTTCATTTATAGACTCCGTGCATAAGTACCCCCTCAACGGTTACAAATGGAGAGTTTAGGGAGACAACTGGGAGTGACATATGAGTGTATATTATTGTCAACGCTTGACACTCATGTGAAGACACTACGGATTTGTACACATTCTGTTTAAAAACGAGTTATATGTACTTGATGCCAAATGCGCACGAACACAAAGTCGTGCACTACATAACTCTCCAGGACAAGGCATTGTGTTTCCCTTTGTCGCTGTAACGGGCGATTCTTGAGAAATTGAAACTAAATTAATTTTTTTGGGGAAATTTGTTTATGTGATGTAATACAAATGGTTATTGTTCACTAAAGTGTTGCTAGTAAGTGCAGATGCAAATTTCTTAAGATGTTTCATAAGTTGGTCTTTCCGTACATAAATTAGTATAATTTTAATTACAAAATGTCTCACACACGTGACTGATCAAAATGTCACACACATGACCACAGAATGATTCCCATTTAGTAAAACTAAAGCAGAGGGTGTACATTGTTTATTGTACTCTGTAAATCACAAAAGACTAGTCTTACTCCAAAATAAGTATGGGTGTGTGTGTCCTTAGAACTTTGGAGAAAAGCGTGAATTTCCATTATGGGCTGGATAACCTTTTTTACTTCTGATGTCAGTCACACATGTGACCAAACTTTGATGACCCTTCCTAATATTTTTGACAAAATTGCTTAAGTAGAAACTATATTCTGAGGTAGGGAGTAAAAAGTACTAACCTGATGAATCAGTGAAAGTAATATGTTAGATGTAGTTAACAAGGGGTAAAGCTTCAAAAATCAGACAAGCCCAATTTTATGTCACACAGTGACCACAGAATGGCCCACATATAACACTCTCCCATAGACTAAGCAAACAGACGTACAATAGAGGACCGTTTTAAACAACAGATGAATGCTCGAGGACAACAAAGAATCTGTTGTTCTCCCTTTGTCTGTCTGTCCTACGTCTTTCAGATCCCTTTGTCTATATGTAAGGCATGTACCAGTCCATGCATACGGTGTGTCTGTGTGTCCCTCCCACTGGGGTTTTCGAAAGCACCATCAAAAATCTACTGGTTATGCCAGGGAGTCCGTCCCATGCCAAAATGTATGTTGAAACCCCTCCCAAAATCCTGCCATATTTCAGGAGCTCAGGAAACCCAAGACGGCGACCTGGTGGAGAAGTTCCAGTGCATGGACATGGGTGAGAGTTGGGTCTTTGATTAGCGCTTCAACCCACCAGGGATCTGAGTCACTGGATGTCCTTATGTCATTTAGATGTCATTGCGTTCATGACACATTGTCATAGAAATGCATTTGGACATGCGATGTGTGTATAAAGTAACTTCAAGTGGACCTGCACATCCGTAACGGATGTAGAACTTGCAGTTTCCTCCCCAAGGACTGCACTGATCTTACTGTATAGTATAATTTTAAAAAGAATAGTCTGTCACAAGCCAATATATGGACCATCAGGCCAACGTTTATCTCCGGTTTCCTTGGCATGAAAAGGCTGAGAATGTTTCTATTCCCCCTTGATGGGAGGCCAGTCCATCGCAGGTTACTCTCCAGCTGATATCGGTACCCATTTATAATGCTGGGTGGAGAGAGGTAACGTAGAATTGAAGTGGCTTGCCCAAAGACGCAAAATATGACAAGCAGCTGGATTTGAACCCCTGACCCTCTGATCATGAGTCACAAACGCTAACCACTAGGTCACACTCCCCCACTCCCCAATGCCCACGCTGAGTACAATGCTGCATCTGTATCATCTGGCAGTAACATGTGTACATAGATACAGAGAAGCAAGTGTAATTGTGAACCGTAGCCCTTTAATTTAGATGTAGCCTAAATTGCAGTACACAATGTTGTGGATATTGACGAGAAACGTGCAATTACTTTGTAAATAGCTTTGTTCGGTAAATAGTTTGAATGTACGGACTTCTTGCACAGTTCCATGTTGTACAATATGACACATGTTCATTCTGAGATTCTAAACTAGCTATAGAATAATGAAAATCAGCTTGTTAAACTGTACAGAACAAGAATTGACCTGATGAATGTTTGTGCATCACACATTGGGCAATTAAAGGGATTTGTGAAGGTTTCTTTGTTCCACATGGACATCTTCTTTCTGCTAGTTTTTGCTTTTGTACATTGGGGCTTAATATGCCTTTAAAAGTTTAATGGCTCATGCAAAGTAATTTTTTTTAAAAGCAGTCCTTGGAAATGCAGCTTTGTATCCCATTAAACCCTATTTTCAATTTTTGGTTTGCTGTTTTCAAGGGTATTTTGGTGCCTTTTTGGTTTTCATGGTAATGAAATGTCCATAATCATGAGCAAAGTGTGATGTAATTTCATACAGAAACCCCAATGTGGCAATTATTTCAGCACCAAAAAGTTACCAGAATTTAGGATATTTTGCTGTCTTAACCCTTTGGTGCACAGATTAATTCTATTGTTTTAGGATAAATGGGATAAATGCAATGCATTTAAAAAATGTAAACATGGGGCTTTACCTGATTGAGATACAGATATGATCCTGTGGAATTATTTTTAGCCCAAGGGATAGTCTATCAGAATATAAATACAAAAAATTAAAAAATTCAACATGGTAACCATGGCAACGGCTTATCTTTCTTCTATGTAAACAAAACAGGCAACAAGGTTGTGGATATCTACGGTATCTAGTGGAGATACAAGTATGGTCCAGTGTAATAAGTTTCAGATAATTATATTTATAACCCTTTAGGAAATAAAAAAAAATTGAATTTGGTTGCCATGGCAACAGATTTTGTGACGTTCTTACTGAACATAAAGTAAACAAATGAGAAAAAAATATGGAGAAAATCATTCGCATTGGTTTTACATGTACAATGTATCTTTGCCAATTGTGGTGTACAAGTATCAGTCTTGTCATCATTCAGATAGGTAAAAATACAACTATTTGTTGCTGTTGTCGATAAGGCTCTGTAAGCTGGAGGACAAGAGCTTCACGGAAATCCTTCTGCTTCAAAAGTTTTGCACATGAGACTCTTTCGCGCAATCGAAAATTGGCGGGGAAAAATTTCGCGCCATCGGGAAATTGTGGGGGGCACGAGTTCAAATCCCGGTAGAATGATCTGATTTTTTTTCTTCATCAAAACCATTTGTAATGTTTTTATTCCTTTGTTAAAACGTTGATGGATGTTTATCTTTCATGAAATAGCATAAAAAACAACAAATTACATTTATAAGGGAATTGCAGATATATGAAAGTGACCCAACATTTACCTTGGTTATTATTCAACTTTTACCTGTCTGTTTTCATTCCGACTTTATTTTTTGACATAGGTTGTTGTTTATCAAAATATTATATTTGTGGAAATACCTGATCTCATCAAATAGAGTTTATTCACTAATGTCAGTATAGATCTAGAGCATTTTGTGTAATGTAGAGTCTAGATCTAAAACAACTTAATATTAAAAGGAAACAAATTTTCCTGACGTATTTTTCAAAGAAGCTATAAAGAAAAATTGATAACATTAAGATTAAGATGGAACGAAAAAAACAACACAGGAGCCATTATATGCATGAAAGTTGCTAATTTGTGATATCATGATATAGGGGGGAAGGCTTTAACTCTGTAATTATAGGGATGCAGAGGCATATATATTTTGACTCCGTGCGGTCGAATTCCATCTAGTTATCAATGTTAAAAACAATATACCAACCATCACTAAAGATTATACATGTACATTGAAACTTCTTTATAACGAGGTCATTGGGACCATGAAAATTACCTTGTTATATCAGGTTTCTCATTATATCAGGGTAAAAAAACAAAGAAATATAAAGAGCTAGGACCAGCAAACTTACCTCTTTATAAGAGGATTTTGTTATATCCAACCTCGTTATAATGAGGTTCCACTGTACTGGTATCTTAATCTGTCTGGTTGATATAAAGTGACTTAAGTAAGTGTTTCATCATAGGTGAATACTTGAATAATATAACAATTTAGCTCAAAACGTGCACAATTTTGCCACCGCTGGGACTTGAACCCAGAATTGTTTTTAGATTAAGAACTGTTTTACCTTTAAACTACAGTAGCTTCTATTGATTGTGTAGTTTTGAGCAAGATTGTTAAATTAAAAATCGACATAATGGAGATAGTGGTAAACACTTGGAATAAAAGAACATTTATTATAATAATCTTCCCATCGGCTTTTACAAGGACTTTGGACCTTCATTCTTTGATAAATAATTATCAACAAATGGTAGCCTTAAAAGATTACCCCCCACAAGTTGTTCAGGGGTGCCACACAGACAAGCTGTACAAGATGCACTGTATAGCCACTGTCCCAGAGAACTTACTGTCCCTCATGGGTCGGCAGGCTGCCGTCTTTCTTTACTTCAGCATACCGTCTTTGCCGGAACTCTTCAAATGTTTCATTTGAGGTTGTTGGACAACATGTAGGCCCCAACAAGTTCTTGTGCGTTTCTTTCACTATCACCTCTCCACATTTTTCACACTGCCTGTCATGATTGGTTTTGGTGTACGTGCGTCGTGTTTTCCCTTCGGCTTCCTCCTCTGCCTTGATGCGACGGTACCGAGCCGTTTGGTAGTGCATGGGAGGCTGGCAGGAGGCTGGTACTACAATCTTCGGGACTGTATAAGAGCAGGAAGGGGAGGTGTTATCTACCGGGAGGGTTCGTATTGGATGGGTGGAGGCTGGAACGACCTGTGGTGCAGGGGCAGGGGCAATGGTAGTGACCTACCTTTCTTTCCTGCTTTCACAGAAATTGCCTCATTGCCCTCTGGGAACAGCCGCAGATACTTCACCAGGGCCATCTTGTTCACCCAGTTATTCTTTGAATCTGAGTGAGCCGACTCGTTCTCTGTAATGGCCACCAGATGTGCAATGTAGCCAAGGGCATTTTCAGCCAGCCACAGAAAGGTTTCATTTCTGCATATGGAATAAAATACTCTGGCTTATTCATCATATTTACATCACAGTCAAAGTTAAAATTTATATTGAACATACTCTGCCTACATATGATATATTAAATGTTTTATAACTGTACAATCAAAATCAGTCCACTTTCAAAGCCAAGACAATTCAATATTTCATACTCCTGTATTCATTTTCCCCAATTTCTCACTAGCCATAAAAACATTTTACAAGCCATGCCCTGAACTTTGAGTTTGAGTAATATGTTGTTAAGGTGGACATTGAATTCATCGGAATATGCAAATGAAAAATGTTTTACTGTCAGTGTAACTGCACTATTGTCATTTTGGCTGATGAGTGATGCATACAATATTATCAGGTCTCTAATTAACATCAGTAGAGAGGTTATGGTTATACAAATTATTATTTACTAACCGGAACTGTCCAAACTGAATTTGGAACTGGCCCAGAAGATGCTTTGAGTTTCGAACATCTCCTCCCAGATGCTGCACTCTCCCCACTGCATCTGCCCTTACCACAGTAGGAGACTTTGGAGGAACATAATAGCCCTTTCCTCGCCGTTCCCTCCTCACTGCCAACGCCTCCCCACTATCCGATATCAAAAGGGACCCGTCTCCCTTCCGCCGTTTGAACACTGGAATCATTGTCTGTAGTAAAAACACAGGCGTAATCAATTTACATTAATCATTAATAGAACTTCCTGTAACGTTAGATGCAGAATAATTTGATTCATTATTTATTGGCTCATCACATCAGAGACAGAGTTCAGACATCATCCATCATGACCATGCACTCAATTCTATTTTTACTTAAACTAACTTACGTCTTACTCTTAGTTGCCAAGTTGTAATACTCATATATTGATTAAATTGTCAGATTTCTCCTATTTCTACTCAATTTTGCATACTTTTTATCCGGGGAGTGTGGTTTTATCAGTGCAGATATTTATCGCATTCCATCGGCATCGTTGTGCATGAGGAATGTTGACTTTCACTTACATTACATAATAATTAGAATCTAATTTACACAATTTTGAATATGTGGGACATTTAAAAAAAAATAGGAGCAGAAATCTCCCAAATTCTGCCATTAATAAGGGTGTGGGTGAAAGTCGCATCCCCCGAATCTTGTCGGACCTTGCCGGATCCTCAACAAAATTACACTATTTATCGAGAGAACAATGGAATTATAATCAAAACCTGTCTGTCAGTGCTGCGAGAAAAGAAAAAGCCCAGCAGAAATCTTTAAAAATAATCAAACCTATCATTTTACTACCGTAGCGCCAGGATCCGGCACACCTAGGGCGGCACACCTAGGATTCACTTCAAGAATTCAATTCAACTCAACATTTATTTCCACATTGAAACAACAAAAGCAACAGAAAAGTGATCATAAATAAACAAGAATTAATATTAAACAAACCAGTCATTAAATTCAAGTTGTTAGTAAAAAAACGGACAGTTTTTTAATATAATTTCATTGTTTTATTGAGAAATAGTGTAAAAATATTGAGGATCCGGCAAGGTCCGGGGGATTCGACTTTTACCCAGCTCCCCATTAATAATGACATGGTACTCACTGAACATGCAGAACTTGAACAGAAAGGACTTTTTCCGTCAAACCCGAACAAAATTTGAGTCGATTTGAGTAGGAAAATCCCGAGATCAATCACTTTTCAGTAGTCGAGCGAGCGAACTGCAACTTTCTCCTGTACGCAATATTTCGATAGAATCCTGTCGTTCCATTGGTCAATTGTCGATAATTCTATTGGTCAATTGTTGATAATTCTCTATAATTCTCGATAATTCTCTATAGAGATGACGGCGCTGATTGGCTAATGCGCTATCGAAATGTATCGAGATTTGGGAGTCTGACGGAGGGTTTTAAGCGCTACTGATTTATAACATACTTACCGAAAATGCTCATGAATGAGGCCTTGCACAATGGCACTTTCTCCTTGTTTACAGTCAAAGTGAAGTACTTTACTGAAACTTCCCTGGCATTCCTCCTGTCAACATCATCTACCTTGAGTCGCCTCCGCACACATTTATTGATATCCATGTGAGAAAGCAGGGTGGCATCCTGTTTAACTTTGTCTACAGTCGAGTAAAGCTGATTATGTGCATAGGTTAGATCTTCATTGGAGAGGGAAGTTGCCATGCACACGTTACGTACATTATGTGCACACGAAATGCTAGCGATTTTTCCATCACCACTATGACGCGATTTTTTTTGCAATGGAGCGCACAGAATTGCGTGAATTGTTCCTCTTTTTACGCCCAATTGGCGAAAGCACCACTGCCTCATCCATATCATCAAAGTCCTCCATTATTATAGCCGAATTTTCGATGAAATATGCGGATATTTTAGCGCGAAGTGAGAGTGAACACGGGCGCCGCCATCATGGATCACCTGACTAAATTATGGTGCGCTGATTGGCTGAATGGAATTGTCGGCTTTTGCGAAAAATGTAGACTGGCGCATGTCGGTTTCTGAAACCAAACATGGAATTGCAATGCATTTTACATAGGGCATGTCGGCATTTGCAACAAAACAGATTTGATGATCAGATAGAGAGCGCCACAGACTTTATAATGGTAGTCATGGTTTATTTTCAGAACGAATGGCGTTTGTCGGTTTTTGCGCATGAACTCTTCATTTGTTAAACCCTATACTTTTCTCCTACTTTCAAATTGTGACAACCACACTTACTTAAGGAATGCTCTTGACTGCTTGATGCCATCGGAATGGAAGTCGGACAGGGAACACCATCCACTATGTCACCTTAAACAAAACCAGGAAAGGAAAAACAGATCAGTAGAGAATCATTTGTTAAACCCTATACTTTTCTCCTACTTAGATTTGTGTGTTCCTGTACGTATGAACTGTCCCTAATTAATTGTTGAACATTTTAATATGCCCCCACTATTGATTGCACAAGGGGGAGCCGTCCTCCCCTGCTGTCTGTTGGTCCGTTGGGAATGTGATGGAATCTTTTCAGAAGCCTGAGGCACAGACATTCTGACACACGGTTGGCATCCGGACTCTCAGCCGCCTCACCGTGGACCATGTACAATCTGCATGAAAACAGAACACGTCAATTAGTTGTTTGAATGGTTAGCCCAGATATAGTGATACATTAGTTGAAAGTTGAATTAGTTGAAAACTTTGGAAGACACGGTAAGCTTACATGTAGCCGACATGTGGCGG
Organism: Patiria miniata; assembly: GCF_015706575.1. Lineage (NCBI taxonomy): Eukaryota > Metazoa > Echinodermata > Asteroidea > Valvatida > Asterinidae > Patiria > Patiria miniata. Next base: position 19,005,976 of record NW_024037076.1, on the reverse strand, counting down.
ACTTGCCGCAGCTGAAGCCGGGGCCTCTGGTTGGGGCCCATGCCCCCACTTCCTAGTGATCAGGTTTCTGTCGATAGCAACTGGCATCTTTATGCCTCCCTGACGTCCCTCCATTTCGACCTTCCTGAACTCAGGATGGCCAACCACACGCTTCGGGTGACAGATCTGTATGTGTCAGGTCAAGTCTTGGAGAACTTGGACGCGAAGACATCTTCCTCCTCTTTTGTCATGGCACTATCTCGCCTTCCCTGTTGTCTGGCACCATGCTCCGGGGTTTTCCTGTATGACCCGTTGAACCTCCCTCCGCAGTGTAGGGTCAGCCAAGCCAGCTGCAAAATGCTCACACAGGACGACATCCTGGTCATTTATGCCATCGGTCAGGGAAACTAGAGCCACCCATTGCAGGAGCTTCATCGGCTGCAGAGAGAAATCTTGGACTGACTCCCCTCCTCACTGCACTCTTGCATAGAACTCCCCCCAGAAGGATGATGGGGTATCTTGAGGGCAGAGGGTCTTCACAACTTGCTTCAATATCTTGTCTGCTGTGTCTCTGTCAACAGCAGGGCAGAGCCGCACCTCGTCCTTTGCTGCCCCCTTGAGGTGGTCTAGAATGAACTGGATGCCTTCTTTTTCTGTCAGGTCACTGGTCATGCGCCTCATATCCTCTGCCCATTCGATGACCTAAGGGTCCTTATCAGTACGAGGTCGCCCTGACAGCTTCGCACCTCGCTCTCTGGGGACCACTACCACTTTAGTTTTTGTGTCGGGGCCTGTTTGCTGATCTTACTGCTTTGTCAGCACCTTCACTCACTCCTCCAATTCATCCATGGTGTGGGCTGGTGACGATCTCACACACTGTTATTCACCTGCAGGTTTGCCAAATAACCAACCCCTTAAAAGAAGCTTGAATCCTGTCTACGACGCATGTGACCAGTGCAAGTTCTTTAAGCTGATTTATTGCATAAGCAATAGTTCTTAAAGCTGATTTATTGCATAAACAATAGTAATCATACAAAAAAGGGGGGTTGGTATATTGGCAATTGATGCCATGTATGAATGCTAAACTGGTTTGGTGTCTGGATCTGCAGGTCTTCAAGGAACAGTGCTCAGTGGGAAAGTGAGTGGCAAAGTGACCCTATCTACACTGTGGTCTTGGGTATAGGCCCTGGCCAGCTATGGGTATTGCCCTGGGGCATAAGCTGCCAGACCTCACTGCATTCCATTGCACAGTTAAGACAAGGGAGGAGCTCTTTAAAGAGAAAAACCTAAACTTAACAATCAGTCCACCAAAGGTGGCTGGTCACATATGTATGGATGTAAACGTGAGAGTTTAACCTTGATTTTAATTTTTTTTTAAGTTGTGAATCTCAATTATTTTTTATACTGAATATACGCGGCTGATTGACTGATCATTGATTATATTGGTGTGCATACAGAGTTACGAACAGATCACAAGCATGGATATGTTTTTATGGGTGAACACTACATCACAATTACACAAAAAGGATCAAACTCAAACACTCATTCTTACTCAGCTTTTCTAAGACGCAAAACTTTCTTAATAAAGCAAAACACAATCCATAATTAGATTTGGGCCATACACTTCGTTTGAAAAGAAAAATTATATTTGAAAAAAATGTAAAACGGCATGAGATGTACTAATAAAATGTTGTCCTTATTAATAATCGTGATGCAGAGAGTTCACCAGTACAACAGTAGAAATGATTATCATAGCTTTAATATTTAGTTTAAAGTTGACGATGGGTTGTTGCATTTTGATGGTATAGTAGATTTATAATATCACATCATATGCAATTTCCTCAGTGATTATTCACTTAACATAAAAGAAACAAATGATCATGGCGTAAAAGTAGGCCTATACAGCATAAGTCATGTTAAAGTCACAAGTCTCACTACCAGTGCATTCTAGGCCCATCATGTTAGCATCAACCTCATTCCAGATGTAAACCAAAAACATACTATGCATTAAATCCATCCACATAATCTATAACACACTGAAAAACTTCTCCAGTGAAACAGTATCATAACATATTTTTCAAAATTACTGTACTTAATGTGGCCTCGGCACATAAATTTGTACCACCCGAACTGACCATGTTATTTACTCTGTAAGTTGCAAGTTGTTTAGAGATTCCAATGATGAGTTATTTCACCATTTGTTACCTTCAAGATTTTGTTTTCAAATTTCTACGGTCTGTTCAGATGATGGACAGTACCACTGGAGTCTGAATTTTTCGTGTCTAATGTGGCCTGTTTTTTTAGTTTTAGTTCGACCGCACTCTTGACACTTGTACACTCGTGCTTTCCATGCAGCTAGGGTCTCCCCAGACTATGGGCAGTACCATATTCCATCCAACTGTGTGTGCCTAGTGTCAGTTTTCTTTGCCTTGCCACACATAGTGCATTTGTACACATCTTTCTTACGTGAAGCTGAAGACGATGGTTGTGATGATGGTGCCGGTGGAGGTGGGGGTGGTTGAAACCATGCAGGAGGGGATGGTGGTGTTGTTGGCTCCTGGTTATATGGCCAGCCAGCCCAACTAGCCCATCCCGGCCATCCATATGGAGGATACCACTGGTAGCCCGAGGGCATACTCGAAGATCAGTCATTACCAGAACTTGGACGCGAAGCCATCCTCCTCCTCTTTTGTCGTGGCACTATCTCGCCCTGTTATCTGGTTCCTGCATTCCAGGGCACTGTGTCCACGTTCTACATGGGCAGACTGTCGATGAAGTGCTGCTTGCAGGGGCTCCCTGGCCACCTGTACAGGCTCCGGCAGAGAAATGCCGTGAAGTAATGTGGCTGGAACCACCCTCTTCTGTCGCCTATTTATCCAAGAGGAAACAGTTGTATTGCTCACAGTCACGAGAACAAGATTGGTGTGTTCCTGTACGTATGAACTGTCCCTAATTATTGTTGAACATTTGAATATGCCCCCACTATTGATTGCACAAGGGGGAGCCGTCTTCCTCTGCTGTCTGTTGGTCCGTTGGGAATGTGATGGAATCTTTTCAGAAGCCTGAGGCACAGACATTCTGACACACGGTTGGCATCCAGACTCTCAGCCGCCTCACCGTGGACCATGGAGGGGGTTGTCTAGTGAAGTTGAAATAGTAAAATATTAGTATGTCACATTTGTGACAGATGTTGAATTCACTCAGACACCTTACAAATAATAAGCAAATGCTTGCTCCTACACATTTTACTCCAAGTGAACTTGTTGATGGCCAAACAATACTGCCATTAAGGGATGAACAGGTTTGTGTCAACCACACTTACTGTTAAGAGGAAGAGTATCAGTGTTGAAGGGTTGCCCTTGACTGCTTGATGCCATCGGAATGGAAGTCGGACAGGGAACACCATCCACTATGTCACCTTTAACAAAAACAGGAAAGGAAAAACAGATCAGTAGAGAATCATTTGTTAAACCCTATACTTTTCTCCTACTAAGATTTGTGTGTTCCTGTACGTATGAACTGTCCCTAATTAATTGTTAAACATTTGAATATGCCCCCACTATTGATTGCAAAAGGGGGAGCCGTCTTCTCCTGCTGTCTGTTGGTCCATTGGGAATGTAATGGAATCTTTTCAGAAGCCGGAGGCACAGACATTCTGACACACGGTTGGCATCCAGACTCTCAGCCGCCTCACCGTGGACCATGTACAATCTGCTGAAAACAGAACACGTCAATTAGTTGTTTGAATGGTTAGCCCAGATATAGTGATACATTAGTTGAAAGTTGAATTAGTTGAAAACTTTGGAAGACACGGTAAGCTTACATGTAGCCGACATGTGGCGGACTTGCCGCAGCTGAAGCCGGGGCCTCTGGTTGGGGCCCATGCCCCCACTTCCTAGTGATCAGGTTTCTGTCGATAGCAACTGGCATCTTCATGCCTCCCTGACGTCCCTCCATTTCGACCTTCCTGAACTCAGGATGGCCAACCACATGCTTCGGGTGACAGATCTGTATGTGTCAGGTCAAGTCTTGGAGAACTTGGACGCGAAAACATCTTCCTCCTCTTTTGTCATGGCACTATCTCGCCTTCCCTGTTGTCTGGCTCCATGCTCCGGGGTTTTCCTGTATGACCCGTCGAACCTCCCTCCGCAGTGTAGGGTCAGCCAAGCCAGCTGCAAAATGCTCACACAGGACAACATCCTGGTCATTTATGCCATCGGTCAGGGAAACTAGAGCCACTCATTGCAGGAGCTGCATCGGCTGCAGAGAGAAATCGTGGACTGACTCCCCTCCTCACTGCACTCTTGCATAGGACTCCCCCCAGCATGATGATGGGGTATCTTGAGGGCAGAGGGTCTTCACGACTTGCTTTAATATCTTGTCTGGTGTGTCTCTGTCAGCAGCAGGGCAGAGCCGCACCTCGTCCTTTGCTGCCCCCTTGAGGTGGTCTAGAATGAACTGGATGCCTTCTTTTTCTGTCAGGTCACTGGTCATGTGCCTCATATCCTCTGCCCATTCGATGACCTCAGGGTCCTTATCAGTATGAGGTCGCCCTGACAGCTTCGCACCTCGCTCTCTGGGGACCACCACCACTTTAGTTTTTGTGTCAGGGCCTGTTTGCTGATCTAACCGCTTAATGTCAGCACCTTCACTCGCTCCTCCAATTCATCCATGGTGTGGGTTGGTGACGACCTCACACACTGTTATTCACCTGCAGGTTTGCCAAATTACCAACCCCTTAAAAGAAGCTTGAATCCTGTCTACGATGCATGTGACCAGTGCAAGTTCTTTAAGCTGATTTATTATTATTGCATAAGCAATAGTTCTTCAAGCTGATTTATTGCATAAACAATAGTAATCATACAAAAAAGGAGGGTTGGTATATTGGCAATTGATGCTATGCATGAATGCTAAACTGGTTTGGTGTCTGGATCTGCAGGTCTTCAAGGAACAGTGCTCAGTGGGAAAGTGTGTGGCAAAGTGACCCTATCTACACTGTGGTCTTGGGTATAGGCCTTGGCCAGCTATGGGTATTGCCCTGGGGCATAAGCTGCCAGACCTCACTGCATTCCATTGCGCAGTTAAGAGGGGGGGGGGGGGGGGCAAGAGATAGGTTGTGCACTTTAAAGAGAAAAACTAAACTTAACAACCAGTCCACCAAAGGTGGCTGGTCACATATGTATGGATGTAAACATGAGAGTTTAACCTCGATTTTAAATTTTTTTTTAAGTTATGAATCTCGATTATTTTTGATACTGAATATACGCGGCTGATAGATTGATCATTGATTATACATTTGTGTGTGTATTGGTGTTCATATACAAATCACAAGCACGGATATGTTTTTATGGGTGAACACTAAATCACAATTACACAAAAGGACCAAACACTCATTCTTACTCGGCTTTTCTAAGACGCAATACTTTTTTTAATAAAGCAAAACACAATCCATAATTAGATTTGGGCCATACACTTCATTTGAAAAATAGTTTGTTTGAAAAATAATATTTGAAAAAATGTAAAACGGCATGAGATGTACTAATAACATGTTGTCCTTATTAATAATCATGATGCAGGGAGTTCACCAGTACAACAGAAGAAATGATTATCATAGCTTTAGTATTTAGTTTAAAGTTGACAATGGGATGTTGCATTTTGATGGTACAGTAGATTTTTAATACTTCATCATATGCAATTTCTCTCAGTGATTATTCACTTAACATTAAAGAAACAAATGATCGCGGCGCAAACGTAGGCCTATACAGCATGAGTCATGTTAAAGTCACAAGTCTCATTACCAGTGCACTCTAGGCCCATCATGTTAGCATAAACCTCATTCCAGATGTAAACCAAAAACATACAATGCATTAAATCCATCCACATAATCTATAACACACTAAAAAACTTCACCAGTGCAAAAAGTATCATAACATATTTTTCAAAATTACTGTACTTAATGTTGCCTCGGCACATAAATTTGTACCACCCGAACTGACCATGTTGTTTACTCTGTAAGTTGATAGAGATTCAAATGATGGGTTATTTCACCATTTGTTACCTTCAAGATTTTGTTTCCAAATTTCAAAGGTCTGTCCAGATGATGGACAGTACCACTGGCGTCTGAATTTTTGATGGCTAATGTGGCCTGTTTCTTTAGTTTTAGTTTGACCGCACTCTTGACACTTGTACACTCGTGCTTTCCATGCAGCTAGGGTTTCCCCAGACGATGGGCAGTACCATTCCATCCAACTGTGTGTGCCCAGTGTCATTTTTCTTTGCCTTGCCACACATAATCGTTTGTACACATCTTTCTTACGTGAAGCTGAAGACGATGGTTGTGATGATGGTGCCGGTGGAGGTGGAGGTGGGGGTGGTTGAAACCATGCAGGAGGGGGTGGTGGTGTTGTTGGCCAACTAGCCCCCAACTAGGCCATCCATATGGAGGATTCCACTGGTAGGCCGAGGGCATACTCGAAAATGGGTCATTACCCGGAGAACTTGGACACGAAGCCATCTTCCTCCTCTTTTGTTGTGGCACTATCTCGCCTTCCCTGTTGTCTAGCTCCTGGAATTTCAGGGCACTGTGTCCACATTCTACATGGGCAGAGGGTCGATTAAGTGCTGATTGCAGGGGCTCCCTGGCCACCCGTACAGGCTCCGGCAGAGAAATGCCTTGAAGTAATGTGGCTGGAACCACCCTCTTCTGTCGCCAGGGAACACCATCCACTATGTCACCTTAAACAAAAACAGGAAAGGAAAAACAGTTCATTAGAGAATCATTTGTTAAACCCTATACTTTTCTCCTACTTTCAATTTGTGACAACCACACTTACTGTTCACAGTCAGGGTATCAGTAGAGGAATGCTCTTGACTGCTTGATGCCATCGGAATGGAAGTCGGACAGGGAACACCATCCACAATGTCACCTTAAACAAAAACAGGAAAGGAAAAACAGATCAGTAGAGGATCATTTGTTAAACCCTATACTTTTCTCTTACTAAGATTTGTGTGTTCCTGTACGTATGAACTGTCTCTAATTAATTGTTGAACATTTGAATATGCCCCTACTATTGATTGCACAAGGGGGAACCGTCTTCCCCTGCTGTCTGTTGGTCTGTTGGAAATGTGATGGAATCTTTTCAGAAGCCTGAGGCACAGACATTCTGACACATGGTTATCATCTGGACTCTCAGCCGCCTCACCGTGGACCATGTACAATGTGCATGAAAACAGAACACGTCAATTAGTTGTTTGAATGATTAGCCCAGACATAGTGATACATAAGTTGAAAGTTGAAAACTTTGGAAGACACGGTAAGCTTACATGTAGAATCATACACAATTACACAAAATCACAACACACATTTTAGAGACATTATTGTTCATTAAAGTTCTGGCACTCCCGTTGTCCTGTTTGGGAACTTCATAGATGTTTGCGTCGACCGCCTTTCGGTACTTGTGATGGGATACCTCCTCATGCACAAGTTATTGCCTGCTTCATCTTCTTCGACGGTGGCTCCTCGACTGCTTCTTCCGGCTCAGATCCCGCCTGTGTTATTTGACTGAGAGGTGGCATAGATTCTGGAGTCTCGGACTTTTGTGCACCTCGCGCCTCCAACATTGGGCTTAGGTATGCTTTCGGCTTCCCGGTGAGGCGGATGATGGGCAATGTGTGCCCTACCAACGGCGATATAGGGCACGGCGATAGCGAGATAATCGCCGCAGCCGGAGCCGGGGCCTCTGGTTGCGTCCAATGCCCCCACTTCCCAGTGATCAGGTTTCTGTCGATAGCAACTGGCATCTTCATGCCTCCCTGATGTCCCTCCATTTCGACCTTCCTGAACTCAGGATGTCCAACCGCACTCTTCGGGTGACAGATCCGTATGTGTCGGGTCAAGTCTTGACTCTTGACACTTGTACATTTGTACACTCGTGCTTTCCATGCAGCTAGGGCCTCCCCGGACGATGGGCAGTACCATATTCCATCCAACTGTGTGTGCCCAGTGTCATTTTTCTTTGCCTTGCCACACATTTGTACACGTAGAGGCACGGCGATTGTGAAATAATCGCCTCCCTGGATGGACTCGTCGGTGGCCGACTCGCCGCAGCCGGAACCGGAGCCGGAGCCGGGGCCTCTGGTTGCGGCCAATGCCCCCACTTCCCAGTGATCAGGTTTCTGTCAATAGCAACTGGCATCTTCATGCCTCCCTGACGTCCCTCCATTTCGACCTTCCTGAACTCAGGATGGCCAACCACACTCTTCGGGTGACAGATCCGTATGTGTCGGGTCAAGTTGTCCCAGCGCCTGTCACGGTATTCACAATGCTCGCAGCAAAGATATGCCCCCAGAGGCCTTGCTTCATAATAAATGTGCGCCGACTAGTTTCTGAGATCTCCCCTTTTTCTTGGCCTTGTTGTACAGCCAGGCATACTGGTCTTGCTGCAGGCCTTCGCCATGTACCCTGTGATCGTAGTTTCGCTTCTGGTTTCTGCCTCAGGCACTCCCTGGCCCTGCCATGTGCCTCTTGCAGATTCTCGGTACTGTGGTGTTAATGGAAGGGGGCCATGGATGCAACATTTATAAAATAGTGAGGAGTAATACAGTCAAAGCCTTTTAATTGGTACTCGGATAAAGGGGATTTTGTTTGAATTGACATGCTCTTGTGGATACCATTCCTATGTTAAAATGTGTACATCACTTCTGTTAAACAGGACAAACGCTTTTAAGGTGACAATGTGGGGGCTCTCGAGGTGTCCCTACTAAGCGGCTTCTACTGTATTGCTAATACCTCTCCGCCACCTGCTTTCCAGGGGCAGATCCACTTGGTTTCCTGGATGCCCTCTATCTCCCAGTTGGCTGTTTCTTTGTCTTCATTGTGTGCTTTGTTGGTGCCTTGTCAACTGGGCGCAACAACTCATATAGTTGCACAATGTCAACTGACTCCTTGATGGTAAGAGCAGTTGCATCACCATGTAAATCAACAAGGTGGGCAGCAAGGTTGTCCACAGCCTCCCAGCCTGGATTGCCTCAGACATCACGTTGGCTCTCCTAATAAATAAGAAAGTACCATGAGATGTTAAATTGGCACTATAAAATACACTTACTTCTTTGGCCAGACTCTTCCACATAGGACTGAGCACTGGATCTTTTTGCATCCAACATAAATGCTTAAAAACAGGTTATATTTTCGCCCAAACTGGCTACAAACAAAGCATAAATTAACTTAATAAAACATGGCTGAACTGATTTATTAGTGACATGTGAGAATGGACTTACTAAATGTGAACTGTTGAGGGCGCTCTTCAGATTATGGTTTTGTCAGGCAACTCTGCTCACTAGAACAGGTACCGTACGTTGCTGAAACTGGTAAATCATCTCTATCGATGCTGTGTACTGGACTGGTATGAAGTGGAGATGGCTCAAGACTGGTTGGCAGAGATTGGGATGGTTCGGGTGTTTGAGAATTGTCAATGACGTATGGGGAATCCTCATCTGTTGGAAGTGGTGGCATTTCTGCAGCGGCGACCGTTGTGTCTGAACCTATCAAGGTAGACACAGTTGGGTCCTCAAACTCCGCCTCCTCTTCCAGTGGGTCTTCTGTGGTGGCATCTTGGTCACCTTCATCTGCAGCAAGATCACCCCTGCCTGCCTGACTCGGCAGATATGTGACGCCAATTTCCTCACCTTCAATAATATTAAGATTATAAGAGTACATAATAACTGTTGTATTCCACATCGCATTAAGCATGTCCCCAATCAATTTACGTGTCGGCTCTGCTCCTCGTGTCTTCCTCTTGCAGTGGCGTGACGTACATCTCAGGAATTTTGAAGCTGCAGTCCTTCACTTGCTTTGCCGTTGCAATTGGTTCACGGCCAAACTGCTTTCTTAATTCACCTCACTTAGCCTTCTCATACAGAGTGACATCGTCTGCATCTGCAGCTGGACAAACGTGAGCACCAGATCCCGTACAGTGGGTGGTGCTCTGTCTGTCATAAGTCCAGGGTTAAACCTCTGCATCCAATGCCATATGTCCAAGCGAACATGACATCTCCATGGACTGAACCAAGTCAGGACAGGAGGTAACGCTGAAGCACTGCAGCAGTCCCTGTCAACAAATATCAGCTCTGGTGCTGCTACATTGGCATTCTCGTACCGTTTAACGATCCCCTGGCACATCTTCTCCAGCCCTGCACCCTCTCCTGTCGTCAGCACTGAGTTGAGGACCTCACCACATTCATTGCCAATATCTGTCTTCCACTGAGCACTGTTCTCAATGTTGCCAGCTAGTTTGGTGGTGACCTGGGAAAATGAAAACTTGAAAACATGGAACCTACGGCAGACAAACCGGTTGAAGTGTGCTTGAGGTTCAATATGAGAATAATTAGCAATTAATTTGAATTCACATTCAGAGGTCTTTTTACTAATTCAATTATCAATCATTCAACAGTATGGAAAATTTTAATCACACAAATCACCTGTCCAATGTGTAACAGCTGCATTCAGTTCCAAATACATTGTACACGGACAACTCTTATTCTTTCCTATAGTAATCTGTGGTTTGTGCACAGAGCGTCTGGTGTTGTCCATGTATGGTACTCTTTCCAAAATGAGTGTACACTAAAACCATACCATGGTTAACCATATGTTGCACAAGTATAACCATACATATTAACATTCCTTTACCTTTTTAGTAGAATCCAACTTAATAATTCTTCCATACGTTGAAGTGACAACACCCTGCATTTCACGAATGGGTGCTGCAGCATCGAAAGTGTGTGCAGTCTCAAACCATGCTGCCAGTGGTGGTGGTCGGTACATGGTTGTGTGCTGATACTCTGCAGCAACACCTGTCAGGACGCAGCCACGTTTGTGCAGCTGACAATCTCCTAAGTACTCAAGCACCCTCTTGCCCCACTCCTCACTATGTTGTTCGGCAATAGCTTGTCTCATGAAGTTAGACGAATTGCCCATTGAGCGTGGCTTCATAATTGAAACTAGGCTCTTGTCAAGTGCAAAGCATTGTGTCAAAACAGCTGGGAATTTCACACTGAGTTTGGGATCAAGCTGATCCAGCATTTCCACATTCCAAGGGCACTGTGGTTGCTTGTGTAATAGGGGCAAATTTCCCTTAGTTGTTTTATAGGAGTAGTTCCCCCTGCATACATGTAGTTGTTTTTGCTAGAATGGCCCACCCTAGATTGACCCCTGTACATTTAAGAGTGTCCCCCCCCCCTCAGATTATGTAACACTTAGGAATGTCCCCATCCTAGTGTGCTCTGTGCCCCTGAAGATATAGACCCTCCATTCAGCAGACAGGCAGTGAAGAGGGAGCAAGCCAAAATTTCCCTAGCCCAACCTGCCTAGATGGGCCAGTCTGCTAGACCACTTTGGTGAGTTTTTCTAAGTTTATTTGGTTGTTTTTGTTAGAAAATCAGTGACATTGATATTTAAGTTGTTCTCTCTTATAATTAGTTTGTTAGTCTCACTTTTTATACTGCTGGTGATGACTTTGCTTTTAGACCACTGCCTTAGACTACTCTCGACTACAAGAGTTTTCTTTTCATTTTAGGATATGTTTTGTATTTTTTCTTAGGATTATAATTGTATAAGTTCCTTTTCTATTCATAACATGTTGGAGAAGTGAGGTTTCATTTCCAAAGAGTTTTGGTGACTCCGTGAAATTAGTTCTTTTGATTTTACTCTGAAGAATTCATTGATGATTTAGTTTGGAACTTTGAACGTATCCTTGATTTTTTTTTTCCTTGATAATCTTGTGATTTTATGCGCTATTTTAGAAGAGCGATGTTTTAATTTCTTTACCATTTCACCATGCAAGGTTAGGATTAATAGCCCAGTTTTATTTTTAGGAGAACATGTGGTTTTCCTACAGCTTTGCCAGAGATAATGAATAGACTTGTTTCAGTCAAGTATCGTAAACTTAAGTTGATACATGGGCTTGATTGTATTCAGTTAGACAAATATATGGTGAAGTAGAGTAAGTCATTGATGTATGGAGAGACTAGACCAGTCTAATTGGAAGTTATGTCAACTTGCCTGAGGGAGATCTTGCCCTGGACACAGGATGTTTCATGTTACTCTTTGGCCAGTAGTGTGGTAATAGATTTTAGACTTAGACTTTAGTCCTTTCATTATTGCCAACTGCTGTGTGAGTTTGATTGTATTGTTTATGCAAGTACTTATGGTGTGTACTTTAACTGTGAAGTGGCTAGTGGCTACTCTAACATCTTGCAGCCTGGGTGGCTGGACTTACCATTGTTTACAGTCTGACCTTGAGGATGGCCATGTGTAGCTTATTAAATATTCACAAGAAAGTTGGGTTGTTTAGCAGTGCCTGGTAGATAAGAGACACTTGCCATACTTCATGAAGGCCTGCTTGTGTTATTAGAATTTTGTTATCTTGTTTTTAACCAGTATTCTTTTTAGTGTAGCCCAACTTTGTTTGCTTTGTGTATTTTTTCCAATTCTTAAAAGTATATTCCTTTTGTATTTTTTTTGTGTTTAGATATCATGTGCTCTGTCTGAACGCACTCGAAGGCAATCCGCTATTGGCACTGTGTTGGTTTTTTTTCTTTTCGTCTTCTTTAGTTGTTTTGGTTGGGTTTATTTACTTTTCATTTCCAATTACTTTTTGTTTCCAATTTGATTTTTTTTCCAAATTTATTAATTTCTGGTTTTGTTTTCCCAAAAGGTTTTTTTTGTGAATGTAAAACTTGCAGTTAATCCTGGATTAAATTGTTTTTTTTGTAAAGTTCCATCCCAATTCAGTCTGTCTCTTTTTTTTTTTAAATTTGTCCCAGTTTTCTATTAAATTTTTCGCGACTTATCAATTTGAACCAGGCCTTTACAGATAGTTTCTTTAGTGAACCGTTTTTCTTCGTTACACTTGCATCTGCTGCAACCTAGGTACTCGCCCACCATGAAATAGCGTGACTTGATGTCAACAACCTCTCGTGCCTTTGGATAAATTCCCCCGTGGTGTAAGTTGATGTTACAATTTGGGCATTTAAGTGGAATTCCCCACATTCTCGATGGTGCCCAAAGGAACAGCCTTTGCCTGAAGTAAGAGCATGGATCTGGTGGGGACTTTGGAGTGACTTTTGGAGGTACCGTAGTGGTGGATTAAACCAATTGTGAGTAAAGTCATTTTTCAATTTCCCACAAAGCCGTACAAAGCCTTGGCAATCCAGTGCAAGTCTCCTTTCTGAATGACAGTACAAAACTGTCTTGGAAGAAAGCTTTCCCACTGCGGTGAAGAGGCACCAGATGACAGGGAAGAAAGAGGAAGGACAGATGTTAGGTGGGCGATGGAGGCTGATCCAGATGGTGGACGAGAGATCGTGGATGGCAGGTGGGCGACGAGGCTGACCCGGATGGTGGACGAGAGATCATGGATGGCGGGTCTGTGACTGAGGCTGATCCGGATGGTGGACGAGAGATCTTGGATGGCGGGTGGGCGATGGAGACTGATCCGGATGGTGGACGAGAGATCTTCGATGGTGGACAAGAGATTGTGGATGGCGGGTCGGTGACTGAGGCTGACCCGGATGGTGGACGAGAAATTGTGGATGGCTGGTCTGTGACTGACGCGGATGGTGCCTGTGGATTGGAGACAGCTGATGCTTGGAAATAACAGCTTCTATGTGCTGTACAAGTTCTAATTCAGTTTTTACAACTAACTGGCATTATTCACAGGTGTTTTGGGCGTGATATTTTGCCAGGTGATCTGTAAAGTCATTCACATCGACATGTTGTTTACACTTGCAACATTGAATAGTTGATGTAGACGATGAAGATGCTGTATTTGGAGCTGCTTGGTGGTACTGACTTTGATGTCTTGGATTGAGTTTGCTTGATCTGTGAATTAAAAACAAAAATTGTGCAAATTCCAGGGTTATAACATGAATAGGATGAACAAACCCATGTTTAAATCATATAAATATTTTAAGTCGGGGTTGATTAAACAGTTACTCCCAGGAACTACATGTATTTAAATGCAGTTAGATGTACAGGTATCATTTACATGTACAACACTTACTACATGTACATGTATGTTTTATTTACTTTCACCGTTTATTCCTTGAAGTCAGAAGAGAATGCTGCAAAACATTGCCACAACCTCTCAGGGTTGCAAGTCAGACAAAGCTAGATTGAATAATCAGCTTCCAATCTTATCAGTTAATTACAAATAATTAAGCTTAATTTACTTACGAAACACAATCAGACACAATCCTTCAATCCTTTTGAAAGCGTATGAATTTTACTGTATTGCGACTGCGGCAAAAAAAATGCCTCAATGCATCTTGGGAATTAAAGTCGCGACTAGTGTCTAGTCGAGAAGTAAGTTTCACTAGTAAAATAACTCTGTAGAAACCGTTTAGTATTTTCATCGAAGACAATGAAAGGTGGTACGATTACGTAAAGGTATGATTGAGGTGATAAACAAACGGTTAAGAAGAGTTTGCAAATTATTTTTTGGGGGTTTGCGAGAGTAACTTTCCAAAGGCACACAGGATTTCATAAATCTATTGAAACAATTACTTCAAATTATTTTGGGGGCAGCATTTTTTTCTTACAGAAACAAAAGTATAAATAAATATTAGTGAAAAGATATTCAAACTTACATGTGCATGAATAAAAACGTGTCATGACACACTTTGACACCGTTCACGAAGTATCCCTTGTCTGTTCGCTGACGTTTCCGCTCCTGTTGGGTTGTCCTCTTAGTTCCCTGGGTCATCTCTGATGACCGAACTCCCCCTGAAGAAATCTTTCCCAACATGAACATTGCTTTGTTCGCTGGCGATAAGGCATTGATTTGAAGACGCATGTTAAACACAAACTGGTCATCGAATTTGTGGGAGCAACCAAGACCTTGAGTTGGATTTCTGCACCTGCACTTTTTATCACGAACAAACGCCAACTCCTTTGCATCATCTTCAGACAGCACACAATTCAGTCCTACGGCTTGCAGGACGTCTTCAGCGAAATCTAGGGGTTCTTCTTCGGGTTCATCATTGTCGGGGAGGCCTACCTCTGCGTCACTGTCCAAATCCATGGGCTCTTGCTCGTTGAGTTTGATGTCTGATGTAGTTTGGAACACTGACCCACTTTCCTCATCATCATCGCTGTCCTCGTCTTTGTCGTCTCCAAAATAGTTACATATTATAAGTTCTAGATTTGTATTGTCTTCATGTCCAAGACCAAGTGTACGGGATGAATTTAGTGCCTCCAAAATCCGGCTCTCACTAGCCATGCTAGCGGCAACGGGAACCGCCGCAAAGCCTGTGGGGGTCGGTGAACCTTCACTGTTCCGGCCGAAATTTGTCACAAGAATGTCGCGATCAGAAATCTAAAAATCAATTTTTTAACGACAAACCTCTTATGATATAATGCCGTTGTTAGTTGTAAGCAGGAAATTTACCAGAATACTTCAAATCCCTTAAAATTGTCACTGTTGCTGCACTTGTTGCTTGAGATCGATACATGAAAAAGCTAAGTCACGACACGTACTTCGCGTCCCCCTGTGTTTATATCGCTACTGAAAAAGCCAAGTCACGACACGTACTTCGCGTCCTCCTGTGTTTATATCGCTACTGCGCAAGCTCAGTTGGACACGTGGTGTATTTACTCCAATGAAAAGAGCGTTTCTAAGGACTTCGTTCCGATTGTTTACTGACAAAAGCTTTTGTAAAACAGCTTGTTATTGGCCAGGAATGTCATGAAGCGAAAATAGTCAGTGGGAAAAGATTGCTGAAGCTGTACAGTTCGTTTAGGTACCAAACTTGTAGAGGTTAACGGACTTTATGTGCTGGTTGCAATAGCAGCAACTTTGTGATATTTTTGAGACATTTTCGTAAGTTACAGCTGGTTTCATACACTTTTCTGAACTGAGGGCCCCCCAAAAAACGTAAAATTAACTACTTTTAGAATAAGCAATCATTTCAATTTTTTCAGAACTAAAGGAAAATGTTACAAACTATACATTTATGAAAAAAAAGGAAAACAACCAACTGACTGATTTTTCGAGCTTTTCGTACCATTGTGCACAACTTACAAGTGCGACTTTACAGCCCATTGGTGGTGGACGGTCACATATTCATCCAGCTCCTGATCAGAAAGCACATTCTTCAAGGCACCAGGCAGTTCCTTCATGTATGACAAGGTGCGTGTGGTTCCCTTTGTCTCAGGATCAATTGCTGACAACAGTCGGAGACATTTTTTCCTCAGAGGCATCTTGTTCAGGAGGACTGATGCACAGTCCACATATGCCTCAAGCACATTCCTCCTGAAAAAGATGCCATCCTCTTGAGTGAGGCCTTTCAGAATTGCTTCTGTGTTCCTCCCAAGAAAAATCATCTCAAAATTTACCAACCATATTTTTTTAAAATGTAAATTCGGGCCGATAATATTCCATATCTTACCTTGGAGACGGTAGTTCGTTTTTCGTAGCTGAATTAGTTCACGATGTTTCGTCACTTTGCAGTGGTCGGTCAGCGTTACTAATCCGCGTCTGCCGTAATTCATCTCCTTCTTGCACACCAAGCAATACGCCATGCCTGGCCGATCAAGTTTTCGGACAGCTTCGGCAAGAGGAACTCCATCCACTTCTCTTTCCAACCAGTCCCATTTCCAAGAATTTTTGATGCCTTTATCAACAGTTTTGATATGCTCTTGTCCTTTTTCTCGTTCGATGATGTCCTTCCTTTTTGAAGTCATTTTGACACACGTACGTACATTTAATATTTCGATCGATGTTTCCAAATTCCAATATGTTTTTCCAACGTGTTTATATCCAGCGTGTGCAGTAGTATAGTATCCGTAACCCTACGCATTCATTAACATGAAAAAAAAAGGCGAAACCAGACTATCGGCTTATAATCGATAGAGGGCGCTACAGTGCAACATGCTAGATAACGCGCACGGGTATGGAGTCTGTGTCCTGGACTTTTTCATTCCATTATACGTACACAAAACGCGGAGCCAGACGATATACTTCCAAATTATTTTTGTGCGCGAGCGAAGTCGCGATATCAGTGGAGATTCCGCGGGCGCTGCAGACTGAAACAAGGCGAAAACGCGGATATATATTTTTTTTCACGGCCGGATTTTAAAAAAACGCGGAAATCCGCGGATCCACGGAAAAGTTGCATGCCTGAGATTTAAGTACAGATCTTGAAGAGCTAGCAATTGTCTCCAAGGGATGAAGGTGGCAATGCAGTACATTTTAGCTTTTCCCCCATGTCTCTTCTAGACGAACAATAATTGCATGATTTACGGCCAATCAGTCAGTCATAGTATTTTTGATATGACTAACCATGTTATGTCGAACGGGTTCAAACTCTATACCATGGAAGGCACAGAAGACCTCCACGGCACGCTTGACAGAGTCTGTAATGTGCTGCTCATAGTCTTTAGCCAGGCCCCCAGGCAGTTGGTCAAGAGAAATAATGTAGCAAGCTTTACCGCTTGTGACATGAATGCCATTGACATGTAGCCCCTCTTGGGTTGTTGCATCAAAACCTATTGTTAGGCTGTCTTGCTCCATAAGTACCTCAGCCACTTGGAAGTCCGATACAACACCTAATTCTCTTTTCATCATTTCCACTGTACTCCTGTGTGGTATGCTTTCAATTTTTATGCCCATCCGTTTTGCAAATGCAACAGTTAATGGTGGTATATTTCTTGTTGGTACATGGTTTACTAAAGGAATCATACACAAACAGTTGCATGTTGAATGGAAACATCTTCCCCTCTCTGTGCATAACTGTGGAACCTGTTGCCCGCAGTGACTCCACTTCCTCCTGCAAGACAAGGTTATCATTTTCAAGGTTCCTTATGTCACCATCCTTCAACTTCAATTGACTGCTTAATCTCACAACGTCATCCTCAGTGTCAGTAGCAGGGAGTGTCGACTTCCTACTTTTCTGATACTCCCTCAATCTACGATGCTTTCGACGAACCTGAGCAAGCTGTTTTCAGGGTTTCTAAGAGTTCCTCTGCAATGGCACTTGACATCTCAATTTGACAGTGGTTGCCTGCTTTCGTGTTATGACTAGCTGATGTAGGTGCTTCACTCTGCCACGTGTCTGGAGCTTTGCCCTCAATGCCTTCAGATGCTCTGCATGCCTCGGCTTTATTTTCTGGTTTGATTTTGACACAAATTAAAGTCTTTTCTGTAGTTTTCTTTTCCTTGGTGTGATGAGCACTGCATATCATATTGGTAGCCCCACTTGTGTGGCCTCGGTATTGCTGCGCTGTACGTTAGGCCACACACCTGGTTTTCCAACTAACTGAGGAGTTTAGTCCAAACCCTGGCGCACCCTTTTTTGGCATATTTTGTACATACCACTGTATAGGAATGTATTTTATGATTTCTAATCGTTTGCCCTCCAGGTAGATTAGGTAATCTTTCTTCAAATTTTTCTTCCAATTTAGACATCTTTCTTGAGTCCATATGCAAGGGCGGATCCAGAACACAATTTTTTTTGGGGGGGGCCAAAAAAATTTTGGTCCCCCCAAAAAGTGGGTCAAAAAAATAACGGCGTGGGGTTTGGGGCCCGCTTAAGGGCTCCGAAAAATTTTTGGATTCTAGATGCTCTGTGGTGCAATCTGAGGCAATTTCTGACCACTTTAACCAATGTTTTTGTGAGGAAAAGATGGTGGCATACTCATTGCCTGCCTTTATTGCGATGTCACATAAAAAAAAAATGGCCATGGCCCCCTTTGGCCCCCCTGGATCCGCCCATGTCCATATGCGCCAGTTTGACTAAAACCTGACTAAAATTCCTCAGTAGGTTGGGAAACCAGACGTGCGGCCTAATGTACAGCGAAGCAATACGGAGGCCACACAAGTGGGGCTATAATAACTTGGTTTATTATTCGATCTGTAAACATCAACAAACATAGAATACAATGTTAAGTATGCTATCTTGAAATATGTGAAATGAACAGTGCTCAGACAGTGCCCCTTTAAAATGGTAACAACCAATTTATTGGGAAGAAACTCTATTAAAAGTCATTTCCAACACATCTATCATGTCTATCCAATCTCTGAAATCATCTTTAATAGTAGGATGGCCTCAAAGAATACACAGGAATTCTTAAATCCTAAATTCGGTGCAATACAATCGGTCAGGAAGGTCACCAAAAGACTACATCTAATTTCCAGTCACATGTTCCGGTAAATATTCACAGTAAAATGCACATAACTTTCTTAAATTGACACTAAAAATACACTTACTTCTTTGGCCAGACTCTTCCCATAGGACTGAGCACTGGATCTTTTTGCATCCAACGTAAATACTTAAAAACAGGTTATATTTTCGCCCTAACTGGCTACAAACAAAGCATAAATTAACTTAATCAAACATGGCTAGCTGAACTGATTTATGAGTGACATGTGAGAATGGACTAACTAAAATGTGAACTGTTGAGGGCGCTCTTCAGATTCTGGTCTTGTCGGGCAACTCTGTTCACCACAACAGTCAACAGGTACCGTTGCTGAAACTGGTAAATCATCTCTATCGGTGCTGTGTACTGGACTGGTATGAAGTGGAGATGGCTGAAGACTGCTTGGCAGAGATTGGGATGGTTCGGGTGTTTGAGGATTGTCAGTGACGTGTGGGGAGTCCTCATCTGTTGGAAGCATGTGGCGCATTTCTGCAGGGGCGAGGTTGTGTCTGCACCTATCAAGGTAGACACAGTTAGGTCCTCAAACTCTGCCTCCTCTTCCAGTGGGTGTTCTGTGGCAGCATCTTGGTCGCCTTCATCTGCAGCAAGATCACCCCTGCCTGCCTGACTCGGCAGATATGTGACGCCAATTTCCTCACCTTCAATAATATTAAGATTATAAGAGTACATAACAACTGTTGTATTCCGCATTGCATCAGGCATGTCCCCAATCGATTTACGTGTTGGCTCTGCTCCTCGTGTCTTCCTCTTGCAGTGGCGTGACGTACATCTCAGGAATTTTGAAGCTGTCCTTCACTTGCTTGTCGTTGGTTCACTTTTCTTAGCCTTCTCATACAGAGTGACATCGTCTGCATCCCATTCAAATATGCAGCTGGACAAATGTGAGCACCAGGTCCCTTACAGTGGATGGTGCTCTGTCGTAAGTCCAGGGTTAAACCTCCGCATCCAACACCATATGTCCAAGCGAACATGGCATCTCCATGGACTGAACCATGTCAGGACAGGAGGTAACCCTGAAGCACTGCAGCAGTCCCTGTCAACATGTATCAGCTCTGGTGCTGCTACATTGGCATTCTCGTACCGTTTAGCGATCCCCTGGCACATCTTCTCCAGCCCTGCACCCTCTCCTGTCGTCAGCACTAAGTTGAGGTCCTCACCACGTTCATTGCCAATATTTGTCATCCACTGAGCACTGTTCTCAATGTTGCCAGCTAGTTTGGTGGTGACCTGGGAAAATCAAAACTTGAAAACATGGAACCTACGGCAGACAAACTGGTTGAAGTGTGCTTGAGGTTCAATATGAGAATAATTAGCAATTAATTTGAATTCACTTTCAGAGGTCCTTTTACAAATTCAATTATCAATCATTCAACAATATGGAAAATTTTTATCACACAAATCACCTGTCCAATGTGTAACAGCTGCATTCAGTTCCAAATACACGGACAATGCTAATTTTCCCTATACAGTGGAACGCCGCTATAACGAACATCGCGGGATCCACAGAAAATGTTCGTTATAGTGATCGTTCGGTATTGCGATTTTAAGCTGCCGGTGCTCCGGTACTCACTTTTCAATAAATGGCACCCTTCATAACTTCACCCTGCATGCCCTGGTAGCTACTGAAAGACGTCTTCGAACACGTGCCGACTATTGAATAATCGATGGGTGGCTTTCCCCTTCTATGCCTTGGGGAAATAATAGCCACTTTCGCTCTTCTGTTGACGGTTTTCAATACCAATGTTCGGTTGGTTTTGTTCACAAAAATCGGGAGCCAAGGACGATGTTCGGTATAGCCGAATGTTCGGTATAGCGGTGTTTGGTATATCGCCGTTCCACTGTAGTAATCTGTGGTTTGTGCACAGAGCGTCTTGCATTGTCCGTGTATGGTACTCTTTCCAAAATGAGTGTACACTAAAACCATACATGGTTAACCATATGTTGCACAAATATAACCATACATGGCTACTAACATTCATTTACCTTTTTAGTAGAATCCAACTTAAGAATTCTTCCATACATTGAAGTGATGACACCCTGCATTTCACCAATGCGTGCTGCAGCATTGAAAGTGTGTGCAGTCTCAAACCATGCTGCCAGTGGTGGTGGTCGGTACATGGTTGGGTGCTGATACTCTGCAGCAACACCTGTCGGGACGCAGCCACGTTTGTGCAGCTGGCAATCTCCTAAGTACTCAAGCACCCTCTTGCTTCACTCCTCACTATGTTGCTCGGCAATAGCTTGTCTCATGAATTTAGACACATTGCCCATTGAGCATGGTTTCATAAGTGAAGCTAAGCTCTTGTCAAGTGCAAAGCATTGTGTCAAAATAGCTGGGAATTTCACACTGAGTTTGGGATCAAGCTGATCCAGCATTTCCACATTCCAAGGGCACTGTGGTTGCTTGCATCTGCTGCAACCTAGGTACTCGCCCACCATGTAATAGCGTGATTTGATGTCAACAATTAACCTCTTGTTCCTTTGGGCAAATTCCCCCGTGGTGTAAGTTGTTGTTGCAATTTGGGCATTTAAGTGAAATTCCCCCCATTCTTGACGGTGCCCAAAGGAACAGCCTTTGCCTGAAGTACCGGGTAAGAGTGTGGATCTGGTGGGGACTTTGGAGTGACTTTTTGAGGTAGTGGTGGATTAAACCAATTGTCAGTAAAGTCATTTTTCAACTTCCCACTGCTGTCATACAAAGCCTTGGCAATCCAGTGCAAAGTCTCCTTTCTGACCGACAGTAGAAAACTGTCTTGGAAGAAAGCATTCCCACTGCGGTGAAGAGGCACCAGATGACAGGGAAGAAAGAACAGATGGCGGGTGGGCGACGGAGGCTGACCCGGATGGTGGACGAGAGATCGTGGATGGCGGGTGGGCGACGGAGGCTGACCCGGATGGTTGACGAGAGATTGTGGATGGTGGACGAGGGATCTTGGATGGCGGGTGGGCGACGGGGCTGACCTTGATGGTGGACGAGAGATCTTTGATGGTGGACAAGGGATCTTGGATGGCGGGTGGACAATGGAGGCTGACCCGGATGGTGGACGAGAGATCGTGGATGAGGGACGAGAGATCTTGGAAATGTTGGATGGCGGGTGGGCGACGGAGGCTGACCCGGATGGTGGACGAGAAATTGTGGATGGCTGGTCTGTGACTGACGCGGATGGTGCGTGTGGATTGGAGACAGCTGATGCTTGGAAATGAACAGCTTCTATGTGCTGTACAAGTTCTAATTCAGTTTTTACAACTAACTGGCATTGTTCACAGGCGATTTGGGCGTGACATTTTGCTAGGTGATCTGTAAAGTCATTCACATCTACATGTTGTTTCCACTTGCAACATTGAATAGTCAATGTAGATGACGAAGATGCTGTGGAGCTTCTGGGTGGTACTGACTTTGATGTCTTGGATTGAGTTGGCTTGCTCTGTAAATTAAAATCAAAAATTGGGCAAATTCCAGGGTTATAACATGAATAGGATGAACAAAACAATTTTTAAATCCTATAAATTTTTAAGTCAGGGTTGATGAAACAGTTATTCTCAGCAACTACATGTATTTAAATGCAGTTACAGATTGTACAGGTATTATTTACATGTACAACACTTACTACATGTATGTTTTATTTACTTTCACCTTTTATTCCTTGAAGTCAGAGGAGAATGCTGCAAAACATTGCCACAACCTCCCAGGGTTGCAAATCAGACAAAGCTAGATTGAATAATCAGCTTCCAATCTTATCAGTGATTTGAATGGTTATGTGCTCTCTATACTTAGAGATTTACATTAGGTTGAAGCCATATGTACGTGGGGAGTGTGGCCTAGTGGGTTCGTGATCGACTCATGATCAGAGGGTCAGGGGTTCGAATCCAGCTGCTGGTCATATATGTTGTGTCCTTGGGCAAGCCACTTCACCCCCACTTGCCTCTCTCCACCCAGGAGTATAAATGGGTACCGACATTAGCTGGGGAGTAACCTGCGATGGACTAGCATCCCATCCAGGGGGAGTAGAAATATTCTCAGTCGTTTCATGCTACTGAAACCGGAGATAAACGCCTGCCTGATGGGCCATATTGGCTCGTGACAGACTTTACTTCTTTTTTTATACATGTATGTACTGGTAGCTTATAAAAAGGGATTGAATTGTAGAGATTAACAGTAACTCAACAACGAAGTAGTGGTTGCATTCAATTGATGTTACCAGTATATATTTGCATGGTACATACTATTCATGTATATGTGTTCACATGGAAACATCCCATATATGGAAATTGAACATGTAGTGCAATGCACATACATGTACATAATTGCTTTAGAATACTGCTTTATACACGTATTTTGCACAGCACAAACACAAGATTTATTCAGTAAATTGTTATAGGAAACCCTGTTATAGTGCAAACAATAAATTTTAACTTCACGAAAGCCTTCTTTCAAGAACATACTCTGTTTTTACTTTGGAAAAAAACTAAGAAATAGAGTGATTTTTATAAATTTGTAATGTTTTTCCATTGATTAAAATCATTTTTCCATTAATAAACTGAGTGATTTCAATCAAACAACCCTGTTTTAAGTATATTGATCATCTAACCTTATTAAGTGTTCTAAAAATTTCAATATTTATAGTGACCATCATTAAAGAATTTTTATTTATTTTTCATTCTCTATAAATATAAATATTAAGGAGATCAGCAATGGAAGTACAAGAAAACAGGCTATTTTCTTTTTACAATGATAACAGAAACTTTTTTTAATACAGATGTAGATGCACTAGCATAACCAAGGTGGTAATGCATACTGATGGTGCACAGAACTGTCTCTACACTGACCAAAATGTTGGCACTTCCACTATGAAACTATATTTTCAAATCGGCAACCCACAGCATCAAATTGACTCACAGGGGCTTAGATGAAAAACTACTTTACCATACACGTGCATTAAGGTAGCTTGTACAAAAAGTAGGACAGTGACTGTATGCAAGTTGCATTCAACTGCCAAAATTGAAACAGAATTAATTTTGTCAACCTTTTGATAAAATTTCGATAAAATGGACGAGTTGACTTCGGAACAGAGTTGAGATCGGACCGAGTTGACTCAAAACCCTTTGAACAGAGGGTGACTTGGCCATCGCAAACAGCAATGTTACACTTGCAGACCTAGACAAATTCTACATGTTCATGAAAACTGGAGAGTTAAGGATGGGAATTAAAACAGCAAAGACTTTTAACCATAATTCAATACATGTAAATGAATTAAAGGGAACATGTAATAGGATTGTTATGACTTATACATTTGAAACAGCTTTCTTGCCATGTAACATTACTTTCCACCTCCCTTGTAGTAGTTAAAGGGAGAAATTTCAACATTTCAGTATTTATGTTAATGAAAATTTCTATATTCATGACCAAAGCATGATGTTATTCAAGGCAGAACAGTAGTGTCTCCATAGCTTTGTGTACAAATATATATCAAACTGTTTTCATTTTCTTGGAGTAAGTTCCACTTTTTACTTGTTTATCATGTTAAACAGCTTTTGACAATAATAGTGGCCTATATTTCTTCCAAAATTTTGTTGTGGGTAATTTTGAAGGACTAATTTTTTACTGTTCATATGCACTGTTGACAAGGAGTTCCTAAGGGCAAAAACAAAATAGCGCCCTCTTGCATGCATTGATGAAAGGATTTGCTAATAATTGGAAAACCACCACTTTCTTGTCACTTTCATTGATTGTTGCAACACATACTAATGTGCATGAAAACAAGATGAGCTGAATTTCCACTGTATGTTTACTTAAAGGGAAAACACAACATTTGCAAACATCAAAAAATAAAACTACCAAATCATTTTGAAATACCTTGCTGGACTGTTAGTGAATGACAGTGTAAAGCATCGGCCGACCAGCGTTGGAAAAAACTGGCTTTTTTTTCAAATACTGACCCCAATTGACCATCGCACTTGTTTGCAATCGATTACACACCTATGAACGGGTACAAGCCAGCTAGACTGGTTCCCTGACCTTACAATTCCCCAATGTATGTAAACTGCTCTGTTTCTTCTTATATGGAGTCGGGGAACCAGACTACAGGAAAATGATTGTTTTTCTTGGTTTTTATAGCATTTTCGAACCCAAAACCTCAAAAAAGTCAGTGTAACTATATTTGCTATATATTTCCAACCCCCCAATTCCATCCATTTCTGAAAATTACAGCAAAAGCAAATGATGTATATTCCCTTTAAGTACACATTTTTGTACACACATGCACACTCACCGGTTGTGGTAGCCACACTTGCAAACTATCTGCTTGCCTAACAGATCAACTGTGTTGGTCTTGTTGTGACATGGACATTTATCAATGGCCTTCAGAACATTCTTCCATCTTGTTGAGCCTGGTGTTTGACCAAGTCTAAAACGTTATTCACCTGCAGCATATTTCTGCATTACATCATGCCAATACGAATTGGGTATCCCTTGCTTAGTGTAGCCAAGGGAAGAGTTATTGAAGGCTTGGTAGGGCAACTCCTCATGTGGCCGAAGGCTTCTTAAAGTTAATATTGATGTGAAGCGAGTGGACTCGGAGAGATGACTAGATTTGATTAAATGGTAATAGTTTATTCATATGTACATACAGAATATACATGTACACTGTGGCTCTCTCGATATACAAAAACGACAGTCAATTGGGCATAAAGTTGTAAGTCTGTGGAATTAAAGAAAACAAAATGGACATTTCATTAGTTTGTTATCATTTAAAATTCCATATCAATTAAATTCAGCATTTAGAACTTATATCTGCAAGGTAATTTAAATATGTATTTATATGCAACAATTGTACCATACAATCCAGACAGAGTTTCAAAACATCTTCCTATCAAAGTTCCAATGATATGCAACAAATGTATCATGACTTCTACACAATTTAAAATAAAAATTGAAAAGAAAGATATAAGAATTAGGTGTGTACTCACCGCCTAGGCTGACCAACGGTCGTGCCACCACCAACCGAAGGGAAATTGTCCCCAACTAGATGTAGTTGAACGGCAGTCAGAGCACTTCTAAAATTGTAGGTGTGATCTGATCGCAAGCAAGTGGATGAGTGTCTCTAGCAATGCCTTGTCATTACACGAAAGCTTTGCTATGCAGCACGCACTTACAGCTCAGAAAAACTTAACAATATTCTAGAATTCGAGGTATGTTGGAATGTTTCTGTTCAATGCAGCTAGCTATGCTAGAATGTGACTGCAGGAAAATTAAGGACCCAAGCGAGGGCGTTGCAATAGAAAGTTTCTATAACTACAGAGGGCGCTAATTTTGTTATCAAAATAATGGCTCATCCTGTTGTACAGCCTACATGTATGTATTGTGCATCTTATGATTATATAAGAAAATACTGAGACGTGTCTGTTGCAAAACACAACTGGTCACACTTGAGGCATATCTGCAATAACACAGTTGAAATGAAAATACCGGTCGATCCATTACATTATGTAAATTGTAATGTGTAACAGGAACTTTTAGATGTTATGAGGGATAACAGGAATGTGCTGCTGAAATGGGTCTCACTTTCAGGCCTCTGGTAAACACTAAATAGCATGGTTCTTTTCAACAAAAGCAAAACATTGGTTATAAAATGGGTAATGTTTTCAAAAGTTTGTCCTAAGTAATTTGTCTGAAATAAAAAAAAAAATCTAACATTGTGTACAAAGGTACCAAAATTTTGAACAAAGGTGCAAACTTTATGTTATTTTTGGCAAGTTCAAAATGTTTCTGAAATTAGGTCTTAGTTTTGGGGAAATTTGGTATGGGTCAAATTTTCTAAATTCAGAGACATGTCTTTACCTAGATCAGGCCAAGTAGTACTTTAATAATACTTAACTAATTGTACAATTCCTTACCTGGCAGTGGTATCACGCCCCACGAACAAAGTACTACTACTTGGGCCCTACTCAGCCGCAGCATACATGTCCATCCAGATGTCCATGGAGTAGACCTAGCTAGTCGTTGATGCGACGTACGTGCCAGCACAGTCCAGCATCATACAGTTGTCATTTTCATGCCGACCGGACCGCAAACATAGTTTCAGTAATTAAACACTGCAACTGAAACCTGTACCAAGCTTTGTTTTATGAAGCAAAAGTGATCTACAGTACAGTGCCTAACTTTGGCAACCGAGCAAGATCTTGCTTCCTGCAAAAACAATATGGTGGACGAACACAATTGTCTCACTTTGGATTTCAGATTCATTACATACCCATACGCAGTCTTCCCCCCCCCCCCATGCCCCTTTGGCAATTGGTGCTGGCAATGTTGGGATTAGCTAGGATTTGGCTGGGATTGGCTGGCAAATGGCTGGGATTGGATGGCAATAGCTAGGAATTGGGGCGATTCACAATGCAGTGCGCCACCAAGAGTTTGCCAGAGACAGTTCATTTTTTTCCAGTGCATTGTGGGAGATGGTTGACAAATTTGCAGCGCGGGACATTTGAAATTGTTAGTTTTTCCGCCAGAAAGTTCGTAAGCATATGATTCGAGTATCTGTTTGCCCTTGTCTTTTCTTTTCATCAATATGGTGTTTATGTAAGGTGGCAGAATGCGATGCCCCAATCTATAACAAATTAGCTCAAGTTTTCTACTGACACTCGTTCAAATGGGCCATGTTTTGTCGACTGTAAACTTGAAAAATGAACTCTCCATGGCAAACTCTTGGTGGCGTGCACTGCATTGTGAATCGCCCAAATTGCTGGGATGTGATAAACTGATCGAGTCCCATGGAGAGCAACCTCGTCCCCAGGGTGTCGAGCAGTACGCGCCCACCACTACCTGCTCTCTCACCCTGGTATTGGATCATTTGCATGTGCAAGATTTTTGAACACGCATGCAAATTAGGAGTAGTCTGGTGCCTGCCTGTGCGTTACATTTGCGTTTGTTTTTGTATGCGGTGTCTTGGGTAAAAACAGAATCAATTCGTCGCAGCGCGATCATGGCGTGAGTTACGAAAACATGATTTTATTTTAAATAAACTGTTATTTTAACGAGACAACATGCAGTATCACATTTCATATTAATATTAACAAACTGGAAAGGAAATGAATATTTTCGAGAAGGCGTGGACGAATGATCGCAAAAACACGTACTGCACGTTGTGAATAACAACACCAAGTACACGATATAAATCCATTTCTAGCCAATTGCGGTATCGAATCAGGATGCAGGAAGGAAGTTTCCTATCCAGGGTTTACTATTGGAAACAACGTTGGAAATAAAGTAAGCACTGGGGACGAGGTTGCATGGAGAGGGGGTGGTCAGAGCTCACCATAATGGGTGTTGGGATTTGCACAGACGAGGAAGGTTTCTAGTAAATCACCCTAGGGAGTTAGGGTTATAATGACTAGATAAGACACCCAGTCAGTTCTCAAGAACTAGAGAAGCAAGTCACTATTTTAAAGGAGGCGTTTATCATGAAGTTGTCATAAAGGATATGTTGGATATTATTTATTAGCCATATTTAAAAATGTCTGGGTCACAGAAAATCCACATGATGTCTTACATTTACAGAGAAAAGAGAGAAATTTGAGACTCCTTTCAGTGCCTGTTAATCTTTGATTCCAATGTAAGTGTAATCACCTCGAAACCAGATTCAGTGCTTTTTATTTGATCCAGCTGTGACTGAATTGCTCCAATCTTGTCTTGTATTTGTAATTCCCATTCGGCACGCAACTCTCAATACCCACGTCCACTCCTGGAAAAGTGCAGAGACAAATGACTTTCAACTTTTTTTTGTTTTTCTTTTCTCACAGCCCCGGGCTAATTTGTCCATCACAGAAACATTTCGCAAGATCTGAAAAATGACATTTTCAATTACGGTGATTTACACCAGGGAATGTTCCCCGCGCTCTGCGCCCGCACTTAAGTGCAAGATCAATTAGCCAGCCCGTAATGCCAAGCTTTGTGATAGATCATATAACACACTATGCAGAGAAAAGAGAAACATACATGTACAGGGTGAGTAAAAAAAAAAAACGAAACCCAAATGTTGGTACTATTGTTTTAGTGAAGTTCTGCATGTAGCACTTTCAAAATCAAGGATATGAAAGCCCAATTCATAAGCTTTCTTTAAGTACAAGTATCATTCAAATCACTCATGTACTTTTCAAGTTACAGAATTTTAAACACAACCACCGTTTTAAAGTTCTGTCCACGGATCACAAAAAAGGTGTGCGTTCCTTCATCAAAATGAAAACAATTCACACATATCCCTATGTGATTTGTTTTCGTTTTGCTGAAAGAACACTTACCTTAAAATTCCGCAATTTGAAAAGTACATTAGTGATTTGAATGATTCTTGTACTAAAAGAAAGCTTATGAACCGGGCTTTCATATCCTAGATTTTGAAAGTGCTACATGCAGAATTTCACTAAAACAATGGTCCTGACATTTGGGTTTCGTTTTTTTATGGTTGTATCGCCCTGTACTTGTATGGAAGTTTGGCTTGAACAAAAGCTAAAGCATGAGGTAATAGTTTTGCTCATTACATTTTTTGTTCCCGATGAATTAGTGACATTTTGTGCGTAACGCCAGAAAAACCTTAAGGAATTAATTTATGTTCTTTCAAGATATTTAATTTAGTTTACTTTGTCTTTCTTAGGGTGGGGAGTTTAGGTGGGAGGGGGTTGTACTGATAGATTTCATAGAAGGTGCATTCAGGGAAAAAGCCCACATGTTATGAGACTGTCCATTTTGATCTTGACATTTTATCACAATTTAAAAGCAATTCATCAGTTGACCAATTTTAAAGGGTAAAGATTTTAGGGTTTTTTGGGGGTTGGGGGTGGGGTAGGGTTGGTTTTTGATGGGGTGGGGGTGGGGAGGGGAATTGGGATGGGGAGATACGGAGTGTTGATGAAAGAGAGTGCTTTTCGAGGACCGCCCTTCAACAGCTCATCAAAACAACGAGGAAATTTATACATGTTCGTGTATGAAGACCGGATGGAAATGTTAAACAGATGTAGACTGGCAGTGTGCTATGCATGGAACAAGTTTCAACATGTTTGCTGTATGGCCTGTGTAGGAACACCATTCCCAGCAGTTTTCAACTGAACCAATCGGAACCCAACCAACTTGTCGAGATCCGGGCAACTATTAAAATCTCCACCAGTCATTTGACCACTTTCAGCCTACCAACTGCTGGACGTCGAAGTTTTGCACTGAATTTTCCTCGGGAGACTGTGGGAAAACTTAACCACATCCAGGGCAGGATTTTTTGTGAATCCGCGTTGTGATGGATTGGACCCACGGCACAAATGCCCCGAGGATACATTTGGCAGTTTTGGTCACCATGGCAACCGAGGAACCCAGTCTTCACTGTCCAGAGATGAGGT
The DNA here is from genome assembly GCF_015706575.1 of Patiria miniata. Lineage (NCBI taxonomy): Eukaryota > Metazoa > Echinodermata > Asteroidea > Valvatida > Asterinidae > Patiria > Patiria miniata. Next base: position 18,975,408 of record NW_024037076.1, on the reverse strand, counting down.
CTTGGCTTGTTAAGATCTTGTGATGCTCCTTTTTTTCTTGAAAGTGAACTACGGCATGCGAGGAGAGGGAAAGTGAGGATGTGCCGTGTTTAGCTGACTCTGCTGTATGTTATGGTCACAAAATTCACAGATGAGGTGAGTGAAATGTTTCCGTCATTTTTTTTTACATTTATAAAACACAGTCAGAAATGCTGTTGAAATGTTTTAATTTAAACTTTGCTAATAGACCTTATGCGTTGTGGGTATCTCAGAGACTAGTCTTTATTAAGGGAATAAATGTGTGCTTGGCCAGTTTTAAACACTATGTTTAAGACCGGTTGGAGTCTGGATGATGATAATTACCCGAGTCAAAGGTGAGGGTCATTACCAGCATCCAGACTCCAACCGGTCTTAAACATAGTGTTTAATAACGGCCAAGCACACATTTATCCCCATTCATACATGTAAATACCTTTTCGGTCAAAAAATCCAAACGTTTCAGTCCAGTAGTCCAAACAAGTCAAAAAATTTAAATTTCCAACGATTTTGTTCAACAGTATTACTTCATGTTTTTTTTAAACGCCCCTCTAGCTATATTATGGTATGTCCCTCTCGCGAGTAGCCTTAAACAACTCCTTATATGAAGATTGGCCCGCCAGTCGTGCGTACTGCGCCATGTGACGCAGAAGGCATCTGTGCCAGTGTATTGTGAATTTAGGACTATGAAATTCTGACTCACTGGTAGTACTGCGCATGCCTACGTGAGCATTGTGAACGTTCAACCAATAAAAAGGGAAAAGGCAACGGATTTCATGGGACTCCAAATTTCATATGACACTGGAAAAGTGTTTTAAGACCAGCCAGCCGGTTTTTATCAACTGTTTAAAACTGGCCACAAGACAGGCTCTCGACCAACAGGATAGAATGAGTAAACCGTCTTAATAATTTATGAATTAAAGTTTTTAACAATGTACATTAGTTCATTCATTCCTATCCTTGCGATACAAATCCATTGCCCTCTACCTCTGCCCTCACGCATAAGGTCTATTGTGTTATACCTGTAAAAAACATTCAAGTAAATGATCCTAAAGGGAACTCGGTTAACTACTCACGAGTACTTGACTACTCATGAGTAATTTCTTTGCGAGTACTCTGGTATTAAAATCCACTACTCTCAGGCCCAATCATGAGCAAATTAAGCTTTGTAATGGCTAGCAAGAAAAAGTTTTTCAATATCATAATTAAAAGCAACTTTCCACTTCATGCCCCATTTTTGGGAAGTTTTGACTATATACAGCATGTACCATTATCCAATGAAACTTTTATTGTTACAAATTTTATAAACTGCTGATTATTTTTTATATTTTTTTTATTTTTTAGTCTTAATTATGCAATTTCCACCTTCTCTTTGTCTCTTTGGTAATATACATATAAATTGATAGGACAGATGTACTAAGACTTCACCTATTAAACTTTAAAGAAATAACTTAACTTTAATTAATAATAGTCAATTGCTCCCTTCATGGCATGCCCAAACATTTATTCATATTGTGATTCCAATTATAGCATGAGCCAAAAGCAGAGCAACGTATTGGCTCGTTGGGCATCATTCTGCCCCAGGCACTCACCCTGCCCTACTTTAATTAGCCATCCCTTCACAAGCAGGGCCAGAGTCCCGATAAGTAATTGGCACATTTCTTATTCTTTTCCTCTTACATTGCCGCCGGCCAGCAGCAAAAAACCACCTTGTTTTCACACATAGCCTTGCCAGAGCTGTACTGCCAAAGACAACGTCCTTTGAAGCGTGTTTTATTGAATGCCGGTGACCTCAAACGCACAGACAAACCAACCAGCCGGGCCGGCCCTGCCTGCTTGACGTTTTGGACACCCTTGGATTTGCCCGTTGGCCTCACCTTGTCCGCGACCTTCCCTGGATCACGTTCAAAGACCTGCCTCTCTCTCCCGTTGCATCATAATCTCAGGGCTAGTCAAGCCACACAACATCCAAGCCAACAACCACAGTTCAACTTGACCTTCTGTTTCTTCAGCACTACCAATGCTACCTTGGACAAGACTACATACAGTCGGCTAGGACTGTGAGCGAAGGGCAGTTTATGCCTGCCAACAAAAGAGGAAGACACAAGAGGGCCAGACTCAAGGTAAGTGAAAAATTCCACCACATTCACTCATTGAATCTCTCGACCTTTATTTCAATATCAACGAGAGAGAAATTACATGAAAGTGTTGGGTAAGTTTAAAGGGACTATACAACGTTTGCAAACATCAAAAAACAAAACCACCAAAGTAATCTGAAGCATCCTGTACAATCGTGGCAGCTGGTGTGCTGACATTTTTAAAAAAAGTGGTATTTTTATACCAAATTCCAACGCTGGTCAGCCAACCAGCATTGGAAAAAACTGGCTTTTTTTCAAATATTGCCCCCAGTTTACCATATTTAGTTGGACCGCATTTTGTTTGCATTCGCTTATAAATCTATGAACAGGTACAAGCCAGCTAGACTGGTCCCTGACGACTATAAATTGCTTTGTTTGATCTTAAGTGGGGTCAGGGAACCAGACTACAGGAACATGATTGTTTTTCATGGTTTTTTTTCAGCATCTGCGAACACAAAACTTCAAACAAGTCAGTGTAACAATATTTGCAAAAAAATACTAACTCCCCAAATCTATTCATTTCTGAAAATTACAGCAAAAGCAAATGTTGTATATTCCCTTTAAAGCTCACCATTTTAATGATAAATTCCATCATAACCATCACTCAAACAAGAGGTGTTTTATATTTATTGAGTATTAAAATAAAACTGAAACCTCAATAGGTTACATACAGGTTTGTTTTTCTTTAAAAACTGATCTGATTTACATACCTGTATAGGCAGAGTTATAAAACATGTTAGCTTTTAAATTACATATGTACCGCAATCCTTTCAAAGAAAATCCTTATAATTGTACTCAGCAAGAACAACATCCAATACACAAGATATGAAATGGGGGGGTTGACATTAAATGCTGATGCCGCTAGGAGTGAAATTTTTTTTAGTTAAATTGTTAACGTGGTAAATGTTTTGAATGTGTGATGTCACTTAAAACTCAACTTTGACAGGTTCTTTTTCCTCACCGTCTTTCACTTTAAAATATTTTCAATCATGATGAAATAAAGATTTGCATTTTCCATTTTAAACTGTTGGCCTTATTCTCAGTAGTGACTCGTGAAGATGTAGGTCTCCACACGTAGTTCAGGGACGATGAATTCATTAATATTACCTTGTACAATGCTTTACATGTATCGGCATGTAAGATGGTTCCTTCTGTTATTAAGACTAGCGTGTTCGAGAAATTGTGCTCATTAAAGTTGATTGCTTGACTTAATGATGAAACCAGTGGCTTATAGAAGCCTGTATACTTGGCCTTGTAGCAGCCATGTTCTGAATTGTACCCTGAAACATGCACTTTGAAGTACCGTAGGCAAATTGTATGGAATTAAAACACCTGTGAGGGGAAGGGCGTGGTTTTTAAAGGCCACCACATGTATTTTACATAGCCCAAAAGTTAAAACATGGGTGGTTTTTTTTTGGGGGGGGGGCGCTTTTAAATTAAACCTTTCAAAAAATTCAAAAATGTACACCAGGCGTGGGAAAGAGGTTTTTTTTCTTTCAAACATTAAACACTTTCCCCTAGAAAGTGAAATAATTTTGTGGTTAAAATGTTAACATAGTACGGTACTTATCATTTATGTTTTGAATGTACAACTGTCTATATTGTACATTCATAAATACCTGAGACAGTTTACCCATTTTTATTGGTCGAGAACCTGTCACGTATGTGGTTTGAAATGGTTGATAAAACACAGTCTAGCTTGTTTTTAAACACTTTTCCAGTGTCACATGAAATTTGGACTCCTGTGAAATCTGGTTTCTTTTCGGGGGGGTTGAATCCTCACATAACCAGTCACTTCCTAATTATCTTCACCTTCATGTAGGCATGCGCAATACTACCAAACTCTGCATCTCATAGAGTCCCTAATTCACACTACACTGGCACTGCTGCGTTCTGCGCCACATCATGTAGTACGCGCCACAAGTGCGCTAATCTCCATATAAGGAGTTTGTTACTACTACTTACGCGAGGCACATACCATAAACAAACATTTGTGTACCGTAGCTAGAGGGGTGTTTTACAAAACATACAAAATGCACATGAGGTAAAATTGTTGAACAAAATCTTTGGAAATTTATAATGTTTGAGATGTTTTGACTTATTGACTGAAAAGTATTTATGAATAAGAACAAGTGCATTTAAAACCGGACTAGGGGCCTGGTAACTGATAGCCTTGGTCAATGCTCGTCGTTATTCGTCCCGTACGCGGTCAATCGTCGGCATATATCCTCACGCTCTATGCACATGCATGTAAAAATACAGCGCGAACATCGACCTCACGCGGCCACTATTTTTATGCAAATCAGTTGGAGACGATGTCGAGCCTTGGTTCAATCGTCAGCCAAAGCTTATGTTTTTCTTTACTTTGCGCTAGATTTCCAGCGCACGACCTCGTATGCGAATACAGATAATGTAGGCGGGGCTAATATGTGGAGTGTCCAATCACACCTTGGTAAATCACGACGTCATCAAATTATTTGCAGCTATTCGCCTTTTGCGGACGTGACATGAACCACAGTTTTTGTGCATTGGTGCCGTGTGCAGAGACACACAATGTGCACGTGTATGGACTATGTACGGTGCTACGTTTCACTATGCAAGTTTCCACGCAACGATCGACCAATAAGAAAACGACATTTAAGGTCAGCTAAGGCTATTAACATAATGAGCACCACCCCCAAACCCCACATGGACGATTGAACCAAGGCTCGACATCGTCTCCAACTGATTTGCATAAAAATAGTGGCCGCGTAAGGTCGCTGTTCGCGCTGTATTTTTACATGCATGTGCATAGCGCGTGAGGATAGATATATACCGACGATTGACCGCGTACGGGACGAATAACGACGAGAGCATTGACCAAGGCTAGGTAACTGATAATGGCCTGAGCCCCTTGTCCAGTTTTTAAACATACTTGTTTAAAACCGGCCAAGCACATATTTAAATTCCATTATTAAATGTAGGCAGTAAACTTCTATTTTTCCCCCAAAAATTAATTTTTGTAAAAAAAACACAAGAAAGGTTTATAACCTTTCATTGACGGCCAGATTGCTTCCAAACACATGGAACTCAACTGCGAGTTTTTTTTATGGTTTCCTCTGTTATTAAGACTAGAATGGTTGAGAAACTGTGCTCATTAAAGTTGACTGCTTGACTTAATGATGACTTACATTTAATGATGAAACCAGCGGCTTATAAGAAGCCTTTATACTTGGCCTTGTATAGCATCCGGCTCAAAATTTTACCCAGAAACATGCACGTTGACGTATTGTAGGCAAATTTCCATTAATTAAACAAATTTGTGAAGGAGGCTGGGCGTGGGTTTCAAAGTGCATTTTTTAAAAACTAGTTTACACGTACATGTACATGTACACAGGCAACGGGTCCTCTTCCGGGGCGGAGTCTCCTCTTGGGTTAGCATCACATCTGGCACACCGCAAAGCAGTGGGGGTCTACCCGATGTTCCCCAATACCGATGTTCCCCGAAATCCTTAGGATCGTAGGGTTAGTGTTAGGGTTAGGGTTAGGGTTATATGGTAGGGATATCGGGGAACATCGGTAGTGGGGAACATCGGTATTGGGGAACATATCGTAGGTATGCACCCAGGCAGTGTCCTGGGGCCATTGTTGTTCTATCTTGTTACCAATGATGTTTCCCATTCAATTTCTTTTAGCTGTGTTTTGTTTGCAGACGATATATTCGTTTGTACCACACAATAGAATGCCCAGGTGATGAACACACGCTTCAACTTGACTTAACCTCCAGCTTAAATACTGGTCTGATTCCAATGAATTGAAATGACTTTCAATGTCAGTAAAACCAAAGCTATGCATATTATTACTAGATGCAGGCACTTTAACCCGCAAGTTTACAGCCTATAAACTAAGGAACTCTGCCAATTGACACTACTAAATTGCTTCAGTACTTGGGGGTCACAATTGATTCCAAACTCTCTTGGGCAACCAATACTTCCTCCGTAGTAGCTAGAGCTAGTCGTATCTTAAGTTTCATCAGAACGATTTCCAGAGGGTCCAGTCCAAATGCCATATTCTCATTGTATAAATCTTTCGTTCTCCCAATTCTTGAGTATGGTCTTCCAGCATGGCACCCACATACTTCATCTCAACAGAATCAGCTCCAAAGGGTTCCAAGAACAGCCACCCATATTGTTCTTCAACAAAGACGCGAAGAAATGTCTTTTGAAGACAGCGTCTAAACTGGCATCTTCTAACGAATAGGTGCAATTACCTCCTCAGTGCCTTTGTTTTCGAGGTTTTACATGGCACTGCTCACTGCGAATCAATCCTTGCGAATTTTGCCATAAATCCTCGTCATCCTGACTCGCTCACATTTCGCCATCTCTATGCTCGTACTGAGTCCTTGTTTCACTCGGCTTCCCATCGATTCCCCAGATTGTGGGACACTGTTCCACCCGAAACTCGGGATGCTGCTGTGGTATGTCCTCTGCCAACATTTCTCCGCCAACTAAAAGATGACTGTTTAAATGCTATTTCATCCTAGATGTTCACTTTTGGTGCATGCAGGTCTTGATTATATAGGCATTGTTTTGTTCCTCTTGCTTTCATCGTTCTTCATACGTAGAGCAACATGCTTCCGAGCAATTCAGTTTACTTTTGTTGTCCCTGTATGATTTGTGGTTAGTTTTTCCTTTTGTGTGGTAATACTTAATTTCTCCCTTTCATGGTCTAGCTTCCCTCCTGCACCACCCTCATTCATTCAGTCAGTCAGTCAGATTCGACCCCTAGTTGCTCTCTACTCTATTTTTCCCATTTTTTTTCCCTTATTTTTTTTCTTATTTCTCAATCTTTATTTTGTTTGATATTTAATATGTTATTTTTTTTCTTTTTTTTCTACTTATTCTCTTATTTATTTGTTTGATTGTTGTTTGTTTACTTCTTCACTTGTTTTGCTTTGTTTTCCTTAATGTTCATGTGCTCATATTTTTGTCAAAGTACATGCAAATGATTTGAAACTTTCTCAAGTATTGAAACATAGAACACAAAAATTATGTTGAGCAATTGTTTAGAATGCATTGATATTTTTAATAATAGGTCCAAACATTTGGAATTAAAGCTATAGTCCATCATTTGCAGCCATCCGAAAAAGTAACTGGTGTATTATTGTTGAAAGACATACTTGGTTGAAAGATTATAAGTGGACTAAACTCCCTGTGAAATTAATCTTTCTGGCAAGCTATCATTTTGAAGTAATCAACGAAAGAAGGCCTAAAATTTAAATTAGTAGTTCGTTTTGTTATTCGGCGCAGCGCGCGCTAGCATTAGCACGACGCACAGGCGCGCGCAGTTGCTATAATTTGTCGGATCAGTGCGCGACATCGCGTATAGCTGCAATTCAAAACAATTCAAAACATGATTTAGAAACTTTTGATTTGAAATTGAGATCCTAGAATGCTGTTTTTCTTAGAATATACAGCTGAAGCTGAGCTGAAACTTCATCAGGTTAGTTGTTCAGTATCTTTCATTAGATTTTGAACACTTTTGTTGCTTCAAACGAACAAAAATGCAGAAATTACAAATGATGGACTATATCTTTAACATGCACTAGTGTGTCCCAACCTGGTGGAATAACCAAATACAAAAGTACTGCACTCATTATGTTGCCCTGGATCCCTCAGCGACCTTCTGCCAATTATTTTGTTGATTTCTCAGTTTCCCTCAATCTCACCCCTGTTGCTGTCATTCCATGGCCTAATTGTCAGTTTGCCAGGGTGCCAACATCCAGAATAGGGTGAGAACCATGCCGAAGCCCCTGTGACAATTCACCAAAGAGCTGACACTAGAATAGCACAAGCCGGTCACCTTGGCTTAAAGGAAACGTGAAGGGGAAATAAGAAGCATTGTCTCCCTCAAGGACAGATCCAGGCCTCCGTGATGTGCCCCTTCAAAGCACAAATCCCCTCAGTAAGTTTTGCTTGGGAAGTCGACACGCGCCCTTTCCCCCTTTTGTTGTCCAGGGTCGTGCCTATTCTTGCCCTCTTTTGAGACCTGGAATGGGCGTGAGCCGCCTTATCCCTTACACCCAGTCAAAAAGGGGGGAACGTCCTTGATAATTAGGATGGACATCAAGTACCACAATTGGGCTGTCACGTTTGTTGTTCCCAGCTACCCCTCCTTTTTTTCTATTTTGGAACGTGACCAATTGAGTGGATTGCAATGTTATAATTCCACAAAATAGTTGTTTTGAAGAAAATTTGTAAAGCAATAAGTCTATAATATTTTTTCGGAATTCTATGCATGGGTAGCATGAATGCAAGGCTGCTTCCAATGGTTCCCCCTCCCCCCTCCCTCCAAAAAAGCGGTTGCATTTGGATGAATTCAGGCCCAAGTTCATGGTTCTACTGAATACCATAAGCGACACCTTCCGTGCTTACAGTTTGCATATTTCACAGGTTAGTGAGGAAGTTTGGCATATGCGCTTGTACATATACGGTAACTAAGGATTCTGTGCTAATTACAGGGTTAGCACCTTTTTTTTTTGGCTAGCAATGTTAACACAGAATGGATATCGTAAGCGCAGAATTCTGTGAAATTTGGCCCAGATTTGAAATATTTGTTTTAATAGCACAAACTTTTGTTGTCCTAATCTCTGTCTTTCTCACTCCCTCAAAATTTCCTTCTGACTGTTAACTCTTTGCATAGGGAATGCCAATATCAGTTCAAAATGGCAACACAAAGTGTGTCATTTTTCCTATCCCCGTTACCTTGGTACTTTGTAATTTGCCATTCAGCTAACATTAAGAATGACTTTGAATGATTTTTTTATTGGTCAGGTTGGTAGTTTGCTATTCGTTAACACACTCTTGGAGGACGACTGCATTAACCCTCCTGCTATCTGAACAGTCACAGACAATAAAAAAAATCCATCCTCTTCCCCTGCCATGCCTTTTACACAGGCTAGTCACCAACAGTCACATCATATTTTAAGCCAGCACTGTGACTAGTCATATTCAGTCAACAGACAAAAACAGGCAAGTGGTAGGCACAGCAATTATACAACTAGACCTTTGGCCTTTGAGAATTCCAAACGACCCGACACCCATTGTCAACCCAATCCACGTATATGTATATCTTCTAATTAAGCATTGATCTTGAACCTGATAATTAAACCTAATGCCCTTTTCCACCCACCCCAACCCACCCTAAATGCCACCTCTTCATCTAACCTTCTGGGGACGTGCTACCCTGAACCCCCTACTCGCCCACTGCCACCCAGCCACCCACCCTTTCCAAGGTTGTCCAAGGCAACGTGCCTCATCAAGGCCAGGGATAATTACAGGGAACACCCCTCAACTAGCTAAGGGCCTTATTTGCGACTCCCAAATAACAATCTAAAAAAAGCACCATTGACATGTATTGTGTCACAAGTGATTATTGCATTCATGGCATTTCGAATCTTTATGTGACCCAAAATTGGTCTGTCACTTTTTAGTGTTCCCCCCCAAAAAACAACCAGGACAGCCCATTGATGGGATGATGTATGGATAATGGGCATATTTTTTTCTGACTGATCTTTTGTCGTTACCAAGGCTAAAGCGATGTGACAGGAAAAATAATTCTTGATGCTTATGCTGCAAGGGTTTTGGCAACATGAAGACCTTGGTTACGTTTAAAAAGCAAATAATTCAGTAAGTGAAATCTGCCTTTTTGCAGAAAGCTTAAGAGATGAGGATGAGTTATTTGCAACTGGGAAAGAATTTTGTCACAACTTTCCTGAGGAGACAAATTTTCTATCCCTTACCAATACTGCTAAAAAAAATAAATTCTACTAAATTTTTGTCAAACTCATTTTTTTTTCTCGAAAAATTCTGTCAAATTTAGCAGAAATTCAGCTAAAACAGTCACCATGACTACATTTGTCTCCATGAAGACCAGCAATGATTTTACAAACGCGTCAGATACAAGGAAATTGAAAGGTATAAACAACTTTTTTTTGCAGTGGGGGAAGTTTTAGCCCAGCCTTTGCAAATTTTAGGGTTTTGTTATATGAACTTCTTCCAAAGTGCTCAGGAAAGAGTCATGTGAGATCTCAGTATTTATGTGGTTCTAAATGTTGTATAACAGCCCCCTCTGTTGGTGAATCAAGGCAAGATAAATGAGATGCTGTCAAGGAAGCGTTTTTATTTTAACATTTAGGCCCACTACGTCTATTGTGGTGGAAATTTTTTTGTAATGAGGCAAATAAGTCTCAAATACATGACTGAAATTTTGCTTTATGTTGTGGTGAACTTAATAAGTCAGAAAGACCACAATTTCTCAACCAATGCATCAGAGAGTTTATCAGTAAGATTTATTCCACACAATGCAATTGTTTTATTGTTTTATTGCTAGTCAAATTGTGGAAGATTTCCGATTATCGACCCATACATCAAGAGACTTTAGTAAGAAAAAAATCATTGAAGCATTGCTCCATTTCTGAACTGCCTTTTGCACTTTTGAAATGTTGGCATTGATGTTGTCACTTTAAAGCTCACCATGCAGTTCGTGCACATTTGTCTGGTACAGTGCCGGTAGTTGTTAGGGACCATTAGATTTGATTCCCGTACGGGAGATACATGCAGTGCAGGAAAAAAGCAGTGTGTTTATGTTGGTAAACCAGGGGAGTGTGGCCTAGTGATCAGAGGGTCAAGGGTTCAAGTCCATCTGCTGGCCATATGTTGTGTCCTTGGGCAAGCCATTTTACCACCGCTTGCCTCTCTCTCGATCCACCCTCTCTTGTCTTTCTCTCCACCCTGGAGTATGAATGGGTACCAGCATTAGCTGGTGAGTAACCTATTCATCCCATCAGGGGGAATAGAGTCGCTGCATACATGTATCGGCACGTGACAGACTTTACTTGCTTTTTTTGGTAGCGTTGGTAAAGAAGTCTTGACTGCATGAGTCCTCAGTTTCAAGTGTGAGTGATGATATAGTCGAGTCAGAGTCAGATAGTCAAGTTGAGCCCGAGTCACCAATTCTGCAGCTCGAGAAGGACTCACGTCTGAGTCCTGGACTGGAGTGATACAGCATTTTGTAAAGAGTGCATCAGTCTGGAACTCTGGATCTTTTGGCACCTGTCCAAGGGATGTCCATATTTGGGCGTTGAGTCTTGCAGTTCCATACAATGCGCAAAAACCCTGGATGGCCCACAATGCACAGTCACTGTCTGGATCAATGCAGGAACATCCCCAGCCATTCCTGCGGAGAGGATCACTTGATCTGCAGGGAACGGCAATGCACCGTTCCCCCAAGACTTCCAAGTAAAGAAGGACTGCCTGGTTAAGTCGGCTCTTTCTTTCACTTGGAGACACCTTCGTGGAGCCCCTCAGCAAAAAAAAAAGAAGCAAACATTAAACGTTAAAAACAGATACACTGCGGACAACCAGTCGCGATCAACATACACTGATCAAGGGCGGATCCAGAACACAATTTTGGGGGGGGCCAAAAAAAAAATTTGGTCCCCCAAAAAGTGGGTCAAAAAAATTACGGCGTGGGGTTCGGGGCCCGCTTAAGGGCCCCGAACAATTTTTGGATTCTAGATGCTCTGTGGTGCGATCTGAGGCAATTTCTGACCACTTTAACCAATGTTTTTTGAGGAAAAGATGGTGGTGTACTCATTGCCTGCCTTTATTGCGATGTCACATAAAAAAAAAAAATTGGTTTCGTTTTTGGGGGGGGGGGGCCATGGCCCCCTTTGGCCCCCCCCCTGGATCCGCCCTTGACACTGATGGCATTTTGGTTGGTGATCTGTTTGTGCTCAGCAAATTTTATTTCAGTGTTTAGCAATATCTGTGCTTGCAATGGTAACTCCATGAAATTGATTCCTCGACAAGGCCGACTTGCACCAGTTTGCTGCTAAAAAGGTCTTTCTCCCCCTCTCTCTCTCAGGAGCAATCTCGTCACAAAAACACAAGACCTCACCCTGAATAAGCTATATCTCATGATAAGCCATCTATACTAATAGGTTCTTGTTTCCGGATGCCCCTGGTTATAGATTGAATCCAGACAAAGTGTACAAATACAATTTGCTCTTTCTTAAACTTGGCTTGAACTTTCTCTGTCTGGTTTATGTGCCAGGGAGATCTCTGTGATAGCTGGCAGCCAGATATAGTTTCTAGATAGGGTCTTGCGCTTGCTGTGCACTCTAGTGGCCTCGTTCTTTTGTGTTCTAGTTTGAGAGGTGTAAATTTAATGATGGATTTTGCCCTTCACCAAAGTACACATGTAGTTTATAAACACTGCATACTCAGTGTTGTTCAAGGGCTTGCGAGAAAAAAATGCACACGCTTACTCAGGTGGGACTCGAACCCACGATCTCATGTTTACTAGTGCAGACATCTTCTCACTGTACAACTGAGCTTGCTGGGGTCAGTTGGCTGGTTCGAATCTGATATTGCAGCAGTCTGCCACAGCCAAGCTATTTTCAATATGGAATGTGCATCAACGGTCGGGGGACTGATTTAAATTCAATATTGGGTTTTGCCCTCCACCGACATATTTTATAAACACTGTGTACTCAGTGTTGTCCCAGGACTTGAGAGAAAAAAATTCGCAAGCTTCTCGGGTAGGACTCGAACCCGCGACTTCCTGATTACTAGTGCAGTCGATGTACATGTAGGCAGGTAGAAAGCAGACCCAATATTGAATTGACGTCTCCCCAACGCAAATTTCATCTTATTATAGTTTTGTGTACTTAATATGCCTTGTCCCTCGACAGTACTTGCCCTCAAACAACGTGGACATGTACACGTACTTGTGTCTACCCAATCAATCTATCGATTTGTTTATTGATAGATTGATCTGCTGTTCGGAGTTTTTTTTTCAGTTTCTTTTTCCCCTCATGGAGAGGATGGTGGGTGGTATAGACGAATCAGACACATGATCACTGTACTCTCGTGAGGCCCCCTTCAATGGAGAAACCATTGGGAATGCTATTGTACAAAGCAACTGCCCCATGAACGGATTATCTGAACAATAGCTACAGCTAGCACAATGCTTTTGCCACTGACTAGGGGCCTGCTTGATATAATTGATAGCGCGCATGATAGATTGGATAGCGTGGACCCTGCTATCTGAACAGTCACAGACAGTCAAAAAATCAATCCTCTACCCCTGCCATGCTGTTTACACAGCCTATAGTCACCAATGGTCAGATCACATTTCAAACAAGCACTGTTACTAGTAGTCATATTCAGTCAACAGACAAAAACAGGCAAGTGGTAGGCACAGCTGGCTTATCAATGAACTACAGTCAAAGCATAGCCGAGTCAAGTTACATAAACAGTCACAGCCAGTCAATCCTGCTTTATGTATGCTGGGAGCCGAGCTCTTAACTGTTGAAAACAGTCACTTGCTTGATTTTGACTGGAGGACAATTTGGCACAGAATGTGTATGTTTGCATAGGAGGGTTAGTGCATATAAACATGGTAATAGAGCAGATACGTCGCTACAAAACACTCAAGAACAGTATCAAACGTCAATGCTGTCCTACGATTTCTACAGTTTCCATCGATTTTTTTACTGATTGATAAAAATCTGATGACTCCCATAGCAAGCAGTCATCACATCCGCTCATTAGAAGATCTTGTTGACTGTGGGAGTATAGTTCTCCTCATTAGGCCTATCCCTAACTCCCTAGGGGGTAGGCAAAATCGTATTAAAATTGGAGGAATCAGGACTGTTAGGTACAGAGTAACATACACAGACTATTGCTTGATGCACAGGGGAAGGAAATGCTTGAAGCAACTGGAAACCCTTCAATTTTGTTCTTAAGGGTATAGCGATCAACATCCATTGGAGGCGAGCAAAATGGTGTAATTGCTTTATTTGAAAACATGAAATGGCACTGATGTGACTGGATTCAACAAAAAAATTAGAAAGTAAAAAAGAAAAGGCATCCTTTTTATGCATTATTCACTTACAGTCAAGTACATTACATGTATAATAATTTGGTTGTTTTTATGTTCTGATGTTTGCAATGTGCATGTACCGGTACTGGTATGTATAAACAGTTAACCCTCCTTCAAGCAGTCACGGACAATCAAAATTCCTTTTCCCCTGTCCTGATATGGAATGCTGCAAACTTTTCTTGCTTGCCAATTGGCTAGAAATCCCGTGCTCTAATTGGTTTATTCTAGCCGTTAGGTATCGTGTATCCCAGCCGTGTGTATGGGCTTTGTGCACAAATATTTCCGTGCAGAGAGACTGCTCACGACTATCATACATCTAAAACAGACCCAGTTGAATCGATATTCCTGCTTATAAACAATTTGATCTTTTAAGTGATAAAATTTAGTGTCAAGCAAGTACTGTGTCTAGTCAAGTAACTTAATCATTCCACGGCAGTCCATCCTGCTTTATGTGGGCTGGGAATTCTGATTGATTTTGACTGCAAGGACAACTTGGCACAGAATGTATATTGTATGCATAGGAGAGTTATACAAAAAAAAACTGCTGTGTTTCTGGCAAAATAATGTTGTGTTTCTACCCAACCGACCCTAAACTTTGGATATAGGGTCGGCAATGGTTTCTTTCTTATATAGCTGATAATTTTTTCATTTATTTTATAATCCTATACATGTAGGTGTATATTTTTTTGTAAGTCAAAAAACAAATTCCCCAAATACAAGTGCGGATTAAGTGTGCAATGAGGTGCCTTTTCACAAGTCCAGCTGCCCATTTTAGTCGTGTTTTACTATACTTCTGAGGGTCCTTATTGTTCCCTACATGTCCTTCTGTTCCTATTGTTTGGACTTTAACCTTTTCTTAACTTGTCCCATAAGGGTGGTACACGAACACCTCCTGAGGACTTGGCTCAGGCCCTCTAGGTTATTGTTATCACAGGTAATCCATTGTTCCAAGTCCTCATAAAGGATAACAAGATCATGCACGCATACCGGTAGGCCCTACTGTGCCGTATTGTATGTAGTAAAAACAAGTTGATACCTACGTTCTGACCCTTCCCTTTTTGGCAATGTTACCAGAAACACAACATTTATGTATGCATTTTTGGGGGGGGGGGGGGAGGGGGGAGTCCAGTGGGTGTGTTCCTTTTTGAAAAAAGTATAGCAGTTTATTACATGTACGGTATTTGTCACACATAATACATGTATGTGTCCGTATACATGTACAATTGTACATGTGAACATTACAATGTTAATTCTATTCAGAAGTAAAGAAACTTTATGGTTTTGTAAATTGTGTAATTAATATTTTTTTTAAAACTGTTGTCACGGCTGTGAATGCTCTAGGCAATGGGCATTTGGCCTAGTCCACTGATCACTTTTATACTGACTGGCCAGCGCTTCGGGCCATGAGGGTGAAGTCACTGGACGCCATTTTGACACTCCCTTTGACCACGTAAAAATATATGCAAAGACATGAAATAATATTATATATTTGAACAAATACTAACATGAGTAAAATAACACTGTGGCCAAAATGAATAAATAACATGTTTGATGATCCAAAATCGCTTTCTAAACCATTGTACTTTTGTGCTTTTTATATACGGATCCGTGCGTTGTGGGGCTTCTGAGGGAGCTTCAAAATGGCCGCCGCGTGTGTGCGAGGGTGACACGGTCTTGCGCACACGCATATGGTCGAAGCGCTATCCAGTATAATAGAGATCAGTGGCCTAGTCATGCATTGTTGCCAAAGTTGAATCAGTGAATATGATGAACATACATACATGTACTTGTACATGTACAGAAAATCCCCTTAGGGATTGCAAGAAAATAACCTTGGAGTCATGAATTTATTGTTTATGATATTACAGAATTTAATATTTTACCGGTCCACGCTTTTATTTCACATTTTGTCTTCTATTTTTTTAACAAGGATGTATTGCGACATATGCTTTAAACAAGCTCCCTGTTTTCATTGCTCATATGAACGTTGATCACAGATCACACCATACGTGTTATTGCCCATCGTTTCCCTCCGGGAATTCCTTCCCACCCAACCCCCACTCCAAAATGGATCGTTCTATCCGGTCACATGATCAAACATCCGGTTTTACATCCTCCTGATTGATGAAAAAAAATTGCCTCCAAAAAAAAAAAAATCATTCTCCATTCACTTACCAAATAAGCTTTAGTGAGCCCTTCCATTTTTATTGAAGGGGAGGGGGAAACGTTGCCCTTTTTAAATACCACAATTTAATTGTCTTTAAACATTCACAGTCTTAAATCAACCGTAAGCAGACTATAATTTTCATGGTTAATAACGAGCATAATCTGAGAATTTTAATATAAATCATTGAAATACAACATTGTTCTAAGCATTCTTTTTTTGCATAATACAAATGAAAACTGTGACCCCCCTGTCTTGGCAGATGGTAGATCCTGCCGGTCCAATCTGATCACGTGGTTTGATTTCCGGTCTGAGACGTGTGTGCTTAGACTAAATTAATGCCCGTCGAGAGGAATTTATTTCAGGCGTAGAGAGCGAAAATTATGGCGTTGAATTCTGTGCAGCAACAATATGCTGTCTGTACAATGAATTGGCACATATTTTACAGTTTGTTATTAAATGTTAGACGAGAGGGATTTAATACATTTTTTCCATATAAAGTCATATGACAATAGAGTGTAATTTTTTATTAAATATTGCAATTATCAGTTTCAAAAATTTGTTTGATTTGGTTAAAAAAAAATGTGGGTACTTATTTTAGGTTATATGCCAAACAATTATGCCATCAACAAAGTACATTTAATAAACTACATTGTACATTGTAGTTGTGCTGATTTCAATAAATACCTTCGTGTTTTGTTTTTATGTGAAACAGCGCAGCGAGCATCTGTCATGCGGCGTAATGATGAAATATGCTCCTCTGCCATTTAAATCGCCTTCCCCCCATTAGGTAGAGATAGACAGTCCGACCGGTCATGTGACCTAACATCCGGCGCAATCTGCCAATTAGCGGCTGGCATACGAAATACCCTTGTGTGCAGGAAAAATAACGACCTGCGCTCGCTTTTTCCGGGTCATCACAAAATAAAATAGTGTTACTCTCCACGACAGAAAGGTTACATTTAAATAATTCTTCACGTCTTTCACTTATAATTGAATAACAATTTATAACCTTTGAAAATTCATCCCTATGAATAGGCATATTATATATTTTAAATATGCTTTGGTGAGAACGATATGCCGTATTTCAAATTCTGAGCAATTTGTTTTGTTCATTTTTATTCTTCAGACAACACAACAAAGGTCTCAAAATATTTGCAGAGAAACACTGTCAATGTGTACATATAGGCCTAAGCGTGGAAAGAACCATCATGTCTTATTATATGGTGAAAGTGATGAAATTATTATGGTGAAATTATTATCAGTCTTTTTCTGACCATTTGCTATTTTGGCTTGCTAAAGACAATGCACCGCCAAATTTTGTTCAGAGCTGAAAGAATTTAATGCTCGACATGAGACGGCTCAAAAATATTATTTTGTCACCATTTTTTGGTGTCTAATGTCATCATCTTTGTTTACATATAAATTACACTAAGGCATATACCTTGTACATTGCACATTAGTTAAAAAATTTATGGGCAATTCAAGGTATATGTTACAGTATCTATATCGCAAGAAACAAAATTATGTGTGGACTGTCTCACCCGATCCATTGGCTGGCCGGCACGGCCGCATAGCATCCGGTCGGCACGTCTCCCGGCTAATTCAACTCTGCATCCGGTGGGGCCTAATTACGCAAAGCAGCCAGACGTTATGATGTTGGGCCATATTCAGGGTGTTTTTTTTGTCTTCTGTACATTGTACATCCACAGGCTTTACTTGCTTGCATCTGTGTACAAAATACGTTCGCTTGTGTCAATTATTTTTTTGGTAGAGTGTGAAATGTTGATGGGGCATCGGGCGATTGTATACCTGTACGTATAAATGTTAGTTTCCTCAAAATTTGATTTTTGACAATAACAACTAAGCTCATTTCATTTTGTCAACTCAAGTTTTAAAACATGGGCTTGTGTAGCCTACATTATGAAATGTGGATTTTTTTTAACTACATGTACATGTATGTATTCTTACATAAAATGTTGTTACTCTACGACTAGTGTAAAATTTCTTAAGACTTTCTTTTAGATGAGGAGATTGGGTTCAAAAACATAAAATATAAAACTTGACAGACTTTAGCGTTAAATTATTCATTTTTCAATAGTGTCAGATGCACTTGCTATTTGCCAGTCTCAAATTACACGATAAACCTTATAAATGCATTGAGGCGGGGATTAATGCTTGTGTACATTTATTATTACTCAAATTAAATGTTAAATGATTAAAATAACAACAAAAACTCGGAGTCATCCGCAATGCACATGGTCCATTTGTACTAAAAATGTCAACAAAAATCACCAAGCTTTTTAAAAAAAAAGTGTGTCATATGAATGTGTGAAAAAGTTATCTAAATTCCCCACAATACATTTCTATTTAAATGGAAATAAAACCCAACAAATGCATGATTTTCAGTGATAGATGTCGCATTTATTGACAGATTGACATATATGCACCTTCACATGACAAGAGAGTCTACATGTAGACACGTGCACACATTTATGATACGGTTACATACAAGCGATGATAAAAAGTTAGACATTTGTCTCAGGCAAAGTGGATGTCCCATTCACTTCAGAGACATTATCATTCCTTAATTCCTGTACGTGCACCTCGGCCTTTTAGAGGGTGAAAAAGGTCATCCTTAAGTAAAAAAAAAAAAAAAAAAAGGTCGGCATTCTCAGGCTAAGGATTTGGCGCAGTATCATCCGGTCGGAAATACACCTGTTCTCTCCAGGGGATTGCGGTTGAAATTATAGAGGGGAGAGCAGCTCGCAAGACGTGCAACGGTTCCGTCTTCCTGCACAACATCATAATAAATAGTGATGGTTTTCGAGACGATTAGTATACATATGCCAATGGTTTTTGCGCACTCAGTATTTTGCACCATAACAGATTTCTGTGAGTTTTTAGATGTCCTCATAGGCATGCCAGCGAGGACTTTTTTGGGGGGGGGGGGTGGGGTTGGGGGGGGGTTGCCCTTTACTTTTAAAATGACTGTCTCCTCAACTTTCAACTTTCATTCATTTACCTGAGTTAGTTTTCTCTTGGTCGAGAGCCCGTCACGTGGGAGGTTTTAAACTGCTGGTAAAAACACTGCTGCGTTCTGCACCACATCGCGCAGTATATGCGCCGGGTGTGCCAATTTCCATATAAGGAGATTTAAGCACCACGCGTGCGAGGCACATACCGGTACCATAGACATGGCCATAGGGGTGTTTCACAAAACATGAAGTAACAATTTTGAACAAAACCGTTGGAAATTTGTAAACTTTTGACATGTTTTGACTTTTTGACCAAAAGTTTTGTTTTTTTATAATGACCCTCGCCTTCAGCTCAGGCCATTATCCCTGTCCAGGCCCCTAGCCGGTTTTAAACTTACTTGTTTAAAACCAGCTTAGCATATTTATTCCCATATTGGGGAGCCCATTCAGTGGTAGTTTCCCATGGGCCCAGTAAAAGAGAAGACAATGTGAAGAAACTACAGTTTTAGATGTGGGAGGAAAACCCCAGAAGAATATTCTGAAGAAAACCCACCGAATCAGGCAGGGACTGAAAACCCAATCCACTTATTGGCCCAGGCAGGAATCGAACCCGGGTCACAGCGGTGGAAAGTGAGGAAAGTATCAACCTGACTCCCCGAATCTTGAAGATGTGGGGTACTCTATAGGAAGAAGTGATTTATAAGCTTACAAGATTAAACTGACGCTTCACTCCCAAGTGGGATCAGGTTGGAATCAGGTAGTGTTTTGGGTACCGCCAGCTCTGTGACAGAGATACAGAATCCCGCACAGGCCAACTTATCATGCATGGTACAAAATTAGGTCTAGACTGTCTAAGTGGAATGTATAGGTACATACATATAATGTACCGGTACCTATAATCAGTTTGAGAAGGCTATTGTCATTGTGTACTTTCTTCACTTTCCACGTCTTTGATCCTGGCTCGAATCCCACCAAGGCCAACACTTGGATTGGGTTTTCATGATTTCATGGGTTAATTACCTCGAAAAGGCCAATGTACATGTACCGGGTATATTTGCAGGGGCAGGAGATGGATTAAATTGTCAAGTTTTCCCTGAGTCTCAGACGGTGGACGTGTACGTCAGTGGTTCCCCATGGTTTTGTACACACGGGTGTTTTGAACTTGAACTTGAAGCTGTACGTATTGTACAAATATCGTACAAATCAAGAGTCAGTATTTGTGGTGTTTGACTTAACCGTTAAAATTTTGCCAATATATCTTGCCTTTTCCCAAAATAGTGTTTTTCGGCCAAAAATAATCCCGGCGGCAAGTGGTTTAAACAGCGACAGCGTATATATTTTAATATTAGTTGGTTCTTGATCATACCACCATACATGATTATCAAACCACTCTCTGTACATTGCAAGCAAACCTGTAAACACATTATGGTATAATTCCCTTGCTCTATTGGTAAGTACCTCTCATCAGTTCCTGTGGTTTCCAATATAAACCCTTCCCCTCTGGGGCTTGCCATTGACACCTATCACACACCGTGTAAAGAGTATTGATTGCCCATATTGATTGCCCGGTATAACCGACTTTTCCAGGAATCGGTGACAGAATTGTGATGATATTAGCGGATGTACATATATCCTGTCATATTAGTGTGGTGGACCTGTGCCTGGGAGCGTTGATATTCCGGTGCTCATCATCCTCTCCCTGGGTTTGTCTTAATTGTTAGTTTTCCTCGGAATTCGAGGAATCTTTAGGAGCGCCTGAGGTTTAAGTAATCTGTCGGTGCACTTACCAGGTCATGGTGTTGTGGTTATGAAGCAGGAGAAGAGGAAATCTTGAAATTTCGAGGAAATTGAGAGAGGTACGTGTAAGATGAGTGGCCTGAATATTGTATTTCTCTCTCTCTCTCTCTCGATCTCTCTCTTTCGGATTTTTGTTTTTTTCCATTCTATTTCTCGCTGTGGGCGATTGTTGTTGCTGAGGTTAGACACCTGGTAAATCCTGCGGATGTGGTAAGTCGGGAAGAGGCTTATTTCAAGAGATTTAAGTGGAAACTGTTGAGAGGCAGGTGCACTTGATCAACCTATTCTCAGTGGCATTTTTTGGAATTGGAAATTCACCTTTTACCTTTTGCATGGGGCTGTAAAACTTAAGCTGCAACATCTGGAGGTTAACGTGTCAAACGGAGGTTGTTAATTTGGAAACTTCCTTTTGAGATACTTTGGGGATTTTTATTTTATTTTATTTTTTTTTTGGTTTTGTTTCATTTTACTGACTTCCCATTCAGTGTTGGCCAACATTATACAGTGGTGGATCCAGGGGGCGCAGAGGGGGCTCCCCCCCCCCCCCCCCACTGGCAGTGGCCGAAATTTTCTTATAGTTATAATCATTATACAAATATTTAGTGGTTCAGAGTGGAATGGGAGGAATATTATTGCAAGGTAAAATCTGGACTTTTCGATTTCCCGAGGCGAAGCCGAGTGAAATGGAAAAGTCTAGATTTTACTGAGCGATAATATTCCTCCCATTTCACAATTTAAAGCCACTCAACATATAGCTCATTGTCATTTGATTTGCAGTTAAAATGAACTTCTATTTCAACACAGAACTGGTGGGAAATGTATTTCTCTCTTCCAAACCACCCCATCGGGAAATGTTTGCACCCAACTCTGTAGCTACTGGCTCTTGGGAACAATACGCACTACTTGCAATGCAGCATGCATTTGCAGTTTGCAGTTTGCACACAAATACCGTGCAATGGAACAAGGATGATACTAACTGTTGAGTACTTAGTAAATCCCATTCACCATGGGCAAAAGTGACTTTTTGAGCCCCGGCGTGAATGGGAGCCAAGCAATTATGAATGTCATGTGATGTGAGTTACTTCCACCAATCAAATGACATGGATCTGTACCGGTATGTCAGTTATACAATCCCAACTATTGTTGTTCCCTTGCTATTTGTGCATGCAAAACAAGTTCCTTTTTCTGTGTTCATACCAATTGTGACAGGCATATCCTTGCCTCATGGCACTACACCTGCTTGAATTGAGACTTGAGCCAATAGTCATGGGGCTCAGCCAGTTGCTTTGGCAAATGCGTACCGCAAGATATTTATTCATTCAGTCATATTGGCCAAAGTACAATTCCCTGGGTGTTCTTCACACGGCCACAAACAAGCTATAGTGTTGTTACACTTTATCAAAATAATGTCCAGACACACTCTGTTACAATTTCAACCACACGTGTGTGAGTGGAGACACCAACTGTTGACAAGACCTTATAGTATGTAAATTACTTCTTGCCAGAGGGACCATAGGCATGATGCGCAGGATTCCTGGAAAATTGAGCTTTATTATTAGTGAACTAGAAGTTGAAGTGATGTATGGTGTATTTATTAAGGTTAAACACGCACTGTCAGAGAATGACCAAATAAGGTCAGGCAAATTTAATAAGTTCAAATTAAAGAGAAGTAGGTTTGTATACGATATTATTACTTGTTCAATCAGTTCTGTAGTACAAAAGGTAATCAGAGGTAAATTTCTCTTGATTTTTTCAAATTTTGATAATCTCATAATTTGATACTCTTTAGACACGTACCACCTGTTTTCCGAAAGACGCATCAAAAATATCCAAAATTCTCTGAATTGGACTCCTGGGGCCAATTTCACGAAACGATAAGACGAATCTTAGGAAGGGTAACTCGTCTTATCTCACGACTCGTCCTAGGATCGATAAAACATCCTGACCTTCTAGCAACTCCGCTGAACTCATCTTAACTTAGGATTGGTCTTAGGGTAGTCTTATCTCATGAATGGTGTGTACAAATCATATTGCAGTGTCTTTTCGTTTAAGACGAGTGTAGGCCATATGTGGTTTCGAGCCATATGTGGTTTCGAGGGAAAACCCCTGTTGAAACACATTTGAAAAGACTTCCGACACATGGGTATAGATTTATTGAAAATATCTTAATTACAACATTTAGTTACCGGTATACGCCAACATCTAGCCACATTTTTAAAATAAAATACTTTGGGTTCTCGAAATAGAGGGTCGCACCGCATGCACGTACATGTACTGTTCCGTGTGTGTGCAGCGCGAAGTACGCACAACTTGTTCTGTATGTGCACAAACCCATAGCTTCATCGTGTGAGCGTCAGGCGCTGCCGGCAATGCGTTCGAATGTCCATCACACCCAATGATTTCCCCCAACTCTCCCTCGCTAACCCTTGAGGGGGGTCTACCCAATGTTCCCCAATACCTATGTTCCCCAATACCTTTATGTATGTTTCCCAGAGTCCTTAGGATTAGGGTTAGGGTTAGGGTTGGGGAACATGGGTATTGGGGAACATAGATAGGTATGCACCCCCCCCCCCCCTTGAGATGGTACTTGTGCACAAGTCCATATATGGTACATGGTTGACCCAGTATCTGGACTGTCTGCCGACAATCGGAGACTAATACAGTGGAACGCCGCTAAACCCAACACCGCTATACCGAACATTCGGTCATACCGAACATCATCCATGGCTCCCGGTTTTAATGTACAAAACGTGCCGAACACTGTTGTTGAAAAAAAGTCAACAGATGAACAAAAAATCTACCGGTTGTACATGTATTAAACACTATTTGGGCCATGCACCTTTAATACCCGAACATCAAACGACCCATAGTTACATCGTGTTTGAATGTTATTATTTCCCCAAGGAATAGAAGGGAAAACCACTTGTGAGAAATGCCAGTTCATTAATAGTCAAAAGAGGGTACCAGCGGTTCAAAATCGCTATACCGAACAATCGTTGTTACGAACACTTTCTGTGGATCCAACGATGTTCTTTATAGCAGCGTCCCACGTAATACTAAGATCCATCCATGATAATCAGAAAGACCTTCACAGAGCTTGTCGGCATTACCTTAATAATTCCTAGAAATCTAGACTCTGATTTTCTCGGGGGTTGTATTTTCACCGAGCTCTGTCTACAGTGACTCCCTGGGCAGTCCCTGATGTCTTTTCTTGTGGAAATTGTCTCCTTGAAAGGATCCCTACTGAATTGCCTTATAAAAGTGTGTGTAACCCCTCATTGTTCCTAATTACTGAACTGCAAAATTCCGAGGGAGTGTGTTATGTCAGTTACAAAGCAGGACTTTAGCAGAGGCGTTTAGATTTCTGTGAAAAGAGTCATACAGTGTCGTCTTTTCTTTGAAGACACATTTCTAAGATGACAAAAAAGGACGGTCGAATTGGCCCAGTAGTTAAACACTCTGATACCATTCACTGTTCATTCACGGCTACATGAATGTGTACCGGTCGTTCATTTAAGTGGTACTTAAAATGTCCACCTGAACAGTCCTTTACATGTGGGTTGAGAGTGCAAGTACCGTATATTGTTTGCGTTGATTAGATGAAGTACTTCGGGGAAGGGTACCATGCATCTGAGTAATGTTTCAGGCAGTGTTGGTGGAGTCAAGGACTCAGACTTGCGTCCGTCTCAAGTTGCAATGTCAGTGACTCGGACTCGAATCACATCAGTAAAAGACTCAGACTGGGACTCGGACTTGGTCTAGACCATCACGACTCGGACTTGACACTTTAATGACTCGTGACTCAAACAAATGTCCTTTTAAAAACATAAGTCTGGTGTTCGTTTTCCAAAAGAAATGTTAAAGCAACGCTATGAACATTAAGCGCATGAACTGTACCACCCCACTCTCCAGGAGGTGATGCAAATAATAATGTTTGTCCCTTCCTATTTCTCATAACAGCGCATCTCTTACATGTCTGTTTGTCCGTGTCCATCTATAATTGCACATCATTTTCTGCAAACGTGACTGGGGCTCGGACTTGAATCAAATATCTCAAAACCAAATAAGCCAAATGGGCTTTTCCTCCCACCTCTAACACTGTACCGTACTCATTTTCTTCTCCTTACGGGTTTCTTCAGGCATGCAAGCTGCAGTACCTATGGTGCTTTTGAGGAATCCTTGGTTTCATTACCAAATATATAACATAATAATAATGATCATGATTATAATGCATACATGTGCGTGTGCGTGCAAGACTTGAGCTATTTTCACCGTAGATGAAATCTCACTTGATTAGTGTGTGGGCTGAAATATCCCCAAATCATTAAAGTACAGCGAACAATCATTATCGTGGTGCTTAAATTCATTACTTGTACAGGTACAAATTTGACTAATTAATGTCTTATTTTGGGCCCAGGAATGTTTGGGGGGGGGGGGGGGGGGGTCTTCAGCAAACAATTTTGAAATGTAGACAGGTGTTTTTTGTCCGGGCACTTGGCCTCCGAAAATCAATAGGGGGGAGGGCCTCGTACCATACTTTCAATGAGGGTTCTGTTCAAATCTGACAATTATTAACACTATATTACAGAATAGTGTACAAATAGCACCTAACCAAGCTGGCTCTGTCTGTATTTTGTGCACAGGCGGACATTATTACCAGTATAACTTTTTTGGGTGTCGGGGGGGGGGGGGGGGGGGGTTCTGATTATGTTTAAGATATTTCTATAAAACAAAATTCTCGACAGAGCTGGGTTTTCTATTTTTTGGACTACTTTTACCTAATTGGCATTTTCTCAGCAACCCAAAGAGCTATTTTCATGATTTTTACAAAATGTTTGAAAGAAAAAGCTCTCAGCTTTAATCTGATACCCAAAACATAAAAATTCACCGATCCCTTTTTTTTTTTTTTAAAGGCAAATGTTTTAGGGTTGCATTTTTTTTTTGGGGGGGGGGGTTGCCCTCTATATCATAGAGTATATTAAAACTAAAAGGAACAAAAAAATGTTAAAAAAGTATGACTAGACAAGACTGACATGACTTAGGATGGGAGAAGGCATGGGGGGATTAGGGCCCGGGAGTGGATGGCTGGGGGAGAAGGGAGGGTGGACAGTTAGACAAAAGGGGGAGATAGATAAAACAAGGACATTAAAACTTCCAAGCCAGCCAGGGTATTAGAAAAGTGTACTTAAACACTGAAGCCCTAAAGCCTGCCTACCCACGCTCAAAATGTCAACACAGAATACATAGATATGATCTTTAATCAAATGTATACATGTACGGAAATAAACAGAAGACAATTGAAAGTAAAACACACGGACCTAAGACAATTAAGGATGAAAAAACTGTTATCATTAGAGATTTGATGGACACAAATAAGGTCACATACTTTTTTGTCCGACCAACACCTTTCATTCCTATTTTTGTTTCATAATTGGTCTGTTTTCCAGGGACTCAGGGACAAACGTATTTAAAGGTACAGTCCATCATTTGTAATTTGTACATTTTGTTCGTATGAAGCAACAAAAGTGCTCAAAGTCTAAGGAAGGGAGCTAGCTGAACAACTAATCTCATGAAGTTTCAGCTCAGCTTCAGCTGTATATTCCAAGAAAAACAACATGAGGATCTTGATTTCAAATCAAAAGTTGCCGAATCATGTTTTGAATTGGGCCCGAATTCAGCATCCAATACACATTCTCACTGAGCCGATTGCAGCTACGCGATGTCACACACTGATCCGATGAATTAAAACAACCACGCGCACGTGAATTTTGAGTCAACGAGTGCGCGCGCTTCGCAGAATAAAAAAAACCGAACTACTAACGGAAATTTCCAACGATGCGTCTTTAAAAGCATGCCAGAAAGAATAATTTCACAAGCCGTTACATGTAGCATACAAATTGTTCTTTTGGCGTGATTTTCTGATCTTTGTTTTAAGTGCTTAATGAACCCTTTTAAAATGCTCTCAAAAAAGAGAAAATAATTTGCTGACAAACTTGTAGTTGTGTATGTCAGTGAAGATAACAATGGTTTTGCCAATAAGATATTTTCATTGTCTATGACAAAACAAAATGTGTATTTTTACATGTGTAATACTGGGAGGAAAGAAAACCTGCCAAAAATCAAGAACATTGGGATATTGTGAAATTTCCCCCTTTTTAGAGCCCCCGTTTATTGAGCGCAGAGAATTGCCCACCACTTGAGGCCGATTACCCAGTGAGACCAATAAATACACGCATGCACACACACTGCACATCCGTCTGTTTCCCATTCCACCCAGCTGTATTGACTGAATGCGTAGGAGGAACTTCCGCTCTTGTCTCTTGCCATCTTCGGTGGAAACGCTCTCAGTCCCTTCGCATTGGAGGACGATACCCAGTTGCTGATGAAGGGCGATGGAATGTCTTGTTTTCTGAGATGATAGGCTTCTTCCTTTCGTTTGTTTTTTTGCTCTTCCTTTCTCCTGTTAGATTTGTTGATGCATTTTAGCGAAGGAGCAAAAGAGATCACTGTCATAATCACTAACTGATAAGATAAACATCGTTACTTTTTTCTGTTGGTTTTGTCCTTGTCGCTTTTGTCATCATTTTTGTCATTGTCATTTTTCATTGTCTATGTCATTTTGTTGTCGTTTTTGTAAGTGTCATTTTGTCATTGTCACTTTGTTGTCATCATTTTGTCACTGACACTTTTGTCGTTATTTTTGCCACTGTCGTTTTTGTCTTTTTTATTTGTCATTGTTATAATCAACTTAGTCTTCGTAATTGTTATACCATTGCCAATTATCGTTGTCATGACATCGTGAAGTGCTGTGACCTCATGGTTTGGATCACCAAATTCAAGATCTTGTGGGTAATTTTGTAGGTTTTGGGTTCAAGTCCAGCCCGCTGGGAGTTGTGGTACGTGTGTCCTTGGGCAAGACATTTTGCAACTTATTGCTTCTCCCCAACCCAGGGGTAAAATGGCTATCCGAGGGAAAGGGATAGTTGTCATATTTGAAATAGCTGTCTGCAACTGGGTGAAAAATGGTTGGAGTGTGCTGTATTTTTTCCCCAGGGAGCTGAGATAGTATGAGGAATTTTTTATTGGCCTGATGAGCAGGGGTAATAATAATGAAAAGAATTTTGATCATTTGTTAGATTAAAGAGGGCTGTATAAATTACCATTTGTATAATTTATTATTAACACCATCATCAACATCAACATCATCATCAGTGCCATCATGATCATCATCATTATTATCTTGATCGTCATTGATAAATCGTAACTCATTACTGATAATTCACAGAGCATTAACTGAAAAACAATCCTCTTCAACACTTGAATAGAAACCTATTTTTTTTCCAGGCCTGCGTTCAGCACCAATTACTGTCAGTTCGGACTGTAAACAAAAACACCAGCTGTGTTCCGGTTCTTTAAAACCCTAGGTGCTCTCAACGAGTCCTGCCACTCGGAACCAGTCATATCTGTAGGGTTTATCGGAAGAGTAGTATTCTCGCCTCTATCCCCTCACGCCATTTAAAGAACCCTTCAGTTGTCGTCTCGACTTTAGTTTCCGACTGAAAGATCAGCGTTAACACTAGCCCAGCCCCCCCCCCCCCACGACGAATTCTTCCTGCAACCGGAACTCAAATATCCGTACAAGCCTCAGAATTCAAGACAAAAAAAATCCAGTGGATTTTGGCAGCGAGGCAAGATTGTCAACAAATACGCCCCTCACTACTCCACGGTTTCCTTCCTTCCGTCCACAGGAGATAGTGTCTTTTTCTGTCATTTTTCCCCCTTACCAGACGGAAGAGGTGATACTTAAATAAGAATAGAGAGGAGACTTTATTTTTTCAATCAAAGAGTATTGATAATGTTGAGATCGAAAAAATTAACGAGTGTCATTCATGACATTGCTTTCGGCTTCAGATTATAACAAATATGTTGGAATTGTAACAATTTGTAATTTATTCAAAGTCCATGATTTATTCAAAACTCTGAATTAAAAGAAAAAATAGCTGCGATTGGCCTGAATAAAGAAATGACATATTATTGGTTAAAGCCAATTTTGTATTCTCTCGTGAGAGATTTCACCACACAATGCCCGATTAAATTTTCATGTTATTTTCGTCAAAGTATCAAGGTTAGATCAAGAACATGCACATAGACTGTCTCTAGCTGTGCAAAATTAGAAGGTGCATGTTTATACAGAGACCGCTACATGTAGGCAGACAGTTTCAGATTTAGACTTCCAAGCTTTTCGTGGAGAAGGCTCAAAAATGTATATATTGCGAGGTAATTCTAGAGCAAGTGTATTTCGAGAGCTGTGCCGTGTTTACATCCGAGCCAGCTCTCTCCTTGCTAATCTGGCATGCTGCCCATGTTGCGAAGGCCTCTACCGGATGTATGAATTATGTATGAAGTCTACGTACTATTTTTTTCCCCTCATGTCTACTGATACACGCTTTCACCGGCTTGCGTGCACATAAAGAGTGCGCACGTTCATGTGCCTTCATCACTAAGATTTTATTTGATTTTCCCCCTGTTGTACATGTACAATGCAAATGTGGTGCTATTGGACTTAGAAGATGTATCCAAAGAACTAGACACTTCTCATCTTTTTAGAAATCCCCATTTTTTGCCAGTTGTTTTCAGTCTATTACATGTACATGTAATTAACTTCAAGATTTTTCTACAATTTATGCAGCATACCGTACTAATGTAAATGTTAACATGTACTTTCTTGTTCTGACTGTTAATTACATGTGTATAGAATTCGTTGTTTAAATCAGAGTGTTTGGCACGTATGGGATATTTCAGTTTTAATAAAAGTCTGTAAATTTTATTGCAATATGCTTAAAGCAGGAAAAAATGAAGTAAATATGCAGTCAGCGTTCATGACCCGGTGCCAGCCCACTAAATGAATGAATCATAAGATGTTGAGCTGTGTACTCTATATTTTTATTATATTTTTTGTACCATGGCACAAAAAATAGAACTAGGCTTGCAATTAGTACGAATGAGGGGGTGTACATGTTATTTTTTACACATTGGGGGAAAATGTACACAATGTGTTCATTGGTGGATTTATTCTCCAGAAGTTAAAAAAATATACCCCATTAAAAAGCCTTTTTGATACAGTGTGTTTTGGCGATAATAATTGTCAGTCCACAACAGCAATTTTTTTTTATTCATTAAGGGTCCTTGAGAGAATTCCAGTGACCATCTTTCCATTTTTGTTTCTGATTACTATTTATAAACAATCAACGATAATTTTGGCAAAACTAAAAATGGAAATACATGTACACATGCAAAAATATTCTTCCATCTTCAGAGCATAAACCTGACTTTAAAAGCACGTGGCCAGTCATTCATCAGCCGGTCCGGATGTATGTTTTATTCATGATTTGTCGTTTTACTTGTGGCCCGCCGTGGAAACATACCGGGTAATGTCAGAGCCGTGATCACGTTCCCATTCTATGGGCAGCATGTGTACGTGTGTAACTGAGGGGGAAAAATGTGATCAAATTTCTTACATGTTCTATACTCTACAAATACCGTACAGTATGCCGCTTTTGACCACAGTTTCTCGGGCAATTTTCCTTTTAAGGCAGTATTTTTTTCATGTTCCCCCCCCTTTTTTTTTAGGGTTACGTAAAGAGCCCCACCCCACACCTTTTGTCTACACCCTTGCTTTGTACTCCTTAAATACCAGTTCTATTTTAATTTTGCCATTAATTTTAACAGACCGCTGTCTTTACAGTGTTGTTGAATTGACCAACTTTTCGTTTCAGTTTCAGTGCTGGCTCTTGGCAGAACATCAATTATTTTTTCACCTATTGTGCAAGTTATATCTGCAGCTCTCCTAAAAAAAAGGCTTTTAACTCTGTTCATCAAAATCTGTTAATTTTCTCCATCTGACCCACCCCCTAATCTTCTTAGAAGTAAAACTCTTCTTTCTTTTTTTATTACAAATTTAACTTTCAAAAATTTCAATATCTATGTAATGGTATTACTTAAGAGAGAAAGCGGATTATCCATTGAAAACGGAAGCTCTTGCCAACCAACATTGTTTTTTATTTCATCAGTCAATGGCATCATGGTCAAACCACAAAAATGAACATGTACAGTACAATGGTCATAAAAATGCGAGCCATGTAAACTTCCATGTATATATCCAAATTTAGGGTAGCCAAATTTGGAACCAAGTTGGCAAACCCTTTGGCATTATTAAGCGGGAAAAAAAGAAACAGAAAACAAATATGACGTACATGCAGTGAAGTATATACAAACTGAAAGTTGCTACATGGATTTGATGTGAATTAGATGATGATATATTCCAAGTCCTGACATTTTTGACGTTTCAGTTTTGCAGAAGACACAAACGATGAACAAGGAGATAATGAGCACTGTTGTTTTGACGTTTTATGACATCCTTTGTAAATTGCGGGCCAGCATAATTAAGCCAAGTAACTCACAAGAGTCATTAGCATACCCAGTTGCCTGCTGTCATTGAACAAATGAGGAAACATTCTGATGAAATTACTATGATCTATCGATGCATAGACTTTAACATTTTGAAGACAACACATTTGGAAAACTGTCCACTTGTTAAAATAACAATCCAATCGAAAGGAACATATGGCAGAATGTTTTCAAAATTGGTTTTCAAGACAAATACAATGTTGCAACTAAAAATGCACACAGAATTGGAAACCATCTGCACGTCCACGTACAAACGATTCACTAAGCGCTGTTGCGCATGTCATTACATGGCCAGCTCAAAGATGAAGATTGGGGGGGGGGGGTGACTAGAACAGAACAGGATGTCTTTTTTTCCACATGCTAGCCAGCCTTAAGTGCTCCCTAGCTCGGTTGCTATTTGCTAAATGGTTTGCCCACACTGACGAGCCGTGCTGCCGATGGGGCAAGCACTTTCTCATCATCTGTGTTGGTTCTTTGATGTCATCAGTCTCAAGGAGATCGAGCTTCGTTCATCTCCGCACAGACCTCTGTCCGCTCGCTCTTCTGCCAATAAATAGCGATGGCAGGCTTCGGCCAGTATGACTCGGCAGTCTCTACCATTAACCACCGCGGAAGAGGAAAATAAAGAACTGCTCCACACGTACAGTGGACGGCCAACGCTGTGGCTGTGCATTGGACATCGTTGAACACACTTTGGACTCTGTAATATTGCGGCAGTATTGTGCGGGGAGATTTCTTAGTGGAGCAGTTGTGCACACGACGATGGAAAGCTAGTCTTTCGTATGTACCGCCACATGGCTGTGTGTGCATGTGTGAACCTGAGACACAGTAGGTAACCGTGAATGTGAATTAAGATTAGGATTTTTGGATTGTGAAGTCAGCTTAGGAATATTTGTCCCAGTTTGACTACAAATAACTGACAAAACATGTATTTTTATGGATGTGACACGTGTCTTTTTCATATTTGATTGATACTCTTTTTGTTTCTCTAAATTCCATTTTAAGTAACAATTTTTGTGTTTCACTTTTTGGTTTTGTTGTTGGAGGCTGTTCCGGTTTCTTTTATTTCTTACTGCACGTGTTGTATTCAGTAGCAAGGATGAATGCAGATATTTGCACCATGTTTGTTTGTGTCACACTTCTGTTTTGTGTTTCTCTGGTTCCAAACTTTCCCTGGCATCATACAGACTAAATGTTCATTTTTTCATCATTGTTTAATTAATCTGTGCTTTTGGGCACTCATTAAACAAGGATGCAACCAAGAGTGGATTTTGACAGGTATATTTGCTTGTGGAAAATATATGCGAGCCCTGTTTTTACGATTATCCTGAACACTGGCAGTACTCTTAATGTAATGATCAGAAGTGATCGTTAAATGTAAGCACGATCTGGCAATGTATATTCGCAGGGGCGGGTGATGGGTTAAATCGTCAACTTTCCCTGAGTCTCTGGCAGTGGACATGTACACACGTCATTTATTCCTGTGTACACACAGTGTACAATACCCATTGGTTTTGTACACACCATGTTTTGAACTTGAATTTGGCCGCCATACACCGCCTGTAACTTGTAGCAAATATCGCTCCGTGGCAGTGCCTCAGAGTGTTGCAAAATATGAAGTTACGGTGAGAACTATCAAACAAATATTGTGGAAATGACTCTCAAGAGTCGGTATTTGTGGTGTTTAACTTAATTTTAACATTTGGCATGATTTAGATTCAAATTTAAATTTGAAATGCCTGAATTTTTGGGGAACATTCCTAAACTTTTAGCAATTTCAACAAATAATCACACAAATACCACACTGGTTATCATAGAATGTTTGAAACTTCAAAGTCTGAAAGAACTCTGAACAGAGCCTATCATTCTGTGTACATTTCCTCGTACAGTTGTACACTCATTTTAGGTCCTGCATGCTTCTGATTTGTCTTAGACCAAAGGATTTTTTTGTGGGGGGGGGGGGGCTGTAATCCCTTCATTCAATTTCAACAGGGTCTGGAGTACTTCCTGAAGTGCTGGAGCATGTGGTTTATTTTCTGAGAAACTCTGGCTCCTTCTTGAATGAAATGAATTGAAATGAGGTCATAATGGTGTACTTATGCAGGATGGGATGCATATAATGTACAGTGAAATGCTTGACAACAGGCTATCTGTGGGTTGACTATTGAGATTGAAGGAAGTTTTGATACGTCATATCAGAAATTGGCATTCTGCTGAATAATTTTTGTTTTGTTTTGTAGTCTGTGTTGACTCAGTAGTTCCCCTAGCTCCCAACAAAATTGTAAATTGTATAATTGCACTGTTTCTAAATGAGTAAACAAACAAAAACACCAAAGAAAGATGGATGGCTTGTGTTACTTGTTTAGTAGGACACATTAAAAGTCTTGGTTTCCAGATTTTATTGTATTTTTCTTTTTCTTTTTACAGTTACAGTAATTGTAGATGTATAACTTAAGAAACTTTATCTAAATCTATTTCTCTCATTTTCAAAGAATCTGTTCTGATTTTAAATGCATGGACAAAACAGTGTTCTACCATTTCTGTTTCGAGAGCTTATTACCAATTTTTTCCCCAACACTTAAACCTCTTGCGACAATGTCACGCGTTGGTCAAATTTTTAAACAATGCGTGTGTTGTCAAGGATTTTACACAGTGATTGAGTTTTCGGAAGATTGAATTTAAACACGTCCTTTAAACTTAACCATTCTTCTCTTATTGCAGGACCCAAAAGTGCTAACTCTTACAGCACGCTGAGGAAGAGTAGTCGTTAACAGCCGAAACAAGTTAATCACATGACCCTAATGCTTCATCGCCATTGGTCAGAAGTCCAGTCACAGTGTGATGTTTAATTAGTCATGGGACAAGAATGATGAAAAGGGTGAGTACGATTTTTACAGTGCACAATTTACGTACACTTAACGAATGTGGATGTGCATTCATGGCCTTGTTAAAGAAACCGTTTCCACATTTTTGCCACTCTTTGTACGTGTAAAGGTCGGTTCATACTTCATGGGGATGTCGGTGTGAAGCCAATTCATTAAGGTAACGGAGAACGTCACAGCGAAACTTCAGTTGTTGACGTCATGAAATTTGCTTCACTTTTGCTTTCGCATGAAGTATGGACCGGCATTAAGTCATTTTAACTGCACATGACGGCCACTTATTTGATCTGGCCGCCTGACCGTTGTGGCCATGTTCAAACCTTTCATCAGTAGATTTCTGCTTTGCAAAAAAATAGTGGACTGAATATATTCCCAAATTTTGTACCGAATATAACAAATATCTGAGTGTTTGATCATTTGGCAAATATCTGCATAGCATTTAACTAACTTAATTGAATATTAAAACGATGCAAGCGGTCTTGAGAAGATGGCACTAAATGTCTGTGGTGTTATCTATTCTTACAACCCAAGTTCCGATTATTAGTTATTCGAAAATGCACAGCGCTAGTATTACACCATAATTCTAGTGAATCTCAGAAAGTGAAACTAAGGTAATGGTGGTGCTGCCCTTAAGCAGACCTACCAAGTCTCACACATCTGGCACGTGTCACTCGCCTCGGAGTCAATTCACGGACATGCCAGGACAATCTTAATTACACACCTAATGCTGAATTGTTCTTAAAACAAATGTTGGGGGTTGTTTTCATGTTTTATTGAAGCGTTTTGGGTCTTCGGTTCTGCGCAAAGTTCGTATAGCGCTGCGCAGCGTGGTTCTGCGTGAATGACAGTGGTGGTTCAATCAAACATGTTTCTGGTTACGGTCGCAGAAACAACCGCCAACGCCATCGACCAAAAGAGACACCCCCGTTCCCAGGGCAAGCCAAGGTTACACCATGATGGCCTTTGCCACCCGCACCGTCACACTCCCAACTTTTGTGTGATCTTGGCATCCAAGCTTAAGTAACAAATGGTCACATTGATGCAATTACCCCAATATCTTATGCATTCCGTTTGACGGCTAACTCTTTAGCCAGACAATGTAAGTCAGGGATTTTTCGCCGGCCGTGATTTTTTGGGGTCATTGAGGGTTCTGACAGTGCCACAACTTGACAGTTGGCATTGAGACACAATAGTCTGTCTCAAGGCCCGACGGTTCTTTTCTTTTTCCTCCCGTCACAGAAATAATCGGTTTCGATAGCCATTGTTCCTCTGAAGGTGTAATCAGTGTAACTTGTGAGTTGTGGCCTTAAAATTCCAGTCGGTGCCCATTCATAGGGGATCAGTGAAGTTTTTCACTTTCTATATGTGCATTGTACATCAAGAACATGTACGTTGGTCGATATTCGCAATAGGTAGACATTTAAAAAAAAAAAAAATTCTTTCTTTTTCTTTTGGCTACTTTAGCTAAATAGGGAGTTTGTCGACGAGTGTCACAATCTGCAAGCATCAATGTTTTTTTGTAGGGGTTGGGTTTTTTTACCATTTACATATCGTGCAGAAATAATATTTTATTTTTTTTTTAATTTAAAAAAGAAGAAAAAATAGAGATACACGCTCAAAAATGAACCATGTTAATGGAACTGGGAAAGAGGTTGAGAATCAGTAATTGGACAATTATGAAGGAAAAAACATTCTCTTGAAATTGTCATTAAAAAAATAATAAGATGTTCTAGCAAAAAGCTGTGAATTATTCGAACTTATTTGATTTTTCATGTAATTTTTCTTTGTTGCCCTTATGGCTCTTAAAGATGATGATGCACAATTCTAGGCATGATGGAATCATGAAAAGGAAAGCGAAAATCAGTTGAAGTAACCAATTCACAAATCCGTAATAAAAATCAAACATAGCTATTTTAAGAAAACCGTGGTAATTGTAACACGTGCATAACTTGATCACAGTGTTTATGATAACCAGAAGAAAAGTTTCGTTGTTGTTTTGAAAAGTAAATTGAAACTGCTATCCAATCCGTTTTTGTGGAATAAAACTCCTTTCCAAATCTGGCATTACCTATTTTACATATCCACGTTGACACTTCTCCCAACACCCAACCCCCACCCCCCCCCCTCCACCCCTCCCATCGCCCCTCTACCCACCCCCTCCACCCCCCACTGGCAGCTCTTCTTACTCCAACATGTTGTGACGCAAGCACTAACCTTGTGACTTCTTCACTCGGAACTCTCTACTCTTTCTTCCCCCCATTGTGTCCAAAAAAAGCCTCGGGGTGGGGACAAATACCTTAAGTCATTAAAACAGCTGCACTGTCAACTACCTTTTTTCTCTTCTTTTTCAATGAAGAGGGATTACTTTGCACTACCCTTGCTGCTTGACAACCAAAACTCAACTCTTCTCTCTGCTTTAGATCAAGAAGTATTTTGTCCGGTTGGTTTCCTTTTGGGGGGGGGGGGGGAGTATTATGTTGTCGTAATCGTCACTTCTGTTACATTGTAATTTAAGGGCTATTCAAGTAGTGGGGCAGTTTACAAATAATGGAAGGTATGGGTCCTTCAGTAGTGTAATCGTCCGGTTGTCAAAATAACCGGGCCATGCATAGGACAAGGACACACTGCAGCATTGAGTGACCAAACACTGATTGAATTCAATGTCCTTTGTAACAAAGTCTGATCGCCAGTCCCACAGTGAGGCCCCAATCTGATTGGTCGGTCGGGTGAATGAATAAACAGGAAATGGTGCGTAGTAGTCCTTTGATGCTGGCTGCTGATTGGACGGTTGGTGTGGACGCAGCTCTGTATAGTGATCCAGCAGTGGTTGGATTATAGGCATTTGTAGTCTTGTCACCAATGATGACAGTGGATTATACTTTTTGTGTGCTGTGTGAGTGTGTCGGCGTAGGATGTCCGAGTTGAGAAAAGCGATCGTTAGCGAAGCTTGAAAGAAACCAGGAATATAAATGGATGTAATGTAGGATTATCTTGCTACTAAAGAGGTATGTTTGTTTGTTTGTTTTTTTAAAGTTACATAAATATTTTTTTTTTATCTTTTTAATGAACTTATTTTTTCTGAAAAAACTTTTAGTTTTTTTGGTAATGTTGACTAATTGTTAAATATAATTAAAGAACTTTAATGTTAATATAAATAATCTTCCAGTAATTGTCTCAGATTGTCTTGGAAATATCCACCACTCCTTGTCGATCTGTTGCCTAGTAATTTTGTTGCCCACTTTAGTTGTTAAGAATTAATTCAACACTTGAACAAGCAATTAATGGTAAGGATTGTTAAGAAATGTATAACCAAAAAAAAAATGTTTTGGGAAAAACCAGTAGTACATTGTATCTTTTTTTCCAATGTTCTTGTAGGGAATAGCCATTTATTGTTATACAGCTAACATTTATAAGTATCACTCTAATAATAAGGTCCATTCTGTAGTTGGTTCAAATGTGCAATTTGCAATGACACATTTTAACATTTGTGCTGCGAATTCACAAGATTAAACACCGTTCAACTGGCATCAAGTGTGCTTTGCATTTTCATATGCGTGAAATATGAAACATAAAAAAGTAGCTTTTGTGGTAAACCACTACTTCATCAGATCAGGGGTGAGATTTGTCAGGATTTTTCTGGATGTCAGGATTTTTTTAAAACTCCCTTTTTAAATCTGGAATTCCTGAGGTTTTACCATAAAGGTGTCTTTACATGTTTCTATAGATAAATGTAAATACAACATGAAGAACATGAAGAAATTGGTATTTTAATGGATGCCTATAGGCTCATGCAAATATATACCATAGACCCACTAGGTCTGGGACCCTCGCACTGGCACCCAAACCTGTGCCGATCGTTTCGAGGATTTGGCCTTTTCCTTAATCTCAACCCTAATTAAAGTGCTAAATGTCAGTTGTTTTTATTTCTGACTTACTGCAGTTTTATCGTTATTTTGAAAAAGTGAATTTGTTTTTTTAAACAGAAAGTGTTTGAATTTTTCAGTTATTCTTGTCAAAAAGTTTTAAATGTTTTCATTGATATGGCCTATGAAAACAAAGTTTAAAAAAGTGGGGGCAGCGCCATTTTTGTTGTTATGACTTTGAGAAATTAAGTTTAAAAAAAAATTATTACTTGTCCAAGAATCGCAAATGTAAGTCTTGGTGGATGTGCGCGTGCCACATCATTCGTCCTCTACTTTTTTGTTCAGACTTGCCCTTGTTTGTGACAGTCTTCTTTACCTTATAAGTTTCCAAATATAATTAAGGTCGTTGTGTTACATGGGCATCTATTCGCGACAGGCTGCCGCTTTGCCCTTTAATAACCGGAACTTCTTAAAACTGAAAAAGAACACGCACGTGTAAGACACGTTTAAACTTCTATTTTCGAGAGCGCCCGGAAAAACAAGTTTTATATATCGCCAGGATGGATCAAAATCTCCCTCCGAAATCTGCTCCAATCTTCCAGGGACGTTAAAAAATATATATATATCAACACACATTCGGATCGGTTCCGTCTGGCCGTTTACGTATGTACCTGTATAGACCCGCTAGTGTACACATGTAGGTATTGTTGAGATTTTCTATATGGCCAG
This sequence comes from Patiria miniata, assembly GCF_015706575.1. Classification (NCBI taxonomy): domain Eukaryota; kingdom Metazoa; phylum Echinodermata; class Asteroidea; order Valvatida; family Asterinidae; genus Patiria; species Patiria miniata. The sequence continues at coordinate 18,936,447 of NW_024037076.1, read as the reverse complement.
TCCCGATAAATGGAAACTGTCTAAGGTTTCGTTGCCTTTCGCAATTCCCAACGGTCTGTCTTGCAAGATCCGACAGTTTTGGAGATGTTCAGGTTTTTTTTGCATGCGCCTCGAGTTACACTCTATTTTTCCTTGTGATAACTTTGCATCTACAACTTTATGCTGCTTGTGGGTTTTTCCCCCGTTTTGTTTCCTTATCCTACTTTCTTCCGTAAAAGGTTGCCTCCTAAACTTACTCTTTCTTTCTAGGGCAGCAACAGAGCTGTGAAATCTGCAGAACTCTGTGCAAAACAAGTCTAGACAAACAGTTTGGTTAGGATTGAATGTCTTTTGTGATGTGTTATCATAACCTTCCTGTGGAAATGCTGTACCTGGACAAAAAATGTAATGAATGTCATATAAATTAGTGAAATGCAGTGGGTTTTTTTTTTTTTTTTTTTTGGCTTTTAAAGGTACCGGTAATATACATAATATTTGCAAAAATAAAAAACAAAACTACCAAATTAATATGAAATGCCTTACTTGACTGTTAGTGAATAATAATCTCAAGCGTGCTGTCATTTTCAAGAAAAGTGGAATTTTCGTTTCAATTTCCAGCGATGGTCAGCTGACCATTGTTGGAAACAAAATGACTTTCTTCAAATACTGCCCCCAATTCACCAAATTTAGTTAGTCCACATTTTGTTTGCAGTCGGTTACACATTCGCGAACGGGTCTGATTCCCTGTTCCAAAAATTCCCCCGACATCTATAAATTGCTCTGTTTCGTTTGAAGCAGGGTCACGGAACCAGACTACAAAAAACAACATTTTTTTTCTGGGTTTTTCCAGCATCTATGAACACACAAAACAGGTCAGTGTGACAATATTTGCTATAAAATACTAACCCCCAAATCCAACCATTACTGAAAATTACAGCAAAATCAAATGTTGTCTATTAACTTTAAATATATGGGCAATTGCAGCCTCACAGACTTTACAAGTCAGACCATATTTTTTCGTACTTTGGGAGCTCAGTTAATCAACCTGAAAATGTTTCCCCATCATCTAGTAATAATCAAGGAGATTTCAGACTAGGAGTTTTGAACGATTTCTCAGAATCGTTAATTAGATATCATGGTCAATTACCTCTGTCACGGGCATTAATATTTTTTTTTAATTTGTAATGTCCGTGACAGAGCCAATTAGCCATGCTAATGCCCGTGACGCAGGAATGTAATGTAATGTTTGTGATGCTAAAATTGCCCATATAAGGAACAGTTCGCAGAGGTAATACTAAAATAATTGCAGATTATCATTGAAGCAAAATTGAAGCAAAAAAGGATTCCAATTTTAAGGTTGTAAGAAAAAGCACATGGATGATAAAGTGCAATTTGACAGCATACTTGAGCAGAGAAATTGGCCCAATCTAATATTGTATCACGGTGCATTTTAAAAACAATTTCAAATTGAATTGCTAGTGTTTTTGCATGAGGTACGTTATGGCAGACATTGCACGAGACATAAGTCTACTGTGAGATACAGATTGTACCATGCAAAACATAAATCATTTTTCAGTATTATCTATTTCAATCTTTTAAGTTTCACTGCCAGATGAACACTTTTAACAAGATAGTGTGAAAAAAGTGGCAGCATAAAATTGCACACATACTATTTCAATCTTTTAAGTTTCACTGCCAGATGAACACTTTTAACAAGATAGTGTGAAAAAAGTGGCAGCATAAAATTGCATACACCGGGAGTCGGATCAGAATTTCAAAAGTCAGGCGAAATGTCTTAATGCATACATGTACATGTTACATTCGGAAAAACAAATATTTAAAGTGTCAATTTTGTGTGATTAACAAATTTGTCAAATGCTATGACGCAATCAAATCCACCCCATGAACAATAAACATAACAAGTACATGTATGTTAAGTACCTAAAGTAACAAAATATGAACCGAATCAAATTCGAATCATAATCAGCCGTTATGAAACTCATGAGTTCAAGTACTTTTCCCCTCCGACAACTAAACCCCCCCCCCCTCCCCACAATTCTCCTCTCATGCATCCCAACTTGATTGCCGGCCAAATTTGCATAATTAATTACCGTAACAGCCACTGCCTTTGCCGCCCTATCCAGTGTATGGCGGCATTCCATCATAAGCTGGGAGAAAAAAAAAGAAGAAAAAAAAAAACTGCGGTAATCAAATCACGGAGAGCTAGACTCCGCAAGCCCACTCACTTTATTGGAATTCTCCATGAGCCCCGCGCTTCCGCCCAAACTGGCCTGTGTGATATAACGGATCTTTATTTATATTCCTGTGGAGAGACAACCTATCTTAGTTGCCACATGTCCTTGCCCTGCCTTATTTTACTCTAGTTTCTTCTTCTTCTTGTTCGTCCTCTGTCGTGAACTGTGAAGTACCAAACCAGATGTTTAAAGCATCATCCCTTCTGCCACCCCCACCCCCTCATCTCTCTCACCTTCGGTTCACTTTAGCAAAAGTCTGAGGAAAGGTTTTGACGTTGATACATCGCAGGCTTTGGCGGTAACAGAAGAAATTACAGAGAAAGTACGTCAGACCACACCATGACCTGTAAATGTGTAGAGCGGTCTTGATATTGCGTCATAACACTGCCCCTAAAGTACAAGCTATCATCATTACAATTTGCGAGGTTATTTTGTGGTTTGTGACTAAGGTGTAAGGTCTGGAGTCATCTGGAGTCACTCCACACTGATAAAGACCATGGAGGAAATGAGGAGGGAAAAAAAAGAAGGGAAAAGGCTAACAATGGAATGTGAATATAACATTTGTGGCGGAGGAGGAGGATACACAAAGTGAAAGGAAATCTTGGATGGAGTTGGTCATTTTGCTTGCCGAGGAGCAAAGCTTGTACGTGGGCGGTCATCCCACGGTTGTCTTGTGCTGTTCTCTGGACAGTTGGTATTGTGGAATGATGCCGGTCTGTAATGTTGTAATGTAATGTATTGATTGGATGGATTGTAACCTTTTGTCTTGGTCATATTTTCAAGATTCAAGATTCACTTCAAAGCAGAGGATGACAACTTTGGACTCAACCCAGAGTTGAAGTAATATCCTCACATAATTGGTCAACTGAAATGTTGTCCAGTCTCATGTCTTGTAACAAGCTGCTCAAATGAACCGTTACAAAAAGACATTCTTTTGTCTTATTCATCCCTTGTTCGTTCTTTTGTCTTGTCAGTGATATGGCTTTGATTTGAGATTAACTTGATTGTAAATCACCAAGGGAGTGTAAGTTATTGTAGGGTTATGCTGTGAATAATTGCATCGCTTAAACCCTTGTGTAAATATGTATTATGTATTTATCCTTCTTAATCGTTAATTTTCACAAATTCGACTTTTCAGCTGTGGCAGCAAATTTAGAAACGTCCTTAAAATTTTCCTTTTTTTCCCTTTTTTTCTCTTTTCTGCAGAACTGAAATATGTCGAGCTCCAAGCATCAGTGCACGGCACCCATCACGTCCGCCTCGTGCCTCTCACCCCCTTCGAGCAGGCTGACTGGCCGGCCGTCGACGCCAGAGGGCGTCCCGCTGTGGTTCCACGGCCTATTGGCACGAAGCGTGGCCGAGGATTTACTGTTGAAGAACCCGCAGTCGGCCGAGGGTTTGTTTCTGGTCCGGCAGAGCAGCAACAGAGGGGGTGAGTGACCAATATTGAACGGCCAACCTACTATTCCCATTATTTTGCTTCTTGATTTTGGACAAAGTCGGCTACCCATCGATGATCATAAAGAATATCTCCCACTTATGAAAAAAGTTGATGATTGCACTGTTTGCATGGACATGACCCAAGTGTTGGCGTTATACAGGGTGAGTCAAAAAAACAAAATCCAAATGGCAGGACTAATTTTGGAATGAAGTTTTGCCTGTAGCACTTTTATAATCTAACATTATAATAGCCCAATCAATAAACTTTCTTTTAGTACAAGAATCATTCAAATCGCTCATATACTTTTCAAGTTAGGGAATGTTCAACACAAACACCGTTTTAAAGTTCTGTCCATGGATCACACAAAAAAAGTAAGTGTTCTTTCGGCAAAACGAAATCGATTCACACACATCCCTTTGTGAATTGTTTTTGTCTTGTTGGAAGAACACTTACCTTTTTCGTGATCCATGGACAGAACTTTAAAACAGTGTTTGTGTTCAAAATTCCCTAACTTAAAAAGTACATGAGTGATTTGAATGATTCTTGTATTATTAAAAAGAAAGCTTATTGATTGGGCTTTCATATCCTAGATTTGGAATGTGCTTGAGGCAAAACTTCATTCAGGAATTGGTCCTGCCATTTGGGTTTCAGGTTTGTTTTACTCACCCTGTATTATCCAGATTTAACCCTACATTTTGGTTGTAGCTATGCTCACCCAATTGCCTGCAGTCGGGGACCCCCTATTGTCCCTCTTTTGTTTGTACTCTTTTTAGGAAGACCTCCCACATGTTTTGTACACGAATCTAAATAGAGGACCTCTCGGGAATGGGGACCCTATTGTCCTCTTTTGTTCAACGTCCCCTATTGAATGCAGAAACAAACTCAATTCAACAAGATTCTACAAACATTTATTCAAATGAGCCCCTGAGGGTTAAGGTTAATAGGCTCCATCCACAATTTGGGCCCTTAAAATTGATGATCAACTATTTTTCCATCCTTATTCTTTCCCGCAGGTCACTTTGTCATCTCAGTCTGCACCGGTATGACGGTCAACCATTACCTGGTGGAGACGCTGGAGTCCATGTTCTACGTCCGGCGGGACCGATGTCAGGAACGAGGTCGGGACATACAGGCCAGGGATCTGTGCAGCCTGGTCCAGTGCTATCGGGGATCACCTCTAGATGAATCAGGTAAAACAAAAAAAAACACTAGGCTTTCCGAGTCCAGCTGGACCTGAAAGTCTATTGCATTATTTGAGGGCTTTATTTGAAGACACGGTTTCAATAAGTCAGTCAGTCAGTTAATCGGTCAGTGAATTGCTCAGAAGACTGGGCCAAAAATGCTCATGAGCTGCCAAAATTGCCATGATCTGCCATGATCTGCCAAAAGTGGAAACATTTCTGTCATCACAGATGCGGTGATTGTTAATTTTTTTCAAGTTTTAAACAAAACATCTGTTTTGATATGATCTGTTTGTTTCCCCATGTCCACTATAAAGGTAATTGATGTTTAATTCATTGGTTTTTGTTTTTCATTCAGGATTAATATTGAAGGATGGCCTTCTTCGGACGATCCCAGTCACGGTAACGGCACCCCTGACTGCCATGACGCGATCCAAAATCAACCACAACTACATCCCCTTGCACATGGACAACCGTGAGTACATCGCGTTGGAGGAGTTCACGGCGGGTGACGATCTACAAGCCCTGAGCTTCCAGAAGGGAGAGGTGCTGACCGTCTTGCAGAAGGAGAGCAAGAACTGGTGGTTTGCCTACAATCTGCAGCAGGACCTGGGCTATATTCCCGCATCGCTGGTTTGTAACCTGAAGGAGTGGCAGCAGAAGTGTAAGAACAGCGGGGCCTTCTGCAACCTGGGCTGCTCGGACACCGACGGCGTATTTGTCTCCAATCGGGAGGAGACGCAAGAGAGCGCGGCGCAGCAGCGCGAGGAGGAACGCAAGTGCCTGTTGGACGTCAACTCCAACGTGCTTGGGATCTGCGGATGCTCATCATCGGCCAGCCCAAAACGTTGCCAAAGCAGCCCCTCCTTGAGGGAGAACGCATACAACAACAGCAAAGAGATGGTGTGCGTGTCCACCGACTACATCGCCATGTGCCTGAGACACAGGGAGCACCAGAAACTCTGCGAGATGCAGAGAGTCCTGGATGCCAGGTTGTCCCAGCAGCTGTCCCCCTCGTCCCGAAACGCGGTCCCACCATTGTCTGACTACAGCGGCCAGTCGCCGCCGGACTGCAGGCGAGACCTCAAACCAAGGATACTCCTCCGGAGCCGCACTGAGCCGGCCAACATCCACAGTGCGCCACCGTCGCCGCACAGAAGGACAGAGCCGATCGAGGCACCGCCCCGCAGCAAATTAAGGAAAGAGAACGTGCCCTGTTTACTCATCAATGCAGTCTCTGTGAACGAATTGGCATTGAGTCATACATGTACCCCAGACAGGAGCAACTGCAATAACAAACAATGCGGCCTGTCAAGGTCCCCGTCTAAAGAAAACCCTGAGTCGAGATTACTAACCTGCTTTGAAGAGGCGGAGTACAAACTGATGAACAATAATTGCTCAGAGCCAACTGACAGCAAACTCAAACGAGATGAAACCAATGCAGCTAACCATGGAACATCCAAGACTAGACCAGACACAAGAAGGATTGAGACTGATTGCGATAAACCTTACGATCCCCTTGCGACTTACTTAAGATTGGCAGAGTGCACAACGGGACCCAAGTCAGCCGTGCGCTAGCACACATTTGCCAGTATTCTTGTGAGTGATTTTATGACAGAATTCGACTGAGAATTTGGAAGGTTTTAACTTAACAGACAAAGTACATTTTAACTGTTTGTCCTTTAATATTATCCAGTTTTCATGAAATGAAATGTAATCTTACCAGTGATATTAAAGAGTATGGATAACCTTAAACGTATCAGTACATAAATATTTTATATTCAAACTTGGAACTGCCATTTAATCTTCACCAACTTAAGCTTGTTCTCACTGATTTTGATTGGCCTTTAAAAAAATCCTGTATTGGCAATACACCATTTTTTGAATTCTCAACAGACAACAGCCTCCATATACAAAATTCATTGTTTTTAGAAACACGATTCCTTCCAGATTATGCTATACATGTATTTCTGAATTTATTAATTTTTTTGTTTGTTATTTATTTAGTATTTTTTTGTGGGCATTAAGAAAGCATTCCCCAACAATTTTCCAGTGTGTAGTTTTCCCTTCAGTGATGTTAAGTTGAATACTCCGTGCTTTCAAAAGTATGGACGAAGTTTCAATTTGTATGTTTTGTTTTGACAAAAAAAACTTCTTTATTCTGATTTTTGGCATCTGCAAGCCTCTAAAAAGGGGTTTCATTTTTGCGCCAATATGAACCCGCCCTACGAGAGCCAAGTTATTGTCTGGCAGCTAATACTTCAAATTGTGTGAAGAAATCATTTAGTATTAAACTAATTATCGGTGTTTTTTTCATTAGCTGTCTCATTCAAAAATTAGTAACTTTCCATTGCTAGGAAAATGGCAATTGAAAAAACAAGAAATCTGTTCTTCAAGGCGCAACTCAAAAATTGAATGGGGAATGCATCTTTAATCAATTTTTGTTCCGTATTATCGGCCTTTGAAAAGAAAACCTACAGACTTGCTTATATTGGGACTCGAACCTGTCCCGAACTTTCTCTTTAATTTTTTTTGGGGGGGGGGGGTTTACATTCGTACTTCAAAATTCATGCAAACTGAAATAGAGGCATCAAAGCTGAAATATTGGACATTATTACTTCGTTTTGTTGGTAGCATTGTTGCCCAAAAGTTTTCACTCGGTCTCGTAAGGTATTTTCAGATAGACAAAAGTGAACTTATTTGAAAAAGAAATTACAATTACAGATAAAGTTTTTAATTCATCACACACTTTTGTGTATTCATGCTTTGAAAAGTATTCTTGTGGCTTTGTGGCAATCTGGGACTACCTGTTTATGAACACCAGAAGAAAAGTCAAATCGTATGTGTTTTCAATGACTTTATCCGACGGAATTGTGAGAAATGGAGCCGAAATTTGGAACGCTGTGTGTAAACTAGGTACATTTCTTATTTGAATCAGGTTCCAATTTGATTGGGCTGCAAAGCTAACAAATTAAACCAATTAAATAAAAATGAAAACATAGGTGCTTAGTAGAGGGAAAAAAAACTAGCAGCGAATCAGCTAGTAGCAATAAGCATTACACAACTCTTTGCTGTTTTCCAATTTTTGCTAAAAAAAACTTTCCGTGCCGAGTTCAGTTCTGAGCTTGGCAGCGCTGTGCTTGGCGTCGCCATGAAATTTGTTTATGATATTTGGATAAGTCAGGCACCAACCCCCCATCCCCACCCCCCCCCCCCCTTAAAAAAATAGAAAAGAAAGACATTGTTTCCATTGACACTGTTTCAAGTTTGTATTATTCCTGCACTAGTATATAACCAATTTTTATTTGTAAAAAATGGAAGAATGCTAAGATATTTGGAGGTTATCAGCAAGATGGAACTTTTCACATAAAAAAAGGCGCTCCCAATTCACGTCCCAAATCTGTTGTTTGTGGTTGGCTGTTTTGCCTTTTTGTTGTTCTTTTGAGGGGAGTATGAGAATATGTGAGGCGTTCTCTGGCAAAATTAGATGGAACTGGGCACAGGCAGTGGAGAAAAATGCAAAAGAAATTAAAAATGATGGTGTTTTCTTTAAGATTTTCAGATTTATTGATGTTTAATAACCTTTGACCACTACACATATTTAAAAAAAAAAAAGTATAAAAATTGTAGAATAAAAGTGTTTTTAAGGAAAACCAATTGGCATCTTTCATTTGCACAATTACAAAACTGGAAACTTTTAAGGCCGTTTGCTTAGTATTTTACTTTTTGAAATGTCGGTAAGTGCAAACTTTAAACAGCCGTAAGTTGTCAACTGAATGTCCAACTGAAGTACAGCAAACAGTATTGTCAGGAGAATTTTATTCTCTTTCCTAATATCCACAAAACCCTCATTTCGAACTCTGCCCAGCTCTGTCTCATTTTGCCAGAACAAGATTTTTTTGTTTCACTTGTAAGTAAGGCCACTTCCTATTCTCTCAATGACTTTGTAATGTGTAAAATCTACAGAAAAGGAGACGGGTTGACATATTCCCTGGTGCCCGATTTTTCATTGGTAACCACAGTGATATGTTTAGCAAAGTGTTTATATAAAAAAACAAAATGGCAGCTGTCGGTGTAAAGTTAAGGAAACGACTGAAGTTTAAGCAGAGTGTAAATGAATATTTTTCTATCTTCAAAAATATTTGCAAACTATGGTTTATGATAGCATTCACTGTAAACTCAGTAACAAGTACTATTTGTACATAAATATATTATTCCTTCGACATTGCATTGTACCCTGCCTGTATACTACATATATTATTTTTCACAGAAAATAAAACAGTGGAACAAAGTCTGTACGATGGCATTGTGAAAACCACGGAATGACTGCTGAGCTATTTCTTTCTTCATAGAGTTTTTTTTTCTTTGAAAAGCTTTAAAGGGAAGATACAGCATTTGCAAACATCAAAAAACAAAATGATCAAATTATCACAAAATATCTTACTGGATTGTTAGGGAATGACAGTCTAAAAGTTTCCTGTAAAATCGTGGCTCCTGGTGTGCCAACATTTTCAAGAAAACTTGTGTTTTTCCAACGCTGGTCGGCCGATCAGCGTTGGAGAAAACTGGCCTTTTTTAAAAACTGCTCCTCATTTTTCACATTTAGTTATTCCGCACTTTCTTTGCAATTGATTACTCACCTGTGAAGGGGTACAAGCCTGCTAGACTGATTCTCTGACCTTACAATTCCCAAAAGTCAATAAATTGCTCCGTTTCATCTTAAGTGGGGTCAGGGAACCAGACTCCAAGAACATGGTTGGTTTTCTTGGATTTCCCAGCATCTCTGAATCCAAAACGTGAAGCAAGTCAGTTTCACAATATATGCTGTAACATACTAATCCTCCAAATCCATTTATTTCTGAAAATTGTAGCAAAAGCAAATTTTGTACATTCCCTTTAAGAATATGACAGACGACAGAAATTACATTATCTTCCTTCACACATTTATTGAGACAAAAAGGAAAAACAAATAATCTAAAACAGTTACAAGACCAAATGGTTACATTGCATACCATAACAGTTTAATCTTTTTGCCCACTAATTTATGACGATTTCGAATTCACATTAAAAATTAGTGAAATACTTTGCAACTGGTACCATGCTTTAAGAGTTTAAATCTCCAAAAGAATATGATTACCAGTGAAAAGAACCCCAGCCAATCAAATTAGAAGAAATTTCCCTGGTGGCCAGTCATTTAATATGTTTTGTACAATATAAAGTATAGGAACCGACCAATTCTTACATTACAGTGAAAAGTATTGGCAATTGCTATTCCCAGCACAGACAGTGGTCAAAAAATTTGCCCACACTAACTTTATGCATTCTGCCAGTGGTTGAACAGAAATCTAGATTTCAGCTGCACAAACAAGGAGGAACAAATGACTACAGATATCATTTAAGGAATAGAAACACGCTGAAGAACTGGACATCAAGAACTGGACACCAAAAATTTGACATTTTAGTTGGTGGCAGTGAAGATGGGAATCTCATTTGAGAACAGACAGCTTGACTGAAGATGCATTCAACATGGTAGCAACAAGGTACAGAACAAGGCAAGTATATCAGTCTATATTATAATAAGCCAATAAATTCCATACTGGGCCACCACTCATATTCCTCAATATGACCTGAAAAGTACCAAAAGTTGTAAATCTGATGAAGAACCACTGTATAAAGAGTGCAAAAATTCTTTGATAATACTTTAAAAAGTTCTGTCATGGCCCATAGACTTTGTGCAGGAGCTCTGAGTGGTGGCCCAGTATGGAATTTTTTCCTTTTAGGCATCCCAACCACATGTATTATGGTAAAATAACAACCGACATTCAAACACTTTTGTACTTTTGTTGAAAATGAAGTGAAGTGAATGCAATTTTTTGGGATAAACAAAACACCACACTCTGTCCTTGCCCAATAGATAGCAAGTTTACAGCATCACATGGGTTTGTTTATCCATAAAAATCTCTCCCACCATTCATTGCTCGCACGAGAAGTCAAATTGGCTTATTTATCAACATTTTTTGAAGAATGTTGCATCCTGACGCCATTTTTTCATCATATTTTATCTCAATGAAGGTCAGTCATTGCAAAAATGCTGCAAAGACATGAATCTGGGACTGAGAAACATTTCCAAGTTTGTTGGGAAAAAAACTTTGCTAAAATGCACTGAACTCGCCATAGACTTTGTACACAGCCAGAGAAGTGGCGTCTGGATACTACATTCTTCCATATTTTGGAAAGACAACATTAGTAACATTCAGGACCCCTCGATTCTTTAGCCAACGCTATTTTTACAGAAGACAACCATTGCTCATGCGTCAATTGTCAACCGAATGGTTCCCGGACTTTACTTCCCCTAAATTAAAAACAAATCTTTCAGAGCCATGAATCACAAAGAAAAATTTAATCTGGGCTTCGCCAGCTGTTTAAGTGAGTTCAATACATAAGAAAGGGTTTCATTCGAAAAGGAAAGGGGTCCTAAAAAGTACTACTGCCGTCAACAGTATCCTTGTGTACATTTTTGGCTCATCTTGTAACAGTGAACCACGCACTTCATATTGCATAAATTGGAATTCAAACAAATGTCCCTTTTTGCATCACTTGCAAGCAGTTATTTTGCCCAGCAGTGTCCTTTCTTTTACATAGACCATATACTAAAGTCTACTCAGAATGAATGTAGAGATTAATGCAAGTTATGCGAGTTATGATTCATGACATTAGATTCGCCTCACATTTGCATGTACCCGAAGTATTAAGTATTCACAACGCAGCCATGTATCTGCAAAGTCTGTAAATGATCTTAAATGTATGGCCCAACACTCCCCTATAACCCTCTTCAGCTGACAGTCATTTTGTTTTCTTTGAAACTACATGCCTGAAATACATCAGAATAAAACTCAACTCTGCCATCTTTTGTACACAACAGCACAGCTGCACCCAATTCCCAACATTTACAAGAATACAAGTTGGGATGTAGATCTACCAGGACGTATTAATTTGTTAAAGGGAATATACATCATTTGCTTTTGCTGTAATTTTCAGAAATTGATGGAATTGGGGGGTTGGAAATATATAGCAAATATAGTTACACTGACTTTTTTGAGGTTTTGGGTTCGAAAATGCTATAAAAACCAAGAAAAACAATCGTTTTCCTGTAGTCTGGTTCCCTGACTCCATTTAAGAAGAAACAGAGCAGTTTACATATATTGGGGAATTGTAAGGTCAGGGAACCAGTCTAGCTGGCTTGTACCCGTTCATAGGTGTGTAATCGATTGCAAACAAGTGCGATGGTCAACTGGGGCCAATATTTGAAAAAAAGCCAGTTTTTTCCAACGCTGATCGGCCGATCAGCGTTGGAAATTGATACAAAAATACCACTTTTCTTAAAAATGACAGTATACCAGGTGCCATGATTTTACAGGATGCTTTACACTGTCATTCACTAACAGTCCAGCAAGGTATTTCAAAATGATTTGGTAGTTTTATTTTTTGATGTTTGCAAATGTTGTATTTTCCCTTTAACATCAAGATCATCAGATCTTGATATTAAATGTAATTTTAAACAAACACAAGTTTAAACATGAAAATAAATCAAACTGCTGCAAACTGCTAAACTAACTGGATTGACCTGAAATGTGCAAATAAAAAAAATTAAAATAGCCTTATATTTCGGCTTTAGCAAGGCTTTCTTCAGAGGCAAATGACAGAGGAACGAGCAACATCATTTGCCTCTGAAGAAGGCTGTCATTTGCCTCTGAAGAAGGCCTTGCTATTAAAGGCTGAAATATCCGACCACTTTAATTTATTGATTTAAAAACAAGTTTAATGTCATTTATGCATTGTCCTTTGATTTTTTATTCCCCATCCCTTGGCAAGCATCAAAAAGTAGTGAACAATCTTAGGCCAATTTCATGGACAAAGAAATTATTTAAGCTGCAAAACAAAAAAGCCAAAATTCAAAATGTGGAACATTTATTGATTATTTTTGGTTCTTAGCTGATTTTTGCCTGGCTCAATTTGCTGAACAATAATCTTCTGCTTAGCCAGACCATGAAATTTGGCCCACATAATATAGGCCAATGTAGTTCTTTTTTAAGTATGTTCAAAAATATAGCTAATTTTACAAATTCAAGAATTGCTGCCCTTAAAATGAGTACTTTTCAAACTTACGAGGGGGTTTGGGTACTGGGTGTAAGAAAGTACAAATTGTGCACGTCAACTTTCATCGGTTAAAACATCTAAACCATGTTTAAAGAAATTCTAAAAATGTCATGTCAGCTAATTCAACCTTTGGGTACACAAATAGCCCCCACGGTTGCCCATAAATGGTTTGCAAAATCAAATGGAATGTCCATTAAACCTATCCTGCCCAAATCCTCCAAAAAGCGTCTTTGCACAATGGAGGATTTTGCAGGATTGAGGCTTTATGGCAAAAATGTGCAGCTGATTTTGGAGTATGTACTGTGCTAAGGTCTTAGGTCGGACCTTGTGTTGTTTATGCTCAGCCGTGCATAAATTCAGGCCTATATTGTACTTGAAATCCTCCACAATGCTCCAGGATGTCACTGGCATACTGACAGTGATTGCCTGAGGATTTTGCAGGATTGAGGCAGTGGTCACCCCTCCAAGGACCACATTCAAGAAACAACGAAGGGTTTTGGCTGTAAACAATTTGTACATGGAGGCAGTTGGAGGATTTTGCAGGATTGAGGTTGCATCCTAGCAAAAATGCCTAGGGAGTTAGGGTTAATTTCATGCAAAAGACAGGTTTCCATATATCTCAGACTGTGACTATGTTTTTGAAGTTATGAAAACTGTCCCCGTTTTATTAAGCATTATTCCATGACTCTATATCAGCCTTTTAATACATACATGTAAGATCTATTTTGCCACAAAAGTTTGCATAAAATAAAAGCGTGAAAATACTCTTTAACTTCAAAATGAGAAAAATGACCCAACAAATTATTTTGAATATAATTTTTGTTAATTTTTCAATATAACTTCCAACAATAAGACTTTTCTATTTCTGTATATACATATAATTTTTTTTCGAAATAATAATTTAGTCTTTTTTTATATTTTACAATTTGTTTACAACAGAAATATTGGACAAAGAAACACAATGCATGGAAATAAAAATTCAATGGAAATGAATGAAATTCAAAGGAAAAAATAAATACACATATAAGTAGAATCCAAATTGGAGTAAATACAATAAACATATATAACAACAACAATTGCAAACCAAACCCGAAAAAACTACCAGTTACTAAAAGAGAGACAAATTTGCTATTTTTATCATCTGCACAATTTTCCAGCAGCACCATATTCAGGCATGCAACTGAGAAGTAACCAAAAGAAGAGAGAAACTTCTAAGCTGTACAAGACTTTTTTTTTCCAATTATTTTTTTTTCTTTTAATTTTTGATAGCATAAGTGTGAAGTGAAAACAAAGAAATCAGCTCATCCAAGGGAGAGGTTGCATGCCTGTATTTTGGCTGATTTCGGCCACAAAATGACACCCCAAGGGATGCATGAAACCTGAGGTGAGGCACTGGCCAACAATAAGCCAGTTCAGTAGTCCAAAATAGTCTGGTGCACAACAAGATTCGACGATTTTTGATTCAGGATAAACGCGGCAGATAAATGCACACAAAGCTATGGGGGACGTGGTAACCGAATCTGCATTTTGTGTATTAAATTTCTCGTGCAATCGAAAAGAGATGGAAACTCTCATTCGCACAAAAGTTTGGACACACCAGACACCTAAAACACACTTTGATGTCCACATTTTTTTTTTGCAAAATGTTACTTCAGAACACGACGATCTCTTCAATTTTGCTGGTACCCCGCTATGCTTTTCCATGCATATGATGAAATGTTTATTCCGAAAGACAAATCGTCAAATCTTGATGTGCACATGTGCAGTTGGAATACTAAACTGGCTTATTTGTTGAAAGTCCAAAAGATATGTAGGATAGCATTGAAAAAAAATGGAATTACCACAATTTTGTACTATCCACCATTGTAAGTCTTGCACACTGCCAATACTGTCTCACAGCTTCAGTAGCACCCGACTAACCGCACCTTTTTTGTGAAGTAGAACAGTAGTCAAAATAGTCTTTGTTACTATGGGCTCAGTGCACAAGTACCCCCTCAACGGTAAGAAAGGGAGAGTTGGGGGAGACCACTGGGAGAGACATTTCAATACTTTTCTGATGATGCCTGACACTCACGCGAAGACTAGAATTAGTCTTACATACATTGTATGTGATGCGATCAAGCTATGAGTCGTTTGTCGACTCTGGTCATTTTTTTTTTATTACAGATTTGAAAATAGCACAATCTAAGCATCACTGCTGTGAAAACCGCATGCTGATACCATCTTTAGTTCAAAAATTATGGAAGTTGGAAAACCAAGAGATGTGATGAAGTGGCCCTATTTTGACCTGTATCTCCAAATAAAAATTCCCGACAAACGACTCATGTAGCTTGATCTCAACACATATGTTGTGCTATACGTGCAAGCGGTCGGTGTGTCCTGTCCACTGGGTTCTCCAAAGTGGTAAAAAGGGCTCTCTCTCTTGTTAGCGCATGGAGCCCATTATACAAGCCTGCCTTTCAGCCAAACAAATTGTGCATCATGTCCACAGGACTTGTCAAGATTAACTCTCAGAGTGCAATCGTCAAACATTTTTATACTGCATGTTTTTTCAAATAAACCCAACCACCATGAACAAACCTTCAATGGGAAGAGGAAAAATTGAAACCTTGCAGTCATTACATGGACTAGCACACTTTTTCTCATTTAAACAAAACCCTAAATCAAGCTTAGTATCACCATGAAAGAATCCACAAAATAGGAGCAAGAATAAATTCCAAGCACTTAGCAGTGGGAAATAAAGCCAGAGTAATGTTATGTTAAACACTCTCAAACACTCCCAAAAATAGAAAGATCCCTCAAATGTTTATGTACATGAAGAAATATTAACCCTCCTGCTGTTTAAACAGTCTGAAACAGTCACAGACTATCAAAATTTCCATCCACTTGCCCTGCAATACTTTTAACACAGGATAGTCACCAGCAGTCGGCTCATATGTCAGGCAAGCACTGTGACTAGTCAAACTCAGTCAACAGACAAAGCAGGCAAGTTGTGGTCACAGCTGTTTTATCACTCACCCGGAGTCAAAGCACAGCTGTGTCAAGTTACTTAAACTGTCCCAGCCAGTCAATCCTGCTTTATGTAGGCTGGGAGCTCTTAACTGTTGAAAACAGTCACTTGATTGATTTTGACTGAAAGGACTACTTAGTCCAGAATGTATATTTGAACAGGAGGGTTAAACTTTTATAAACTGTCACTAGTACCTTTCACCTCGAGAACAAACCCAAACCAATGTTAAAAACTTGAAACATTTTTCTTTCTTTTTTAGCATTTTTGCAATTCAGATTTATTCAGTTGATTTTAACATCTGCTTTGGGGAATTTTTTTTTTTTAACATGGATATATCCATGTTTCACCTTTTTATTCAAGGTTCACTTTCCTCCGCCTCCGCATCTGTGGTCGTCGCGTCGGTACCCAGCGCAGAGCTGGTTCCCAGCTCTGCCGTCCCCAGCGAGTCCCATGTAAACTGGTAGTTGTTCTCCAGTCGCCTTTGCCTCTGCTGTTCCGTTGTCTCTGCGCCTCCCCCCTGAAATTCAATATGCACAAACAGATATACACGGTTGAACAAAGAAAGTCGACTGAAGATGTGAACCCTGTGATAAAAAATAAATACCAGTGTGAATCAAGAAATTGCCTGGAGTGGGACTCAAACCTGCAACCTCTGGATCGCTGCACTTACTAGGTTTTAAATGCTCAGTTGGTGGAGCACTAGTGCATTGTTCTGAAGATCGCAGATTCAAATCTTACCTCAATTTCTTTCTTCAAACTTAAAGATGCATTGCCCATGCTATTTTGGGTTTCACCCTGAATAGTAGATTTGTTATTATTCACTTTTGAATGAATGAGACATCAAACGAAACAAAAATCCACCTACATTTAGTTACTGAATTTATTTTGGCGGCCCGACAATGATTCCGCTCTCACCGGGCGGATTCATCGTGTGCAAAATTAATGCCAAAATCGGGGGGGGGGGGGGGAGAGTTGTTTTTCCATTAAAACAAAACATACCAATTAAACATTGTCAGGACAAACACAATTATTTCTTTGAAGAACATGGTTCACGCATCTTTAAACTGATTACAAGTTAGCATAGATAGTTTCCTGTTGTGGTTTATAGGACAAACGTATAAAGTAAACTAAAATTTAAAATAAATAAATAATACATGTTTAATCAAATGAAAAACAAGATTGAACTTTGCATTTTTTTTTATTTAGACTGTAATGCCATGACTTTTCAATGAAAAAAAAACACTAAATACAAAGCTGATATTCAAGATCAACAGCTTTTTCCTGACCTTGAAAAAAAATAGACTCGGAACTAATTGACCAACGCACTGTGCCAATTACCACAATAATGAAACGTGGCTGCTGACATTCAGAGTGTTTTCCACAACTCAAGCAGTTTTCCCTCCTCAACACAACATACATTAAAACTGACTGAATGATAGATAGGTGGGAGACCATGTTTTTCAGGTTGGTAAAGGTTCTTTTACTTCTTTTTCAACGGTGGCAATAAACAGAATTTGCGCTTCCTTTTTCTGCCCCCACCTCCACACATTCCCTCTCATTTTTTCTTCTTTTCTTTTTTATCCCCCTCAAAACGTAGGTGTTGACCCAATCTTAACTCTCAGAGATGCACTTCACGGGCCAGACTGCCGGAACTCGTGGGCGGGGGAGGGGTCACGTCTACGCACGGCAACGACGACCAAAAGGTAATTGGAAATATCACCCAGCAGTTTAAAGAGAGTAAGTGGCGACTGATAAAACATGGGAATTCGGTCCAAGGGGATTGCTTTATTTTTAGAGCTAGTGAGAGCTTTTAACAGTATAATCTGTGTATCTAGACACATAAATATCTTGATTACGTCTAAAGATATATATGACCTCCAGCAACAAAACAAGAGATTATATTTGAGTTTTTTTCTCTTTATGAGATGATTCTCGTGGGTAGACTACTTGAACTTGGCCAGATTCGCCCACATTTCAAAGACGTCAATTCAAACGTCACTTGACTTCAGTGGAGTGGTATGTTACAGAAGGTGAATTAAAACAGACACCCAAACCACTGGACAAAAAGACATGCCTGTCATTAATGTTAAGGTGAACTGTTCTTTACCAAATAATTCTACTACCCAAAAACGGTACAGCACCCGAATAGTCATGCAGAATTTTAGTGCTGACCATTTTTCTTGGGGGGGGGGGGGGTTGCATCAGGAAGATACAAATTCTTCATTTATTATATTTTTCATGAAAAAATAAATTGTCACTACTTCCCAAAAACAGTTACTTGCGTGAAGTGCAAAATCCAAATTTGCAGCAAATTTGACATAGGTTTTACACAATCCTTGTTTTTTTTTGGGGGGGGGGGGGTTTGGGGGGGGGGTATTGTTGTTTGGTGGGGTGGTATTTTTGTTGCTTTTTTAGGTGTTCTATGGGTTGCTTTTTTGGTTCCTTTTGTGTCAAGATTTATTTCCATGAGTTATATTGTTGCATTTGCAATGTGTGCATAGAAATGGTCAATAATTAGGGATGAAACGGCAAACCTCTCAGTTGTTTAATTCAGCACACCTAGCGGTGGCATACCCCCCATAAAAAAATTGCCGCCCCCAGTTCCCCCCCCCCCCCCAACTGGAAACTTGTTAGCCCTTGAAGTGACAACGGTTAACGGGTTTAACAGAAATTCCACCCCTCCCCCCCCCCCCCCCCAATGAGATTCTGGCTACGCCACTGAGCACATCACCCCTCCGCCTCAAGCAATGAAGACACTACTTTCTCCTGATTCAATTTGGTTATCTTTTATACGTGGGCGTGTCTGCGGTCCTTGATGCTATAAACCACTTAGCCTAGACAGACAGCAATGTGGGTGGATCTGAAATGTCTACATGTACGTGTAGCACTGAGCCAAACAAAGCGCAAGTAAATTGAACGACACAGTGCAACCATAAATAGACTGGTCCACAAACACATGCCGAGATTTAATTGAACCCTCCCTCTCTCGCTGGCAAATTCAGTTACGTCATCACAGCAGTGAACATCAATCTAGTGACTGTTTTTAACAGTTAAATATGTAGTCCATCATTTGTAATTTGTGCATTTTGTTCGTTTGAAGCAACAAAAGTGTTACAAATCTAAAGAAGGGTACCGAACAACTAACCTGATGAAGTTTCAGCTCAGCTTCAGCTGAATTTTTTTAAGATAAACAGCATTCTAGGATCTCAATTTCAAATCAAAAGTTGCTGAATCATGTTTTGAATTGGGCCTGAATTCAGCGTCCGAGACACGTTCTCACTGAGAACCACTGTCGCGCCCCGATCCGACGAATTATAGCAGCCGCGCGAAGTATAGCAGTGTGTGTCGTGCCAACACTTGTGCGCTTCGCTGAATAAAAAAATGAACTACTAACGGAAATTTCCAACGGTTTGTCTTAAGACGCACCATTGGAAAGGCCTTCTTTCGTTGATTTCTTCAAAATGACAGCTTACCAGAGAGAATAATTTCACAGAGAGTTTAGTCCACTTACTATCTTTCAACCAAGTATGTTTGTCAACAATAATTACGTCAGTTACTTTTTGGATAGTTGCAAATGATAGACTAAAGCTTTAAGAATTCCCTTCTACATTTCATGCAGCCATGTTTGATTGGAGGTGATTGATATGCCAGCTGTGCATGTACCAGTTACCTCTTTTGTCGGTTGATGGAATTTGACTAGTCACAGTGTTTACACGAATGTGATCCAACTGATTTTTACTAGTCTGTATACTAATACACGGCACAAGAAGCGGAAGAAATATTTAACTGCCTGTGACTGATCAAACAATAGGACAGTTTTGAAGAAATTAAAGAATACTTTAAATGGTGTTTTTTTTTTAATACTGCACGTTAATGATGACATTTAGAATAGAAAATACAGATGCTTTTTTTCTCTCAAAGTTTAAAGGAATAGAAATACAAGATATGCTACAAATGCTACTATGTACATCAGATTCGAACCAGCCAACCGATCCCGTTAGCTCGGTGGTCGAGTGGCAAGACGTCTGCACTAGAAAGCAGGAGGTCGTGGGTTCGAGTCCCACCCAAGTGATTTTTTTTTCCAACTTTCACTCGGGAGGTAACACACTGAGTATACAGTGTTTATACGTCAGTGAAGGGCTAAAACCTGATTTGATTCATATTTGACTTGTAAACTCACCAGCAGTCCCATGACGACATTCTTGAAGTAGTTGCTCTCCTCCTCGGTCAGTATCGTCACTCCGTCTTCCTCTTCATCTCCCGGCCACTCGTTGGGTGAGTACGTCACGATCCGAAACTCAATCTTACCAGCTTTTTTTATAATTAAAAAGAGGGGAAAAGTATATATTCTTAAGGGCTCCGTGCACAAGTACCCCCTCAGTGGTAAGAAAGGGAGAGTTGGGGGAGACCACTGAGACTTTGGAATGCAATGTAGATGACACCAGACGCTCACGCGAAGATACTTTGGCTTTGTGTAAATTACTTCATGCATGACAACCAGTACTCGCATGTGGTGTGCCCCGTCCACTGGGCTCTCCAAAGTGGTTAAAAGCGCCCTCTCTCGTTTGGGCATGGAGACCATACTACTTGATTGATAAATGAATTGTTAGTGACAATCTTACGCCCAACTGCTTTTTGGAGTAATTTCCTTGGATTTTTTTTTTTTTTTAACAAGTCATCAGTAAGATTACCTCTGTAAGATTTCTTTGAATTTGTCATTTGACTTGTGACTGACTTACGACTGAGCTGTAATTGAACTGTGATTGGCCTATGATTGACCGGTGACTGACTTATGATTAACCATGATTGACCTACGACTGAGCTGTGATTGACCAGTGATTGACCTATGACTGAACTGCGATTGGCCCATGATTGAACTGTGACTGACTTGTGATTAACCAGTGATTGACCTATGATTGACCTGTGACTGACCAGTGATTGACCTATAACTGAGCTGTGATTGACCAGTGATTGACCTATGACTGAACTGCGATTGGCCTATGATTGAACTGTGACTGACTTGTGATTAACCAGTGATTGACCTTTGATTGACCTGTGACTGGCCAGTGATTGACCTATGGCTGAGCTGTGATTGACCTATGACTGAGCTGTGATTGACCTATGACTGAGCAATGGTTGATTTATGATGGACCTGTGATTGACCAATGATTGACATGTGATTGACCGATGACTGGCCTGGGAAAGACTTGTGATGGCTTGCAATTTATTGGTGGGGAAGACTTTTACCAAAACCCTGGACAAAAACCCAACGCAATCCTTTCAAAAACCTTTTAGCAATCTTGACTTCCAACCCTCGAGCTGTAAACATCAAAACCCCAATTCACAGCGACTTAAATTTGGCCTTAATTTGGCCTAACTTCAGCCCTTACACAACTTTTATCAAACCCTACTGACTCTCTTACTGCCCCGAAGCTGTAAACATCAAAACCTCAATTCACAGACACTCTTAAATTTGGCCTTAATTTGGCCTAACTTCACCCCTTTACACAACTTCTATCAAACCCTACTGAATTCATTTTCAACCCTGAAGCTGCAGACATGAAACCCAGAGAGTCTCTTAATTTTTGCTAAAGCTTTTTAAAGCTCACCATCGGCGTTGACGCCAGCATTCTCCAGCTGCTGCATGATGGCCTCCTCGATGGGCCGGTGTTCGTTGTCATAGACCATCGTCTCCTTGGGCGAATCCTGCTTGGCCTTACGGGATCGGTCCAGGGATACCTTGGTAACCTTTAGCTTGACCTGGCCTTTGCCCCCGGCGTCCGCCGCAGACAATGAGGTAGATGGTTTCTTTAAGTCTACGAGGGAGGGGGGGGGGGAGAGAGAAACAACAGGTGAATCGGAGTTCGTCAGGAGCTGCAAGGCATTTGGCAAGAGCTTTAGTCCCAGAGGTTCTAAGTGAGGGTAACATAGCTTTGAATGCAAACATGAGGGGTATGAATGTCCACAATATCTATCCAGTTTGAACAACACTAGGCTGTGGAGAATTTGACTGTTTCACCGATGGAAATTTAGATCCTCAAAAAATCTCATACAATTTGGACGAAGTATTATTTCATTAGAGAATACTAAACATTAAAGGGAAAATACAACATTTGCAAACATCAAAAAATAAAACTACCAAATCATTTTGAAATACTTTGCTGGACTGTTAGTGAATGACAGTGTAAAGCATCCTGTAAAATCATGGCACCTGGTATACTGTCATTTTCAAGAAAAGTGGTATTTTTGTATCAATTTCCAACGCTGGTCGGCCGACCAGCGTTGGAAAAAACTGGCTTTTTTTCAAATACTGGCCCCAATTGACCATCGCGCTTGTTTGCAATCGATTACACACCTATGAACGGGTACAAGCCAGCTAGACTGGTTCCCTGACCTTACAATTCCCCAATGTATGTAAACTGCTCTGTTTCTTCTTATATGGAGTCAGGGAACCAGACTACAGGAAAGTGATTGTTTTTTCTTGGTTTTTATAGCATTTTCGAACCCAAAACTTCAAAAAAGTCAGTGTTACTATATTTGCAATATATTTCCAACCCCCCAATTCCATCCATTTCTGAAAATTACAGCAAAAGCAAATGATGTATATTCCCTTTAAGAACATATTACTTTTTGTAGTCCTACATGTACACCACCATTAATGTTAATCTCAAGTTGATATTGTTTTTCATGAAAGTTGCTTTACCCATGCTCCACATATTCAATTTTTTTTTCTCCTGACAAATTTTCAATGTATGTTTTGTTGAAACAGAAAAAGCTACTTTTTTTCTATTTTGAACGTTTTCAACCCTCTGAAAATGCATTTTTTGGGGGTGCATTTGCACCCATAACACACAAAAAGACATGCCTGAATAATTGTCGGGCCGCAATTCAAAATTTGCACAGTAAAAATTACATAACTAAACGTGGACGGTATTGTTCGATGTCTCACTCAAAAGTGAATAAGAAAACTGCTAAAAAAACAGCAGTTTAAAAACAAAATCTAGTTTACGAGGTGAAACTTGAATGTGTGGCACTTGGAGAAAGAGTTGTATTCGAGTCCATCACGACTCCTTTCACTAGTGCTTTCATAAAGCCAGTCACAAGTAACTGGGTGAACAATGACAACGGAATGCTTTGTAACAGTTCATCTGAATAGCTCGTGACTTGACTTGAGGCTGAAGGACTTGCAATGGACTTGTGATGGACTAGTGATGGACTTGTGATGGACTTGTGATGGACTTGTGATGGACTTGTGATGGACTTGTGATGGACATGTGATGGACTTGTGATGGACTTGTGGTGGACTTGTGGTGGACTTGTGACGGACTTGTGACAGACTTGTGACGGACTTGTGGTGGACTTGTGATGGACTAGTGATGGACTTGTGATGGACTTGTGATGGACTTGTGATGGACTTGTGATGGACTTGTGATGGACTTGTGATGGACTAGTGATGGACTAGTGATGGACTTGTAGGGACTTGCAAGGACTGGAATACCACACTGCTGGGTGAGTAACTTCAACCCTTACTCTCCGCAATATTACTGATATTGTGGCTAGGCCATGACACTCCACAACACCGGACTCATGCTCTGGTGTTTCAGAGGCAACAGTGGCGTGGGTTCGAGCCCGCCGGGTGGACACTTGTGCCCTTGAGCAAGGCACTTCACCATTATTGCTTCGTCCTTCGGATGGGACGTAAAGCCGTAGTTCCTGTGTGTTGTGTAATGCAATGCACGTAAAAGAACCCAGTGACACTTATCGCTAAGAGAAGGGGTTTGCCCCGGTGTTTCTGTCCTCCTGTATAAACTCTCATGCGGAGTATTTAGGAGATGAACTAACCAAGAAGAACCAAGATATATCTGATTCCTCAGTTCAGTGTTTTCCTTACTTTAGTTTCTTTTCCTTCTAACAGCACATAGGGACCACGAAGTTTAAGTGCATTTTATCAGAACTCATTCTTCTAGTAGTCGTTATCATGATTACCTGCCATCTTGTTTTCTTCGCTCTTCTCCCTGACTTCATTGATGAGGTTCTTGAGGGTCTTGGCCAGCATCCTCCCTGCATCATCTCCATCATTCTCATCATCATCATCATCATCGCTGTCATCATCATCATCTCCATCAGTCTAAACCACAAATAGGGGAAAACAATCCTGGTTTTGATATATGTATATATTGTTCTGTTTCCTATTCGAACCAGCCAACCCATCCCGCAAAATCGGTGGTCGAGTGGTAACACGACTGCACTAGAAAGCAGGTCGTGTGTTCGAGTCCCACCCGAGTGATTTTTTTCCAATTTTCACTCGGGAGGTATTGAGTATACAGTGTTTATACGTCAGTGAAGGGCAAAACCTAATTAACTTTCCTATTCTAATGGTTGTCTTGTCTGCAGGAACAGTTGATGTGGCCAACAAACGAGAGCTAGTGAAGGATACATTATGTGCATGCACCAGTTCAGGCGTGAGTACTGCGTAACATACAGGTGGCTAATTTACAAAAAACAAAAGTGCACAAACTAAAGTGTCTGCATGTGACAGAATCTCACCTAATTGGGGATGCCCAGCAACAATGGAACTTGAGCATTCTTCAATAACAGTTATGCTGTGCATTCTTACTGCTGAGGGGTATACTTTTAAGCAACGAGCCCATGCATTGGTTAATTTATAGTTTACTTTATAGGAGGAAAGAATCTGATTCTTATCCCTAACTCCCCAGCCTAATTTACTAGGAACCATACCCATCCTGGCAAATTCCATATGGAAAACTGCACACACATATTTCTGACTTTGTTTCAGGAGGTGTGCCAACCGAATGTAAAAGTTTAGGGGTACTGTACCCATCCTGACAGATTCCAACAAAACATGCAGTTGGGGTTTGATAGGTTAAGTTCTGTTAGGGTTACAGTAGCTCAAAAAGTGCCGTGGCCTAGTGGTCTGGGGCATTGAATTTGTGGTCTGCGGGTAATTCTGCAGGCTGTGGGTTCGAGTCCAGCCTGGGGTTATGGTGCGTGTGCCCTTGAGCAAGGCGCCTTGTCACTCATTGCTTCTCTCCACCCAGGAGTTAGTGGGTACATGTGAGGGCAGAGTTGGTTACTGTGAGAGGTTGATTACGGCCAAGAGCGCTGAAATGGCTGCCCACCGGCCATGTATGCTCCCCAGGGAGTTGAGAAGGTTTCAGGAGTGTTTGCCCATTGAACAGGGGTAATAATAATTGTAAAGTGCTTTGATACCCCGTTAAAAAGTGCTATAATATTTAAAAGTGCTATATAAATGCATATATTATTAAAGCCAGAAATGCTAAGGAGCACCACCTGTTCAGCAACAGATGTGCAGTATCTGTACGAAGCATCTGATATGCATCATAATAACAATACAGGAATCTCCAGTATTCCAACATGGATTACGAACATGCCCACAGAACAGCCAAGGGAACAACGAACACAGCTCATATCACAAAGGCGTGTTCCCAATTTCAGATGACAGATTTATTTTATTATTCTATTAGATTAACAATCACATTTTACCTCATCAATGAGACTATTCACGGTATCAATCTCCTTCAGCGTGGCCTCGATGCTATCCAGCATCTTGTGCATCTGTGCCGCCTCGACCGGGTCGGAGGTCACCTGGGAAATCTGACGCCTGAACCTCGACACCAGCTCGCCGATGTCCTCCTCCATGAGGCTCTGCAGTTCGGGGTCGTCCAGCATTCCCTCCATGTCCAGGTCAGAGAGCGCTAACTTTTCCAAAAAGTCATCATCATCGTCATCATCATCGTCAATTTCTCTTGTCAGTTCTTTCGTCTCGGATGAATCCTCCCCAGTTTCAGATTTGTCTGCCACAAACAAAACCACATCCTCGTCATTTGTTATCAAATCAACAATGTTTGCTATGTGCATATCTAAAAAGTTAAAACTTGAAGGCCTTTCCAGAAAATCTATGAAAGCAGCGAAAATGGTTAACTCAAAGCTTTCTACAGGACGCATATCCTAACAGACGCTAAAACACTGTGGACACCGTGCACAAGCACCCCCTCATCAGTGACAGAGAGAGAGAGAGAGCGATGACGGACATTTGAACACGACCGTCCCTTTTATCTAGAGCAAGTCCAAGAATTCGTGCATGCATTTCATTACATATGTCCCATATGTAATGAAAGTTTAACCCTGTAAGATATTCATGGATTTCAGTGGTTTTTCATTCTACTGTTGGGCATCTGCAAGGAGAATACCCACATAAATGTTTATGCTATTAGTCTTTGCGATGAGTTGTATGGGACAAAAAGGGGACCTTGGACTTTACATCCAAGCCAAGACGCTACAAATTTGTACTCATTGTGATGAAAATTGGTTGTGTGTACTTTGCACCATATGCGTATGAACTATTCTGTACATTATCATATGCATATAGACTGAGGACAGCAAGACAAAGTGAGAACAATAGATTCAGTGTTGTCCTCAAAGGGAAATCTTCTGTTGAGGACAGTCCTCGCATGTACAATTGTGTGCTTAGTCTATGGGAGAGTAGTCTTGGCCCGAGACGTCAGTGATCGATAGCGATGGTTGCAATTGCAGAACACTGACAGTTATTGTTGTAGAGCGCCCTTGCACAACTGGGTTTTTTTACTTTCTTGCACTGACGTCTTGCGGATCTTGCAGCAATGGCGTGGCCATTTTATGTAAATTAGAACGTTGGTGTAAATATCACCAACTGCGGTTGCCCATTTAATATCAGTAGTTACGCACACGGAGGTATCACTGCATTACATATCTTATTAGTCATGCTTGTTCACCAGACTTGAATTTCCGCACGTATCATACATGTTTACAACCATCGCGCAAAGACTATAAACTCTCCCAAAAAAAAAGGCTTACCGTTCAACGTCGAACGTTCATTATTGCGCGCGCGCGACTGACTATAAACCATTTTGCAATCGCTGATTGGTTCCCTAGGAAAGCCTAGTGAGAAAATAAAGAAAAATGTTAAACGGCTACTACTGCATTCCCAAGACGTTGGTGCGAGCATGCGCGCTGGTCTAATCATGCTGTTAGATGGCACACTACTGCTGAATGAGCGTCAAACAATATGCACAACCCACTATCGATCACTAGCATCTTGGGCTAAAACTAGTGGGAGAGTGTCATATTATCTAAACAAAAGGAAACACAATGCCTTGTTCTCAAATGGAATGGTATAGAATGAGTATGTGCACAACGACTCTGTGTGCAACGATGCACAACGACTCTGTGCGCAACGAATCACCTTTTGACCCCTCACCTTTGACCTCCTTGTCAATGCTCTTGACATCATCCTTGACTGAGTTGAGTATGGATTTGACCAAGTTGCTGAGCTGTGTGGGGTCCACGCCCATGGACATTGCCTCCTCCAATCCGTCAATGTTTACCTCTGTCTGATCTAAATCCTCAAAAAGTGCAGATTCTACAGACACAAAAACGTAATAGATAAAGCAATCAAAATCAATTAGGACTACACGTTTTTGAGTCTTTTCAATTAGGATCATTCTCTTGTTGAGTAACTTTTTTTTCACTGTGTACTTACTTTGTCTAGATACTTGCTGCATTCAGGCAACAGGGATGACGTCGTGTCCATCACAAGTCCAGTCACAAGTAAATCACAAGTCCAGTCACAAGTAACAGTGGATGATCAATGACAAAGGAATGCCTTTGTCAAAGCGCATTTGAATAGCTTGTGAGTTGAATTGGGACTGGAGGACTTGTGATGGACTTGAAGGAACTTGCGATGGACTTGACTACATCCCTATATACAACAATACATTTCCATCTCCAAACCATAAAGTTGAAAGTTGAAGTGAAGGGATATTCCGACCTACCAACAAATTCTGCACCTTTTTAAAGCCATTTGTCGAGGTTTTGCTTCGATCAATCTCACGGTAGTTCTGACCCCCCCCCCCCCCCCCCCCCGACTAAGATATTGTTCAATTTATTCCAAATACAAATTATGCAAATTATTCCAAACAAGTCCTTTCACTTGGTAGAGTTTTGAAGTTGATCGATAGATAATTCTAAATTTGAACAAAGAAATTGACTTTTTCAACTTAAAAATTATTATATTTGCACCTAGTCAGTTTCCCTTTGTGGTTTATTGGATGACTTGATTTTTAGCGAGTTTGAAAAAATCCAAATGATGCAAACCCACCCCCCCCCCCATTTTTTTACATTGGCCTATCTAGCTCCCAGACTTAATTTCTTGAAACTCAGTGGTTCTTGAGTCTGGAGTGCTGAATGGTAACACATAGCAACTGATGAAAACTGGGCCCAATTTCACGGCGCTGCTTAGCAGAAAAGGTGTGTTTAGCAGAAATAATTGCAAACCCTTAGCACTATTTCACAGTGTAGATGTGCTAACGGTCGTGCGTGCATGGAGATTTCTATTGTTACGTCACTAAGTTAAGCACATTTTTCCTCTGAAGTAAGCGTGCCTTTTGCTGTGCTTATGCTTATGGTCTCCATGAAATAGACGGAGGCGATGCTAGCAGAAAATCGTGTGCTTAGCAGCGCCGTGAAATTGGGCCCTGGTGTGCAAATGAGTAGATGATTCCAACAGCTCATGTAAGTTGGCAGGTCAATAAACTTGACCTACCAAATGGCGTTTTCCTTGCTGGAGTTTCTTGGCTGGTACTTGGCTCTTGAGTTGGTGTGCTAGCACCGTCTGCTACTGAAGAATCCTTGCTTTGCGAGCCTTCAGAGGTTCCTATGGCGATCATGTGCTGCTCATTTTTCTTGTCCTTTTCTTGCTTTTCTGTTTCCGATAAAGAAATTAACAAGCAACTGGATTTATGTTTGTGGACAAACACAGGGCTGTTTCGGTAATTTTTTTGTGACTTGTGACATGTAAAGTTTCAAGTATATATTCCATCAAGGAAGGAAGGATGTGTAGTTCTGTTTATAATAAATAGTTGCATATAATATATGATAATATTCTCATAGAGCTTTGAATTATGACGTCACAGGTCACGTGATGACGTCACATCAAGTTTCATCTATAACTATAATACTATGGGAAAGAACAACTCCGCCAGCATACATCTTTGAAAGCAAGTTCACATTTTTCACCAATTTTAAATTACAAGGCACTTCCAGTTTCAATCGGAAGAAAGGGTCATGTGATTTTGCACATAATATAAAAAATGAAGACCCTCGATAATTCTATCATATCCCGTGAAAATCATGTTCAGGTCTCTCACGGTTGATTTTATATTGATTTCTAAAGAGACATCACATAACCCATGATGACGTCATCATGACGTCACTTCAATTTTCATCTATAACACATCCCAGTCTAGGCACGCACCAACTTTCAACCCAATCGGACCAGTGGTTCTGTAGATATTGGCCTTCAAAATATGCAATTTTAATATGACGTCACATGTCTGTTTGCAAACAGAACACAGGGCTTTTCACATTTTACAAATGTTTATGTTTCGTTGGTCCTTTTGCAGTCACTTGTCAGAGTGCTTCATGCAGTTAAAGGTTGTTCAAATGCTTAGAATAATTCCCAAAATATAATTTTATCACATGACGTCACATGCCCTGCAATGACGTCATCTTTAAAACCCTTCTCAATACACATTTTGTAATTGTGGTCCTGGTTTGAACCAAGTTTAATGTCAATCCGGTGAAAGAAAGTGTGCAGTTTTGGAAGCAGAATTAAATTGTAAATATTTTTAAAAGTCATAAAAAATCAAACAATGATGTCATTGTGACATCACTTCGGACTTTGCATACTAGTACCATTATCTGCCTACCCAATTTTTTTATTACCTAACAACCCAAATACAAAAAGATATTTAACTTTGCATGTTGCGTTCGTGAGATATGGCTAAAACAGTCTAAAAATTCAAATATTCATATAAAATCTCAGGATGGCGTCATCATGACGCCACTTCATTTTTTACCTATAGCACATCCCGGTCTGGCCACATACCAAATTTCAACCCAATCGGACTTACTGTTCTGTAGATAATGGACTTCAGAAATATGACAAGTAAATATTTGAACTCTGAAGCATTTACTTCTTTTTTTTCATATGAAACGAAGTAAACGCTTATAGTGTAGCAAAAGCTACAAGGTAAATAACTGATTATTTTCAGATTTTAGCAAATGGTTTTTAGTAAAACTGTTTGCTTAATTTTCATTCATACAGATGCGAGTAAGTGCTTCAAAATTGGAAGTAAAAGCAAATGCCATGTTTTATTCATAGTATTAATTTTTCGCGATTAACATAATAAATGTTGTAGTTTTTGCACAGAATTATTTGCTTTATAATTTCAAGGTTGCCCGAACCTAGCCTTGTGTATGACTTGTGTTTGCTTAATTTTCATTCATACAGATGCGAGTAAATACTTCAAAAGTGGTAGAAAAAGCAAATGCCATGTTTTCATACAAACATGGTATCATTTGTAATTTATGAACTTTAATAAATGCAGTATTTTTTGCGCAGAATTATTTTGCTTTATAATTTCAAGGTTGCCCCAACCCAGCCTTGTGAATGACAAGTGCATATTTGAAATCTGAAGCATTTACTCCTTTTTATTAATACGAAATGAAGTAAACGATAAATATTATATTTTTTTTAATTTCTGGTAATGAAACCAAGGATCCTCAAAAGTGCATGCCCCAGGCACTGTAGCTCGCAAACCCCGAAAAAAAAAGCTGTGGAGAGAAGACTATGAGAAGAAATTACAGTTTTAGAGATGGGAGGAAAACCCCAGAAGAATAGTCTGGGGAAAACCCACGGAATCAGGTAGGGACTGAAAGCCCAATCCACATGTAGACCATGGGTGCCGATGCACAGCGCATTGTGCGCCTAAACGGCATTGCGTTCGTCACGTTTGGTGCGCTTTTTTGTATCTGTCCTTCAGCATGTGACCCTCCCCGGTGCCGATTTCCGTTTTGGTTACGATAGTTTTATTTTCTGCAAACTTATAAATGGCAAAGCTTTACATTTTGCAGGCCATTTACTCAAGAGCAAATGGTTTTCTGTAAAAGCCTTTGATTAATTTTTATTCATACAGATGGGAGTAATGCAAATGCCAGTTTTATTTATACGAACTACCGTATGGTATTATTTGTACTTTCTCGCGGTTAACGTTAATAAATGCAGTTATTTTTGCACAGAACTATGTGCTTTTATTGGGTAGCTTTTATCAAGGTAGCCCCAACCTTGAAATATGACACGAAAATATTTGAAATCTAAAGCATTTACTCCTTTTTATTCATAAAAAACAAAATAAACGCTTATGGTGTAGCAAAAGTTTAAAAGTAAAAAGTAATTATTTTCAGATTTTTAGCAAATGGTTGTTAGTAAAAGTGTTTGCTGAATTTTCTTTCATACAGATGCGAGTAAATGCTTAAAAAGTGGTAGGAAAAGCAAATGCCATGTTTTCTTCATACAAACATGGTATCATTTGTACTTTATGAACTTTGATAAACGCAGTAGTTTTTGTGCAGAATTATTTTGCTTTATAATTTCAAGGTTGCCCCAACCCAGCCTTGTAAATGTCAAGTGCATATTTGAAATCTGAAGCATTTTCTCCTTTTTATTTATACAAAACTCATGATGACATCATGATGACGTCAATGTTTGGCGCACAACTTCAGATGCTGGTCTAAGTGTGTGGCAATCATGAAGGCAATTGGATTGATTTTACTGGCCAAAGTGCCGGTAACAAAAAAAACCGTGTACAAATGCTTTGGGCAAAATGACTGAAAAAGAATTATACTTGAAGCATTAAAAGCAAGGAAATATACGCGATTGTGTAGTTTAGAATTCCTGTATACATTGTGGTTATATTACTGTCTGGAATATTTGATTATTTGAAAATGGCTTTGCTGACCTTTAATAGACTTCTCTGAATCTGAATAATACCTGCTTTTGTCATTTTCGAAAGATTTACAAGGTGGAAAATGCAATTTTCCTACGCGGGTCACGTTTTTGCTGGGTCAAAACTACCCCAACCCCTATCCCGCCGCCAGGCGCATTGACGTGTATAAAGGGGTATTGCGCAATCTCGTATTGTTTGACTAGTTAACCCCATATTTCTCTCAAACAAAGCTTGTAATATGTCTATGACATAGCTGTTTGTTCAGAATGTGGCATAACAAACAACTTACAAATAGAATGTGTTCATCCGTGGGGAAAAGTGTCCTAAACTTCACAATCGCGATAAAATAACAAAAAACAAAGGCTGTTTCGGCTGGATGCCAAAACAGCCAATAATTCTGCGTTCGGAGGCAATTTGGTCTACATCTATTAGGCCCAGAAGTAATTTTATTTTGTAATTTTTTTTAATGTCTATTTGTGTTTTTTACTTCCTTTGTTTACTTTAGGAAGCAGTCAACAGGATTTTGTATAATTAAACTGTTCAATTGTTTAATTACCCGATAACACCAAAAAATCTGCACTGGGAAGACCTTTTTTATTTTCAAAATGTTTGGCCAAATGTGGTGATAACAAGCGCGAGTGCACAAAAAGCTCTGGCCCGGTTCCGGAATGTCTCACTTCATATGCAACATAGACGCACATGCGCATCGATCGAGACAAAGGGGCGTGTTCTAAAAACTTTTGCGAAGAGTGCATTTACTGACGACGATTTTGCAGGATTGAGGCAGTGGTCACCTCTCCAAGGACCACATTCAAGAAATAAGGAGGATTTGGAGGATTGAGGCTGTATGCAATTTTTACACGGAGGAAGTTGGAGGATTTTGCAGGATTGAGGTTGCATCCTGGCAAAAATGCCTAGGGAGTGAGGGTTAAAGGTTCTACTTGACAATACACTTCTTGAATCCAGAAAAATTGAATATTTAATATCTAAAATACTGAAAAAGTTAGGAACCCCAGCAAATGTACATATTCATGTTTTTGTCTCTCTATACCTTGTTTGATCTCCAGATATTTTTCGTACTGCTCCTGCTCCAGTGCCGGGTAGCACAGCACCGGTCTGGCTTTCAGGCTAGGTGGCGGGCGGAGATACGGGTGATGGCAGGTCCGCGAGGTGTGGATGGTCAGGATGTAGGCGCAGGAGGAGGGCTCGTCTATGCGAAAGATGGAGTCTCCCTGGCCCTCCGCGCACAGAAACTGAAATGTAAGATCACCATCCAACAGTTTATGTAACTTAAACAGTCGTGCCCCAACTTAAACTATGGTCCCAACTTAAGCTGGGGCCATCCCAACTAAAGTGATCAAGTTGGAGCACTTCAGTTGGGACAGCCCCAAGTTAAAGGTATAGTCCATCATTTGTAATTTGTGCATTTTGTTCTTTTGAAGCAACAAAAGTGCTCAAAATCTAAAGAAGGGTGATGAAGTTTCAGCTCAGCTTCAACTGTATATTTCAAGAAAAACAACATTCTAGGATCTCAATTTTAGATCAAAAGTTGCTGAATCATGTTTTGAATTGGGCCTGAATTCAGCGTCTGAGACACGTTCTCAGTAGCCAATTGCAGCTACGCGATGTCGCGCACCCATCCAACGAATTATAGCAGCCGCGCGCGCATGTGCGTCGTGTGAACACTTGCACGCGCTTCACCGAATAAAAAAACGAACTACTAACGGAAATTTCCAACGGTGCTTCTTAAGACGCACCGTTGGAAAGGCCTTCTTTCGTTGATTTCTTCAAAACGACAGCTTGCCAGAAAGAATAATTTCACAGGGAGTTTAGTTCCCTTACTATCTTTCAACCAAGTATGTTTTTCAACAATAATCACGCCAGTTACTTTTTGGATAGCTGCAAATGATGGACTCTGGCTTTAAGTTGGGGCTGTCCCATCTAAAGTTTGGACTGATGGTGTAGTTGGGAAGTTACAAAGCCATTGAGTACGTCTATTAAACAAGTTGGCATGATTTCATGGCAACAGATTTACAATGGAAATGTGAACACATTGTCACTTGAAATACAAGTGATCCGTGGATCGCAAGTGTCGCCCTTTTCCTGCAGTCAATCCCTGTTTTGTGTTTGTACCTCTGATGACCCCTACATGACCTTCAACCTCAGCAATCCGATAAAGAATTGTGCCTTCCAACCCAAGGGTCACTGCATCCAAGTTTCATCACAATCCATGAAAGCATGTAGAAGTTATACCTTTTTTTCAAAAACTTAACCTAAAACTTAACGTAAACTTTAACATAAACTGTTTATATTAGTCTGCATGCATGACAAACCCCTTCAGAGGCCCTTTGCAGGATCCGGTCATGTGCACAGAATAAACCTGGCCATGCCAAACTGCCACTGCTTTTTTGTTGAAATAAAAAGATAATTTTGTACTTTAGGTCCTCGTTGTGCAAAATTCAAAATGAGTGTCGGTCCGTTTCACAAGAAAAAAAGAAACCACTGAATTCAGTCACGTACCCGGACTTCTGTCTCGCGAGGTTTTTTGGTCAGGTCACATTTGGTGCCGTTGACGTAGGTGTGGCTGTGATACCGATTCAGCCGGTGCCTCTTGGCATCCTGAATCATGTGGACAAAAATTGGGAAAAAATGAAAGCGGTTAGTTTCCTTCAACTGCATCCTCCCAACAGGATGATCCTTTTTTTTAGTAGTAAACTAGCAAATCTGACTTCTTAACAAGCAATTAATCAATTTCATACATTTGGACTGATAAAAAGCCCAAAGTCCTGCCGTGTACATGACATCAGCTTCATGAGCAACATCCAAATGCCTCCTGCCCTTTTTTCCACAACAATAAATTGAACAAGGCATAGAACATGTAGAACATTGAACAAAGGTCCATCCCAACAAGTAATGCTCACTTATTGGTTAAAAGATACAATTGAGACAAACACCCCTGCTCAGGAACACAAGCAACAAAACTCTGTATACAGGTTGGAGGTCATGTTCTAAACATTGTTTAAAATGTGCCTAAAGAAAACTGTATAGCTTGCATAACTTAACCCTTTGTCACTGTAGTGCCCGATACCGTCAAGCCTATTACTCACTGTAGCGCCCAAAACTGCCCAAGCACTCTATGGTTTTAGTGATTTTTCAATAAATAAATACAATGTAATACAATGTAGTACAGGTGCTAGTGGGTTAAGTTGCTATGTCACCTACCTTGTGTGTTTTGTTGTTCCAATCCATCTCACTCTCATAGTAGCCCAGGTACAGATCGTCTCCCACAACGTTACCATCTTCCAAGTGATACTGCTTGACATGCTGTCCGTGGCAGTACTCGTAACTCCACCAGTCCTTGGTCTGTTTTTCATCCAAAAGAAAGGAAACCAAATTACAGGATTGCCGCATGATTTTTAAAACAAAAGACCTAATTAATCCTGCATATAACGAGTCTCACTCCACACATGCAACCCCAGATTCTCTAAAATTTCATTCCACTTCAAACAAAACAAATTTTATCGTTTAAAATGAAATCCAACCTTGCCCAAGTAACAAAACGATTCCTGCAGGACTAACACAGGCTAGACCCATAAGACAACACTAAACAACCCAACTTCTACCTAAATCAACACACTGAATGTGTAACCAACCCAACACAACCCATCCCAAAGACCCCAACCCATCTCACCCAAACCAACCCCACCCATACCATTCCACCCCACCCCAACGCAACGCAACCCAACCCAACCCAACCCAATCCAACCCCACCCAACCCAACCAATCCCACCCCACCCAACCCAACCCAACCAATCCAATCCAACTCATCCCCAAGACTCCAACCCAACCCAAACAAACAATCTCACACATTCTTGTTCCGTAACTGTGGGGACTTACACTCGTCGCCACGAGATATTTGTGGGGACCAAAAATGCTATGGGGACAGCAGAAAGTCCCCATAACTCGGTCCTAATTTGCTTAACAATAAAAAACTTCCCCATAACGCGGTGTATGCCTACCCACCCAAACCCACTCTAAGGCCAAGTAAAAAATTGATATTTGTCCGTTTTTTTCCTTTTAAATGAAGGAGAC
This sequence comes from Patiria miniata, assembly GCF_015706575.1. Lineage (NCBI taxonomy): Eukaryota > Metazoa > Echinodermata > Asteroidea > Valvatida > Asterinidae > Patiria > Patiria miniata. The sequence continues at coordinate 18,900,466 of NW_024037076.1, read as the reverse complement.
GCCCCCACCCCAAAGATGGCAGATTTTCCAAGATGACGGATGAATTCTTCCATTTTCTCAACTCTTTTTGGTGACACAAAACTGTGTCCAACGGAGCTGCAACACTTTCTACATAGCTACAATTATGTAGGAAACAAATTTGCAAAATATATTGCAAATGTATGAATTTAAAAAAAAAGACTTGAAAAAAAGGGAGGCGGGTGGGAAATAGGAAGTGGGCAGGGACGAGTATCTGGCTTACATTTTTTGACTTGGCCCAAGCCAACCCAATCCAAATTGACCCAATCTATTACCCAACCCCAACCCAGCCCAACCCCTCATCCAACACCAACCTTAACCAGACAAGGAGCGTTCTCCATGGGTTTGAGCAGCTCTGAGATACCCATGTCAGTAGCCAGTTTTTCTTCTTCCTGGTCTTTCTCATAGTCTGTCATGTCTGGTAGCTGGCACTCATATTGCTGGCCAAACTTGGAACGAAGGTGCATCACCTCTTGTTGCACAGGCTGACACAGGAGAACACAATTTAAAAAAAAAATTAGGCAGTGGCTATTTTGCCGGTCATGGCAAAATGCATACAAGCGATATTATACCAGCATGACCAGAAGTCTTCGCTGATTAGTCAATATCAACGATGTATGCACTTAGGCCTACTAGTGATTTCCTCAGAACCAATATTTAATATCAATTACACACAGACAATATCCGGTATAATATCGCTCCTCTGCGCTTTGCCGTGACTGGCAAATAGTCATTAGGCCTAATGTATCTTCATCATTTCTATTATTTTTAAATTAGATTTAGATTACTATTTGAAAAGACTGTTGCATACTGACGCCACCTTTTTCATCATATACATTCTCAATGAAGGTCAGTCATTGTACAAATGTTGAAAGACATGAATCTGGGACTGAGAAACATTTCTAATTTTGTTAAACGAAGTGGCTATCGTTACGGCATTCGTTCTTTAGCGCCCTCAACGATTCTTTTTTGATACGCACGCAGGTATATAATTATTTGTTTTCCCGTGTTTTGGTGAACAGTGCGACAGCTCAGTCGATAGCGTGTAGGATTTTGCACCGCGAGGTTGCGGGTTCGCATCTCAGTTTTGCACTCGAATTTTTTTCCTTTTCTAACCTGAGGCTTTGGAGGTTTTTTTTTAAAAGGGAAATAGGAAAGTCCGAATTTTATAACGTTCAAATTCACTTTTTTCCTTCTTATTTATATTTTCTTCTCATGTTTTTATAAAAGTTGCAGTACTACCGTAACGATTAGCTGGAGTTACCCAGCCCTGAGTTTTATCATTGGGTTGTCATCTAGGGCTGGAGCGCATTTTTCTCAAAACTTGTAGTATTAGCAAAAAAAAATTGGAAAATGTTCAATTTTGTCCCCGTTACACACTAATTGCAACTGCAACTCACCCCAAACTTGCCTGGAATAACCATTACACAGGTCCTTGAAGTAAAACACGATCCACGATGAAGATTCAGCCTACAATTGCAGTGAAAACAGGAGGAATAACCGCTAACTTGACAACCTTGCTGGATTGGCCAGGACCGCTATTGGTTTGTGCACAAAAAAAATTGTGTACAATGAATGGCGGTCGATTAACAGGCACAGAGAGCGATCGCTGTCAACTACTCGTTTTGCCGGCTGCGCTGGCTGTTGGCGCATGACGTCACGCGGAAGCGTATGACCCGATGACTGTTTCATGCACTAGTATAAGGTTTACCAGTCGCATCACAGCTTTGGTACTGGAACCGCAACCAATAGTGCATGAAACAGTCATCGGGTGTTACGCTTCCGCGTGACGTCATGCGCCAACAGCCAGCGCAGCCGGCGAAACCGAGTAGTTGACAGCGATCGCTCTCTGTGCCTGTTAATCGACCGCCATTCATTGTACACAATTTTTTTTGTGCACAAACCAATAGCGGTCCTGGCCAATCCAGCAAGGTTGTCAAGTTAGCGGTTATTCCTCCTGTTTTCACTGCAATTGTAGGCTGAATCTTCATCGTGGATCGTGTTTTACTTCAAGGACCTGTGTAATGGTTATTCCAGGCAAGTTTGGGGTGAGTTGCAGTTGCAATTAGTGTGTAACGGGGACAAAATTGAACATTTTCCAATTTTTTTTTGCAAATACTACAAGTTTTGAGAAAAATGCGCTCCAGCCCTAGATGACAACCCAATGATAAAACTCAGGGCTGGGTAACTCCAGCTACGTAACGATAGAAAATGGGAAATGCGTTACGGCTGCCGTAACAATAGCCACTGCGTTTGTTAAAAAATACTTTGAAAATGCACTCAACTCCCCATAGACTTTGTACATAACCAATGAAGATGATGGATGCTATATTCTCTCCACACGATGCCTTACCCTGCCAAGAAGTACGGGGGTAGACAAAATATCTATATCATAATGAACAGATTTCAGCTCTTCTAGATCTAAGAACGCGAAAATGTTGCTGCAAAACAACGAAAAACTGCAGCAAAACACAAGGAAACATCGCTCCCAAGTTAATTTTGCCATTTTCTCCGTTTATTTTGTTTCGGCTACTCGTCTCGTAACTAAACCGTACATACTAAAATGACATTTCCAACTTGCACCAATCGCCGCATGGCGGCAGCAGATAATAGAAACGGGCTTATAAAAAAAAAACGGGTCTTCTGTTATAAAATGCATTTTCCCAAAATAATGTCTCGGAGCGGCAAATCACACTCCACACCAAACTCAGTCACAGAAGTAACGTAATTTTGGCGGATCTGTTAATGTGACCTTGCACTTGTCTTTTTTTAAATATTCTTTTATCTTTTCCTAAATCTTCATTCCCAACTATATCATGATATGACATTCGTCTCGAGCGTCACGGTGTTCGAGCAGTCCAGCCCCCCCCCCCTACAAAAAAAGGGAGAAACCACAAACATTTGGAAAAATCTGCTTTTCAAACGAAATAAATTACAATAGTGTGTGGTTAATTTATATTCACTCATTTTGTTAATATTTGACGGGCTGAGCATTATGAAGTTATCGACGTGCATCTGATCAACTGATCAGTCAGTGGACAATCATTATCTTTCAGGAATGTCTTTTCAGTAGACGCAGAAACTAACCATGGATGTACGCAGGAAGACTGAAAACTCCAGGCCGGGGGCTTGAAACTTAAAAAAAATAAATCAGTCAAGACTGACGACAAAACTACTTTTCTAATTCTCCTTTATTGGGCGTCTGCTGCCTTTTCCAGAAAGTTGCAGACCGTCAAGTTAACGGTCTGCAACTTTCTGGAAAAGCCCCCCCCCCCTTTTTTTTTCTTTTCTACTTCACATCCGTCGGATAATTCGAAAATATTAAGTATTTTGACAATTCAACGACGACTTTTGTTTTGGTTATCTCACTCGATAACTTTTGTATTTCCCTTTGTAAAAACAATCTATTTTAGAGGTGAACCTCCGATAGCAAAGGAAATCATAGTTTCAAGGCCTATACAGAAAAGCTCGAATAGGCCCTACCGCACGTTTTATCTTGGATGATAAAGCATTTTTTGTTTACTTAGTTCTCAAAAGTCTACTAAATTGAAATAAATCGTCAGGAAATGTATTTCGCAAAAAAAAGAACTGCCACCATCACGAACTTACTGCGCGCTCCAAGATTCCAGCCGTGGAGGTTTCATTTCAACAGCGCGGAATATGTGTCTCTTTTCCCTCCTTCGGATAGTAAGTCAGTCAAGTTCCCCCCTTAGGCCGCACCTAGAAAGCGGTAAACGAACCTGATGAATCGCAACGACCCTATAGTTCTATTTCCCTGAGATTTAAAGAAATGTTGGGTGAAAAAAAAAGAAATGGGTTCCTTTATTAACAAACCAGACAGATGGGATATGGCTGTAGGGAGACTGTTGATGAAAATTATGTAGGGAGACTGTTGATGAAAATTGTTTCATTTTAATGACGTCCCCTTTTATCTGTTTTGTGTTTTATAATTGTATTTTTGGGTTTTTAAAGTGGATGTGTTTTATATTGGTCATATTATGGTCTACTTTACACTGTTATGGGTTTGCACTTCTCTTGCTTAGGCAAAAAAAAAAAAAATGTTCGGTCTCTGGTCAGACCAAAGTTCCGGAATTGACGCGGGGACGCGGCTTCTTTTTTTTTTCTCTTCAAGCTTGGATTGTACAGACAAGGTGGGGTACTATTTTTGCTTTTTTTTGGTGTCCTCATGTACACTGGTGTTCTCCATAATTTGCCTTGGTGCTCTCGATCATTTGCCTTGGTACAATTTCCCATTCCTTGGTGCTCTTTGGTAAAAAAAAAAATGAGGAGGTGCGGCAATAGAGGGCGCTGTTGGAGCTACCGCGGAACATTTTGGAAATAAAAAAGATTGACGCGCATGATTAAAATCGACGCGCGCGCTGACCAGAGACCGACTTATTTATTTTTTTTATTTCATTTATTATTTCATTTATTTACTGATATGCCTAATTGTTTATTCTAATGACGTCCCGGTTTTTTTTTTTAGTTTTGTTTTTTACTTTACTTCTTTGAATTGTGGGACATTTTATTTTCCAGTGGATGTGTTTTATGATATAATTGTGCATGTTAATTATATCCATGTTGTCGTAATATTTTGTAGGATTTTGTTTTATTTTTTTATTGCATATACATTATTAATTTGCTGTTATCTTTTGTCTTGCTTTTTATGACTTTATATTTGCTTAAACAATTAACATTAATTTATGTTTATATTTTAATAACTGTATTTTTTATTTTTATTTTAAATATTACTTAATTAATTGGTTTATAGTTTTAATTGTTTTTTTTTATATTTAATTTTTTTTGTACAGGGCCCTCAAGGAAAGCAGTTTTTTTTAACTGAGGAGGCCACTCTGTTTAAATAAGACTGCAAAAAAATTAACAAATAAAATAAATACAAAGCTCGGGCATCGAGCGGTAACTGAGCTACAATCCAATAAGAAAAATGAAAAATTCCGGTTATATTAAGGTTGCAGACCATTAAAATAGGCAAAAAAATGCCTGCGCGGGCCAAATCACGATTTGTATGCCCCCTATTTTTTGTTGCTGTTGGAGCATTTTGTTGGCCATGAACTTGAAGGTTTGTAAAAAAAAAAAAGTTGGGGGAAGCCGCGCACAGGCCTGCAAGCTTGTATTAATGTGATATTCGGATGAAATTGGGCCCTTAAATTGCTCTATTATCCAATGAAGCGCAGGCATAATTTTTCTAATAAATGGCAATTGGCCAATAAGGGATGATCATCTTTAGATGGAATTTTCCCCAAAAGTCATTCAATTACCACTTAACAATTGAACAGAAATGAAAAATGATCAAATAAGCTTTAATTTGATGGGTGTCTCCAACACCTTGGAGAGTAATTGTGAATAGTTTTAATATTTTTTTTGAAATGCGCATAATTATCACTGAGGTCTACAGGGGTTAATTTACTGGTCCGCACCCTTAGCCATAAATAGCGCCCTCAATCCTGATCATACTATCAATTGTGTATACACAATTTAGTAGCCGAAAATCTCGGAACGCCCCCTTTTGTCGGAAAATGACAGGACACGTCATTTGACACTTGGACTATGCGATGTTCAGGTTGGGGTGGGATATAACATCTGAATAAAACAATCGACGTTGTAATACAAACAAAAGGAAATTGTGCTCTCCTGAATTCTATTGAAACTTGTTGTCGTGTTACTGTGATTATTTTTTTTTGTAGCTCCATTAATTTACTGAGTAAATAGCTGCACCTTTTTAGTTCATCTTGACATTCTACCAAAATAACCACGCATTAAGCCCTATTCAAAATAGAACTGTCTAAAGTCTATTTTTAGAATAGCAGGTCCCACGGTAGATTGAAACCTTTCATGTAGCGATATGAAATAGAATGGTAAGAAATTGGGATCCGGACTAAGCTATTCATTTGTGCACACAAAATAATTTGTACACTGATGATATGCGTGGAGCTGTCGATCGTTGTGGTCGCGTTTGCGAACGAGAGACAGATAAAATGTCACCAGTGACCGTCTTTTTCGCTCTTAACTACGAAATGGAACTCATACGTTGTTGCTTATGGGACATCTGAACGTTAAGCGAGAAGTGTTTTAGATCTACTCTTCTCTGAATATCGAAGGATTTTAGTAGGCCCCTCGTACTGACTGACTTGGAAATAAATCTCCCCGCTTCTGTTTGGAAGAGTAGGCTAGCCGCCTTCAGTTTCGGGCTCAGCTGATTTGAGAAGGTGAGTAGGCCTAACTGAGTTGCCGTTGTGAAGGGGTCTAACTGGGGAGGCCTTGCTGCAGTGCTGTTTTCTACAGTGCGAAATCACTGTCAATCAACTGTTGAGAAGCAATTTTGCGTTCAATTCCTCCCTGTAACTTTGTGAAAAATAAAGAATGTCCAGACTAGACGCCACTTCTGTGGTTGTGTACAAAGTCTATGGAGAATCAAGCAGCTTCAAGAACATTTTCAAAGTATTTCCTAACAAAATTGGAAATGTTTCTCTGCCCCAGATTCAGGTCCTTTCAACATTTTTGCAATGACTGACCTTTATTGAGGTTACATGATGAAAAAGTGGCGTCACTGGTCAGGATGCAACAATCTTTCCAAAATAAATTAGCCCACTGCCAATGGCATAAATAAATGTAACGTTATGATTTGTCTCTTGTTAATGTTATTAAACTAAAGGTGTTTTCTTGTTCCTTTTAAAATGTGTTTGTTTTGTTTTTGTTTGTGTTTTTTTTTCGGGGGATGAAGTTTTGTACTTTTTTTGAAGGCATAGGCCTACTTCTAGAACTAACAAGGTGGGTGCCTTACTGTGTTTTGGTGGGAAAGAAAAAAATGTGTGTCACTTTGTTGTGTTCTGCCCACCAAAAATAACATGGCATTGGTCCTACATATGTAACTTTTGAGATGGTGCCTTCTTTGTTAACTTATTTGTGAATTTGGTTTGGTCTAACCAGTAACTTGCCTTTTTTGTTAAAATACAAATGTGTTATCCTCATAAAAAAATGGGATTACAGGTTTTGTTTACAATGTCTGTGACTGAGAAAAAATGGTAAAGTTTAGTACAAAATGTTTGTCTTCCTTTGTTACTGTAAATGAAAATTGTTTGATGGAATTCAAGTTTACATAAATCCCTCCTATGTGCCAAGTAGTCCTTTCAGTCAAAATCAAATAAGTGACTGTTTTCAACAGTTAAGAATTCCCAGCCTACATAAAGCAGGATTGACTGGCCCTGACTGTTTAAGCAACTTGATACAGCAGCAACTACATGTATGCATTGACTCCGGGTGATTGATAAGCCAGCTGTAACCACAACTTGCCTGCTGTGTTTGTTGACCCAATTTGACTAGTCACAGTGCTTGCTTGACTTATGATCTGACTGCTGGTGACTTGCCTTTGTTGAAAGTATAGCAGGGAAACTGGATGGAAATGTTGACTGTCTGTGACTGTTTAAATAGCAGGAGGTTTTAACACATTTGTAAAAACGTGTGGTAACTTGTAATAAAGTCTTATTCAGCATTTATTAGTCCACGTATTTTGTTGGGAAAATGGCTTGTTTCGTATGTATTCAAGATTTCATAAAAAAAATTTGATGAGCCATGTTCATGTTATCATCTTGTACGGTGAGCATTGCAGGCATCTTTCATCATGGCCAATTACAGATTGCATAGCACATAAATATTCCAGAGCCTGAGGTGCATGCGGTACACGTACCGGTACATGTACACTGCAGATGGGACTGGTATGTTTGGTGTAATTGCATTCACAAATTGGCAAACGAAGGGAAACCGGGTTTGCACTGGATCGTGGGCAGCAGCTTAATGTAACTGATTACAGGGCAAATGGCAGAAATACATGTAGACAGATGGTTCTAGACATCAGCCGGACCAGCCAATAACAAGATAAATTATGCCACTGTTTGAAGGTCATGTCCATCTACGTGTGTGTGAATTTATTATACACATTTCTTTACCAAACTGTGGTTGGCAAACTACGGAAGGCCAATGTCTCAAAAAGAGAGAATGTGAAATTTTGTTCCCAAACACATTGAGGGTGGTATGTTGAAAATGCAAAAAGATGAAAAAAATAACCAACAAATGCTACCAATGCCTTATTAAAAAGCTTCTTTCTAACATAATATTACTGTGGTAATATGGAATTATTGGTGAAATCTGTTCCCAACCACGGCTTAAAGTTATATCCTTGTGGTAGCCCGTAGAAAATGGCGCTCTGTGTTTACAAAGGAAATAAATAAATAAGAATCAAGATATGGTAAAGAAAAAAGAAAACTATTTCCGTTTTGCAAATTTAATGGATCCCACATTATTATTATTATTGTATTATATAAATAATATTCCACTTTATAACTTCCCAATAATGTTAGTGCGGACAAAACTTATGATAACTGGGAAACATTGCAAATGAAACCACCGATGTTGTCATTAGGAAATCAGCTTCGGTTTCACATTTGCCTGAACCTGATTTGACCCTTGTTGTTAACTTATAAAATGAAACAGTGATAATTCTATTGCGGAAGTGATTGATTAATTATTATATATTAATTATAATTAATTAATTATGATATTGATGTCAGAATGTCGCAGGAAATACATTTATAAGTGAATCAAAGGTGAACACATTTCAACGCCAGGGAAATTTGTTACTCATTCAAATTCATGCGGAATGTACTCCAGCCTTTATTGGCAACAAACATTTAACTGCAAATTATTTTCCAATGTCCAAACTATGAAGACGTATACACGAACTTGGGACACTATTAAGATTGATGTGGTCCAAGTATATTGATATACACATATCTAGGGCAGTTAATTACATGGTCTGGTGACTTTCTCATTAGCATGCGGATCACGCGGCACTACTGTACTAAAATGCCGAGATGGTGAGGGGGATGGGCTCCTAGAGCCTGGGGATGGAAAAGGATGGGCTGTGTCGTAGTGGAGAAATCTTGCACTCTTTCGAAGTTGTCAGTTTCTAGGACGCGATCATTGTCTTAGCCTCTAAATGTCACTCCCAATTGAGAAACATACATAGCTTTATAATGCAGAAAACACAGGTTGTTTTTTATTGTATGTTCTTTGCAGTGAGTAGGGCCTACATCAAACAATTTCATGACATGCCAGTACATGCATGCGTATCCTGTGTCAACTTGTTCAAGTTAACTAATTTGTTAACTATGGTTTGAACCCCCCAATAATGTTGTACAAAGTTTATGTAACTCGGTAACTCGCGTACATTTTTGGAGAAGTATGTGTACTTGTACTGTAGATCGTAGGTTTTCAATGCATGTACTGGCCCAAAATACCTCAGAATGTGTGTTAACTTTCAAAGCTGTACATTTAACAATTGTTGACTGCTGTGATGTGGGATATGTTGTTTTGAACACCTGAGGGGGACATATATGTAGCACCCAGGCAAGACAAGGGTGCTATGTCATAAAAATGACATATCCCATATCACAGCAGTCAACAATTGTTTTGTTATGTCATGCCAATCTGTCAAAAAGATAAATTGTTGTTACTCACATTTTATGCAAGTAAATACCGGTATTCATTAAATGAAATCACTGCGATGTAACCTTTGATAACTGCAGGCTTTCCTGCTGGGCATGAGACTGAGCGGAGGCACTTCTTAGTGGGGGCGTGCGGGCAGGTTCTATACGCGTGTGCACGTGCAACGCGCGCAAGGAACGCAGTGTGATATGCATTTGTACCTGTATAGAATGGACACGTGGTCGTTCTAGACAGGTATCCATGCACATGCTATAACTATGTACTTTTTTGCTCTGACATGAATGATAAGCCTATGGGTGAAGAATTAATGAATTTTGAGTGTTTTTTTTCCTGAATGTGCAATGACTGACAGCCATGCACATTTGTGCATGTACCGGTATGTATACTATAGAGAAGGCAGTCCTTCATTTTTAAGGAGCGCGATCGCGCAGGCGCTCCTACTGCGCTCCTCGACTGTCTCGAAGGAGCGCTAAAAATAGCGCTCCTCAGAAATCCAAAAGAGGGCTCGTCAAACACGGGAAGTTTAAAAATAAGAAGTGATAAAAACGCAAAGGATTTTAAGTCTTAAGCTACACGTATTTTTCGTTGGTATAATGCCCAAACTCACGTTAATATGCCGCTGGACATCGCTAAAAATGAACGAACACCGAGCTCGTACGTACTGTATAAGATCGTGTGTGTACAGCGGTTGTATACTGTGCGTGCACAATCTGCATATCGCGTAGAGCTGCATGAAAACACGTGGGCCCGTACGTGCAAGTGCAGCAATGACTGGTTCCCGCTGCGCCGCGCACTAAGTCCCAATGAAGGCATGATGAAAATGCGGTAACCAGTCAATGTAATAGTCCTGCGCGGTGCAATGCACTGCCTGCCGTACAGTGTTTTGCGTGCAGGCTGGACGGAATAGACGTCGTAAAAATGCCAAGAAAACAACGATTGAGAAGGACGATCTTTGCAAGCTTATTCACAAAACTTGATCTCTCTTGTCTGTGTATGTATTTCCCGTGTTCATGAATTTATTTTGAGGAAGTTTTACTGGTATGTGAAGTGAAACGATGCAGCGTGTTTCACCGAAATCCTATACCGTGAAACGAGTCTGATTGCCGGCCCACCACACACAGTGCATCACAAACGCTCGTACTAGTGCGAAGTTCAGATGTTGTTAGCCAGTTTCTCGTCGTGACTAGCATTGTGTATATGGCATACTTGACCTGCATTTTCCGTTATTTTTAAGATTATCGACGGCAGATATTTTCGATAAAACTTAAGGCAAGTTTGTGTCATTTTGAGGCCCTTTTTGTGAAGCTTTCGTAGAGCAATTGAAATAGTTCAGGCTGAAAATTTCATATAATTTTAACGAATCTGAAAGCAATTTTTCAGTTGCTTTATGTGCCGTTTATTAACTCTCCATTTTCCAAGTATAATCAAGTGATGAACCAACTGACACCTGTATTAAAAAATGAAAGCCTGAGCAGTAGTCAAACCTTTTATTAATCTCCATTTAGGTATAGTTTTTTATGCCCCGCGGCGAAGCCGAAGGGGCATACTGTTTCCGCCTTGTCCTTCCGTGGGTGGGTGGGTGGGTGGGTGGGTGGGTGTGTGGGTGTGTGTGTGGGTGAGTTTGTCTTACATACGCAGTGTGGACTTCCGAACAAAAGACGTCCACATAATGTAGGTAGCACCGACGTTGTGTGGACTTGCCCCACGTCCACACAGTGTTTCCCCATTTCTGGAAAACAGGTTTAGAGGCATTTTTGGGTTAGGTTTATCTGTAGCAGAATGAAGAGAAACACTAAAGGGAATCATAGAAAAAAAATTGGGTTGAAAGAGTTTTCACAGTTTGAGAAAAATGAGTTTTTTCACTGGTTTTTCTTAACTACACGAAAGCAATGGAAAGTCCACACTAGTCATGTGAAACAAGTATGGGTGGGTGGGTGTGTGTGTCCGGACAAATCTTGTCAGCGCGATAACTTGAGAAATACTTAACATATGAACTTCAAATTTGGTTTGTGGATTGTCCTTGGTAATCCTAAGAAGCCTTTTGCATTTGGGGCCGAAAGGTCAAGGGTCAAGGTCACAGTGGCTGAAACAATAGAAATTTTGTCAGCGCGATAACTTGAGAAATACTTAACATATGAACTTCAAATTTGGTTTGTGGATTGTCCTTGGTAATCCTTAGAAGCCTTTTGCATTTGGGGCCGAAAGGTCAAGGGTCAAGGTCACAGTGGCTGAAACAATAGAAATTTTGTCAGCGCGATAACTTGAGAAATACTTTACATATGAATTTCAAATCTGGTTTGTGGATTGTCCTTGGCAATTCTAAGAAGCCTATTGCATTTGGGGCCGAAAGGTCAAGGGTCAAGGTCACAGTGGCTGAAACAATAGAAATTTTGTCAGCGCGATAACTTGAGATATACTTTACATATGAACTTCAAATTTGGTTTGTGGATTGTCCTTGGCAATCCTAAGAAGCCTTTTGCATTTGGGGCCAAAAGGTCAAGGGTCAAGGTCACAGTGGCAAAAACAAAAGAAATTTTGTCAGCGCGATAACTTGAGATATACTTTACATATGAACTTCAAATTTGGTTTGTGGATTGTCCTTGGCAATCCTAAGGAGCCTATCGCATTGGGGGTCGAAAGGTCAAGGGTCAAGGTCACAGTGGCTAAAACAATAGAAATCTTGTATTTATTCTGAGATCATAGGGATTAGGGATTAATTCATATAAAACCTACAGAAGACACTAATGCTGTCAATGAATGTTCCATGTGACCAAGGTACATGTAAGTTGATGTTAAAAGAGTGGTGTTATGTCATGGAAACAGTCACGGTTGCGGGGCATTTGTGTTTGTAAACACACCTGACTTGTTTAAAATAAATTTTACCTTGTCTTACAGTTACAAAAACGAAAAAAGTAACGCAACTTGAGCATATGTTATTATGCAAAAACTAATAATAATGCAGCCCCTTGAATAAATCCTTATATTCAAAATAAAACAAAAACAATGGTAACCCGTCGTTTTACCGCTGTTTATCCGTAGATTTTAAGGAGAGCGATTTGCTCTCCTCGAATATTTGAGGAGAGCGATTTATAGCTCTCCTGGATTTTCTTTAAATGAAGGACTGAGAAGGGCATTTACATGTACCATCATTGCTTGTGTCGGAAGGGGGTATGAATCATAGCCACAACAATGCCGATTGCATTCACAGCCTTGGTGGGTGACTGAATAATGACGCTGTAGTTTAAGAGACTCTCCCTCAAAAAACGGTCACTGTAAATAAATTTAAAATGAACTGCCCCCTGTAGTTAATTGCTCAAGGCCAGTCTATGGTCAGCAGTGTCAGATAATCACTCTGGAAGGTGTGGACGGAGGTTTCTGAGAATAATTGATGGATTGAACTGTTGGCAGTGTGTAAGGAACTAACAGACGTGACAGTGATGGATGCGCTGGAGAATGTCTGTTGGGCCTTTCTGTAATGAGAAATAACACTCTGTTTACTGTTACTGTATGGTGTGCAACACTGCAGGGTACAATGGTACACATGAAATTGTACTTGAGATTTAATAAAAGAAATGGCTGCTGCGTTTTTGCTTTTTTTTTTCAATTGATGTAGAACCCTAACCCCCTAGGCCCTTTTTGCTAAGAACCATCCTCAATCCTCCAAAATCCTCCAAAATTTTGCAACTCCGCCTAAATTTTTCAAAATTGTCAGACAGTCCTGCCTCAAAATGCATTCATCGTCAATCCTCCAAAATCCTTCTCATCTCCAAATTTTGCAATCGTGTTTAAATGAAGGATAACCAACGCCAAATCCTTCAAAATCATCATAGACAGTCCTGCCTCAAAATGCATTCATCCTCAATCCTCCAAAATCCTCTTGTGCTTCAATCACCATTCATCCTCAATCCTCCAAAATCCTCATGTGCTTCAATCACCATTCATCCTCAATCCTCCAGAATCCTCATTTGATTCAATCACCATTCATCCTCAATCCTCTAGAATCCTCCAAAACCGCCAGGAGGATTTTGGAGGAGTGAGGTGGGTTAGGGTTTTAAAGCAAAACTGTAGGCCTACAGTGTAAGATTATGTGTGCATGTATTCACGATGATACAGTATGTACATGTAACTGTCATGAACTACTGTACATCTAATGCATGCACTATGTTATGTCCATTTACACATGTACACGTACATGTATCGTACATCAGAACATGACATGTAGACAGGTACATGTACATGTACATGTACATTTTACACACATTATATTTGTGTAGAGATGTAGCTCAATACATTTCTGTATACAGAAAAAGGATTCATTGTGTGTTGACATAAACAATGTTCATGTGACATCTTGTGCAACATTGCCAATAGCAGTGACAGCTTTACAACACACACTTGTACAAGTTTGGCCTAAATGGCCTTCATACATGTACCAGTATGAGGTACACAAATTTACTGGGTAGTCATTCAGTGGAATCCACTGGTCTCCCATGGGGCCGAGTAAAGAGAAGACAATTATGTGCAGGAAGAAATTCACTGGTCTCCCATGGGGCCGAGTAAAGAGAAGGCAATGATGTGGGAAGAAAAAAAACCCAGAAGAATGTTCTTAGGACAACCCTCGGAATACGTAAAAATAGGCACTGAAAACCCAATCCACATATTGGCAAATTATTGGCCGAGGCAGGAATCGAACTCGGGTCACAACGGTGGAAGGCAAGGAAAGTACTGCTACCAGTATGTCAACCTGACCATCCGTAATGTACTGTACATATTTATGTACTTTATGAAAAATTGACCTCACAGCGTACGTGTTTTGCTTCGAGCTGTGCATTTATCAAAGTACACTAATATGTTGTGCATGTGCAGTACATCACTTATAAAAAATCGTTGACTTACATACTGTACATTATTGTTTATGCCAATTGAATAAGGGGGTGATCAGAATTTATTGCAAGCACATTTCCAATGATTATGGGATTCCATGTCATAATTTGGTATACATTCGCAATGTGGTGTACGCATCAGCTTGACAAGCTGACTGAAGGAAGGCCCAGGCAAAGACTGGCACATTTCAATTAAGGCATCTTCATTGGGATTGAAATGGTTGCCAGAGCAGGGGCATGGCAGAGGCATTCATGACAGCATCACCGGACGACTCTGCAAAATAGATTCCGTGACTGTGTGTATGTCACAAGCCATAAATAATCGGGGCTCCGCGCAAGGATCTCCAGTTGTCTTGATCGTTGATGCAAGCTCCTTAAGAGGATGGTGATGATGTAGCAAGATGGCACGGGGGCTATATAGGACATCAATCTCTTAAGGGCCGGGATGGATGGGCAGTTTGCATGACAGGGCAGATGATACGTACATTGCACTTGTATCATATGGAGGAAATCACAATATTCTTTGAAAGTGTGAGCTGAGTTGTGTTTTTTTTTAATTTAAAAAAAAACATCCCTCCACTACGAAGGGTGAACTGTACATGTATACATATACATGTACCGACCGGTATGTACCGGTATGTTCATGATCAGATTTGTTTCTAAAATTTTAATCACCCTAAAGTTGTGATCTCATACTCTTAAGTTTATATTTGTAATCTTTTTATCACAAATTGATTTTCCCAAGGCCACATACCGGTACCGTCCGGTACATATATTTGCAGTATACATGTATTTATTTACTAATTTGCAGAGATACATACATGTATAGGGTGAGTCAAAAAAACAACAACCGAAACCCAAATGTCGGGACCATTGTTTTAGTGAAGTTCTGCATGTACATGTAGCACTTTCAAAATCTAGGATATGAAAGTCCAATTCATAAGCTTTCTTTTAGTACAAGAATCATTCAAATCACCCATGTACTTTTCAAGTTATGGAATTTTTAAACACAGCCGCCGTTTTAAGGTTCTGTCCATGGATCACAAAAAAGTTGAGTGTTCTTTCAGCAAAACGAAAACAAATCACATACGGATGTGTGTGAATTGTTTTCGTTTGCTAAAAGAAATGGGCTTTCATATCCTAGATTTTGAAAGTGCTATGCAGAACTTCACTAAAACAATAGTGCCCTCATGAGAAACAAACCGCCAGCTGAGGATACACAAGGTCCAGTTTTGATGTTGAAAATGTAAGGATGTTAGTTGTTTTTAAAATGTACCCAAGTTTTCCTTGACAACTATTTGTGATACAAATACATGTGAGAACCTCCATTATCCCATATCTAGTATTGTACTGATTGATCCTGGTGACTGATAGTGATAAGCCTAGATCTGTGTAAATTGACATTGCATAAACAAACTTTGCACTATTGGTTAATTTGATAAACAGATGTGAATCATGTCAAGGCTGCATGTAATTGCTGTTAAGATGATTATCAATCAGCATCAAGTACATTGATGGGGGTCATATTCCATGTGTCCTTTTCATCTTTGAAAAGTTCAAATTGTACACGTGTAATTTCAAATTATGTGTAATTTTTGGTTAACCGTTGGGTTGGGTGCTGACAATTGGTGTCATTGGATGTGGATTTTTGTGTGGGTGGGTATTTAGTTAACTGAGGAGGTTGTCCTTCAAGAGCTGATTTTTGCCCAATTTCACAGCGACGCAAGAAAATACTGCTATTTTTACACGTATACGAACAATTGGGGCCGTATCATAAGTCCGACGCCTCATAGGTCCGACGCCTCATACATGTAAGTCCAAAATTTCGGACTTACATGTATGAGGCGTCGGACTTATAAGGCATACAATTTATTTATTCCGCCTCATAGGTCCGACGCCTCATAAGTCCGACGCCTCATAAGTCCGACAACAGAAAAATTAGGCGTTTAATTTGTCGGACTTACTAGGTGTCGGAGCTTTGAGGCGTCGGACTTATGAGGCGTTGGACCTATGAGGCGTCGGACTTATGGGCCTTTATTTGGTTAGGGGATGCGATTTTGTCGGACTTATGAGGCGTCGGACCTATGAGGCGTCGGACTTATGAGCGGACACCGAAAAATCAACTAAGATGTTGTCACAAATGAAAATATGCAACACTTGCCATTTTGGTTGGTAAACCAAGCAAATGTTTGCTGTTGGTCAGTCAATTTCTGTTCTTATACAGTACCGTACTTTGCAGAACTTTACTACTCTTCTGTTGTTTCAATCTTGCGTTGGCCTTATTAAATCAAGGGAGCGAAAAAACAGGTCGGCCGGAACTCCTAATCTTTCAAACCGCACAGTTGGCAAAACATCCCACAAAGGTGATACATGTAACATTCCAATCGAACCTTCTATTTCTGTCCCAGATATTCTGGACTGATACACCTCAGATTCTCTCTAATGTACTGTACATGTACAAGGCCAAGTTGGAGGTGATGATAGCGGTGCTTTTGACCGATTTGCTTCCAGTTGGAAGTCATGTGTAAACTCAAGGGGTCAGTGTAGTCTGTCTGCCTATAATTAAATCTAAACTGATCAACATCATACACACGTGTACATGTATGTATTATCTTGAACAGGTAATTTTGTACAATAAAAATGCATAATTGTACTAGTGACAGTTCGGCTGGTCCCTTCTTCGCTTTGGATTCTGTTCACAAATTGTAGATAGTGCTATTTGTTTTCTAAATCTGCACGAAGCCATAGCGTCTTCGGGAGAGCGTCACACATCGTCGACTAAGCTCCTTCCCAGTGATCTTCTCCAGTTTGCCCTTTGTAATCGTTGAGCGGGTACGGTACTTGCCTCCCCATGCCATCCCACCAACACAGAAAAGAAAAAACAATTAAATTTATATTCATAAATACCTCAGACAGTTTAGCCATTCCTATTGGTCGAGAGCCCGTCACGTGGCCGGTATTAAACGGATGATAAAGACATGGCTAGCTGGTCTTAAACACTTTTCCAGTGTCACAATAAAATATGGACTCCTAAAAATCCAGTGCCTCTTATCGTTTCATTGGTTGAACGTCCACAATCCTCACGTAGGCATGCGCAACACTACCAGGGAGTTAGAATTTTATAGTTCTAAATTCAAAACGCAACGCGCCAGGTGCGTTCTGCGCGACATCGCGTAGAACAAGATACGCGCGCGTCAATCTCCATAAAAGGGTTGTTTTCATCTTACTCGCCAGCTGAACACTCCATTATTTTGCAGGAGGGATGTTTCAAAAAGCATAAAGTGAATTTGTTGAACAAAATCGGGATGTTTTGAACGAATTATATGATTTTTTTTTACCGAAAAGGTATTTATGAATGGGAATAAATATGTACTCCGTCGGTATTTATCACTCTGTTTAATACCACTTAGAGTCTGGGTGCTGATAATTACCCTCGCCTCCGGCTCGGGTAATTATCAGCACCCAGACTCTAAGTGGTATTAAACAGAGTGATAAAAACCTCCGGAGCACACATTTATTCCCTTATTAAAGACTGTCTATGCTCTTCTATTTTTCCTTCAGACAAATTTTCAACTTGTGTTCATGTACCGGTACGTGTCTTAATTTTACATCTTCATTCTATTTTCAATTTTGGGCCTCTGCAAATAGACTGCACCTCTCTGAAAAAAAGCTTCCCTTGTACATGTACATGTATATTGTTCAAAAACAGATCTGCCTTGCGAGTAGACTGGTACCATACATTATCTATTTCAGTGGGGTTGATGCCAAACATGTACATTATTCGAGCATGAAAGTTCGTTTCCACTCCCATTATTATATCAAGTAAATAGAAGATTGTTTTGGGACTTGAGTTGCAGAGCTCATACCAGGAGCTTGTGACACCATCACGGTGTCTTGCTTTATCAACTCTGCAGACCCGATACAGAGAACACACTCAGTACAATGTAGGTCAGCCCCCCTGACAAATGTTGGTGAACATACGGTATACATGTATATCCAACCCAGGAAATAACATCTCGGTGGACAATGTTAAGATCATCTCCAAGCAGGACGACCTCTGGAAAAGCAAAATCTGTAAGGCAGTAGAAATCTGCAGGCACCGCCCCCATATGAATAGAGATGACATGTACGAGCTGGCCTACATGTATGACCACCTCCTGTTGTGTGACCGACCTTGGTCACGTGACGGGTCACATGACGGGTCACGTGAGGACCTCAACAACACCAGTTGACAAAGACACCGTGATGGTGTCGCAAGCTCCTGATACGAGCTCTGTAACTCAAGTCCCAAAAAAGGTATCGGTATCTTCTATTAACTTCATGTAAATTATTGTTGGGCCGAAATTCAATTTGTGAAGTACATGTACCAGGTTACTATTCCAAAACTAAACGTGATGATCTTTTCTTTGGATATGAATCCATACATTATTGTAGCTTTTAGATTTCTAAAAAAAAGTAGCAATTTAATTTTTTTTTCCCCGAAGTGAAACTACAGATGGTACATGTACATGTTTACATCTTAAATAAAAAAAATAGTGAAAATGTGTTCTCTTTTAACATTTTATTATTTAAAAATGTCTTGGTTGCCAGAAAAAGACTAGTTGGAGACCAAGCCAATCTTGTTTGTCCGAAAAACCAAGGTCAGTACAGTATCGATCAAACACTGCTCAACTAATAGCAAGATGTCCAAATTGTCCATGCCACTTATTGTTAGCGGAAATTGGCTGGTCGGCCGGCTGGATAAAAAGCCAAGACACAGAGGTCCAACAGCAGAAGGACCGGGACGGACCAGTAAAGACATTGAGCCAATCTGTCCGCTGGTGTGAGATGTTAACAAGGCGGAACAATTCGACATGTCAGAATTGATTAACAAGGTTACTCATGCTCGGGGAACTTCGCCTCTCCTGGTGTAAAGAGCAGAAAGAAACTGAGCTCTGAGTTTACAGTTGATTTGCTTTGGGGTCAGATTTTATGGGGATACCAGGCTTGAGCGATGTTGTTTTGTTTCTTGCTGTTTTTCCGTGCCAAGAAAGGAGATTGTGTCTTTTATGGTATGGTTCATTGTGTGAATGAAATGGAAGGTTAATGCAGTTTGGCTAAATTCCTCTGTGGTTCTTCACACCATGAAAATAAGAACACAGATGGTACATCCTTTTTTTCCAGGGATATGCTCACATAATCCATGTGTAAAAATAGTAAACGGTCTTCTTCAAGCTTAAAAGCATACACTCAGCGCGAAAGCAAATATGCACATAATTATGAGGTACATACACGTACATCAAATTACCTGTATACACAGTACATGTTTTTTTCAATACAGTTTTAATGCACAGTGAAATCTCGATAAGGCCAATAAGAACAACAGTTCTGCTCCGATTACATGACATTCGAAAATAGGGTAGGTAGGTGGGGAATTTTTTTGTTTTTGCCAAATTGTTTTTGTGTACGATCATATGGAGACGTCTGCGTGTAGTCAAGGGTAAAAGTTAGAAATTGATGGTTTTGGGTGTTTTTTGTTCTGAATTTTCCCATAAAAAAAATTAGGGTTGGGGCTGTCAGAATAGGGTACATTGTAGGTAGGGAAACCGGAAGCAGATTTTTTAATACATTTTAATACATTTTTGCTCGTATTTTTGTCAAAGTACATTCAAATGATTTCAAACTTTCTTAAGTATTGAAACACCCTAAGACAAATATTATGTTGAGCAATTGTTTATAACGCATCAATTGATACCGGTATTTTTAATAATATAACCAAATATTTGGATGTAACATGCACTGTTTTCCAACCCGGTGGAATGACCCACATGTAATGAATAGAAAACAATAACAGACCCAAACAAATAAGGTACATCACCACCTTAAGGCCCAAAAAAATAATAATAATCGGTCTCTGGTCAGACCAAAGTTCCGGAATTGATGCGGCGACGCGTTTTTTTTTTTTTTTCAAGCTTGAATTTATTGTACCGGTACAGACAAGGTGGGTACTATTTTGCTTTTTTGTGTCCTCATTATTCATTGGTGTCCTCCATAATTTGCCTTGGTGCCCTTTATCATTTGCCTTGGTGCAATTTCCCCATTCCTTGGTGCTCCTTGGTACAAACATTTGAGGAGGTGCGGCAATAGAGGGCGCTGTTGTAGCTTCTGTGTTAATTTTTAAAAAAAAGAAAGGTTGACGCGCATGATTAAAATCGACGCGCGCGCTGACCAGAGACCGAGTATTTTTTTTTTTGGCCTAACAACCTTTTTATGTACATTATGTGGTCGGACGTACGTTGGAGTTTACGGAATTGCCCACTAGATAAAAATAAAATATACCCATTCATGTTTATGTACATGTGCATGTAATTGTTAATATTTTAAATGAAAGGCTGCAATCTTTGGAAAAAAGTGTTTAAGAGAAATAAAAGTCATGAAGTTTGCGCGCATTTAGTGTAAATACATACATGTTCCCTCCTTTTACATACATAATGTACAAGCACATGAACGCTGCACATGCATGTACTGTGCCTAATCTCATCATGAATAATTCCATTTTAGCCGATGATTAGTTTAAATCCTGCCTGAGGCTACCAGTGCATTGCGGAGGATTTCGCAGCCAGTTTGTGACTTCTAAAGAAGTAGCAGTTTAGCAGTATCCTGACTAACCAATTTTGTTTTTAAAGTGTCTTTTTTTGTAGCCGATAAAGTGCAGGCATTTACATAAAAATTGGATTAAATGTGATTGTAAGGGATTCAGAGTGCAAAAATTGAAATGCTATTTTTGTAATTGAATCAGGTTTCTGTCAGTGCAAAACATAAATTATTGTACTGCATGTCTTTACGTGTATGTGAAGATTTCTTCATTTGCACTATTGTCAAAAATTCAATTGTACATGTATTTAATGTAACCCAATGTATACATTGTGCATAAATGTATATACCCAGGCCTCGAAAAAGTACTAGCCCAGCGTACAAATTCTAGCGAAAAATGCTCCGGGCTACCTAAACTTGGTTCCTTGGTTGCCCAGTGGGCTAGTGAAAAATTCAGTATTAAACCTACCTGTTAAAATTTTGATCAAACTGTATAATGCTTTCGGTGGTAATATATACACGATTACAAAAACTGAGTCTTTGTGGATGTTTTTATTTGTGTTTTTGAAACGTGATACTCGCGCCATGGGCCAAATAAGCGACCAGATCGCGAATGCCACGAACAGAGTAGACTGGTGGGTTGTAGTATATAGCATAGCACACAGTACGGCGCGGTACCGCACGTGCACACTATTCTCGTTCACATCATTTATCAAGTTTTCTAACCTTGACTGGCCACAGCTAGCTGTACTGGGCGTTGCAGGAGTCCTTGAAAGCGTTTGATGCAAAGTCTACACAAAGCCGCATGCAAACAGCGCCCTCTTTGATTGAAAACGTTTTTTTTCTTGTTCACTGCACACATTTTATATACGGGCTAGTAAAACTCTAAACGGGCTAGTAAAATATCCAGTTAACTAGCCCAGTGGGCTAGCCAGGAAAAAAAGTTGGCGCAAGGCCTGAGACCGTAGGCCAAGTACAAAAATCAACCAGTTTCTTGCCCCCACCCGCTTCCTTTTTTCCCGGCCGCCTCCTTAAACAGTTTTTGTTAATTCATCCATTTGCAATAAGTTTTACTCATAGTATATTGTCATCATACTGTCTTTGTATTTGTTTCCTACACAATTGTACCGGTAGCTACATGTATGTAGAAAGGGATACTTAAAGAGAATGTACATCATTGGCTTTTGCTGTAATTTTCAGAAATGAACTATTTGAGGGGTTAGTATAATAGATCAAATATTGTTACACTGACATGTTTGAAGTTTTGTGTTCGAAAATGCTGGAAAAACCAAGAAAAACAAAAATGTTCAAGAAGTCTGGTTCCTTGACTCCACTAAAGATAAAATGGATCAATTTATAGATGCCGGAAAATTGTAAGGTAAGGGAACCAGTCTAGCTGGCCTGCACCCGTTCATGAAGTAACCAATAGCAAACAACATTTGGACTGAAAAAAGTGTAAAGTTGGAGCAGTAGTTGAAAAATAATTAGGTTTTTCCAACGGTGGTCGGCCGACCACCGTTGGAAATGTATACAAAAATACCATTTTCTTGAAAATGACTTCACACCAGGTGCCATAATTTTACAGGATGCTTTAGACTGTCATTTACCAACATTCTAGTAAGGTATTTCGTAAAAACTTGGTAGTTTTATTTTTTGATGTTTGCAAATGTTGTATATTCCCTTTAATGGCTCTTTTGGACACACTTTTATATCGGCAAAATAGTCAAGAAAATTTAAGAATGCTGCCTTCTTGGAAAATCCGCCATCTCGGGGTAAAAAAAGAAGAAGAAAAAGTGACCGCCTCCTTCATTAAAAAAAAAAGGCCGGATGAGAAACTGCTAATTTTTTTTACTCAGCCTTACATGTACCGGTACGTGTACTTTGCCAAGCTGTAGTTGGCATTTTTTGCCAACCACAGGTTGGCAAACCATGGAAGGTCAACGTTGCAAAAATAAAGAATAGTTGTTAACCCTAACTCCCTAGCATGATTTACTCGGAACCATACCCATCCTGGCAACTTCCAACACCATAATGGGAAACTGTGCACTCATAAATTTCTGACTTTGATTCTGGAGGTGTGCCAACCCAATGTTGCTTGTTGCTATGGATCGACCAATCAGGATCGAGGATTCAAGTTTACATGTACTTGAAGATAAATGTCAAAGTACTACATCACTTTGCAATGAGAGTATTAACATGAGATATATGCTTGGTAATACCAAAAAAACCTGTGCGGTGCGTTTACGGTAATGCCCTTAAAAAGGTATCCAGGCAGACAGGTAGGAGTACATTTTGTCCAAATTTGGCAATAAAAAGTTTGAGGTTGGCAATTTGGCTCAAAAAAATAAATATCCAGGCAGGGCGGGTTACCGTAAACACACAATTTTGTTTTGGCCAAACCAACAGACATGATGTCACTGGTGAAATACATGTAGTCTGTCAGTAAGTCATGTTGCATGATCATGTACATGTTTGCTTAATATTTTCTGACAAATTCCCAAATGTGTGTAACATGTTTATGCTGTCAATACGTGTACATGACTTTTGCAAGGTTTTTGGGTCGGGTGTTCCATGGGGAAAAAGCTGCAATAAGGAAAGAGAGGGATTGCACATGTATTCTGACAGCCTCACAATTGCAAAATTGGAAAACGTGACAAGTTACCGTTTGACATTTCATGCTTTGGTTGTTGACAGTAAACCAGGGGAACTTGATTCAGGAGAGCGTGGGAATTGGTAGCCATTGTGTTTACATGTATGTCACGACCCCCGAGGTTTTATGTCATGACGCATCAAACGTACAGACACAGTTTACTTCACTTAAAGGGAATGTACAACATTTGCTTTTGCTGCAATTTTCAGAAATAAATGGATTTGGAGGATTAGTATGTTAAAGCAAATATTGTTAAAATGACTTGTTTTACGTTTTGGGCTTGTAGATGCTAGAAAAACCAAGAAAATCATTCATGTTCTTGTAGTCTGATTCCCTGACCCCACTTAAGATGAAACGGAGAATTTATAGACTTTGGGGAATTGTAAGGTCAGAGAATCAGTCCAGCAGGCTTGTACCCCTTCACAGTTGTGTAATCAATTGCAAAGAAAACACGAAATAACTAATTATGAAAAAATAGGAGCAGTTTTTGAAAAAAGCCAGTTTTCTCCAATGCTGGTCGGCCGACCAGCATTGGAAAAATACCATTTTTCTTGAAAATGTCAGAACACCAGGAGCCACGATTTTACAAGATGCTTTAGACTGTCATTCCCTAACAATCCAGTAAGGTATTTTTTGATAATTTGATCATTTCGTTTTGTGATGTTTGCAAATGTTGTATCTTCCCTTTAAATAAAGGACATTGTGTGAAAATGTGTTTGAACTGACTTGAAAGACATTTTTTTAGGATTTCCATTATTTTGGTTGGTTTCCAATTGCCTTAAAATTAAAATCTTTGAAATTGTGTAAGAGGGTACTGGCACTGCAGTAACACTGGTACTTAGTTCTACATACAACATTGTTCACATGGGCAGTACAAATATGTACGTACGGTACATGTGCTTGAATAGAATATCACAGGAACAGCGGTACATGAATTTTAGGAGGCATACCAGTAGTCAATCTAGCAACAACTGTAGAGCAGTTCATAACAATAATTTTTTGGGGGGAGGGAGGCCCGAATCATTCTTACTCGAAGCTGAGAAGCTGAATTGTGAAGGATGCGGCTACAGCATGGTCGAACCAAAGTCATGTCAAGGCACCTTAGGCCAAAAAAAAAAGTCTCTGGTTTCTGGTATGGAGCTTGCCCAAGAAGTGGTGCGGCGACGCGGCTTTTTTTTTTTTTCCCCTGTTTTTTTTTTGCTTCAAATGTCGGCAGATGACTGCAAAATGGTGCTCGACTAAACTTAGTGCAAATATATGGGAGTCCAGAGAGGCCACATAGGCCTAAAGCTTATTCTCGATCATAACCCCAACTAAAAACACGTTAAAATTGTGCAGCAGCAGGATTCCAGTCAAACCAGTGAGTTTGGCGGTTTTGAGACATCATCTTTCATTGAAAAAAAAACTTTTTCATTTTGCCGACGCGCATGGCTACGGCGACGCGCGCGCATACCAGAAACCAGAGACTTTTTTTTTGGGCCTTAGGCAGCCGCCATCGACCCATGTCTGACCACGGAGCACAGCCTGAGATCGAAAGTGTTGATTTTTGCAGAGGGAGGAAAACCAAAGAGCCGGGGGGAAAAACCCTCATGGCACAGGAGAGAATCAATGAACAACTCTACTTACATACCGGGTAGGGTCTGAACCTGGAATCGAACCTGGGCCACGGGCGAGGACTTTACACACTAGCCACCCATGCCACGGTGGCATTGGTGGCTAGTGTGTAAAGTCCTCACCTCTCACCACTGTGGCCCAGGTTCGATTCCCGGCTCGGGTCATATGTGAATTACAACTCATTTGTTGATTCTCTCCAGTGCCACAAAGGTTTTTCTCCGGGCTCTTTGGTTTAGCATCTGGGTTTCATATTTACTGCCTTTAATTAGAATTGCTTGATTTGCCAACATGGTTTTATCGACTTATAATTAAATTAATTAAGTGCATTGCAAAATTTACATAATTAAGATTTGTTGATTAAAATGAAAATAGGTTTCTGTGCTGCACTGCAGAAAATTATCCCCCTTGCGTACCGGTACTTGAATATGTACATGTACACGTAGTGTAACATGTACAAAAGTATGTACATGTAGTTTTCGTTGATGAAAGAGGTGAACATGTACATGTACATGTACAGGTACAGGTACATTTACACTTGCAATTTGCATACATGGTGCACATGCTGTTTGGTGCACATGCTGTGTTCTTATTCCTCCATGGTTTATGTTCTTGTACATGCCTTTCTACATTTATGGTATCATCATGTGCATGTGCACTGCACACATTCCTTCATTTTGACTATCAGTAGCAGCAGTCAAATATGTGCCAGACCCAATCTTTCCAAGGCCCCAGAATTCACACTATACTCAGTGGGGTTGATTTGTCTGACACCTTGGGGTAAAGAATGTGTCTGATGGTCTGATAGTCTCATGGTCACTACACATGCATGTACATGTATAGTACCGGTACATACTAGCCCAGGTGGACTCCCTTTCCTCCCTAAGTAACGGAGGGAGTCCAGGGTATGAAGTGCTCAAAACCGGGCGAAAAAAATTATGACCAATATTTTCAATATTTTTACCTTGTTGGAGAAGCCAATTTTTACATCGTAGTATTCTATGTGTCCTTATCTATTGGGCCGCTGGGTTCAGGAATTCCATATGCGATGCTGACCGACCTTAATCAGGAAAATAAACTCTAAAGCAACGTTAAACTTGTACGTGTTTGTAGACTCTTTTCATCAGTTTCTCACCGCCGAGTCTATTCTAGTCGTACATGACGTACGTCCGTGCAGCGTGTAGTCTGGTTCCCTAGACCTGACAATTATTCTCGGCGCTCATATCACGTCTGGTCTGGGAGCCAGACTATGCAGCGTGAATATGCAGTGCACACGCGCGATTTGCTTAGTAACTATCCTCATACGCACGCGCACTTACATGTACTTGAAGGCGCAGTCGCTAATCTAATGACTGAGCGTGTTTTCGCGCCAGTTACCAGAAACACGTTTCGGCTTTGGTCATTGGTTGAGCGTTTTTGTGACATCGGTTGGCTGGAGTGACGTCACGGTTCCAACAAAAACTAAACAAATGAGGGCGCTAGCGTGCGTGCGCGCTTTCGTACGCACGTACATTGTACATGACGTACGACTCTGGGAATAAACTGATGAAAAGAGACTACAAACACGTACAAGTTTAACGCTGCTTTAGAGTTTTTTTTCCTGATAAATGTCAATCAGCATCATACATGTGTACATGTATATGGAATTCCTGAACCCAGCGGCCCAATAGGTAAGGACACATAGAAAATGTAGGCGTGAAATAAGCTTCTGTAACAAGGTAAAACGTAACAAAAATCTGGTCCAAATTTTGGGTGGTCTTATGTAGAGAATTCTCATCCTGGACGTTAGTCGTAATGCAATGAAGACTTCGTCCAACCTGGGCTACGGTACATACATGTACACCTGTATACGTATGTATACTGGTACAGCTTTATGAATGGGCAAAATACATGTATGCTCCCTGAAATACATGTATACAAATGTATCAAGATTTTGTCCAGGAGTCCATCATGTATATTTTCCGCACACAGACTTGTGATAGATACCGTATCTATCACAAATTTGTGTGCAGAAAATATTCTGAATATTAATGTACATGTACATGTGTACGTACTGTAATATAATGTTTAATTTGTACATGGGTCTTTCTATAAATTTGGGGTCCACTTTTATTTTGTCCCTGTTACATACGTGTACTTCTAATATCTACGATTGTATAATTCTGATGCACTCAGTAATTCTGATGGCGTGATGCACAAATTAGTCGTCCTCCAAGAGTGATTATAGCAAACTACCTACTCAACAAAAAGAAAATCCTTTGAATTCATTCTTCTTGAATGGCAAATTACAAAGTTCCAGAGTAACAGGGACAGGAAAAATGTCACACTTGGGGCTCTAAATTCAATGTTACTTGTAACACATGTAACAAAAATCTACAATACATGTACCGGTACATGTACATGTACACGTTTGGAATAAATTCAAATTGTTTTGAACTTTAACTGACATGGCATGTCATTCTGACAATTTATGGTCGAGGCTGTCATAACACCCGATACACGTGTAACACCCAAAAGGCTGTATATTACACACAATTTTATTCCAATATTTCACAGTACCCACTTGGTTTTATGTGGTGTTACATTAATTCATGAAAAGGATGTGTGGCCAACTGGCAACTGTTTTCCATCCCTCATCACCGTGCCCTTAATAATCGCTAAACCGAGGTAGTCCAGCATCCATCAATAACCAATGAGGCGGCACAAACTGAAATCCGCTCCAGACGTCACCCTCCCTCAACTACCTCTCCCCCCCCCCCAGCTTTCGGTCTATGTCCGGGAAGCAAGCATGCAGCGGCAAAAGTCAACAAGGAGCGAGGGCTTTCCCTTAACAGCCGAGTGATGGGTAAAGTGTCAGCTGATGAAGATGCAAAGGGGGCAAAGATGGAGCGAGGTAGATAACAACCATAAATTAGATGGATGGTGAGTTTTCCCCTGCCCAAAAAGTTACATATTTGACTCCTGGGCATACACGTGTGTATGTCTTCAGGTCTTTTTCCTGATGAATATGTACATAAAAAACCTGTCTGTTTTCCTTCCTCCATGCTTCAAACGACAATTGTTTATTCATGCGATGGTATTAGATTCTGAAACTGAACATATCCTCTTGGAAACTGTCCAATTTTGTCTGTGACATTGATTCAGGTTTCTCTTCCCGTTTCTTTCAATTCTTTTAAAAGAACACACACTAGTCACACAGAATAATTTGTACAATGTGTTTTGTTAGTGTTTGTTCATTCCTTCTTCCTTTCAAACTGGAGATTACTTGCTTTGTAGAGGTGTTCTTATTTGGTACAACTACAAGTTTACTTTATGTTGTACACAATGTTGGTGTAAATTAGTGCGTAGTTCCTTCTAAAAAGTTAGTGTGTACAGTTTAATACATACATGTACATCATAATAATGATTCATTATAGCGCGAATATCAACCAAACAGGTTTTGACACTTGAACATGTTAATTCACAGCCTGTCATTGAGTGTGGTTTGATACAGGCACCATGGGGCTGTCATTGTGTCAACCGGGTCAAAGGTCATGACCTTGCTGCCCTGGCCATCTCTCCTTACAATTAGCAAGAAATGCAACCCAGGCAGTTACATGTATATTTACAGGATGAGTCAAAAAGAAAGTGACTGAAAAAGAACAAATATTAAAAAAAATATATGGCACTCCCCATTTCATAAAAATAACACAGGGATAAAGTACATGTTATTGACTAGTAACTGTGAAAATTTCACGTACATGTGTAGTTTGCATAAATATTCCCAAGTTATGTCTGTTTAAAAACAAAAAAATCCCCAAATCCAGCTGTCCACCACTGATCATTTTTCCGTTCTACGAACCGATGAATACCCATTAAATACAATGAAACATGGACGTTTTCCCACCTCCATGAATGGACGAAAACTTGCAAAGAAATATAGACAAAAATCGCCATCAACATTTCAGGGGAAAAAAAGAGTTGACTTGTTCCTCATATTCAAATCACAGAATTTTACAGTAAGAATAATGTTTCATTCTTGACACAAATGATTAAAATCTCATATTTGTAACTCACTCGGCACAATAGCTTCCAATGGCATTCCATGGACAGCTATAAAAAAAAGGGTTCTTTTAGTAAAACATGCATAACTTCTGATAGCATGGATCAATTCCAGTAATTATTTTTCTTCAGATGAGTGGAAGAACATGCTCTATTAAGACATACTTCATTGGTGTATCAAATTTGATTGCTTTGTAAGAAAAAACAAATCATGAATTCAGGTCACTTCCTTTTTGACTCGCCCTGCACATACAAATTTTCTGACGATAACGTTTCACAAAAAATGGTAGCATGAGAGTTGTTGACTACATACGGTGTTAAAAAAAAACAACCAAAAATGAAAACAGCAACAAAAAACAAACAAAACAAAACAAAACAATTAAAATACAAGCTTGAAACATGGAGGAAGCCGCCATGAGTTTAAATTTAAGAAGAAATAAGATCCATTGAAAACATCAGGATACATGTACGTTTGCAGATGATTGAACTGGAGTCTTGTATTTTGGCCAGCAAATCTTTAATGTGAAACAAAAAAAGTCTGTTGAATACTTGTTTGTAGCATATCTAATCCTACTGTATAATGTTTCCATCAAAACAACTAGTGATTGAAGTACTCTGTGTATAGTCCCTTGTATTTTGAGTTCATCTCAACATGTATCTGATACATTTGGCTGGGACCCAATAAGGAAGACGGTGTGATGTGTCCTGATTTATGTCCAGCCAAGAATGCCAACCAAGCAGCTGTTCCTGTAACTCAGGATTCATACTTAGACATGAACTTAAAGATATAGTCCATCATTTGTAATTTGTGCATTTTGTTCGTTTGAAGCAACAAAAGTGTTCAAAATCTAATGAAGGATACTGAACAACTAACCTGATGAAGTTTCAGCTCAGCTTTAGCTGTATATTCCGAGAAAAACAGCATTCTAGGATCTCAATTTCAAATCAAAAGTTGCTGAATCATGTTTTGAATTGGGCCTGAATTCAGTGTCCGAGACACGTTCTCACTGAGCCGATTGCAGCTATACGCGATGTCGCGCACTGATCCGACAAATTATAGCAACCGCGCGCGCGTGCGTCGTGCCAATGCTTGCGCGCGCTTCACCGAATAACAAAACGAACTACTAATTTAAATTTTCCTACGGTGCGTCTTTAGACGCACCGTTGGAAAGGGTCTTCTTTCATTGATTACTTCAAAATGACAGCTTGCCAGAAAGAATAATTTCACAGGGAGTTTAGTCCTCTTACTATCTTTCAACCAAGTATGTTTTTCAACAATAATTACGCCAGTTACTTTTCGGATTGCTGCAAATGATGGACTATAGCTTTAAGTTCCTTGTCTTTACACCATTGATACAAAAAATGCTACTGTTGATACGTGTGTACACATATCTGTACTTAAATTAAGTTTCCTATTGGTTTTAATAACAGGATACATGTAATGTATACATGTACATGTAATGTATACATGTATAGATATCTTCAAACTACTGTAATTATATCCGTTGATTCCTCATGCCAAATGTATTTTATTCTACATGTACATGTATAGCTGAAGAGTGATACTTTACACCATGTACATGTTCTTTCTTTAGAGATAATGCAGCTCTGAATTTTTGTTCTGATTTTTCGGTCTTAATTTTATTAAATTTTTAAAAATTGTGTTGGTATAAAACGTACACATGCACATGTATACATACGTGTACTGTATACAGTAAAGTAAATTATTTTATGTACATAAAAGCATAAGTAATTATGTATAATGCATAAAAGTGTCGTTAATGTGAACTTGATCATGAATATATGCTCAAGTTAATGTGAGCTTTTTATCATATCCAACATGTATTATCTAACAAATGAGTCATTCATGTTCATTAATGTACTAATAACCATCAAATTCATGTACATGTACATGTACCGGTACATGTAAATTTACATTGACATACATGTTACATAAAAAAAGACAGGACATACAATGTACATGCACATGTATGTTTCTTGAATGAATCTCAAAAAATTGATCAGACTGCACCCAGGTTATCAAACTTTTCTGTTTCCCAACTGTACAACACACATTATACATGAACAATAATACCAGCAACCCTGACATGCCAGAGAATTGGTGCCTTGAATGGCCAGTCCACCAAGTCTCCTTTAGGGATTACGTAAAGCCCCCTTTTGTTCAAAATCAGATTGCTGAACAAGGGAAGGATATTGAGTTAACACACATGTAAAAACTCGTTCTGACTGGCTGAGCACACAATTCTGTCTGGGCTTGGACAAAAGCCTAAAAGTGGATACTGGACATTCCAAATGGATTTATCCTCGGCCCAGAGAAACAAATGCCATTATTGGTGGACTTGTAATGTGTTCCATTTTGAAATTCAGTATTCATACAACCATTACCAATTCAAGTTTGTGAACGTAAATATTTTGCGTGTTCCCTAAACTTGTACAGTGTGTAATCGTACGTTGTATACTTGCTTTATTTTCATTGGAATTTAATCAAATTCACTGACAACTCTTTTAAATTTTTTTTGTGTTGGATACTTATGACGACAACAATTTTCAATACATATTTTATACCATATTGCCTTTGAAATTTAATAAAATTCCCCGTAAATTCCCTGACAATTTTTTTTCTTTCTTTCTTTCCCTGTTGTATACCGGTGAAGGTGTGCTTTTTGTTTGCTTGCATGCAAATTTTACTGACAATTTTCTCAAATGCGAGTGCTGATAACATTAACATGTACTGGTGCAGTATGTAGTGGACACAATGAATGATAACTTTTGATGGCTTTTGTTTTACCCTAGACAACCATGGTGTGCATGTACTGTATTAGGGTGACATGGGTGGCTTGTACGTAAAGTGCTCGCCTCTCACCAAGGTGACCACGGTTTGAATCCTGGCCGCGGATCACATGTGAGTAGAGTTGTGCGTTGGTTGTCTCCTGTGCCATGAGGGTTTTTCTCCGGGCCCTCCGGTTTTCCTCCCTCCGGAAAAATCAAACACTTTCGATCTCAGGCTGTGCTCCGTGGTCATGTATGGGTCGATGTGACCGGCAGCCATAGGCGCCTTCACGTGCCAGCGGCCCGACCACGTTGTAGCCACGTCCCTCGCAATTCAGCATACCAGCTGCGAGTAAGGATGATTAGCCTCCCAAATTATTATTACATGTTGTGGTGATTTTCAAGTTTAAAAGAAACCCCAAAACCCAACAATCCTGTTCTGCAGTGAAGTACATACCGGTAATTGTATTGAAACTCTCCCCCAAATCAAGAATTTTGCCCCCTCTGCAGGACGTCTAGGCTTGGCCTTCCTTGGCAGTCCATACCCTGGGGGTCCTTGAAGAGTGATTATTGTCCCTTCAGTAAAGGGTTATTGGTCCCTGCATTTTTTCGTTTTGGGGATCGTCAGCCATGCAGATAATGCACCGGGCACTGTACTTGTATAACAAATCGGCCTTTCACAATATTGCGATTTTTAACCGTATGTGACCTTCACAGTAGCATATTACGGTATGAGTAAATCCTGCTCTTTGGAAGTTTGGTCTGGGCGTGATTTGAAAAGAACTCCACTGAAGCAGAGATCCCTCCGACAGCTTCAGTCTGACTCCAGATTAATCTTAATTTTACTATCAATTCATTAAAAAAAAGTTGTACAATGTATTTTGTATTGGACTTTTTTTGGTAAAACTAATGGAGACTGTCTTCTCGCTGTAATTTTGTACAAAATTACGTCCAATGCGAAGGCAGCTAAAGTCCATGATTTCTAGTCCAAGTTAATTCACCCACACATGCTGTTTCTGTTCTACTATAACCTTTTGAGAGGAGTTTGGCTATACTTCCATATTGGGGTGGGCCAATTTTACTTGAGTTTAGAAGGAAAAAAAAGACTAAAGCTAAAGTAGATAAAAATGATTCTAGAGTTTTTATTCAGATATCCGGAAAAAAAATAATTAAAAGCCATGTCAATATTGGCAGCCATTTGGATACTCGCACAAATAAATAAGTACATATCCTACGCTAGTTCAAGTTGATTACTTAAGTCAACCTTATTTGAACAGGTTTTTCCCCTTATTTTTAGAGAAACCGGTAGGACAACTGACCAGGTACATCATAATTATTTTAAGTTTGAACAAAGAAATTGACTGGAGCAGGGTTTGAATCTGCGACCTCCGGATTACCGTTCCAGTGCTCTACCAACTGGGCTAGCCAGCCCTATGTTGGCCCTTCCCCATTTTGTCAATGTCTTTGTTCAAGGGGCGCAAGTCGGAAGCCATAAATCAGCAGACATGCCACGTGTCCAGGGATCACGCCCGAAGTTGTGATGCTACATGTAACAACATTAGCAATGTCACAAATTAGCAAACGGGGATCACTCAGAGAGGATACGGATGATACTGAATCTCGACAGTTTCCCTAAAGTTGTGGTTTACATGATGATACTTGTCGTGATTTTGAGTTGAATAAAAGTGACTTCTGTCTTGACACAGTGAAATTTGACTTGCCCTGGGAAAAGATGTTCACCTTTGAAATGACTTGAAGATAATTTAATATAAACTCTGCTACACCCCCTCCCGGAAAACAAAGAAGTTAGTTTTTGAAGAACAGTGACATAAACCTTCAGCATTTTTAACTCCTTGTTTTCTTGTATAGTTGTCACTGAACATTTCTTATCAAAAACACATATTTTACTTGGGACTCAAGCTCCGTAGTTTGACCAGGGTTGTAGGCTTACTCCACCCTGGCTGGGCATGCCAAATTTATTGGGCATCTCAAATTCTTTAAGGTCATGTACCGGTACCCTCAGGCTAAATAAGGGGATCCATTGCTGATTGATGATGAGGAGTTGGGTACCATACCAAAGGGCTCCGATTGCTGTGTCCTGGTCTGAACCCAGAAGTGATCAGCATGTGACCTTGTGTGAACTTTTGCCAATAAAGGGATTTTTGAAGTGAAACTTTTTGCTTGCTTGTGTAAAATCATTGAAGTGGGTGTTTCTAGTTACACGTAGAGTTTATTTGCAGCCTGTACATGTACATGAACATTGTATGGTGTACTAGCTCATGTATTCACTAAAATAATGTAGAGTGAAAAATCCCTTCAAACTTTTAAGTCATGTACAATGTTTTGACATGGTGTAACTGCATGATACATGTTACATGTAGTATGTACATGTACAGTAGCTCTATGGTTACATGTATGTAGCTACAGGGGTAATGAACATTGGTTGCACAGCTTTGTGTACACGTACTGGTACATGGGTATTGACATACTATGTACAATGTACATGTTCACACCACACTTGTGTATGATGCAAAGCAGGTTCGGGTGAGGACAATTAGTCGACTAGTGGTTGATTCGTGACATACAACATGTACCGGTACATATAACTTAAGCCTGCGCACTTAAAGCAACATGCGAATGCCTCTAGTCAAACAATTAATGGTCAAAACGTCATCACAAAATGTCTGGGTCCTGGCTTCCTGTTGTGCTTTATGATGCGCAGGGCTAATGGTAACCAGTGATGGAACTGTGCCCCATGCTTCGGTTCCAAATAGTCGACTAGTCCAACCATTCTTCGTTCGCGCGAAGTCAGTTAAACTATTGTTAAAGGTATAGTCCATCATTTGTAATTTGTGCATTCTGTTCATTTGAAGCAACAAAAGATTTCACAATCTAAAGAAGGATGCTAAACAACTAACCTGATGAAGTTTCAGCTCAGCTTCAGCTTTATATTTTGAGAAAATCAACATTCTACGTTCTCGATTTCAAATCAAAAGTTGCTGAATCATGTTTTGAATTGGGCCTGAATTCAGCGTCCGAGACACGTTCTCACTGAGCCGATTGCAGCTACGCGATGTCGCGCACCGATGCGACGAATTATAGCAACTGCGCGTGTGCGTCATGTCAACGCCAGCGCGCGCTTCGCTGAATTAACAAAGAACTACTAAGGCCTTTTTTCGTTGATTTCTTCATAATGACAGCATGCCAGAAAGAATAATTTCACAGGGAGTTTAGTTCCCTTACTACCGGTATCTTTCAACCAAGTATGTTTTTCCACAATAATTACGTCAGTTACTTTTTGGATAGCTACAAATAATGGACTATAGCTTTAACTACAGTTTGCACCCAAAGTTCTTCACATTTGTATACAGTTATGTGCAAACGTGTACCAATCAGTGGAGCTCATTCTGATTTCTGTACAAATTGCACATATGTACTGGTTCTATGTAACTTACCCTTCTGCTGAAAACAATACATGTGTATACAATGTATGCAAGTAATGAAAAATGTCCGGGATTGATTTTGTTGTTGAGAGTATTGAAATACCATCACAGTCAACTGATTACATGTAACCTCAATGAACCACGTCCAGTCCTTTGATGGGCATGCACTGTTGCGTATTGTTTCCTTTCATTGGATCGGGAAACCATTCAGGAAATTATTACCAGTTCCATCAGCAGTGAGCGAGCATTGTACACATCCGTGTCCACATTTGTCCCTGTAATGTAATGAAGAACAACTACACGTACAGTATCTGAACACTGAGAATTATATGGTTTCAACTCTATGGAGCTATGAAAACAGATGGTACAAAATGTTGCTTGAAAATGTCCATACATGTAGCTGTTCGGTGTCATTACACTTGCCTGCATGTGCAAGGATTTACATGTACATTGTACATGTACATGTACATGTACCTGTTGTTGTGGATTCAACCCCCACATGTGTACAGTGAACTTTTCCATTTGAGTTGAGCAAGTAAAAACAAGTCCAAACTTGTTTTAGGACAGTTAAACTTTTGGGGCACACTGAGGAATGCCTAGGCCCTCTCAAAAAGGAATGACACTTTTTTGTCACTGTTAGTTTCTAAAGCACTGTGAACAGTATAATGAGCATGAAAAACCAGCATCTAACGTTTGTCCATGGCTCTTTTGGACCAGAAATTCTGACTTATCGAATCCATGTTTCGTTGCTTCTATCTAGTTGGTGCAGCCGCCATGGAGGCAGACCCGGCCCACTGTCCATGCTGTCGGGAGGCGTACGACAAGAGTCGCAAGAGGAAACTGACCGACGCCTGCGGACATGCGCGATGCTACGCATGCATGTTCACCATTGAGTCCTGCCCTCTATGTTCTACACAGGGTTAGTATTGTAAAGGTCTTCAAGTTTATGTCCATACCCATCTTGTACTGTAGTACCAGTGCTGTTGGTCATACTGGAATATTCTTGAATCTGTGAAAATGTGTACTCTAAACCATTTACGTGGTAGAACAAACACAATGGGGTACACACAAGATTTTTGGTGACTTTTCTGATCTCCTTGCTTTGTATATAACATTTGGGTTGTTTGTTGTAGCCATATAATATTTATGTAGTACAATGTTTGTTATAACATCGCAGTACCGGTATTCTTTAACTTTTCCTCAGCTATTGAAATTTCCTCCTTTTTTTTGGGGGGGGGGGTGTAAGGTCCCAGTTGCATTAAGTAGCTCCATCCTACAATTCACAAAATACTACAAAACCAAAATTGGACTGATTTAGACCCTTACTATAAATGCATGCACCTCCCCTTAAACTTATCTGGAATTTTAAAATTGCTAGATTCTTAAAAAAGAGTCCCTAGTTGCTTTAAAGGCTTTGCCGTTCACTGACATATTTTTTATAATCACTGTTTACTCATTGTTGTCCCGATTGATTGTGAGAAAAAAATCACCCTCGTGGGACTCGAACCTATGACCTCCTGCTTACTAGTGCAGACTCAATCCTGCAAAATCCCCCAACTGCCTCCATGTAAAAATTGCATACAGCTTCAATTCTGCAAAATCCTTGGAGGGCTGACCACTGCCTCAATCCTGCAAAATCCTCAAGCAATCACTGTCAATATGTTGAGGCAGAGCCAGTGACATCCTGGAGCAGTGCTTTTCAAGTATAATATAGACGTAAATTTATGCACGGCTGAGTAAAAACAACACAAGGTCTGGCCCAATAACTTGACACAGGGCATCCTCCAAAATCAGCCACACATTTTTTGCCATATAGCCTCAATCCTGCAAAATCTTCCATTTTGCAAAGATGATTTTGTAGGATTGGTAAGGTTAGGGTTCGTAAACGAAATCGTGATTCCATATAAAATGTACTGGTACTGCATAGTAGCTAGGCCATCTATTTTAATGGCTGACTCATAAAACTAAACCATGCACAATGACTTTCCCAGGGGTTGCCACTCACTTCCCAGTATTCCTCCACTAAGTCAATTACCGGTTACTGTACTTTCCCAATTTTTTTTTTGTGTGCAACATACTTTTCTCCAAAAAAGAAAGAAAGAAAAAAGGCAGGTGTGCTAGGCCGATTCACAATCGAGGACAATTTAACCCCGAGCAGCGTGTGGACACAGCGGAGTGAATCAGCTCCTGTTTGACTCCCTGAAGGAGCCGAACATTATACCGCGCCCAGGACGACTAATCAAACAAATTAACGGTTGCAACGGCAGACACTAAGAGAGCATACGCGCAGAGAAAGAAAAAAAAAAAAAAAAAAAAATTGTGATGGAGAGATTAAATTGGAATTAAAAGGATTCAGTCTTTTGCATAGTAAAGTGGATCAAAATGTTTGCGTATAATATTGACATGTCGAATTAGAATCCTAGTCGAAACTGTCAGTTCTATAAAGCCATTTTGGGTAATTGAGATCTTTTTTCGATTCTCATCATTATCAATGAAAGGTAGGGCAGTAGTCCTTGTTACAACACTTACATGATTTGTATTTGGTTGGGTACATGTATAGATTCGTTGCACTGCAGCCATCTTTGAGGTGTGCGCTTTTGTTCAACAGGGATATGCACGAGTTCCTCTTGTGCATTCATTGTTACTAAATTAACCCTAACCCCCTTGGCCCTTTTTGCCAGGAACCATCGTCAATCCTCCAAAATTTTACAAAATTTTGCAACAACCCCTAAATCCTTCAAAGTTGTCAGACAGTCCTGCTTCTAAATGCATTCATCGTCAATCCTTCAATATCCTCCTCATCTCAAAATTTTGCACTCATGTTCAAATGAAGGATAACCAACGCCTCAATCCTTTAAAATCATCAGACAGTCCTGCCTCAAAATGCATTCATCTTCAATCCTCCAAAATCATCCTCATCTTCAAAAACCATTCATCCTCAATCCTCCAAAATGCTCATGTGCTTAAAACACCATTCATCCTCAATCCTCCAAAATCATCGTTTTTCTCAATCACCATTCACCCTCAATCCTCAAGAATCCTCCGAAACCGCAGTGAGGATTATGGAGGATTGAGGTGGGTTAGGGTTAACGTAACAACACACCGCGACGATGGCTGCTGAATGCAATCGGTATGTGAAGTCAAAGTATTGACCGATAAAAATGGAAGGTTTACACTTACAGGGATGCATGCCGGGGCTGAGTTTAGTTAATTGGAAACAAGATCACAAGTGTGCGGTTGCCAAACAGTTGAGAGTAATTACTGTCGCACAGCCCAAGTATTAACCCTAACCCCTTGAGCACTTTTACTAGAAAGTATATTGAGTCCTCCAAAATCCACCAATTTTGTCATGCAAAACAATGTTGGTGTTCTGAGTCCATCAGAATCCACCAGTGAGTCCATCAGAATCCACCAGTGTAGTACATACTTCGTACACATCAAACATGTACTATAGCCAAGGAGTTAAACTGTTGAGATCCTGAATCCATCAAAGTCCCCCAACTGCTCAATATGGAGGTACATGTACATGTATCCTGAATCCATCAAAATCCTGCAGAACCGCTAGGCTTACTGTCCTGAATCCATCAAAATCCCCAAACTTTTTCAATATGGAGCTATCCTGAATCCGTCAAAGTCCTCCTAAGCAGGGGTGTGGATTCTGATGGATTCAGGCACGTTAGGGTTACTACAGGAATGGCAGCATTTTGAAGAATTCATTTCAAGTCATAAGTTTGCTGTGCGTATTTTTCGTGAGCTGTGTCCTCAGTGTCCATCTTTGCAAACTATTCATTCATACATGCAGGCATGAGATTTCTCAGACGTTTGTCTGAAATCAGACTTTTTGAATCTGAGACAAAGACATTGTCAATATAGAAAGTAATGCATCTTTAAGACCTTCTACCCAATTTTCAGACCCTTTCAGATGACAACATCATCTCGAGATACATGTATGTAATTGTAAGAATGTATTGGCAATTATTATCTAGACATCAGAGTTCCGTGGGGAACAAAGTCTAATATTTACCCATCCTGAATTCACTTACAACGCACAGGTGCATTTATATTCAACCAAACATTTTGACACTTGTGAAGTGAATCAGATTGAAAGAACAAAATAAATCACGGCACTATTCAAAGCCCATGCACAAAGTGGGGTATGACTTGCCAGCCCGTCTTGAATTAATGAAATCATTCATCACTAGCATTAGTGCGAGATCACAATTTGTCTCTCGAATAAAGCCATTTTGGGGAGTGAAATGAGAGTGGCAAATCAGAGAGTGTGACTCACCAATATTCCACCCCAGGGCTGTGGGGAGGGGAAGGGGGAGGGAGGGGAGAAAGACGTATAGAGGTCTTCATTTTTTGCAAAGATTTGCTCTTTTTTTTTGTCTGTGTCTTCCCAGTCCCATTCTGTTTAGCGGGGCAGATAGGGGAAATATTTGGGGGAGTTGTGCCTTTGATGATTCAAGCATGAAATTTGGCACACAGTCAGAGTTGTATGTATGTCTTAAGAAAGATATTTGGCTATAGGGCCATCACGGATTCATCCTTTGAAAAAAATATAGGCAAAACAACCAGCAATTTTCAAAATATTAAAAATGGCTGCCATTGCTTGTTATTCTTACCTATATATTTTCAAAGGACAACTCTGCGATGGCCCTTTAGCAAAATATCTTTCTCATGACATACACTGACTGTGTGCCAAATTCCATGCATGTATCATCAAAGGCACAATCCCATCACCTACCGGGTACCGGTATCTGCCATTCTACATGGTTAGTCTGAGCATGGGTCTGATGCCACTGTATCAATCAGGTACATGTATGATATTTGTCAAGATTTTTCCTGATTTCATTATT
Organism: Patiria miniata; assembly: GCF_015706575.1. NCBI lineage: Eukaryota > Metazoa > Echinodermata > Asteroidea > Valvatida > Asterinidae > Patiria > Patiria miniata. The sequence goes on along the minus strand of NW_024037076.1, from coordinate 18,860,076 downwards.
TTCAGGCTATTAAAAGAATTCCTTTTGAAATTTGGAATCTCTGAGGTTTTACCTATGAAAGTACTTACAGAACAAAAGAAATGGGTATTGTAAGGGGTGCCGTTAGGCAAATTCAAACATACCACAGATCCTACTTGCTCTTGGGGCTCTCAGCAATCCTCAGACCCTCTGCCGATTATTTTTGCCCAATCTCACCCCTGATAAATCACACCACAATGTTGTATGATATGTGCTTTAAATTTCTCCCAGTTGTATTTTCCCCTGTTTTTTTTCTCTTTTTTTCTTTGGCTTCAGGCCTTTCTCACAATATGGCCCACGGGTTTTGTCAAGGATTTGAGAATTCTATTTTTGTAAAAGCCTTTAAAATGGGTTTGGATTATGTGTGATTTCCTGTGGTATTCTGAAGGTCAAATGGCAAACGTTTCCTTTTAACTTTTGACCCACTGGAGTAACTTCAGATGAAACTTGTCAAGATGCATCAATTTCTTAAATCTTAATGATCAATAAAAATACATACCGGTAGTCTGTATTGATATAAAGGTAAAGTGCATAGCGTTTGCAATTATTGTTCATTGTGAAATGGCCCATGGTGTTTTATGGGGAACTTAATATCTGAACACATAAATTTACTTACATAATATTGGTACTGAGAACAAAGAGCAACAGTTATCATGTTAAGACCATTATCATGTTGCGGACATTGTATTTTTTCCATTCAAATCAACGTAACCAAAGCGAGGCTGGAAGGAAAAATAAGGAACCAGACTATTTTCCCTTCCAGCCTCGCTTTGGTTACATTGATGATGGGAAAAAATCAAATGGCTGCAACATGATAATGGTATATGAACGACTGGGTGAACATACATATGTACCATAGAGCTATATCAAACTACCAGAGCGCTAACTCCTCATTCTTGCGTGCGGACGCTTTGAAGCCGCTCTGGGCGCAGACATTTTGAATTTATGTGCGTGTTTGTAGAACACAATCAAAATAGATGGATTGAATTTTAAAAGTGTACTCTAAATGCAACGCGCAAGTAGAAGATACGCAAACAACTTATGCGCATCATGACGGTTCAAAAAACGTCGCGGTGAAAAAGCATCTGCAGCGGAGGGACGCGCACACATTGCGATGTTTGCGTACAGCAAAATGAAACGCTCATTTGCTGATCGTGCATTTCGGTTTTGTGCGTATCAGCTTCGATGACGCACCGATATGGAATACAAACGCAGATATGCAAATAGCTGTATAAAAGCCATACAAAATTTCGAGTTGTCCGTAGGTTTTTACACAAACATGGATGCGCCCATCAGGCATTACTTTGTACATTGAGTTAGCGCTCTAGTAATTTAATATAGCTCTATGATATGTACAGAACTTTAATTAATGTAGATGTCTGAAAAACATGAATTCCAGTAGTGTTAAAACACTGTTCTCATGTGAGGACTACCGGTACCAACAAATTATATCTTCTAAATTTTGTTGAAATGACTGACATTGTTGGAATGTCTGAACTATATGTAAAACAAAAAGGGGGAAAAAAAAGACTTGTCTATTTGGTTCAGTTTCAAGTGCATCTGAACTCTTCATTCATTCCGACAGTGTTGGGTGTCGGCAGTAATTTGTCGGGTAATTCATCGAGTAATTCAATGAGGATACATATTGGGTCAAGACGGCTGAGTCATTCCGCCATTGATCGCCAGAAACATAACCCGGTCCATTATAACAGACAAGTGCTCACCTCGCCAAAAAGAAAGTATCATTTGTCAAAATAAAAAGGCCCTACACAATGAGCGATGACAAAATGCATTAATAATCATTCTTTTTTCGGTAGGTGAATTATGCCCATTGCTTTTTGAGCAGCAGTCGTTGCAAATCGGGCCCTTGATCTAGTTGGACAGTTGAGTCATAATTTACACAGTACGGTACGTGATTGCTGGAGTTAGATTTGGATGGTTAGATTTGATTGTGCGGGGAACACATCTCAATTTTAACCCTAACTGCCCTGAATCCTTTAAAATCCTCTTTGCCAAAGTGGAGGAATTTGGAGGATTGAGGTTACATGGCAAAAGTGCATTACTGATTTCGTAGGATGCACTTTGTCAAGGTCTTGGGCCGGACCTTGTGTTGTTTTTGCTCAGCCATGCATACATATAGGCCTGTATTATGCTTGGAATCCTCCGCACTGCTCCAGGATGCCACTGGCCAAGCCTCAACATATTGACAGTCACTGCCGCAGGATTTTGCAGGATTCAGGCAGTGGTCACACCACCACGGACCATATTCAAGAAATAATGGGGGAATTTGCAGGATTGAGGCTATATTTTTCCATGAGGCCAATTGAAGGATTTTGCCGGATTGAGGCTACATCCTAGCAAAAAGGCCTAGGGAGTTGGGGTTAAAGTTGCTCTACCCGTGCTCTTCAACATTTTTCAATTTTTTCCTCTTCTAATAGCTATCCCTAACCCTGTTCAATCCAACAGAATCTAATATTTTTCATACCTGCTGGGTCCTGTTGGATTGAGCAGTAAATATTCCTGTTGAAATTTGTTTGATTCAGCAGGCAACTGAAAACAATCTGTTAGGCACTGGTAAATGATGCCAAGTTGGTCTCTGTTGGATCCAGCAGCAAAGAGAAAAACAAGGCACAGTTAGATTCTATTGGATTGAGCATGCCAGTCATTTAATATTTTCAGGTATGCAACAGCTTGGAAAGTTGGATACTGTGGGACTGAGTTGTATTGAGCAGAAAACTCACATTAGTCACCATCGGACTCTATTGGATTTGGCAGGGTAGTCCTGGGGAACTACTAGGGGGTTAGAGTTAGCAAATTTTCAGTTTTCTCCTGACAAATTTTGAATTTGTATGTTAAATTAATTAATTAAACAGAAAAAAGCCCTATTTTTTTCTATTATGTTGGACATTTTCAATCCTCTGAAACTACACTTATATTTTGGGTTGGTTTTGCGCCCATACGGTAGCACACAAAAGAGATGCCTGAATTATTGTTGGTTTTGCAAGCAATTCAAAATTTGTAAAAAAAATTTTTCCATAACTAAAACCTGGGCGGATGTTTTTCATTTCAATGTCTCTTTCAAAAGTGAATAACAATTGTATTGCTAAAAAAAAAATCAAAACATTTTTTTTGGGTGTGTATCTTATTGCATGGGCAGAACAACTTTTAAGGGATTTTTGGTTTCTTCATATTGGATTCCAGAGTGCGAGTTGCATCATTTGTGGAAAGTCATAAAAACAATACTTTGCTTTTCAGCATGGTTTGATTGAAAGCAGATTGTTAAAAAAACACATAAATTACTGCATTGATTACAGGAACTGTACAATTCATAATATTTTCAGAAACATCGCTAAACATATATACTGCATGTGAAACCATCATACAGACAGTACATGTACATTGCAACTACATGTAGAATGAAACCATTTAAAGCAGGTTCTATTTTTAATCAACTGTTGTTCGTACAATGTATATCAGTTTCCATTTCAACATGGGCAGGAAGATGTGTTTTTCCTTTTTTAACCGAAAATGGAAACAAAATACCGGTATCAAAGTTGTCCTTAGTTTCACTCTAGTTATAGAATGCATGTGGATTCATTTACAGTGTACATTGTATGTAGAACAAGTTTTAGAGTGTTTAAGTAAATGACAAACATTGTTAACCCTAACAATCCCCATCCAGTCAAACTCCAACACCAGGGTTTGTTGGAATCTGTTAGAGTGAGTACTGTACTATGATTATTGCTTTACATGGGGTTAGGCATATCACTAATAATCAGAGTCCAACAGTTTTTGTGTGCAGTTTACCATATGGTGTTGAATTCTGCAAGAGTGAGGAAGGTAGTTAAAGTAGTTACAACACTTGTAATATACCGGTAATGGTACACACACACACATTGTAATTTACTTGCCATTTTTGCTGTGTTTTATGTCATCTTTATTTTCTCAGAAAAAGGTGGATAGAAACATTTTGAAAGCCTGAAACCTTTTTGTCTGTCTGTTCTGTTCTGTTTATTCCGCCTGAACCTTAATCCCCAACAATCCCCATCCAGTCAAATCCTACACCAGGGTTTGTTGGAATCTGTTGGAGTGAGTACTGCACTGGTGAACTGATTATGCTTTACATGGGGTTAGGCATACCACCATAATCAGAGTCCAACAGTTTGGGTGTAGAGTTTACCATTATGGTGTTGGATTTTGCAGGAGTGAGAAAGGTTCCTAGTAAATCACTCAACGGGGTTAGGGTTGATAAGGCCCCCCAAAAATAGTTCTGCTTCCGGTTTCCCTACCTACCCTATTCTGACAGCCCCTACTCTAACTTTTTTATTGGAAAATGAGAAAAAAACACCCAAAACCATCAATTTCTACCTTTTACCCATGACTACACACAGACCCCTCCATATGATCGTACACAAAACAAATTGGCAAAAAAAAAGTCCCTACCTACTGTACCTACCCTATTTTCAAATGCCATGTGATTATTTCCTTAGAATTGACGTTGTTCTATTGTTTTTGCATCAGTTTTACATTGTGATGGTCTTTGTGCTTTTACTTACATGTATTAATTTAACAGTTTTTCCCAGCATGAAATTTATTGTGCCTGTGTAAAATCGCAGTTTTGACATTTTTAAATTGTGAAGCATGTTGCATAGTGTGTTTATGTCATGGTGTACTTTTTGTTTTGTTTTTCCTGTTTTGCTGCTCGGTGTTTTGCTGCTCGGTGTTTGTGTGCGTGTGTGTAGAGTCCAACCTCCAGAATGGCGAGACGGACCCAGACAGGGGGCCACGCCGCAACAAACCCCCCACCCCGCCCCCAAAGCCTAAAAATAGAACGCCGCGGAATTCCTTGCATGCTGCCTCTCCTACCGCACCAACCGCCCCAACAGGTAATGTATAGTTACATAATGAAAGTGTGTGTTGCATGTTCCTAATTGCTTGTTTTGTAAATAGTAATCAGCCTTTCCATATTCACGTTTTCAGTCTGGTTTGTGTCCGTTACGTAGTAATTACGCAAGGCCTACAGTTTTCTAAACTACAGAGCGAGTCAAAAAGTGGAACCCAAACCCCCAAAACTATTTTTCATATTTAAAAAAATATGTAGCACCAAAAATAATAATGACTGGAAAGCCAATTTCATCAGCTGTATGCACTTTTAGATGAAAAATTACCGTAATTGCTTAATCCGTTCAAGGAATATCACCATTTAAACACAATGACCCTAAAACCTGTCTCGTCCAAAAATGCGATTTCAAAGAATCGTTGTCACAATTGTCTTTTATAAATCACATTGTTTGCCTAACCAGGGTTGTTAATAAAGATAATGCGTACTACAGTTGTTGAAACAAGTATTCTGTGTTGTTTTCTTTGTTGTTCCTAACAGTCAAAACACACAATGAAGTGTTTGTTTTTTTGACAAGACAGGTTTTAGGGTCATTTTGTTTAAATGGTGATATTCTTTGAACGGATTGAGCAATTTCAGTAATTTTTCATGGAAAAGTAGCTTATGAAATTGGCTTTCCAGTCATTATTATTTTTGGTGCTACATATTTTTTAAAATATGAAATATATTTTGGGGGGTTTTGGTTACACTTTCTTTGACTCACCCTGTACGTTACAGCGATGGAACGGATACAAAACTGAGTGGTGATGCACATGGAAAGGTGGCTGTAGATGTTTGAAATATTTTTCATCTTAAAATAAAAAGTCCTTCCGCATGTTTTTGTATACACTAAAAGAGAATTATACAAATTAAAAAAAAAAAAAAATACTTTGTCGAAACTGCCTCCTACTATAGAGTCTGATGGCAGTTAAATGAGCTTGATAATTACCAGTTTTAATAAAAGGCTCTCTGTTGTTGTTCTTTGGATTCCATTTGATTCGGCAGGCTCTTAAAAATTATTCCATTTTCTCAAATCCATTGGGATCATAAGATTCTCATGTTAGAATTGTATTCCCTAGTGTCTCTTTTTATTTTTCTTAAGAATGTCCATTGTCAAATTTATACATCGGAAGCAAAAAATTAATAAATATATGGGCTGTGTGCACAAGTAAGATTACTGCCAAGGCTATCCATAACTAACCTCATGTCAATATTTTTACACGAAAACCCAATTAAGATCCCCCGGAACAGGCATGCGACAATAGCGGTTTTATTGCGGCTCTGCTATTTGTGTATAATGTTTTTTCCTCTACACTCGGGCATTATAGTTTCCCGTTCAATATTTCCTGTCAAAACACAATCACGCTGGCGGATTTGTTTATTTTACAATACTGCCCCCGTGTCAAATTATGTAGAGGGAAGGGCATGCCGCAGGCTTTATTTATCTATAGGCTGCCCCTGTCACATGACCTCAAAGGAACAGCGTCGTCTCTTAATCACGCTGGGGGCTTTGAAAAAGAATTTCACTTGAATCGTAGAATTTACCTGTTTTGTGTTCTGGGGATCTCTCGCACATGATGAAGGAAAAGTACGGTCTATAATTCTTTTTCAATAATATGTCACAGTGCAGTATGAACGTACGTCATAACTCAATCCATAGGTACACAAAAGAGTGTTCGGTGATGCGGTTGTTCATTATATCAATTTTTTCACTTTGCGCGGTATAATTGTACATGTACATGTACATGGGTAAATAAAAGATGGGAGACAAAGTGGATATATTAACAATAGCTGAATGATTTGTGTACGTGTACATTGTGGGCGCTACTGTATCGCACATGTTTTAACCCTTAAAATGCCAAACCAAACAAAACCCAACAATCACCTTTTTTTCTGTTGGATCTTACTAACACTCCTGCTATCTGAACAGTCACAGGCAGTCAAAAAATCAATCCCCTTCCCCTTCCATGCCTTTTACACAGGCTAGAATACATGTATTTTAAACAAGCACTGTGACTAGTCAAATTCTGTCAACAGACAAAAGCAGACAAGTGGTAGGCACAGCTAGCTTATCAATCACCTGCAGTCAAAGCATAGCTGTATCAAGTTACATAAAACAGTCACAGCCAGTCAATCCTGCTTTATGTAGGCTGGGAGCTCTTAACTGTTGAAAACAGTGATTTTGACTGAAGGACAACTTGGCACAGAATGTACATGTATGTTTGCATAGGAGGGTTAATCTTAGAAGTTGAAAGACTGTTAGTTTTGGCTGTTGTATTTTGTGGGATTTTTTTTCAGCATGCTTCACACTTCACAACTTTCGGCTGTTGTCACAGACTGACGATGTAGAAAGGTTTCACAAAGGGGAAACTACCTGAAGTTTTGATATTTGTCGTTAAAAAAAGTCATTCATGCAGTAACATTTCAGTCGTTGTGTTGGCTACCGGTACATTTTTCGCCAGCTAGATTTTAACTTGTTGGAAACACCGAGAAGACTTACATTGTACAATATACATACATGTATGTATGTGGTCTGAAAAACATCATAGCGTTGCTGCCAGTTACCTCTGTATGGCACCTGTGAATTTCCACTTGTGGTTGGTTTGGTTGTTTACGGAGAGATATGAGTTTTGGAGGAGTAGCTTGACAGAAGCTGATCCCATGAACCGCGTGAAGTGTAGACCCGGACGATTTGTTATTGCTCCAGTGCAAGGGGGCAGAGTTGGCCCAACTGCTGGCAAAGGGTGCAGCGGTTTAAATCTCTTGCCTCTTACAGGTGTTTGTGCTTGGTTCAACTTACGGACATGTAAATGTAGGCCCAACTTCTGGGAGACTTTCAATGTTTTTAGCATTGGTTTGGACATGGAGGCTACACATTCCCCCATCTGGCTCCACTTTCTAAATCTTTCCATCATTTGACCAATGCCCTAACTCCCCCTCTTCCATGCATGGTTAAAATTTGTTTGTCTTGGCAGTTTAACCATACATGTCCACGTAAATCTAGCGAAAACGTCCCCACCTCACTACCCCCTTGGACCAATTTCCTTATTTCTATTCCATATTTTCCAGATTTTCTTGTAATAACTGTAACTTGAGATATTTAAATCCTTTTTGTTCCCGTTTTTTGCTTTTTCTGATTTCTTTATTTGTATGGCGTCCCAGATCTCTATTCCAACTTGCATGCCTGATTTCTCCGAGTGCAAAATGCAATGTTTGCTTTCCTTTTATTTCACCAATCACCTTTGTCTCCCATCCCTGGCTGCAGCCCCCGAAGTGAACGGCAACACACTGCCCAATTTCCCAGATATCGAGCCCCCACCCGCCCTCCCTAAGCCCGCCCCAGCACCGCAAGGGGCGACGGAAAGACCCCTCGAAAAGCCCGCGGATGTAACCAAAGCCGTCAATGTTGCACCGGAAAGCCAGTCAGAACAGCAGCTGAAAGGTACAACGGTTGACTAATACCAGTGTGCGGTTTTAGTACTAACATTAGAAATAGATTTGGAGCATGGTTGTGTGTACTTTCAGCTGGCGGTGAAAGGTGCCAACAATTGCTAAGCCCATGAAATCAGCATTAGGCAGATTTGCTGCAGTGATCTCTCGTGTGATGGAATAATCAGAGTTTTCTCACAATGGGCTGCATGCACAAGTACCCCCTCAACGGTATGAAAGGGAGAGTTGGGAGAGACCACTGAGACATGTGTGGACGCAATACAGTCGGTGCCTGACGCTCACGCGAAGATGCCATGGCTTTGTGCACATTCAGAATATATGTGAAATCAGTTGTGCGTACTTCGCGCTGTACGCGCATGAACCAGTTTTGGAGGCGGTGGGGTCCCATCTTCTGCGCTCTCAAAAGTGGTAAAAAACACCCTCTCTTGTTTGCGCATGGAGCCCATAAGATCTCAGGATGCTATGGTGGTCCTCAAGGGACATTACAGTTTTCCAATTTTTTTCACTTGAAAATTTTTTTTTTTCTTCAAAGCAAAAAATAATAATATAATAATAAATAACATAAAAATTGAAAATAACGAAAATGTTAAAATCACACTGCACAACATTTGGAAAAATACATGACAGCGCAAATAAAAGCTCACAACAATATTAAAGATGCATGTTCTATTCTCGAGACTTTTCATCTCGAAGAATAGGTTCCTTTTCTAAATTGCTATTTTTTTCTAGCAATATTAAAGTTATTCACTTTTGAATGAGACATCTGAACAAACATCGGCCCATGTTTCGTTATTGAATTATTACTTTACAAGTTCGAATTATTAGGTGCCAGACAATAACGACTTTCTTGCAGGGTAGGCTGGTTTCTGCCCCACAATCAGTATCAATAGTGTACAGACCGGGAGCCAGTCTGCTCGCAAAGTGTGTGCCCAAAAACCAAAAACCTTTTTTTTTCAGAGGGTTGTTGAAGAAACAGGTAATGCGACTTTTGTAGAATAAATGAAATTATGGTGACAATGGACTATTTGTGACACTGTTTCAGCAGTTATTGCTGTTGGTGCAATTGTGGAAATTGCTGCTGCAGCCATTTGACGATTAAAAAACGTGCAACCAAAACTGTACAGGGTGACCCCAAAAAAATGCAACTCTGAAACATTTGCATTTTTTTTGAAAACATGATCTGTGAATCTTTATGTTTTTAGATATATCAGAATAAAGCTGAGAGTTTTTTTCTTTCCAACACTGAACAAATCACAAAAACAGCACATTGGGTTGCTGAGAACATGCCAATTACATGTACATGTATGTAAAAGAAGTAATTTTTCATTCTCTGCAATGGTGCTTCAAACAGTAAAACATGTTACTAGTGTAAGCCCACTACGCAATTGTCTTTCATTTGTGCAATTTCTTCAATATTTTTCAATATTTTGACATATTTTATGATGCTGAAAAGGTTTAAAATTGGACCAAAAAGTATAAGATGCCTGTTCAGGTGCAAAATAAAAGGTATTTCCATCAAATTCATTTGTACTCTTGTCATATTATGTGCCGTGTTGTTTGTAAGGATTAGGACACAATGCATTTCATGCACAAATAGGTACAGTGTGGTAAAGTGTGTTTGAAAGAAAAAACTCTCAGCTTTAACTGTGGTAATGCCATTGGAATGGATCAAAAATGAGTCGTGTTACATAATTGGCATTTTCTCAGCAACCCAATGTGCTGTTTTCATGATTTTTTTTTCAGTAGCCTATTTGAAAGAAAAAAAACTCCCAGCTTTAATCTGATATCCGAAACATAAGCAATTCACAGATCACGTTTTTGAAATAAGGCAAATGTTTCAGGTTGCATTTTTTTTTAGGTCGCCCTGTGTAGTCTTTAATTCCACCCTGCCTTTCTTTTAGTGCAGTTAATAGTGATTGATTATGATTAATTAGAACTGCCAGTGATATACCGTAGCTGAAGCTGCACCACTCATATGCGCAACATGTAATGTACATTGTACATGTCTTCCCTAGCAAAGTACATACTGTATCTCTGTGTGTATAGCATCAATAACAGCTCACACTCACAGTTCATTGTACTATACATTATTCCGGTTTGCACAATGCCCACATGTACATTAACCACACAAACACACCGATACATCAAAATCAGGCACTGTATCTCATAAATTCTAACTCAGTGCATTCGCGCATGCCGACTCCGTTGAAACGTATCCCCATAAAAAAACACACACACATGCCCATATTGGGAATGGCGTGATCAGTCAGCACTGATTATCATCAATAACCTGTGGATAATTCTCCGATTGCGTCTCTTAGTCACCTTTCCCATAGCTCGTCTTGATTACCAGACGAGTGCCCCGGCCAAATATGCCGTCTCCTTTGACAAAAATCTCCTGGCTGCTGATTTAATTTTTCCACCACATCTCAAGTTTTTTCCTTTCATTCCTGTCTTTGGTATTTTTTTTTCGCAAGCCCTAATATTATTAGATTCACCCAGTTTAGATATTCTCCAGAGAACAAAAGGTTGGAAAGCCCTGAGGTGCTTCATACCAACGCTGTGAATGACTCATGCAGGGTGATCTGACTTTGGGGAAAGCTAATACCCTTTTTTGTGGTCTTTTCAACCATTTTTTTTTTCTTTTCGGGCCCAAAATATTCTGGTTTTGAACGTGGGGATGTCGGTCCATTACATGTGCTTAAAAGTAGAGTATATCATTTGTCATTTGTGCATTTTTTTCCTTTGAAGCAACAAAAGTGCTCAAAATGTAATAAAGAAGGGTGCTTAAAGGTATAGTCCATCATTTGTAATTTGTGCAATTTGTTCGTTTGAAGCAACAAAAGTGCTCAAAATCTAAAGAAGGGTGCTTAACAACTAACCTGATAAAGTTTCAGCTCAGCTTCAGCTGTATATTTTGAGAAAATCAACATTCTAGGATCTCGATCTCAAATCAAAAAGTTGCTGAATCATGTTTTTAATTGGGCCTGAATTCAGTGTCCGAGACACGTTCTCACTGAGCCGATTGCAGCTACGCGATGTCGCGCACCGATCCGACGAATTGTAGCAACTGCGCGCGTGTGTGCGTCGTGTCAACACTTGCGCGCGCCTCGCCGAATAAAAATACGAACTACTATCGGAAATTTCCAACGGTGCTTCTTAAGACGCACCGTTGGAAAGGCCTTCTTTCGTTGATTTCTTCAAAATGACAGCTTGCCAGAAAGAATAATTTCACAGGGAGATTAGTCCCCTTACTATCTTTCAACCAAGTATGTTTTTTTCACAATAATTACGCCAGTTACTTTTGGGATAGCTGCAAATGATGGACTCTGGCTTTAACAACTAACCTGATGAAGTTTTAGCTCAGTGAATGCTGTATATTCCGAGAAAATAATATTCTAGGATCTCGATTTCCATTCAAAAGTTGCCGAGTCATATTTTGAATTGCGCCCGAAAATCAGCGTCAGGGACATGTTCTCATTCAGCCAATTGCAGCTACGCGATGTCACGCACTGAACCGACGAATTATAGCAACCGCTGGCAGCGGCAACCCTGGATATGTTGCTGATCCTGGACCGCATGTTTCTTGAAAATGACAAGCATTTTTGCTTAGAAAATCTACAAATTACAGCCTGTCTCAAAAAAAATGGTACAATCAGAAAAAAAATTGGTTAAATATGAAATTTCAAAATAAATCATTCTTACTTGGCATAATATTAAACTTAAAGAACAAAGACTGGGCTTTCCAATAGTGTTTGTTTGATCTTATTTGCTTTTGTCAATTCAGAGATATAATCAATTTAGTGCGATACACCAAAATCGATTTTGTGCCACTTTTATGCATGGGCAGAGTTGTTTCGAGTACTGTGCCATGCTGTCTTGAAGTTGACAAAAGATTGCAACTTGGCAAAAGAAACAAACTCGATTTTTGTGTTCCGCAGTAAACTGGAGTTATCTCTGGATTGACAAAAGCAAATGAGATGAAACAAAAAGTATTGGAAAGCCTGGTCTTTTTTCTTTAATGTGATGCTCAAAACGACTTACTTATGTTGAGATTTAATATTGAAAAAAAAAAATTGTTTTTCGATTGTACCATTTTTTTTGGAGACAGGCTGTAGTAACAAAGCAGTCACTACCAGTTTATCCCTTGCAGTTCTTTCTCGTAATTTTCTCTTGAACACCAAAGGTACCTAAAAGTGAACAGGCACCGTAGTGTAGAGAAAGAAGAAACCTGTTTTGCCTGGTAACCTGTTTTTCCTATCATAAAGCAAAACATTCCTGTACGTATAATTCAGTTTGACAACATTAGCTCCAGAAAGGTTTCTATTATTTCGCTGATCAATGTTACTCTATGGCCAATTGTGACAGAGTTCCAACATGTGGCTTTTTAGCATTTTGTCCACAGCCACTGTGACAACAGGGGGCAACAAGAGCACACCCTGTGTAAACTCAATTTGTATCAAACATGCCTACATTGCACTGCAGGTTGTTTGCCAATTTACCATGCAATGGAACAGGATGTGACAGGTCTAATATGGGTTACATACTGTGTAGACCTTATTTATAGGAGAGGGCCAGATTTTGTTCTGCTTTCGAAATCAGGAGCTTGTGAAGGGAGGGTTTAGTAAAGGGTGTACCCTGCCAAACTTTTGTTTATTTGTTTTGGAGGCCCATGGCTGGTCAACATGAAGTTTGATGACCTACTACTTTTCGCTGATCCTTTTTACTTGAAAACATATCCGTGTGGGCTTCCAGGGAGTACTTGTATTTGTGTTCTTACCTTGTAAAATAGTGAAAATAACAAATACTATGTGATGCACTTTCGGCCAATCATGAGACAGAATCTGTGGATGTATAAGGTGAAGCGTATGCTGCACATTTCACTTTTCTTTCAAAAGTCAATGAACAATATTAACTACATGTACATGTACACAGCACACACGGCGTACTTGCACATTACATGTACAATGTACGTATGTGTACATAAAAGTACATTTTGCATGCATACATGGACATGTACATGTACATTTATATCATTACATTAAATTTGACACTTGATAAAAAAAGCAATAGATTGAGGGAAAAAAATCAAGATAAAGGATTTTTACATTGAGCCTTTTGGATTTCCAGTATCATCCTCCTCACATCCTTTCACTGTCATAGTTCCTAAGGCTAACCCTGGAAAATATTCCTCTAGTTTTTTTCCTCGTACTGCCTCTCTTGGGAACTCTCTACCTGAATCGTGCTTCCATTCTACCTTCAATCGTTCATAATTCAAGCGAAATGTGAATAGATAGCTTCTTTCACTATGACTTCTTTCTTTCTTTCCCTGTTCTGTCTAGTTTGTAGCCCACACCTTTGAGAGACCTTGGCCTTGTGCTTGGGTGATATCCATTAAAAAAAATTACTGTAAACGGACATGTGTAATTTGGAGCAGCACATCCCACAAAATTGCAGAGCATTCATTTTGAATTTCATGTATGTACCGGTAGTTCACTTATTGCAAATGAGATACATGTGCATGTTCATTACATTGCATTCAAGTCCAGTTTAGCGAGCCGGCCCAATGATTAATGAATGCATATTTGAAGGTTGGCAATGAAATGCCTCCACATCAATCATCCACCAGGAATCTCTCCAATAAAAAGCTGCAGGCTCTCATTTGCTTGAAGCGTTCATCTCCTTTGACATTTTTTGTTTAACAGGGCTGGGTTGACTCTTGTATGCCACCACACTAAAGAATGTCCGTTCTCGCCCCTGTCATTTGCCATAAAATTATCAAGTACACACAGTTAATATTACATTTGGGAAGGTTGTGTGAGAAGGTGGGTTGTTCACAAGTCGTGTATAATTGGATGGAAATTCGGAATCTCAACGTGATTCAGGAGCTGCTCTTCAAACAGCGATTGCGGAGATTTATTAAATTTCTCTTCATTTTCTGTTGAACCCCCCCCCCCAACAAGATCTCTCAGTTGGCATATAGAGCCTACATGTAAGTCAGCAAATAAAGCCACAGGGGTGGGGGGGGGGGTTGATACCCAACATTAATTGTTGTTGGTAAAATCGTCGTCCTGTTGGTAAAATTGTGTGTCTATCGGCAAATATGCCAGAACGGATATAATCGCTATATTGTCCAAGATTGTCTGCTTTGAACAGCGCTCCCAATATTAAGATGGTGTCCAGCCCCCTCCTACCCCCTCAACATACACTTGTCCCACAATGTTGAATATTCATGAGCATTCTTTTGTTGTGGTATGGTCAGATTTATATGCTGCTTTACCGATATCTTTCCATAGCTATCCCTAACAGTCCTGAATCCTCCAAATTCAATACGATTTTGCACACCCCCTAGGGAGTTAGGGTTAAGTGAGCGTTATTTTTTTTGCAAGTTAAACTCATCATATACAAGTACAAATGTACATGTTTCTATACATTTGTACACCTATGATACCTTTAAATGTGTAACATTTAAACAGCCAAACAGTGTAAACATGTCTAGAAATAAACATGTTTATCAACTGAACATGTATCTGTTGGATTGTTTTCTTTGCTTAAACGTTTTGTTTTTGTCACTCCAGCGATTCTGACATTGATCTCGACCGTTAGACAGTTGCATGTGAGCTCTGACAGAAACTGATACTCGGAGGTTTACTGAGCGCGCCCATCAGACAGCACATTAAGCCTCAGCACACCTCACTGTGTGGAGACAGTCTCCGAAAAAAAAATATATATCCTGTTCACCAAATACCAATTTAAGGTGGTAATCCTGATGATTAAGACACTGATCCCTGTATACCGGTACCTGCGTCCCGAGAAATGTTGATGAATATCATGTGCGGCGTTCGGGATTCTGTTCGGTAGGATGCCCAAGGGCCTTTGAGTATTACTGAGCCGTGCTGTCCAACGTGGCATCAATACTGCCTGTGTTTTGAGCACGGAATCTCCCCAGAGGGTTCATGTTAGGAGAATACGGTACATCATCACTCAGGTTCAATTACTTTTATTGGGGGGCCCTTTTTAAAAATGTTTATTCTCGGCCTTTTTGTGTGTGTTACGAGGCCGTTGATGGAATGTGACGTGCGGCCGTAAAGACATGTTAATTTTTCGGATAGCTTGGGTGCGTGTGCTGAAATTTTTAACTGCAGTCATTGGACTTCGCTTGTTTTTATGATCTACCAGCATAGTGAGGGTTATCATCAATGGTCTTGCAGTTTTGATAATCAGATATGAAGGCTTAATAAGTCATATTTAGTTGCATGTGATTAGTGTGGATCATCGTATGCAGTATTACACAATATTACACGTTGGGTTAAGTTGCATCTTTTTTTTGGAATTTCTGAAACCACGCGGTACCGATCATGTTGGTCTTTTTCGCTACAGGAGTGTACATTTCTGTGGCTTAAATTTTCTCCAATTTCAGTCAGTTAATGAATCAAAATGAAAGAACATTTTGATGAGAGATATGCCAGCATTATTCAGGGCTGTCCCGATTTACCAAATATTAAATCATCAACCAAATATTCGAATACTTTTTTGCTGGTTTGAGTATTCGAAGAAAACAAAAATAAAATATGCACGTACACACTCGACTGAGATGTTATGTTAATCGAAAAGTTGCGGCACTTTATTGTCAGATGCCACTATTTTATCGACGGTAACTTTTTGTCGATGGTGGTTCATTGTTCTCATCTTTTTAGCAGGTTAAAACCTGTGACAGTTATAACATACTTAGTGCAAAACACTCCAGCAGCCAATAATATCGATCACCGCACGCATTTTTTAACCGGTGCGCTTTGCATGCAACTTTTGACTGGTGCGGCGCGAAGTTGCAGCTGGCGCGTGTAAAACTTGATCTGCGAGTTTTGAATATTCGAATATTTGGTCGAACTCAGTTTCGAATAATTGAATACTAAGTTATTCGGAAATGGACTGCCTCAGCATTATTGCCCATTGAGTGCGGGGAAATTGTCAACTTTTGAGTGTCATGCTGGTGGCCGAAAGTTGCTGTATCACATGACCGTTATCAGAAATATTCTTTTGTGGACCCCACCTTGTTTGTGATAGCGACATGCCACTGTACAAACTGACAGCCGTTGTACTCTTACGCACTTGCAATTATCATGATTCTTACGACAGGGAAACATATATTAGTACATGTACCGATACAGTTGCTATTCCCCTGTGAATCTTGATACTTGAAGGCATGTACATGTATGTAATCTCCACGAAGGAGAACATCTAATTGCACATGAGGCTGTGAGGCTAAATTTCAACGAAGAATTTACGAGAGTGGCTCACATCAATCCACACATCTGCCCGAGAAAACGTGCTCGAGTGTTCGTTGGCCGCATTTTCGGTGCACTCCGGTGTAATCCTATTCTCATGACTGATAAATCTTGCAGACGATATTCTGTAACGATACACCACGACGAAGGGCTTAACCCTAAAGGGGCCGGGTTATTTTGACCATCTCTCAGCCGGGGGGGGGCGGATTCCGCCCCCCCCTAAGATCTCGGTCATCGAGTGACGAAAATTTTTGAAACTCAGCACATGCATAGAGCAACTCTTCCTTAACATGCCCAAGAAATTTCATGACTATAGGTCAAAGGGTTTTGGAATTATGGCTAATTAATTATTCATATGTATGAATGGCAATTCTGCTCGGTGTACACGACATATATGCGAAAATTCAGTTTTCACGGCGCGTAGCGCCGGAAAATTTTTCGCTACGTGCCAACCCGTGGTCCGATTTTTATTTTTTTGGTATCAAAAGATGCGCAAAGCTCGAGGCTAAAAAGTCATAACAGCTCGGGTCGCGAAAAAATTTTTTTTAGAAGCTATCGCGGAAAATGTTGAGGGGGGGGGGCGGATTCCGCCCCCCCCGGCCCTTTTAGGGTTAAGAGATTTGGGCCATGTTTTTTTTACGAATAATATGTATGCTCTCAGTGTAAAAATGAATGCACGTGTTAGTTTGCAGATCTGGTAACTGTACAGGAACAACACACACATAACAGGAAATTAAGTGATTTTTCAGTTTGAACAAAAATTTTACTTGCCATGACATCATGCAAATATGTGTTTTTGTACTGCCTAAAAGATGAGGCTGAATTTTAAACCTTAGATCAATTTCAAACCTTAGGAGCGTATGTACCGGTACCAGTAAAATTTAGTGGGTTTAGTTTTAGGGCTGGATAGCTCAGGTGGTAGAGCACTGGAACGTTTCCGGAGTTCGCAGGTTCAAACCCAACTCCAGTCAATTTCTTTGTTCAACTATTCAAAAATTGTTATAATTCACCTAGTCAGTTTCCCTTTGTGGTTCGTTTGAAAGTTTGGTTTTTACATATTTGGAATTTGATGTTTTCAAAGTGTTTAAAATATTTTCAGTTGGAATTGGATGCAGTCAAAATGTGATGCTCGGAGCAAAAAAAAAGGGAAGTTACAGTTGTATGTGAATTCAATATTAGAAACTAGTCTTCTAGTTGTGACTTATATCCTGAGACTGTGAGATGTTGCATCAACATTGTGTTCAAGAAACAGAGACAAAGGTACGTGTACATGTACAGGTACATATTTGCAAATCCTGGGTCTGATACGATGGCTCTGCTAATAGGGAATTGCAGGGATGTGGTCGAGTCCATCACAAGTCCACCACAAGTCCGGTCACAAGTAAATCACAAGTCCAGTCACAAGTAACACTGGATGCATAACAACAAAGGAATGCCTTTGTCAAAGCTTATTTGAAAAGCATGTGAGTTGAATTGGGAATGGAGGACTTGTGATGGACTTGCAGGGACTTGTGATGGACTCGACAACACCCTGGAGAATTATGCACTTATGATCACCTCTCTGAGCTTACGGTGCTATCAGAGAAAATCTGATGCGTAAACTTTGTAAGAAAGCTGAAGTTCCTAGCTAGCCTGTGAAATACCGGTATGTAGGCTAACCATTACTCTAGCATCTTCTGCTGCCAAAAAAGTTTTGCTCACACTAAGCACAGACATCAGATGACAAATCTGCCAAGCCCCGCCCTAGGATGTTTGACCAATCACAGTGGTGATAAGTATCTAACATCATGTGTGCATGTAATGTCCAATGCTCTGTTATAATCTGATCTCAGACTGAATAAAACACAGACACGATTGCTGCTGTTCTGATGGAAAGGCACACGTGTTGTTCCCCACGTGCGCAAAAGCCAGGCCTTAATGGATCGGTCTACACTTCAGACCCTCTTTATTCACAGCTCTCAGTCGCCACCTCTTTCATTCTTAGCCTGCATGTTGTTTAAGTAGGACGGGAGACATAAAATCGTTTCTGAATGACACTCATCATGGCTGACAGGTGGTTTCCTCTCCTACCGCTGGGGACTCATAGGCGGTTCCTGTTGCTATCAGGGATACTGTCATGTGTGGTTAGGTGTAGGTACTAGACTTCGTCCACTGGGGACTCGTAGGCGGTTCCTGTTGCTATCAGGGGTACTGTCATGTGTGGTTAGGTGTAGGTACTAGACTTCGTCCACTGGGGACTCATAGGCGGTTCCTGTTGTTATCAGGGGTACTGTCGTGTGGTTAAGTGTAGGTATCAGACTCTGTCCACTGGCGGCTCATAGGTGGTTCCTGTTGCCATAATGGACACTGTCATGTGTGGTTAAGTGTAGGTGCCAGACTCCTTCCACTGGGGACTCGCGGGCGGTTCCTGTTGCATTCACCCGCACTGTCAAATGTGGTTACGTGTAGGTACCAGACTCCGTCCACTGGGGACTCATGGGCGGTTCCTGTTGCCATCAGGGGTACTGTCATGTGTGGTTAGGTGTAGGTACTAGACTCCGTCCACTGGGGACTAACAGGCAGTTCCTGTATCAGGGGTACTGTCATGTGTGGTTAGGTGTACATGTACCGGTAGGTACTAGACGCCGTCCACTGGGGACTCATAGGCGGTTCCTGTAAATCAGGACAGTACCCCTCTTAAAAATTTTCTCTTAAAAATTCCAATAGCAGATTGAGCAGATTCGACTTGAGTGATTACATGTACAGTACATAGAATTATTGGCATACTGGTTGTTCTCTGATGCAAATTCTATGACATACTGAAACACTACAGTGTTAAAGGGAAAATATAACATTTGCAAACATCAAAAAATAAAACTACCAAGTTTTTACGAAATACCTTGCAGGATGTTGGTAAATTTCAGTCTAAAGCATCCTGTAAAATTATGGCACCTGGTGTGAAGTCATTATCAACAAAATGATATTTTTGTATACATTTCCAACGGTGGTCGGCCGACCACCGTTGGAAAAACCTAACTATTTTTCAACTACTGCTCCAAATTTACCCTTTTTTTCAGTCGAAATTTTGTTTGCTATTGGTTGCATATTCATGAATGGGTGCAGGCCATCTAGACTGGTTCCCTTACCGTACAATTTCCCGGCATCTATAAATTGATCCATTTCATTTTCAGTGGAGTCAGGGAACCAGACTTCTTGAAAAGTTTTGTTTTTCTTGGTTTTTCCAACATTTTCGAACACAAAACTTCAAACATGTCAGTGTAACAAAAATTTGATCTATTATACTAACCCCTCAAATAGTTCATTTCTGAAAATTACAGCAAAAGCCAAAGATGTACATTCCCTTTAAGACTAGGGTATGCGGTCTACGTTAAGTACCGTAGTTCCCATGTTGAGATTACTTTGTCATGTATTTAATGCTGTTCTCTGTTAAAAGAAATCTGGAAAATACATGTAAATACATTGTGTACCCAACTCAGTTTTCTTAACAAAGAGCCATTAACTATTATGACTTTGATTCTCAATCGTGTCTCGTAGGCTTTCTTCAATCATTTTTTTATAGTCCCTACTGAAGCCTAGTCAATACATCTTTTATTATTTACATGTACAATACTTCACAACAAATCAAAGAGCTTTTTTTCGTGATCTCTACGCATTCAAAAATGAAAGTGCAGCTTGTTTAAATGTACATTCCTATGCCTCATTGAAAAATCCCTCGGGCGGTTTGTTTGCTCGTTGGATTTAGAAAAAAATTAACAATAACATTTTCTAAAAAGTCTCAGTGTGCGCTGAAATGATGACTCAGATATTTACTCAAGAGTACGGTGTAAAGTCCAAAAGTTAAAGGCGCGCACTTATTCATAAAGATAGCACAGAATCAAACGCACTTACACGTACATGAACAATGCACAAGGTTGTTTGAATTATTTGTCTGCATACCTTCGATGTTATCAATTGTTGGTACAATTTGATTACAAATTACTGTACATGTACATTTCTTCAGGTTGACTTTGGTTTATACATGGATATCATGTACATGTACATGAACCATACGTGTATTGCCTTGAACCTTTATGCTACGTAGGTTTCAGACCAGTAAATAAGCTGCCATAGACCCCAATGATTGATACCCCCACTTCTGAAATTCAGGATAAATAGTCACAGCTCTCCAAGGTGTTCGAGACACACATCAAATGAAAGCTTATTTCATTTTCTGTTCAATTTTTCTGGGGGTAATGCTATAGATGAATTTTGGGAGAAATTTTCATCCAAAGATGATCACCCCTAGTCCTAAAGCCCATTGCCCATTTGAAAAATGATGCCTTTAGCTTCATTGTAACATATGAGAGCATGTTTAGGGCCCAACTTCATCCAGTTTCACAGAAATACAAGCTCACACTCCTGTGCACAAATTCCACCTTTTTTTTTAACAAACCTCTCAACTTCATGGCCCACAAAATGCTCTAATAGCAGAGAATATGACGGCATGCAAATCGTGATTTGACCGGCGTACATACATGTACATGTACATTGTATGTAGGAAATTTTGGGCATATTTACTGGCCTGCAACCTTATAGAACAGTCAAAGTTGGAACATTGTCATTTTCAGCAACTTGCCTTGAAGACCTGGCCTGTCTAAACCAAATATGGCAGAGCTAGGGCTGTACATGTAACCCAAGTATGAAGGGAAAAAATTGTTAAAATAACATTCCATTTGCAGTTTGTACAAATGTATCAACGCACGACAATTTACTTGGAAAAAATCCACAAATGAATTTATCCCCAGAATTATAACAAGACTATAGTCAGGCATGCAACTTTTCCTCGGATCCGCTGATTTCCTCGTTTTTTATTTCTCATGAATGCCATTACAAATTGAAAAACACTGTACAAAGTCTTGTGTGGTTTGGAATTCCCCTTGTTTTTCTAAATTCCCAGTTGCATGCCTGTATAGTGGTCACATCATGAAAGTTGTCTCGTTGATTCTTTAAAAATTTCTAAAACAAACATTTGCCTGTGTTTTTCTAGATAGTGGATTATTCTTTGTGAAAATTGTAGACTACTTTTTGAAAGAAATTGCATATTGTTTGTGCTACATGTATGTTTATCACAGTAGCAGGAATGCTGAAGAAAAAACAGAAATAAAACAAGAAAAAAAAAAAAAAAATTCAAGGTCAATAATACATGTACAACTCTATAGAGTAGAGTCTCTTTGACAATTTTCTCATTTGTCACAAAAAAAAAGATAATTGCTGCCAGTTTCTATTAAAAATCTCCCCCGCGACAACGGAACACAATTCAAGTTGTGTATGCACATATACATGTACACCTACATGTACGTAGGTGTATTGTAATGGGAATTACTTGTTCGACCACGAAAGACAATTTGGAAACCCCGCTAGTTTAGAGATTTTTCCCCAATTTTTGGGATGGCCCGTTGACTACCATTGATTGTGTGCCCTGAAAGGGTATGACCCCAACCGCACAGATAGCCTGATTGACTGGCAGGAACGTGTGAATAATACGGGCTACAATGCGCAGGGATGTTATTGTGACAGTAACGGTCAGGGTCGGGATTCTGAATATTATCGGCTGGCCGTGCTTTCATTAGATGGCTCGCTGACAAGTTTTTTAATAAGCATCTTGTGGTTAACACCATGTGGAATCAATTGCTCTCAGAGTTTGTTGATGCTCTGAGGAAAAAAAAAAATTGTGTTCAATGAAATTAGCCAGAATGCGTAGCATCTGTGAAGACTTTGGCGTTGTCACTGGTGGGTGTAATTGAGTCTATTGCCTCGGTGCCTTTTGAATTTAAATCCTTTAGAATTTACAACGTTTAAAGTACATGAATTAACGGTTATCAACAGTTTGAACAGTTATGTCTCAAGTTGAACCAATGGGCGTTGAGAGCCAAGTGGGGTGAAGTGGCTTGCCCAAGGACACGAGATATTGCCAGCAGGTGGATTTGAACCCCTGACCCTCTGAGTCTGATCGTGAGACACAAACCCTAACCACTAGGCCAGTTGTAATGACTTCTGATGGTCACATGTGCTAGAGTATAACGTGAAAGGGATCAAGTTTCATGGGAGTCCAAATTTCATATAAAACCGGATTATTACATACATGTACATAGTGCACTAGCTCAAACAGCACACTTATAAAAGTAATTTTACTGTTTTCAAGACTTTTTGTTCAGACAGCTTCTGGATAGTTTTTTTATCGACCCTCTATCTTAACTGAATATCTGAACCATAGGTCAGAGGCTTAAGTGTTTGTGGAACGTTCAATAGCAGTTTACATTCAGTTTGACAGCTGCCCATACATTGTACAAACAGACTTTCATCCAAACTCAGCCGTTTTTATTTTTTTCTTAAAAAAAAACTCATTGTGCAAACTGCCAGGCATTCAGCCAGCCTGAGCACCATATCACAGTTTCGCAACATCAAAAACCAATCCAAGTCCTTCATTCCTAAAGTCCTTATTTTTTCCCCCAATTCCCCTAAGGCCGACCCTGTTATAGGTAATGGCCTTCTCGTTGTGTTGCTCCTCCGTTTTTTGTTCCTCTAGTAAAAAAAAAAAAAAAATGGCCCGGAAACCAGACAGATGCACTAATGAAAACCAATACAAGGAGCAGCTGTATAACTCATCTGACAAAAATCAAACAACAAAGCGATACTGGGGTACTTCTTTGTTGGCTGTTCCTTGTCACACGTAATTTTATTTCATTACATTTTTTTTTTTTTATTGCCGTGTGACGGTAACAAATACATGAACCTGTAGGGTATACAGTCACCGCCGATTGTAAACCACACATATATCTCTCTTTTGCTTATATTTTGATATTCAAGTTGAATTCCACCTCTAAATTTATGCTTATTTTAAATTTGGTAAGGTTTTCTTTTTAGGAGAATTACCACCAAAAAAATTAAATATATAACACGTTAATGTCCTTTTTTTTTCTTTGTAAAATCTTCACAAGCAATTAACTACCCTACTGTGAAGTAAAATACCTCATGAAAATATTCCTTACAGAAGTCATTCAAGCCAATTTGCCAATATGTACATTTGGTCGGTCATTTAGAGGCCAAGTCAATAAAAAAAAGTTATGAAAAGAAGTGATGGAATTTCTTTATTTGCCCTGGTTGAATTCCTGAATGCAAACAGTTTAGTTCCTCCCGGTCTCTCGGCCCATAAATAACAATTTTGAAGTTCGCTCTCCACAATTTGTTTTGATTATTCCCTCACCATCGCAGATTGATTTTTTTTTCTTCTTCTGACTCCACCTGAACAAATAAACACATCACAAGTCGACCAGCGCGCTTCATAACTCAGGCCTGGTTATTATTTTTTGACGTGTCAAAGGTCGTGGCGGTTGGGTCAAGTCAACTTTAGACTGAGCATGATCGGTGGACGAAATCCTATTATTGGCAGCCTGGAAAAGATGGAATTCTTGATTGGGTGTGTGTTTGTATGTATGGAGGATGATTCACAGTGGTTAGATACACATGATAAAAGATGCATGCCATTGAATTGCTTGGCATACCAGAAAAGCATTAGGGGCCCCCAACACATGAATGCAAATATTGATCTAGCAACGTCTCCCTCATTTAGGGGCATTAACGTGTGAGTGCCCATCACAGGCTCAATGCTTTTATCTACAAGACGGAACTGGGTTTTTTTCTACCCGAATGCATAAAGATACAATTTAATTGGGGGGGGGGGGGGGGTGAGACAAGCATGCACATTGTGTAGTCGGTGTAAGAAAAGAACAATGATAATCAATTAAATGTAGATTGAAAGAAGACATTGAAAGTAAAAATTGGATAAAGCAAGGCAAAGATGTTTAATCCCTTACTACCAAGTTAGCTTTATATGGAAAATTGAGATTTTATTAGTACCGGTACATGTACTGCTCTCAGAATTTTACAGTTACTTGTTGGCTTAATCCACACAAAAAAGAGATAAGACTTGAGAAAACTACAGCGTTCAAAAACTTACGTTACTTTTGGGGAGAAAAAGCCTTACATGTACATGTAAGGCAGGCAGGAAAAAAAACCGACTGACCAATTTATTTTGAGCTAATCAAATAAAGCCTTAAAACAAGAATCATGCCTGTATGTACGTAACTTAGAGATTGAAATTCAAAATTTGGAATAAAGAAAGATTGTTTATGGGTCATTCTGAATATTTAGGGTTCAAATTGCGACATTTTTTTCCTGTCCCTGTTACCTTGGTACACTGTAATTTGCCATTGAAATATCATTTATTAAGAATGACTACCAAGATGTTTTATTTGTTCGGTAGGTACAAATGTAGTTTTCTATTCATAATCACTCTTGGAGGATGACTGCATTAATTTAACCCTAACTCCCTACTGTCTTTTACTAAGTACTGGACCAAGTCCGCCAAAATCCATCAATCACACTGCTTCCAATGCATGCCTTGCTTTAGGCCTCCATGCCCAAGTCCATCATACTCCATCAATATTTAGTCAAACCAGGCCTGCAGGACCCCAAAAAGTCCCCCAAAATCCACCAAAATGGGGGGATGGGTTTTGATGGAGTTGAGGAGGTTAGGGTTAACCCTAACCCCCTAGGCCCTTGTTGCTTACAACCATCCTCAATCCTCCAAAATCCTCCAAAAATTTTCAACTCCGCCTAAATTTTTCAAAATTGTCAGACAGTCCTGCCTCAAAATGCATTCATCCTCAATCCTCCAAAATCCTCCTCATCCCAAAACTTTGCACTGGTGTTTAAATGAAGGATAACCAACGCCAAATCCTTCAAAATCATCAGACAGTCCTGCCTCAAAATGCATTCATCCTCAATCCTCCAAAATCCTCTTGTGCTTCATTCACCATTCATCCTCAATCCTCCAAAATCCTCATGTGCTTCAATCACCATTCATCCTCAATCCTCCAGAATCCTCATTTGATTCAATCACCATTCATCCTCAATCCTCTAGAATCCTCCAAAACCGCCAGGAGGATTTTGGAGGAGTGAGGTGGGTTAGGGTTAAGGAAAGTCAGAAGAATAAAGTCATAGATGTCAGATGTAACAGGGACGCAAAAAAGTGGACCCCAAATTTATAGAATGACGTACATGTACTTGTATACATAGACTTTGACTTACATGTATACTACTTCACATGAACATGTCGCAGTCATTTTGCAGTGATACATTTACTCACAAATTTTGAAAAACAGACACGTGCATGTGTGCTTAAAAGTGGGAAGGTGTCGGAGTGAATTTCTGACAAGTCCATTGTCCGGTAGACCGGATGTTAACAATAAACCGTGAAGACGTGACCTCATTTCAAAGTCATAAAGCTGTCACCAGATCGTGACAAAGCTGACGAAGAGCTGGAAGCTTCCCCCATAATGAATATCTGGAAACCATGGCAACTTTCCCGAAGCAATTGACCGCATTTTTCAAGATCGTGCAGCATTTGACGGTGTTGGCGCGGAGCCTCTTGACTGGATGTTTGACATAGATTGCCAAGTCACTATTGATTGGGACGATTTTTTGGCAATTTATTTTAAGGGTTATGTCGTGGGGTATCCGCAATATAAGGTTTCACTGCTAGCAGTTGTACAGCATGTGGTGAATGCGCTCTTCATATAAGACATCAACCGTGCATCCAGTTTTAATGGCTTAGTTATTAGGAAAAGCGTCGAGTCGCGGGCACCGTGATTGGCAGGTTTTTAAGTGTCGGTAAATTGCTTCCATTACACCTGCCAAGATATCTTTGGAAAAGTCTTGAGGACTTGCCAGCGCAGAGGTGAAGTGCACTTTAAGGGTCTTAGTAATAGTTCGTCAGCTTGATGTTACTGTCAGTCCCTTTGTCTGTCCATCTGCTTGCTTGTGTGGTTGATCACCTACAAGGCACATCATGTAAGGTGAATGAAATTGGTATTTCACCAGTTAGTATGTATCTATATAAATTAAATTTCTCCTTTGCATAGATATGTTTTTGAAAAATTAAGTTTTGGTTAATTAAGTTTTGAAGAATTAATGTGCTGAAGCATGTTCCTTTGTTTACATAACCAGCCTGCTGGGTGCTTTCCTGTGGTATGTATATCTACATGGGAATGTACATTGTACATGAACATGTACATGTACCTCACAGTACTATGTTGTTTTTGTATTTATTAATAATGTTTTATACACACCGTCCATACACATTGGTTGATGTTGACACGTTGTCCATTAGTTGCAGTGTACAGACGTATGCATTGCATGTTGGTCAGTTACTGGTGATCATAATTATGAGGCACATACATGTATGACTACATGTATGATGTAGGGGGAGTGTGGCCTAGTGGTTAGGGTTTGTGACTCATGATCAGAGGGTCAGGGGTTCAAGTCCAGCTGCTGGCAAGCCACTTCACCCTCACTTGCCTCTCTCCACCCAGGAGTAATCGGTACCAGCATTAGCTGCAGAGTAACCTGCGATGGACTAGCATCCCATCCAGGGGGAATAGAAATATTTGTTTCATGCCACTCAAACTGGAGATAAACGCTAGCCTGATGGGCCATATTGGCTCCCGGCAGACTTTACTTATAAGTACTTGTATAGGAGGTACATGTAGCAGAAGGAAATGCCCAAGGCATACATGTACATGTACGTGTGTACTTGACTGGACATGTACATGGTATAGTGGGCACTGCACGTATATACACTTGAAAAAGCAGCCCTGCTTTTTTTATGCCTGCTTTCTGTCAGATGGCAATCCATGTACATGAGTATACTCTACTGTTTTGAAAACCCTGAAGGCCTGCAGGGAACACAAACACGTTAAGCTACAAGTATTCTCTGAATTTTAAGAATCCTACAGTCCATTCCTATCAGCAGGAGAACACTAGGGAGGCCCTTTGACCAAACATACCAAGTACCGGTACATGTAATGCAGAGAATGGTAAAATAGTACATGAATGTGTGTAGTATGTATGATGTTAAGTTTTTTTTACACCATACGCAGCCAGACTGTTACCACAGTATATGCATGGTAAAGTTT
The DNA here is from genome assembly GCF_015706575.1 of Patiria miniata. Taxonomy (NCBI): domain Eukaryota; kingdom Metazoa; phylum Echinodermata; class Asteroidea; order Valvatida; family Asterinidae; genus Patiria; species Patiria miniata. Next base: position 18,832,429 of record NW_024037076.1, on the reverse strand, counting down.
TGGTCAATATCATTCTTATGGGCAAGTGTACTACATTGTATTACATTATATTTTTTCCCTGATGAATCCCAAAAACCACATTGTGATGGGACAGTTTTGGGCGGTATAGGGAGTAACAGGCAGGGTGCCTGGGTTTATTAGTCAGGGAAATGTTTTAGACGAATGGGAATAGATATTAAGCAGCCACTGGGTACATTTCAAATTCTTCTGTCGGTTACAATTTGTAAATCTGCCTGGCAATTTACAATGTACATGTATCATTCTTCACTAAACATAGATACATGTACTTATTGGTGGTTTCAAGGATTCATTTGTCATCATTGACAGACAAGTAATTTTAAGAGTAAAAAAAAATGTTCATTCCCAAGTTCAAGTTGCTTTGAAGTATAGCCTTCCTGCCTGTCAATCAAACAGAGCACATTGACCAATTAGATCACAACTTTTGGTCGGGTGACAATCGTACCCCGGTCATAAGCACTGTGAGAAATGTACACAAACCCAAGGTGGGGCGGGGCTTTGTCCAGATCTGAAACGGCCCACTGACGGTGTTGACTCAAAATTTCTTTAACTTACCCTTTTTTTCTTTAACTGTCCATTCCAGCAAATGTTTTATTTCACATTTTTAGTTAAAATAAATGGTTTTTTTTTCTTTTTTATTTGTTTTCTGCAGGTTCCGTTCAGAGGCGCAAGTTTTTTGAGGACCCTACCATGATGGCCAGTCCACCCGCAACGACACAGTACACAGGCAGGCAAGGTCAGTACCAGTGCAGTGAAGAGAATGACGCTTGGTCAGAATCGGGAATTGTTTTCCATGGCTAAGTACATTCACCTTTGTGTGCCGATTGTAAAAACAGAAGACAGAGCCACAAAAAAATACTCAATTTTGGCACGACCAAGGATGCATGTTTCAAAATCATATTTCTGTAGACATTGGTTGGGAGGGGGAAGGGTTTTGAGCCACGCATCAGGTTGAAAGCAACAACATGGCCGTTCAGCATATTGAAATTATGGGGAAAAACTTTGGTAACCACTCTCTCCCCCATGAAAACGTTTTTTGCTACCAATACGCTACTGCATGTACAGTTTTGAAATTGGGAAACACCTGTTTATGTTTTTAACTTCACAATGAAAACATACATGCGTCAGAGTATTCTAAGGTGATTTAGTCGTGTAACATCTACCAGTATACTTAAGAGTGTGCTGTTAAAATACAAGTTTATTTAAAAAATGAATTTTCAGCAAAACAGTTCTTGAGCAGTGTTTTTCATTGAACAGTAGAGAATAGCCCTCATTTCTGCAGCATTTAAGTGGAAAAAACCAACAGTTTGATAAAAAGTTTATAAACTGTCAATGATTATGGTTTATTTTTGGTACGTAGAAATACGCTTATTTTTTGACTTTTTCATGTGACTTTACATTGGGTGTTGGCCTTTATTAAGAATTGTATATATTCCAAGCTGTCTGATGACAACATAACATTTATTGATTTTTTTCCCCACCCCCTACCTCTGTTGTCTCCTTTAGATCCGCCAGCCCCACCCCAGCTTTTCATTCCCCCTCCCCCATCCCAAGGCCCAACCTCGGACGAGGGGAGTGAGTCATCCTACGACACGGGGGACATTAGCGACTCCGACTCCTGTAAAGGTGAGAAATGTTCTCCCCGCCTCTGGCCAAGTCTTCGTCGTGCAAAATAGACAGGCCAAGTGAAAATTTGAAAACTTAAAGCTATTGATTAATAAGCTGTCAGACTTTCACACTGTTGACATCGCCTTGGGAGATGCTTGTCATTTTTTCCGCGGTACTTTAGCACGTGTATTCAGCCACCTTGATTTTTTTTCCGCAATAATTCTATTCAGTTTGGTTTGGACTCCCAGAAACAACACGCAGAATGAAATATTGCAAGATGATAAGGCCAAGTAAAAAAAATAAGTAGTTTCTAGTCCGGCCTTTTGTAAAGAAATGAAAGAGGCGGGCGCTTTTTTTGCTCTCTTTTTTTTCCCCCTCAAGATGGTGGTTTTTTCAAGATGGCGGATTGATTCTTCAATTATCTCCGATATTTTGCTGATGCAAAATTGTGTCCAAAGGAGGCATAATCCTTTCTACATAGCTACTGTTTTGTGCGAAACAAATAAAACAGACAATATATTGACAAAATATGTTCAAAATATATTACAAATGTAAGAATTAAACAAACAAACAAAAAAGAAAAAGAAGAAGAAGCGGCTGGAAAAAAGGAAGTGGGCGGGGACGAGAAACTGGTTTATTTTTTTTTACTTGGCAAAAGAGAAACACCAATAGATGGTGTGAATGAAGAACGTAGGAATTTTTTTCATTCAGTATTAGAGATGATCCTGTGCTAAGATTTCTTTTTGAAAACTTGATAAAAATCCTGGCACTTGAATTTATCTCTGCACATGATTTTTATATTGAGGTTATCTCTTTTATGAGTAAATTTATTTCAAAATGGCAAATGCTAAAAATGACAGGCTTTTTTGTAAATCTTTATTATATATTAATTTTTTGGGTTTGCTTATTATTCTTCCTGTGTACAAAGATGACCGTGCCACTCCTCCACCGGCCCCCTCGGAAGCTGCTGAGGCCTTGATGGATCGTCTAGGGTTCCTCTTCAAGCAAGCCCAGATGCCGCCTCCCCCGGAGTCCCCCTCCAGCGACAGGACCGTTCAGGCCACCTTCTTCCCGCCCCTTCACAGCACGCCCGTCGCCAACACGGCCATCCTGCGGGATCGAAGTCAATCAGCTCCTGTCACTGATCCCAGAGCCACTGATGGATTATTAGAGGGCGTCAGCCGCTCCACTCAGCCTGTTCATGCACGACAGGGAGCCCAGATCCAACAGGCCAAGAAATGGTCCTCAGTCAAACACTCAAACCCAGATAGTACTGGACATCAAATTCTCAAGGGCAGGAGCAGTTTGAGAACTTCGGCCGATCACGCCTGTCAGAGGTCACAACCTTTGACCTCTGTGAATCAGGCCAAGCAGCTGGTCGACCCCAAGGTCACAAAGCCCGTTGTGCAGGAGGCCAAAGTTCGCCGGACAGTGCAAGAGTACGCGCAGAATCCAGCCGTGTACGAAAACCCCATAAGCATCCAGCCACATTCGGTCGGTAAGTCACCGGATGGGAAAGTGAACGGCGCCACCACAAACGGAGGGCAGAACAGGCCCAACAGTTTCATTGGTCAGGACAGCGAGAAGGCGGACGTTCCCATCCGCGCTCACACTATCGACTCAAGGTTGCCGAAAGCCAAAGATGGTCAACCGCCAGTCCCCGCCCCCAAGCCGTCTTCAAGGCCAGGGAGTTACCACAATCACGGCACGGGAAAGTCCTGTCTGGAAGAGCAACTCAAGGAATTGTTTGACTCGGCTGACGCAGAACAACAGCGCGATGAGCAGGAAAGACCCGTCGTTAATGCAATGTCACCATGGGTACGAGAAAAGCCGATAGTGCCCCGTAAAACTGCAAGCTCACCCTCCTCGCAGAAGTCCAATTCGCCGTCTCCGTCCAGAGACAAATCCGAGACCTCAACAGTCACGTACAGTACACCGGTCAGCAATGTCCTGCAGCAGAATGACCTGGCCAATCAGAGGCCTCGTAGCATGGAGCATATTCGGACCATCTCGCCGAGCATGACGAGCCCTAGAGGGCAGCACAGCCGCGGTCGCTCCATGGATTCCACTCTCCAGGACAGCTCGTTGAGCTTTGCCAACTCCACCGACCCGTCGCTGACGATCGTCACCTCACTGGAGGGTCTGGACATGTCATCGAAAACCGAGGCCACGCCAGATTTCCGAGGCAGAAATCACAGAGGTAACCAACTCAATTCCTCATTTGATTCTTACCAGAAATAGTTAAAAAGGATTCTTTGAAAGCGCAACCATAACCTCTTTTCTTTGAGTTCGACTCTGCCAAGTCCATTTCTTGAACTTTCAAATTTACAGAATCAGCTCTGAGCAGGAACCACACCTCTACGCTGCCGGCCAGCGCATCGAAGGAAGCCAGGCCACCCAGTCAACAGAGCAGAACCCTCCCGCACCCCAATGCCCGGTCTTCCATCAGCCAATCAGATAGCAACCTCAGGGATTTACCATCAGCTGACGGGGGTGGTCAGGTGCCCAAGCAGGTACAGGGGAGCTTGAAGCACATTGCTGCCGACAGACAGGTGAGAATAAGATCAATGTTGATTTTGTTATATTGATGATTTTGGTGGTTGACAAGTTTAGTTATTATAAACTGCATTTGCCAATTCCTGATTGAATATCCTATCATTCAGGACTCCGACAGTGTTGGCTCCGGCAGTCCAGAGCATGCCCCAAATCGACGCCCAGTCACCAAGCCGGTGCTTGTCAAGCAACACTCGGACCTGATGGCTGAGAGCAGAGATGTCGTTGGCGACGTGGGACCACTGTCGCCGACGCAGCGAGATGCCTCGGCCTCGGGACTCCTGCTCAGCAACACTGGTGTGGGCAGACACAGGTCTGCCTCAAGTAAGTCTGGCTAAATTCTTTGCCATTTGTAGTTTGCTCATTACTTTAAGTCACAGTCAGCAGTACTGGGTTGCGTCCCACTTAAGGGAGTAATGCTAATGTTTGCCATCATTGACAACATCTGCGCAATTGTGGGGTGCTGTGGTCCAATGGTTACGGTGTTCGACTGGTGTGCCATGGTGCATGGGCTCGAATCCTGACCGTGGGAACATGGTGCTTGTGCTCTTGAGCAAGGCACTTTACCATTATTGCTTCGTCCTTCGGATGGGACGTAAAGCCGTAGGTCCCGTGTGTTGTGTCATGCACGTAAAAGAACCCAGTAACACTTATCGCTAAGAGAAGGGGTTTGCCTCGGTGTGTCTGGCAGTGGCTGCAATATGCGCCACAGCACCTTGTAAACCATTATAAGGTGCTATATAACGGGTCTCATAATTCTCATAAAAACTTTATTTACCTTTAATAATAGACATATTGTCCAGCACCTTGAGTACCTAACTGTTGATAGATATGTGCGCCATATAAGACTCCGGTATTATTATTATTATTATTAATTGGGACCGACTGTTTGCCACCAATGTCGGGGAACATTAGCAGCCAACGTTGGGGAACATTAGCAGCCAAGGCAAACGGTCCTCCTGAGTTGTTAGCTATGTTTTTCCAAAATGGCAAAATGGCCCACACACTGAAAAAATGCAAGGATCCTGTTGGGGCCGGATTTTTTCCGTTTCCTACATCCCAAGTAGGTTCTTGAAAATAGTTAGCAAGCTTCTACTTCCAGTCACAATCAATTTTTTGAGGATTTTAAAAGGTGCTATCCAAACAGTGACACTTGAAGGATTGGCATACAGGCAGCCGCCGTTTTGAGGTTGGCACGTTCGCAGCGGCCTAGCTAACAAGTGCAAACACTTTGGCATGGCTGGAACGCACCCCTTGTAAATACAGGCTGGTACAAGTCTTTCTTCCAAATCAGCATGTTGCAATTGTGAAGTGTATTGGGAACCAGACAAAGATTGCTATAGCAAGAAGAGTCTGATATGAAAACATTAAAAGTGGAGCCTCCCTGCCTGTCAGTCATACAGTGCACATTGACCAATCAGATCAACACTTTTGGTCAGGTGACCCCACAAGTAGCTCAAAGTCAAACTTTGTTACACAAGCACTTTTGAAAGATGTAGACAAAAGGTGGGAGGGGCTCATGCCAAATCCAGAACAGCCCATTGGCTAAAATTAAAAGTGGAGCCTCCCTGCCTGTCAGTCATACAGTGCACATTGACCAATCACATCAACACTTTTGTTCAGGTGACCCAATACACAAAATATGGGCGGGGCCTATGGCCCAATCTAGAACAGCCCATTGGCTAACAGGAATGTTGCTGAAGTAAGGGAAATAGTAACAAAACGTCAGTAACAACCTTTCTCAGAGGTTCTTTTTGAAAACAATTTGTCACTGTGACAAAATGGCCGAAACAGGATAAAAGTCTTTGTGTATGTATAACATAAAGGAGCAAACAAGGCACTTCAATCCTATAAGTCTTTTGATAAAATGCCTTTAAAATTATCTGGATTCATTAAGTTAGTTTTGCCGGTTCCTCTTTTATATTTTACTGTTTCCTCCTTTTTGTTGTTGCCAGCTTCTAGCCCCGAAGCACTGGATGATATTCCCTTATTTGGTGGCCGTCGGGCGGCCATGGTTAGACGGTCACTAAGGGATAAAGAACCCACTGGCAAAGCTGCAGTTGAGTTGATGAAAGGTAAACAATGATAATTAGATATTTAAGTATGTGAAAATTTGCCACAAATTAGATTTAAAACTTAAGATAACTGTCATGGATCCCCCCACAGCATTTTATTTTTGGTTTGATCCAATAAGTTAAAGGTTAAGGTCATTGGTAACTTGTTAAACATTGTATGCCAGTTGTTCTTGGAAACTTAAGAAGCCTGTTTATTTTGAACATCATAGCTCAAATGTCAAAGTTTTTATGGTTAAAACAATAGACATGGTTCCAGCACGATATCTCAAGCCATAATTAGAGTAGGGCAATTCCATAAAACTATAAACCACAGTGAAAACCTTCACAAAAATCCAAATGCCACAAATGAAACAAGTGCATCATTTTGAAAGCTCGTTATCTGTAATTTATTGAAATACAGTTTATTTCTAACAGTTTTCAACACCTCAGCTGTTACTTTTAACTGAACAATTATTAGAGTACACAGAAAAATCAATTTGTCCGACCCCATGGTGTTTCGAGCCGATTCCTAATACAGCAAAGAAGTTGGATCAAATATTTCTTTTTTAAATCATTGTAGTAACAGACTGATGCGTTTTGTCAGAATAAAAATCCACTTTATGAGTCTAACTTTTCCTACGCACACTGTTGAATGATGAACGTTTGACGCCGTGCCGTTGAGTTACCCAGTACCAACTTGAAAAGCTTGATATGTGGTATTTTTGGTCGAGGAGTGCTATTAATTTGTGAAGTGAATTTTGTGCCATATTACAGTCATGTGATTTGATATAGGCTCAGCGGGGCCTTTGTGTTTGTCAGCACATAATATTCTACTTTAGACTTAGATTTATGCGTATTTGTTCCGCACTACACTTTTTTTGTTCAACTACTGCTGTTAAAGTTCCCATCAAAAATAAGGTTTTTTCCCCTAACTAATTCGTATAATAAAATAATAATAAAATTGCATTTATTATGCGCATATACCATTAAATGTTCAAATGCGCATTACAAAATTTGAACAGTAGCTAAAATATTAAAAGTACGAATCGAATTTAACATTAGTCTTAAATGAAAAAAACACTAGATATTTTAGAAAACACTGTCAAAACAATGAAACTTAAAATTACAAAAACAAGACCTACATTTAAAATAGATAATACCTAGTAAAACCTTATACGAATGCCTTTGTAAAAAGAAAAGTCTTAAGCTTAGTCTTAAAATCTGTTGGAGACTGAACGGACTGAATTTCAGGCGGTAGCTGGTTCCATAAGCTGGGAGCGGCTTGTGCAAATGCACGATCCCCCATAGTCTTTTGCATTCTCCCAGATGGATAATCTAAAAGCAAGCGCCCATTGGATCGCAGGGAATACTTGGAATGGACCTTAACTTTCAACATATCTATAATTTATCAGGGAGCAAGATCATGAAGAGCCTTGGAGGTCAACAGAAGGATTTTAAAGTGTATGCGAGATTGTATAGGCAACCAATGTAACTGATAAAGTAGAGGAGTAACATGGTTCCACGATGGTTTGCCACAAACAAGCCTTGTTGCAGCATTCTGAACCCGTTGAAGATTAAGTAATTGTGAATTTGGTAAGCCATAATATAAGCCATTGCAATAATCAAGGCGACTGATTATATAATGCCAAGCAGGTTGCGTCCCTGTCCACAAGCCTTCTTCAGGATCAGATTTTTGCTTGACTACATTTTTAGTGCTACTGCTGCTGATAACGTTCCCAAGAAAAACAAGTTCCCAAGAAAAATAAGTTCCTCTGTATATTATTATCATACAGGCCGCCTCCCTGTCTACAAGCCTTCCCAACTCCTGCTCCGACCAATCACCTTTGAGATCCCCGGTTTCCACCAGGACAATCCCCTGATTGGCCGGGAGTGGCTCTTCATCGACCTGGAGCGCTCCTTACTCAAGGACGCAACAGCCGCCTCCAAGCTGAGGGGCGTGGTCTTGCTGGGGGAGGTGGGGACGGGAAAGACCACCATCGTCGCCAAGCTGGTCTCCCTCAGTAGTCTGAGTCAGTTCCTGGTCAACGACAGCAGTCCTGAGATCGCTCTTTCAGGTTTGCCATCTTTTGTTTTTTGTGGTCAAATTTTGTGGGCTCTGATAAGCAGGGGTAATAAAACTGTAGAAAGCTTGAGTACCAATATTGGTAAATACTTTCTTTCTCTAGTTTCGCTTTTTTTTCCTAACACAGTTAGCCTATTGCTTTCCTAATGTCGCTGATATTTCTTTAAGTAATATTTTTAAAAATGCAATAGTACGTTAAGTCTGTACGGTAATTGCAATAGGCTTTGATCAGGCATGTGACCCTGAAAACAACTTTGAAGGAACGTAGTCTGAAATTATTGGACTTGCAATACGATGTTTGAGAATTTCAGAACTCAAGATAGTGAAAATAAACAAAAGTGAGAAGAAAAAAATGTATGCATGAAACACGTACATGGTCCATTTTGTTTAAAGTTAAAGCTTTGAAATCATTTGCTTTCACCCTGTAAGGCAAAATTGGAACGTAGAATACAAACTTGGGCGGTGAAATACTGAAGAAGTCGTGTTGGTGTTTTGAAATTTTGCAAAAATTTTGTTGGCTTTACAGTGAGTACAGTTGACCTGATTTTGGATTGCATATTTTTGTGGCTAGAGGTTTCAATCGAAAAGCAACTCTTCATGTTCTTATTGTCATTATTGTTTCTCTTCTATCCCAAGACAAAAATGGCAACCCGCCCAACGGGGTGAGCGTCTACAGCAGCTCTAGCACGCTGACTCGGGCCCGGCAGCAGTCAGAGCAGGCCCTCATGTCACTGGCCTCACAGATAGGGGCGTTCCACGTGTGCCAGGCGGACAACAGCATCACCTGCATGGTGCCTGAGTTTGTCCACGGGCTGGCCGCGCAACTCGCGCACTGCCTGCAGCCGTACAAGTAAGGGGGATTTGTTGAAGATTTGGCATCTAGACTTGTTTGGGTTTCTCTCTGAAAGATAGCTCAAAGATAAAGAAGAGAACACCTGCATCCAGTGTAGTACCGTATATCCTTATATGCCTCAACAAAGTGAACACATAAAAGAGAAGCTACCAGATCAAAAGTTAATGCTTATTTTAGTTGAAAACTATATGTGAGAAGTTTTTTTCGCACAAAGGGCCAGTGAAGTCATTTGGGGTGGAACTGACCATTTTATGGTTTTGAGATTTTTTGAATCAATAACTATAAATTTTCAACCTCCCAAAATATGAACATAACCCATCAAGCGGAAGTGTGTTCTTTTGGTGGATTTAGGCCATTTTGGCCTTGAATGAAGCAAAATTATAGAGGGCACCAAGGCCAGTAGGTAGGGCACTAAGGCCAAATAATATCTGCAGAAGGGGGGCTAAAAAAATGTGAATGTTATATCGGCGATCGTGTAGTGTAGGGCCCCTCTTAAGTTTCGATCCAATTAGAGTCAAGGGTGTTTTTTATCATTCAAAAAATTACCTTCTCAACCTTAAGCAGACTTCTCTAAGTTCCAATGAAACCTTTTTTGTAATTTGGAAAACTTTTTTTGGGATAGAAATTACGGTTTTTGTACGCGGTTTTATGGTTGGTGCCGTGCGATCGCCATCTTTGTTATCGTATTGCGTTTTGTCGTTGTCATTTTACCCCCAAATTTCCCTCAAAAATTCAAAACCCTGCCCTCTATCTATGACCTACCTGCATGTTCTTAATGTCGCCAACTAGTTTGGTAAGTCAAATAAATTAAAAGTGGATTTTGTTCTCTGAGGGAACCGAGACCATAATACACTATCGCCATTGATATCTTTTGACAATCGGAACACCATGTGCACGTGCGTTTTGACTATGCCTCGAGCTCGTTTGCCTCGTACACGAACATCGATGCCTATATATTGTGTACCGCGTGTAAAGTTGGTTGACTGCACGTGAGATCTGCCGTACGTACTCCTGCTGGTATGTTTGTGTACGAATACAGACATATATTTTTGCGGCTGGGGTGTCGCTACTTGAAGTATCGGCACACTCCGGAACTGGAGATTCATTTGTCAGCACAGTGTGTGTACATCGTACATGATATGTACAGAGCATGGGAAAGCGCCAGTGTTTGGCCAAGGCCGTGCGTGTGATTGATTCAGCGAGATTTTAAGACAACCCCGATCGGGCTGGCATGACATCGAAATACATTGTCAATGTGTGGAAAAACAACTGAAATCAAGGATTGTAGTGGTTTTAATAGGCTGATGGATGTTTTTGCAAAAATGGGCACGACAGCCAAGGTAAATATGGGGCAAGGCAAAACTGGCCGTGAAGACAGGGATTTTTTGTGGGGCACCTCGGCCAGTAAGAAGGCAACGACGGCACTGGCCGTCGTGGTCATCATTCAATTCAAGCCCTGCTATACGTGTTATGCATGTTTATCTCATAATTGGGTTGTCACTTACTCTCTCCTAATGCTTGCATCCTTTTTTTTTTTTTTTTTTTTTAGAGAATTGCTCCTGAGCGAGCCCCAGATTCAGGCCCTACTCAGCATGCGCGACTGCACCCAGAACCCCTCGGAGGTCCTGTCAAGGGCCATCCTGGAGCCACTGAGCATGCTCAAGAACCAAGGCCGCATCGCCATGGAGACCTGCCTCATCCTGGTGGACGGGCTGAGCGAGGCGGAGTTTCACAAGTCGGACTACGGCGACACCATCTCCTCGTTCATCAGCAAGAACATCATGAAGTTCCCCCCTTGGATCAAGGTTGGTAGAGGAAGATTTTCTTGTCTTGTCATCTTAGCCCTCAGGTCGACCTTGCTATGACACAGATCAGTCGGCGGCTGACTGTTCAGGATCAGGCTGTGCCTGAGCTATGACCGTCGGGAACATATCAGTTGCTGATTTTTTGCAACCTGAGTGTAGTTGCGACACTATTAAGATGATCGACATCAGTCAGCGCTAAAAAATAAATAAACAGTTGCAAGAGAAGAAAAATTTCAACTTCTCTGCGCTGTGACGGGATGTGTTCCTGACAGGCGGGAATCAGTCGCAGTCGACCTGTGTGAAGTTACAACGTCGTGCGCGTAACCAGAATTTTATTGTGAATCGTCCTCGTGTTGTGGGTGACATGGGCATTGTTGTGATTATTCTGCGTCGAGATGCCGCATGTTCCACGATAATCACAAGATTTCTCCCGTTTTTTTAATGACCAGAAAATGACTTTTGTGCTTTATTCCTACGGTTCTGTCGCGGCGCAAACAACTCGCAGGTCCACCTGAGGCAGGCTTTAGACCCTTACTGGTCCATTCATCATCAGCTGCCAGTTTTGCTTTTTACCAAGCGCTTACCCTCGGGAAATAGTTTGTCAGCTTCTAGTACCTCGGGGTGATCATTTCTTTTTTAAATCATTGTAGAAACTAACTGATACTTTCTATCAAAATTAAAATCCACTTTATGATTATAACTACAATAATGCGCACTGCTGAAATGTCCAAAATGTAATCCGACACTGTGAAACTGCCCATCTATTTAACAGCTTTTTTCAACTTTTGACTGTGTCTTTTCATTTTTCAAGGTGGTCATTACCATCAGAAGCTCTCTGGTAGACATCACCAAGATGCTGCCCCTCCACAAGATCTGCCTGGACAAGTCCACCGCCAACGCCACCAGCGCCTCCTCGGAGCACGTGCAGAAGGACGCCGAGCAGTACATCAACTACCGCTTGCAGCAGAGCCCGGCCGTGCGCGACAACGTCTTGCTGAACGGCAAGCTGGAGCACGCGGCCCAGTCCAAGTTCCGCAGTCACCTGCAGGCGCTGAGCCGTGGCTGCTTCCTCTACCTGAAGCTGACCCTGGATCTGATCGAGAAGGGCCACATCGTCCTCAAGAGCTCCAGCTACAAGGTCCTGCCCATCAACCTCTCCGAGGTCTACCTCTTACTCTGCAATCTCAAGTTCCAGACCACCAGGGCGTTTGACCGAGTAGCTCCCATCCTGAACATTGCCTTGGCTTCCCTGTACCCTCTCCCGGATCCCATGGTCTTCGAGGTCATGAACGCTGGCTACATCACCAGCTACGTGGAGAGGGACGACTTCAAGCAGCGGCTGGAGATGGTGTCTAGTTTTCTCTGCCTTCGGAAGGACGGCATGAGGATGTTCTATCACCCGTCGTTCAGAGAGTGGCTGATACGAAGGGATGAAGGGGAGAGCGTCAAGTTTATGTGTGATCACAGGTGAGACATGGTGGACTTTCTTGTTCTTGAGGTCACAGAGATTTTTATCTCGCCTGGACTTTGTTCAGGAAAGAGACTATGCAATCACTATGTCTGTACGTATGTACTATGTTCAGGACTTTAAAAGATGATTTTTTATTTTATAAGATTTCAGGCTTTGCATGGTGGAGTATCAGTATCGTTTTCGGTTTGCGGTAACACCATGTGGTAATAACTACTGTTGCTCAGTAGATATTTAGTTCTGATAAGAACTTGTCCTGCTTATTATCAACTTTCGCTACGTAGATTTAGTCTGATAAGGACAGTCCTGCTTTAAGTTCTAAAGACAAGGTCTTTTAGAACTTAAAGCAGGACTGTTCTTATCAGAACTAAAGCTACTTAGCGAAAGTTGATAGTAAGCTGGACAAGTTCTTATTAGAACTAAATATCTACTGAGTGATAGTAGTTATTACCATATAATGTTACGGCAAATCAAAGTGATACATTCTTTATCTTACTATTTGATTTTTGAATCTCGTTTTCTTAGAAATAATTGTGTGTCTCTCATTTTAAAACTAGATCTGGCCACGCCCTGCTAGCCTTCAAGCTCAGCCGTCAATCAAGGCATCTGAACCGTGACCAGACCTTCGAGCTGGGCCACCACATCCTGAAGGCCCACATCTACAAGACTCTGGGCCGGCAGCTGGGCGGTTTCTCGGCCAGGGAGCTGCAGGCCGTCTGGATGCACCTCAACACGGACCAGCTGTCCCTCAGCTTGGCCACCAGGCGTAATCTCTTCTCACCAAACGTCAAGGTAAAAAACGTTTGGTTATTTTTTCGTTTTGGCGAAGTTTGTCATTTCGCGCTCATAGTTGATGGGTTTTGCAATGAGGGACCAATTTTGTGAAGCTGTAAAGTAGAAAAACATTGCAAAAAAAGTTTTTAAAAAGTGGACCCTTAATTGATTTTTTTTTGTCCCGCAGGTCAGCAGACTCCTACTCCTAGCCGGTGCCAACCCCAACCACCACACGGACGTCTTGAACAGCGCCCCCGTGCTGTGCGTCTCGGCCAGGGAGGGTCACACGGAGATGGTGTCTCTCCTGCTGGAGTTTGACGCCGACGTGAACGAGGAGTGCGACCGGGGGATGACGCCGCTCAGCTACGCGGCCGCCAACGGCCACCTGGAGATCCTGCGCATGTTAATCATCAAGAAATCACTGGTAAGCATTTTTGTGTTTTTACCATCAGAGGGATTCACGCACTGGTACCCATTGAACAAAATATTTCTCCCTGTGAAATGTTTCCTTCTGGTATGCTGTCATTTTGAAGAAAACAATAAAAAGTCATTTTCAAAGATGCGTCGAGTGACACATTTTTGGAAATTGCTGTAAGTAGTTGGTGTGTTACTAGGCAAATCCGTGAATGGGTGCGCACAAGTGTTGACACGACGCACACAAGCGCGGTTGCTATAATTTGTCGGTTCAGTGTGTGACATCTTGTAGCTGCAATCGGCTGAATGAGAACGTGTCCCGGATGCTGATTTCGGGCGCAATTCAAAACATGACTCCACAAATTTTGAATTGAAATCAAGATCCTAGAATATCGTTTCCTTGGAATATACAGCGTTCACTGAGCTAAAACTTCATCAGGTTAGTTGTTAAGCAGTCGTCTTTAGATTTGAGCACTTTTGTTGCTCAAATGCAAAAAAACTTTGCACAAATGACAAACGATCTACTCTACCTTTAAGAATGACTTCAAGGATTTTTTGTTTGTTTGCTATTCATAATGGGTCTCGGAGGACAACTACATTGAGAAATACATTAGAATTATGAAATCATAGATGTCGTATGAAAAAGGGACAGGAAAAAAGTGCACACCAAATTTATAGAAGTGATCTGTATACCTCTTGCACACATCTGTAATGTTGCCCCTGTCTCAGGTCGTTGATGCCGACAAGACCAATAGGTGCTCAGTGGTCCATGCTGCCGAGCACGGCCACCTAGCTGCTCTCAGCTTCCTCCTGCAATGTGATTGGACGGGGCAGGAGACCGACCAGCTGCATAGGAGGACCATATCCCAGCAGGCGTTTGTGGCAGCGGCCGGCAACGGACACAAAGAGGTATTCCTTTTAATAAATGTGGATGTTTGTAGAAAAACTCTTTGAAAGTCTCTTTAGCTTAATTTATTAGAGATGAAACTTTTCCGAATTGGAAATCCGACATTATTTCCAAAATTCCAAATTTTCTGTTGATCCTTTCCCTGTAAAGTCTGATTTTTAAAAATTAAATTTCAAAAAAATGGATGAAAATGGCACGGCGACATTTTTATAAAAGTGCTGAATATTTTGTATTGTAAAATTTCATTTGGATCTATAATATAAGAGGAGGCGACGGTTTCTACTATAGATAATTACCCAAAGATTTAGCCTAAAAAATACTTGTGGAATTCGGTGATCTTTAGTTAGCATCTGTGGTAATGCTTTATGCCAGGTAGAACTCAATTATAGAAAAAACAGTGCAGTATCCGCTCCGTTCACAAGTACCCCCTCACCGGCAAAGAAGGAACAGTTGGGGGTGAGCGACCGACGCCATCTTGCCTGACTGCAATTCATTTGCCGCGAAGCGTGGCCACTGCGTGTAGGCCTACATAGTACAAATCCCCTGGTGTACGTGCGTCACACACAAGGAACGGTGCACGTCAACCAGCGAAATGTCCCGCCCATGGGACGTCATTGCTAGGTAAAAGGGCACCCTGTTTCATCGGCGCATGGAGCCCATAGAAGGAGCCAATCATTAACTATAATGACTATTGGTTTTCATAGGGATTTTTTCTCTGATTGTTAGGTGTGTAGTTTTCTGCTTGATCTGCCCGGGCCCGAGGCTGACAGTCACCTGGTTGCCATTGATCAGATAGACTCACTCATGGGAGAAACAGGTAAGAGAACAGAGCTTTTATATAAACAAACTTATATGTGACTGTTTTGAGAAAAATTAGCGAATCAGACTGTTTAAGGGAAGATACAACACTTGCAAACATCAAAAAACGAAATGATCAAATTATCACGAAATATCTTACTAGATTGTTAAGGAATGACATTCTAAAGCACCCTGTAAATCGTGGCTCCTGGTGTGCTGACATTTTCAAGAAAAATTGTATTTTTTCCAACGCTGGTCGGCAGACCAGCATTGGAGAAAACTGGCTTTTTTAAAAACTGCTCATAATTTTGCATAATTAGTTTTTCCGCATTTTCTTTGCAATTGACTACACATTTGTGAAGGGGTACAAGCCTGCCGGACTGATTCTCTTAGCTTACAATTCCCCAAAGTCGACAAACTGCTCGGGTTCTGTTCAAATGTTTTGGAAGTTTGTAAACATATTTCAATTTGAATATGTTAATGTGTAAATGCCAACCAAATCCAAAGTAGCATGTTTCTTTTTGGTCTCTCCACTCCACCAGCGCTGACCGCAGCCTGCACCAACGGCCGCGCCGAGGTCCTCAAGCTCCTGCTGAAGCGCGGCGCCTCGGTCCACGCCCCCAACACGACCCAGATGTCGCCGCTGATCTGCGCTGTCAGGCGCGGCCATTGGGAGATAGTGGACATTCTGCTGTTCAACCACGCTGCGTTGGAGGAGAGCGACCGGCATGGCCGGACGCCTCTCATGCTGGCCGCGGGAGAGGGCCACCTGGCCGTCCTGGAAGTGCTGCTCAGTAAAGGTGAGGGGTGGACTTGCTGTAACCCTAACCCCCTAGTAGTTCCTCAGGACCACCCTGCTAAATCCAACAGAGTCCAACCGGAGTTTCCTGTTCAATCCACTGGGCCTTATTTTCAGTTGTCTACTGAATTCAACGGAGTCCAACTTGGGATTATAATGCGGTTCAGTTGCCCGCTGATTTCAACATATTGCAATCAGGAATGTACACCAGGGGTTTACTGCTCAATCCAACAGGCACCATCAGGTGTATGATATAGTTAGATCCTGTTGCATTCAGCAGGGTTAGGGTTAAAGGCATATAGGGTCATTTGCTTTTTTCATACATTTTGTTCGTTTCCAATAATAACACTGCTCAAAATCCAAAGAAGAATGTTCAAAACCTAACCTGAGTTTCAGCTCAGTGGATGTAACACTTTTCGAGAAATAATGAAAAAAAAAACACGCACAACCTCTTGATCACGAAACACTAGTTTCGTCCAGGACTCTTTACTAAAAAAAATTAGTCAATTGAGTGATTGTTGGTTTCTTGATTTCTTCTAAATGGCAGAAAGCCAGACAGAATAATTTAACGTGGTGGTTAGTTCCAATATGATCTTTAATCCAAGTAAGCTTTTTGATAATAATTTGCTAGGGTACTGTTGAGATAAATGCATATGATCCTATTTGCCTTTAAAAACACTTGATGCAAAATGAGTCAGATGTGAGATTTTGGGACCTTTCCACTGGGGTGGGGGGGGGGGGAGGTGGGGATCTCGGCTGCTCAATAAAGTAAGATGGACTTGCCTTGCACTTTTTGATGCAAAGTTAAAATATTTTTGACCTCTCCAAATGCTCTGTTATGGCAGTGCAATGGTCCGCAGCATTCCAGCATTCACTCTGTTTCTTGTCGCTCTGTATCCCCCAGGCGCGTCCGTCCACAAGTGTGACAAGGAGGGGCTGACGGCGTTGTGCTGGGCGTGTCTCAAGGGTCACTTCAACATCGTCCGGTCGCTGCTGGAGAGAGGTTCCGCCATTGACCACGCCGACAAGAACGGCCGCACGCCGCTGGACCTGGCTGCTTTCTTTGGAGATCCACAAGTGGTAAGGATGTTAATTGTGAATGATGTTTATCACCTGAGATTTCTTTTCCTTGTTATAAGAAATCAAAACCTGCTGTAAATTTCTAACCAACTAGACTGACCTGAACATTTACAACTTTTATAATTTTGAGGGCCTGATGCTTTGATCCTAAAATATCAAGGCCCTCTTATTTTACAGTTTCTATTTTGTTGATTTAAGTAAGAATCTAATTAAAAGTTTGCGGAAACCTCCTGAAGACGGTCAGAGCATACTGACTGGAACGTCAAGTTTATACCTCTGGTTCTTTTTAGAACCATTCTCTTAGTTTGAGAAATTATTCCCACATGGTGTTTCCACAAACCTTTCATTATTTAGTATCTCCACCATGCAAAGCCTCAAATCTTACTTAAGAATCTAATATATTTTTCAACCCAGGTGCAGCTGCTAGTAGAGAAAGGTGCGACCATTGAGCACGTGGATAGCAGTGGCATGCGGCCTCTAGATAGGGCAATCGGCTGCAGGAACACTTCGGTTGTCTCAGTACTACTCAAGAAGGGAGCTAAGTTAGGTAAGGAAACACTACATTAGCAGGCCTGCAACTTTTCCACAGTTCAGGTTCATGTCATCAGGAATTTGTTTTACGAACAGTTTTTCTCCAGATAAGTCCAACTGTCAAAATGGCCCTCTAACCCTAACTCCCTAGCATGATTACTAGGAACCATACCCATCCTGGCAAATTCCAACACCACATGGGAAACTGCACACACATATTTCTGACTTTGATTCTGGAGGTGCGGCAACCCAATGTAAAAGACTTTCAGTTTAGGGGTACTGTACCCATCCTGACAGATTCCAACGAAACATGCCGTTGGGGTTTGATGGGTTGAGTTCTGTCAGGGTTAATGCGCTACGTCAAGCTGATTGAGTTATATTCCTCTGTATAGGACCTGCTGCCTGGGCCATGGCCACCTCCAAGCCAGACATCCTGGTCCTACTCCTCAAGAAACTCATGGACGATGGAAACGCTCTCTACAAGGTAAAGCCATACTGGCATTACTTGGCTACAGCAGGCATAACAGGGGTATCTGTGGGCAGTGGCTACAGCAGCTTCCACAGGCACATTTGTAATTGCAAGCTATAGCTAAGGCCTAACAAGGCATTTTGCCACATATGCCACTTTGTGCAAGAACTGTAGATGGCACTATGCGGCCTACTCGTAAGAACCAGTGCAGGACACATCACGAGCACGGACTGGCTCAGTTGCATGTGATGCAGAATGTGTGAAACCAGTATACAACTAGGGCCTGCTTCAAACATTGAACTTCTGCCGTGTCTAATTCGGGCGATTCACAATGCAGTGCGCCACCAAGAGTGTGCCATGGAGAGTCCATTTTTCTAGTTTACGGTCGACAAAACATGGCCCATTTGAATGAGTGTCAGTAGACAACTTGAACTAATTTGTTATAGATTGGGGAATAGCGTTCTGCCACCTCACAAAAAACACCACATTGATAAAAAGAAAACAAAAGGGCAAACAGATACTCGAAGCATACCTTTACGAACTACTGACTGGAAAAACGAACAATTTCAAATGTCCCGCGCTGTGAATTTGTCGACCATCTCCCACAATGCACTGGGAAAAATGAACTCTTCGTGGCAAACTCTTAGTGGCGCACTGCATTGGGAATCGCCCAAATTCAACTAATGGCCCTAAATTTGAATAAGACATTGCAGAAAGTCAATATTTGAAGCAACAGCAGGCTTTCTGAGTGGCAGAAGAGCAGCACGGCTTCAAACGGTGAATTTTTGCCTTGTCGAATTCAATTGGCACGTCCCAACTCAGAATCTCAGTGGTACCCTTTTAATATGCGCATGCGCCGCCGGCTGTTTCCTTTTCAGTGTTAAAACAAAATGGCGGCGCCTTATGGACATGTTTCAAAGGTTGGCCTGGAAACCCGAAATGCCTTTTTGAATCTCCTCTCCAAATTCCTATTAAGCTTCATATCCAGCCAACCCGTATTCTTGACTAAACGCCGACAGGATTGGGATGTTGTGACATTTTCTCGAGAAAGGAGGAGCAGCAGGATTAATGAACAAACAATGAAAACTCTCCTTGTTAAAATCACCTCCAATAAATTTGCCTGTTGAAGGAGAGAGCGCCGCCTCCTCGCAGAAAGAATTTGTCGCAGTATCATATGTCTCCTGTCTTGGTCCACCATCTTGAACGACCAAATTACGTTCAACAGAAAATTGACGTTTGAAGCACCTGCCGCTTTTTTTGCCGACTGCAATGAATTGAATTAGACACGGCAGAAGTTTGACGTTTGAAGCAGGCCTTATTGAGCACAAACCTGTTGCATTGGCACACAAGACAAATTAACCCGAGCGTGGGCATATAGCAGAGGTTGTACTTAAGTAACCTCCAGTAGTTGCGCTATGTCATTTTCATCATTCAGAGGGGTAAGCGCACCTTTGCAAAGGGGTCTACAATTCTCTTATGATTTTTTTTTCTGTGTTAGTTATATTTTGGGGCCAATTCGTACGCATTAGTTATTTTGGGGGCCAGTTCGTACCTATGCAGAATCTCTGTGAAGTTAATTAATGTCAAAACATTAACAGGGAAATCCACAGGTGTTGAAATGTGTTAAACTTTTGTTGAGAAATAACAGTGTTCACTTTCGCGCCGAGTATGATGTGGCTTTAAAGAAGTCTTTTTCAGAGTTCTTTTTCACATACTTTTGCACTGTCTGTGTCTGCCTTGCCATTTACAGAAAGAGAAGTGGCGGGAAGCGTGCCACAAATATCAGTGCGCTCTCAAGAAGTACCCGACGGAGGCATTTGGTGACGAGATCCGGACCTTCAAGGAGCTGAAGGTCAACCTCCTACTCAACGTGTCCAGGTGTAAAAGGAAACTAGAGGTGAGGGGTTCGAATCCCAGCCTAGGGGACCAGAGATCAATTGCAGGGAGGTGCTAAGCACACAAACAAATATATTCGCTTGAAATAAATAAAACTGCTTAAAAAACTGCTTACTGACTGCATTGACCTGAAATATACAAATCAACAAAGTTAGCCAGCCTGATGTTTCCATCTTGAGCAAGAACTTTCTCAAACGTTAGGCCAGCTAATTTTGTCGATTCAAATATTCGCTTAGCAGAAACGGGTTACCGGTCAAAATGTGATGGGATTGTACACTGTTTGTGACAGGTTCTCAGCTCATTCTTGCTTAACGTTTATTTTTGCTAAGCAATTTCCTGCTTAGCAGTTCCATGAAATTTGGCGCTGGGTTCTTGTGTCCTTGGGCATGACACATTACACACATTGCTGTATTGTGGCAAGGAGACGAAGATAAACGGGAGACCTGGACTTTTTCTTATGAGGATGTTACACCCAAAGTTGACTATCGGTCCAAACTTAGGTTGGGACCGTCCCAACTAAAGTGTTGCAACTGGCACACTTAAGGTGGGATAGTTCCAGCTTAAGTTGGGACTACGGTCTAGTTGGAATGTAACACCGATAAGCTGATGAAAACGGAAATTTGGGATATTATGTCACTCAAGTTAATGGAAAATCTCGATATATCAAACCTCAAGGGAACAGGTTCCAAATTTGACTTAAGCAGAGTTTTGAGTTAAGCAGGGTTGTATATCATTGTTTTACTACTGAAGGCAATGGATTCTTTGTTTGACTTAACATTTGTTTTGAGTTATCAGAGTTTGACTTATCAAGATTTCACTGTACTTCAGAACTGGTTCCGAAAAAGTTTCATTGTAATGATTTTGTTTTGAATCCCGCCAAATGCTGAATGAAGGAGGTGAAGTTTCCAGGAACTATACAAATGTGATTATTGAAGATCATGTTCAACTGGGAAGACAAACCAGAAATGTTTTTATAAATCAAAGAGGAAATGTATTTTATAAATCTGAAAGGTCAGAATATTTCGTATAAACTACACAATAGTGATAAATTTGGGTCATGTTTTGTGTTTGATAAAACCCACTGACGTCTGTTGCGATTGTGTGCATCATTTCAGGACATACCAGGAGCCATTGAGTTGTCTACCAAGGCGCTGGAGATCAAACCAAAGTGCTTTGAGGCATTCTATGCCAGAGCCCGGGCCAAACGCGCTATCAGGTATGATGCCCGCATGGTCATATGTAGCACAATATGTGACGGAGGAAACCCCTCCCCCTTTTGTGTTGGTCATTTGTGTTACCAGAATCTCAGGAATTCTTTTGAGATATCTAGGGGATGTGCTAGGTAGCAATATAACACACCTCTTGCTGGTTCTTCATCCTGGTTGGCTGAAACACGGTCACGTCTGGTTCACTAATATAAGCTAGTGCATGAATTCGCGTCAGCGTGAACTAGACGCGCGTCAAGACATTGCGCGCGTGTAATTTCCGGAGTATAGTGCCCGATCAGCCCAAAGCATATCAAGGCACAACCATTATTGTCTCACTTCAAATTACTTTGTGACTTGTGATTTTACTTTCCATCATCCATGAGTTGTGATCAGTGTTGAAGTACTCGTACTCGGTACTCGTACTCCAGTACTACTCGAGTACTTTTTTTGAGTACTCGTACTCGTACTTGAATGTCAAAGTACTCGTACTCGGGCAGCAAATAAGTACTCGTACTCGACATGTCGAAATTGTACTCGATCATTAAAGTACTCGTACTCGAATAGCAGTACTCGGTGGGAAAACATGGTTTACAGCCTTACTTACCATGGCCTTATTTTATCAATACTTTCAGTTTGAAATGGTTGATTGGCTTGTGGAGAAATCGAAAATTCCTGATTTTCCTCTGTGCACGTCCGGACAAACACATTTAACAGCTGGCCGTGAGTGGGTCTGTATAACGGTCTGACTGGGCCTGGGCAAATTACGCACAATGAACCATCTGCTGTATGGCCGTATTCGGAAATGCGAGTACTCGTACTCATACTCATACTCGGAAGTACAAGTACTCAAACTCGGAGACCCGTTCTTGTACTCGGAGGTACTCGTACTCGTACTCGTACTCATACTTGGCAACCGAAGTACTCAGCAGTACTCGGTACTCGGAAAAAAATACTCGAATACAACACTGGTTGTGATGTCTAAATTACAACTCTGGCATGAACGTCCTCTTTTGAAATCAAATAAATATCACCACGGTTTCACTGGATTAATCTCCCTCTTTCCCTCTTCGTTTCAGGCAATTTGGCCCTGCCCTGCAAGACTTGTTGGAGGCTATCAAGTTGGCTCCCAACAACCGCGAAGTCCGTCGTCTCCTAGTCCGCGTCAAGGAAGAGTGCAAAGATGAGACCAAGAAACAGAAGGATATCCCCGCCACCAAGGACTCGCCGGCCGACAACGACCAGGGCAGAGACTCGGGAGTTCCCAACTCCCAGCCCGGCAGCTCTCAGGCCTCGGAGAACGAGATCTCCCCACCTGATGCGACCAAGAGAGACGGGGTCCTGCCAGGGAGCGAGCCCGGTCCGATCCAGCAACGCCTGGTGTCGTCATCCACGATGAATGAGGATCAGCCGAGGACAGGGTCGGCGCCGAGAAGTATTTCCACTAGAATGGTAACCAACTCGCAAGCGGTGCCCACCAGTGCTCAGATTGCCTACTCCGGCACCGCCAATTCCTACCCGGTCACTGGTACCCTACTCATGGGGGATCCCCAGGGCCCCTACTCGGGGGATGCGGGGAACCAGGACATCCAGCGACCTCTGACCTTACAGATCGCGCTGGGGCAGCCCTCGGGCGGTGGCAAGCCCGTGGCTCAGCAAGTCAGCAAACAGATTCCTCAGGAACAGTTTTCAAGACAGCACACTGCCAGGCCGCAGCAGCAACCGCAACAACAGGTAACCGCACGACAGCATGCTCAGTCCTTGCAGCGCAAGACCAACAATTCCGTGCCGTTTAACAACAACAGCGCCCCCAGACCGTCGACGGTCAAAACCGCCAACCAGTCGCCCCACCCTGCAAACTTCATCCCCGTGGCCTCTCACCCTGTGAGCAAACACGCCCCGAGTACCAACACCCACCCAATGGTTTCCAACCCAATGGCCTACCGGCCGCTACCCAGACGTCCAGATGAAGAGACCCCAGTCGCAAGGGTTCCCTCCTCTGGCAACTTCCAAAGTAAACCCCCCGACACAGGGCCAGCCAGTCAACCCAACGCTTCAACCAAACCGTCCCAGCCACCAATCAAGCTGAGAAATAAGCAGCGTAGAGACATCGGGGAGCCAGTGGTCTCCCACCGACTCAGCTACACTTTAGATAACTCGGACGAGGGAAGTATTGAGAACCTGGCCCAGTCGGCGCCCGTGCCAAAACCCATGGCGCACCGGGCTGTCCTGCCACGCCAGGCCTCCCCGCTGGCATCCCATCACTCAGAGACTGACCCCCACCAACAGGGAGTCATCAGGACTGTGGTCCCCCAACCAGCCGTACAACATGCCTCCCCGCAGTACGGGGAACCAGTGAACGCCAACCGCCAGCAGCCAGCGCAACCTGTAGTGCGTCAGGGTAGCAGTGGGTCCCTTCAACCGCAGCAGAGTATGACGTCGGGACAGGAGTTCCCAAGACCCTCGGCACAAACCCTGTTCATTGGTCCAACCTCTCTATAACCAAAACCAAACTTCTCATTTTCTGAATCCTTGTTTTCACAATTTAAAACTATTTGTAATTTTTCAGGATTGTGAATCCTTAAACTGACAATGCAATGAGGCCGAAAATGATTGAAAATTTATGTAGTGTCTCCAATTTGGTAATACCACGCCCAAGTAATCAGACAGTTATGTAGACAATTTACTTTTGACTTAATTGTACCCAAATTCAAAATTTAATGAATTCAGTTTCGGAAATAACATTTATTTAAGTGATTTGCCTTTGGCTACTAAAATTATGTTTGTAGTCCTCACAAATTTAAAAGGATGTTTGCATTTAATGCGGAGCTGTGTTTGTTCTGCCAAATTGTGAAAGTAATTTTTCAGTGTCTTCAACCAAACTGATTCCAAATTTCATGTGCTGGTTGTCTCTCCTTATTTCATTTTTTTCCCTGCTCATTTTATTTATTAAAAAAAATCAAAATTATCTGCCATAGATTGACTGTGATGTAAGCCTGTAGCACTTACTTCTGTTTGTGAGGTATTTTGAAATGAATCTACGCAACTTAATTTTCCATTTTCTCCCTCCTTCCAAAAAAAAATGTAACTTGACACTCGTGGTTTGTACAGTGACATGGCAGGAAAAAAACAACACTTTTCTCTTGACTGAAATACGGCGAATAGAGAACAGCATATAACATGCCATACATGTCTACAGTACGGACATTTTACAATACAAAAAAGTTTGTAATACAAAACAGTTGATGGGGCATATTTTGGGATGTCGTAATCGTGCGATAAGTCATAATAGATGTGTGGGCTAGTCAGTACATCAAATTTCTTTTCTATTTGAAAGGCATCCAACTGCTTCTCACGTATTGCAAATATGAAATATCACAAGAAAAACCGCTTTATGGGTGAGCATGCATGGCCAAAATGCTACCTTGACTGAAGAGTTAAAAACTGGAGGTGCAGCGTATCGTGAAGCATCCGGTATTCTATATAAAAATCTTATTACAATGGCACATTACATAAAAACAACCAATGTATTTAGGCACTTATTTGCTGAAAGTTTAAACTTGTGTGTTATAGATATGGGATCTCGTAGCTGAAGCGTTTTAGTCGATTCACTCAATTATATGCAAGTATTCAGTTTAAAATGTACATCCCTCTTTACTATCCTTTACTTTAGTTTGAGATGTTTATTTCTCGTCCAAGCCAATAAGGGTAATCAAAGTCATCTACATAGAAATTTTCATAGACATTTTGTTTGGTCGGTGTTGTGCTTAAAGATATAGTCCATCATTTGTAATTTGTGCATTTTGTTCGTTTGAAGCAACAAAAGTGTTCAAAATCTAATGAAGGATACTGAACAACTAACCTGATGAAGCTTCAGCTCAGCTGTATATTTCGAGAAAAACAGCATTCTAGGATCTCAATTTCAAATCAAAAATTGCTGAATCATGTTTCGAATTGGGCCTGAATTCAGCGTCCGAGACGTGTTCTCACTGAGCCGATTGCAGCTATACGCGATGTCGCGCACTGATCCGACGAATTATAGCAACTGAGTTTGTCTTACATACGCAGTGTGGACTTCCGAACAAAAGACGTCCACATAATGTAGGTAGCACCGACGTTGTGTGGACTTACCCCACGTCCACACAGTGTTTCCCCATTTCTGGAAAACAGGTTTAGAGGCATTTTTGGGTTAGGTTTATCTGTAGCAGAATGAAGAGAAACACTAAAGGGAATCATAGAAAAAAAATTGGGTTGAAAGAGTTTTCACAGTTTGAGAAAAATGAGTTTTTTCACTGGTTTTTCTTAACTACACGAAAGCAATGGAAAGTCCACACTAGTCATGTGAAACAAGTATGTGTGCGTTCGCGTGTGCATCGTGCCAATGCTTGCGCGCACTTCGCCGAATAACAAAACGAACTGCTAATTTAAATTTTCCTATGGTGCGTCTTAACACGCACCGTTGGAAAGGCTTTCTTTCGTTGATTACTTCAAAATGACAGCTTGCCAGAAAGAATAATTTCACAGGGAGTTTAGTCCCCTTACTATCTTTCAACCAAGTATGTTTTTCAACAATAATTACGTCAGTTACTTTTCGGATGGCTGCAAATGATGGACTATAGCTTTAATTGCCCTACATGTACTAATCATGGTCATAAATTATATACAGGGTGAGTTAACCAAAAAAACGCATTTTTTGTTATCAAGGACAATTTTCTCAGAAATAGAATAAGGGTGGCCAAAACTTATTTTACCAGAATTATGTCACAGCTAATCTGAATAGATCATGCAAATTTCATTAATGTGGAGCTATGTAAGCACTTGTTCATTGCGTCCTCAATTTATTACCATTTCAAGCTCTTGGAATAGACGTTTTTCTTTTCGTCAAGCACTTGTATTAACGTGGGATTTGCCAGTACCATTATAAAGTAACCGCTCTAACATTTTGCTGGAAGTATGAAATGACCTATGTGCATAGATGTATTCGCAGTACTGACCCGTGTTTTTTTTTTTTTATTAAAAAAATCTTACACCAAAGTTTTACCAAACAATGTCTTCATTTACTTTAAAGGAAAATTAGGGTTAGAATAGAAATGGCAACATTCACTGTTTTGCAGCATTGGTGTATATACTGACTTTGCATTGTAAATTGTATATTTGAAATGATATTTATTTTTGGTCATTTTGACTTGTAATTACAATTTTTATTTCACTGCTTTTTTTTTTTACTTGTAGTGTGATCACCACATGACCAGTCAAAAAAAATGCAACATTTTAAGTGTTTTGATACAGTATTCGGTCTTCGTTTTGTTTGTTTGTTTGTTAATTGTTTTTTACTGACAGAGGCAGTATTGTCAGCGGTTTAATTTAAGGCTTGTGAAGTACTCAAGATGTGGAAATTTGGTGGTTTTTGTTATTTATTATACGAGGTGTGACTCAAAGGGAGAATTTGTGGAGACCACTGGGAGAGACAGTCAAATGCTTTGCTGACGGCGCTTGACGCTCACTCGAGGACCCTATGGCTTTATACACATTCAGAATATAAGTAGTGGTGCTTATATGTACTACGTGTCAAAAAAAGTTTTTCTTTTGATCCTAAATAACTCTGTTGATTACCAGTGGAATGAAACCAAAATTTCAGATCGTGTAAACAAGGAATGACACATTTTATGGAGCGAGTTTTATCAGCTTTGTGCACGAGGGTGAGATTTAAATGCCATATGAAAAAAATACTCACTTTCAGAATCTGCCACTTTCGACTTGGTGTCCTTCAATGTCAATACAGCGCTGGAGACGGTGGTGGAAGGCCCGTGCTGCGGCCGAAAGCTTCTGAAGGAATTTAGGATCACCCCTGATGTCATTGCACACCTCGATTGTTTGGCGCAACACACGATCGAGGAGGTGTGCAATGACATCAGGGGAGATCCTGCATTCCATCAGAAGCTTTCGGCCGCAGCACGTGGCCTTCTGCCACTACCTCCAGTGCTGTGTCGGCATTCTGAAGGTGAGTATTTCTTTTCGTATGGCGTTTCAATCACCCCCTCTTGCACAAAATTTGTCATGCCTTGTTTACATGATCTGAAATTTTGGTTTAATTCCATTTGTAAACGACAGAGTTATTTAGGATCAAAAGTAGGACATGTTTTTTTGTGGACACGTATTAGCACCATATGCGCACAAACCAGTGGGCTCTCAAAATGAGTCAGAAAGCACCGTGAATTGTTTCTGCACGGAGTCCATAGGTGGCGACAGGCTTAAAATATTGGAGATATTCTAACCAAATGGCCTGTTTACTTTGCTGGGTGGTTCACATCCGATATAGCAACGGGTACTATTGCGTTCATGGAATATTGCCTATGCAGTTGGTGACATATATCCTTCCTAAATAATATGCAACACCGTAGAACAGTTTTACATACATGTAGCTTCAGCATATTTATTAAATATAAACAAAACCTGCAACATGTACTGCTATTTTATAAATTTGGTCCACTTTTTTCCTGTCTGCATTACATCAGACATCTATAGTTTTATAATTCTTAATACAAGAGCTGGCTGCTTAATAAGTGATTGTGAATACACGTAGAACACTACCTACCCCAATCATTTGAAGTCATTCTCAATGATACATGTACTTGAATGGAAAATTACAAAGTACCAAGGTAACAGGGACAGTAAAAAAGTCACATATTGGACCCTAAATTTATAGAATGACCCATATGGTACATTGTAAATGACTTGAACATGTAGCTTTCTTAGCAGACCTCACTTTTCACTCTACCCTTTAAAAAAAAAGCTAAAGAGAAAAAGAGAGTTTTAGTTTATAAAGGTCTGTGTTTTAGGACAATATCCCCCCCCCCCTTTTTTAATCAAAATTCTGTACTCTGAAGTACTTTCTTTAATGCAAAAAAGACCCGAGACATTTTTTTGAAATCCACTTTCTGATTGGTCAAATTAATATGCAATTATTTAATCAGCATTTATTTCAGTAGTACGTGGAATGCTTTAAATTAAATACCACAAATGACATCAGTAATTCTTACTAAATTGTGGTCTTTAATCAGTACTTTAAAAAAAGTATTTTTATTCTCAAAAAATGAATGAAACCAGTACATGTAATTTGTCCAAAGGACAAAATGAATGTTTCACAAATCTGTACATTTAGTTTCATGTAGATTTTGTGTATAATACCAAAGGGAATACATTAAATATTTAAATGAAAGTAAATTGTTTGCCAATTTGGGGGAGACCAAGGCTTCCCCCCCCCCCCCTTTTTTAAATGTTTTTATTTCAACAAGAAACTTGGCAGTGCATTTGCTAGTACGTTAAGATGAGACAATGGAGCTTAGTTTTCAAATTTATTGACAATTAGGACACAAACACGTTATATTGTGGGGTGCTGTGGTCCAATGGTTACGGTGTTCGACTCGTGTGATGTGGTACATGGGTTCGAATCCTGACGGGGAACATGGTGCTTGTGTTCTTGGGCAAGGCACTTTACTATGATTGCCTCTCTCCACCCAGGTGTAGTAAATGGGTACCTGGTAGGAAGAAATTCCTTCAATGCTTGAGCGTCGTAATGGCAGCCGTGCTAAAGCCAGGGTAAAATTGGAGCGCCAGGAGCGTTACGGATACGAGCGCTATACAAGAAGCCAATATTATTATTATCATGATATATTTGAAGTGTTGGATGTGGATTAATTTTGTTTCGTTGTTCATTGCACACAAAGACTTACATTACAATTAATGCAATGTATTCCTAAAAAGACAATCAATGTATTGCAATGAAATGAAACAAAAATGTATGGAAGTCCATGTAAAATAAAAAAATTCAAGGTAGTGGACACCATTTGCAAAAAAAGAAGTTTGTTTTTGCTGATTCAAGGAACAATACAACATATCTGAAGCAGGTTATTAAAAAATTAACCCGTTAAGGTTATTAAAAAGTAACCTAATTACAGCTCAGTAGATATACTTTCAAGAAAACTGTGAAATGCATCTTCATTTTTGGTCGATGCAAAGCCTAGGTTTCTGTTGAACGCGTGATGGTTTGGTCCTATCATCCCAAGGAAATTATGGTAATTCATCTTTTCTCGAAACTGACAGCATACTAGCCAAATTAATCCTAGCATTTACTTACAATCAAGTAGGATATTTCATGATATTTTTACAGTTTCATTTTCGAATTTGTAGAAATGGTGTCCACTTCCTTTAAAGGACAGACATAAAACATCACAAATTATTGAATAATGGAAGCAAGAGTTTTAGTGGTGTTACGTAATTTCCAGAGCTTTATTTGACCTGGGCAACAACGAGGGAGTTAAAAACAAAAACATGAGAAAACGTAAAGCTGAGAAAGAATGTTGCATCCTGACGCACCTTTTTTCATATACATGTATGTTATCTCAATGAAGGTCAGTCGTTACAAAAATGTTGAAAAGACATCAATCTGGGACTGAGAAACATTTTTAATTTTGTTAGAAAATACTTTGAAAATGCACTCAGCTCTCCATAGACTTTGTACACAACCAACCACGTCAGGATACTACATTCTTCCCAAAAGCTGTAAAAGACTGTTTTCAATTTTTAATGCCATGCATCGAAAATTTAACAAAATAAGGGGATAGGGGCCTACAATGAAAAGTTGCATGCTCGTCGACTACTAATCTAAAAAAAAATGATTATGAAACTTTTGTCCTTGGTATGTATTTTAACCACTTCCATCATTGTTGACTGACATTTTGGCGCCTTGATTTTCAGTAGTATTTAGTTGTTTATATATCTCTTACATCTCACATTGGTCTTTTATAGCGATTCCAACAAACTGTTCACAGGATTAAGATGCAATTTGTTGTTTTACAACATTTTCCCACTGCTGCCAAGAGAGGGCGCTACAGGCCTATAAAGATAAACCGTAATTAAATGATAGTACATGCAATTAAATTTGTAGGTAATGAAATTATTCAACAAAGTACCATTTCAAAGCTGTATATGTACTCACAATGCTAGCACAGTATGACTATTACTTCATATTCTGTATCCAATTTTTTTTATTGATCTGTAAATCGGTTACTTTTAATCAGGCAATTTGTAATTTTTTGGGGAGATTGCTGTACGTTCAGTTATTTAATATTTATAGTACACTGTATCATACTGTAATAAGTTTTGTGCATTTGCAACTTGTACATAAAATTTAAGGGAACTGTTAATAAGGAGTGTCAGTGTGTTGTTCTCTTTCTTAGCTGGGGATTTACAATGTATAGGTCACTTCTCAAACAGTGATGAAAATCGGGATTAAAACTGCATGTATACATTAAAAGGAGTCATTTTAACAGGAGTTTATACCTCTGGTTCTTTTCAGAACCATTCTCTTAGTTGAGAAATTATTCGCACATGGTGTTTCCGCAAACCTTTCATTATTTAACAAGAATGGTTTTGTCTCAAAACTTGGAGCTCAAATGCACTGCAAATATAAACAGAAAAATAGCAGGAACACTACAATGGTACTTTTTCCTATTTGAAACATTTTCCCCTAACTAAAGCATTAATCTTGCAGTGTCTACGTACATTTCCTCAAATGAAGTCAATGTACACATGTAAGTCTTAGTAACACAGAAACACGAGCTGCTCGTATTTTCCTGGTCTGCATCTTTGGTGCTCTTTGACAAATTAATTTTGTCCCTTCAAACCAGTTTTGAATTTGTCTATTCTGGGCATCCCTCCAAAAGACAAGGGTTTTATTACAAAATGTATATGGCTTTTGCGCACAAAATGCCCGTAGCGCTTGATTTATCGCCACACCACAAACATTCAAAAGTTGTATATCTAGCAGTTATACCATAATCAAATACAGGCAGATTTTTTTGTTCAAAATCTCATTTAAAAGGGAATAACTGTTGAATTGCTAAAAATATAGCAATTGAAAAACAACGCTTGGGGTGGGGAGTTGAAATATATATCCTTAAGTATAAGTTGTAATCTCAGAGAAGATTTCTAAATAGATACTTAAACTGTACTTTGGAATGACGCCTGTCCACAAATTGGGATAATGGGGCAAAGACCAAATCCACATGTTGCACGTCAAAAAAAATGTGATTCCATGTAGGATTTCACCAAGAAATTTACATAATCAGTACAGGGGTGATGAGTGGTTGAAATGTAAAATCCACAAAATAAGCGGCAGAGGATTTGGGGGCATACCCAGTATGTTTGTATTTGCCTTTGCCAAGGGCAGCCCTTACAATACCCACTTCTTTTTGTTTTTCTACATGAAGGTAGAGAGAGAGAGACCTTCATGGTAAAATCTTACAAATTCCTTACAAAAAATCCTTATAAAATCTCACCCATGCATCACAATTATTCGGTATAAAAAATATTTATATATAGGGCTATGATCAAGGCTAATTAGTCAATTTATAACAAAAGAAAAAAAAAACTTTGATAAGGCCAAAAAAAAAAAGTCTCCGGTTTCTGGTATGCGCACGCGTCGCCGTAGCCATGCGCGTTGGCAAAATGAAAAAGTTTTTTTTTCAATGAAAGATGATGTCTCAAAACCGCCAAACTCACTGGTTTGACTGGAATCCTGCTACTGCACAATTTTAACGTGTTTTTAGATGGGCTTACGATCGAGAATAAGCTTTATGTGGCCTCTCTGGACTCCCATATATTTGCACTAAGTTTTGTCGGGCACCATTTGCAGTCATCAGCCGACATTTGAATCAAAAAAGTCAGGTAAAAAAAAAAAAAAAGCCGCGTCGCCGCACCACTTTTCGGGCAAGCTCCATACCAGAAACCGGAGACTTTTTTTTTTTTGGCCTAAACAAATGTTGACATCGTCTTTGATATAAATCGTTTGCACTGCAAACATCTTTGAGGTGTATGCTTTTGTTCAACAGGGAAACACACGAGTTGGCCACTTGTGCATGAATGAATTAACACTAAACACGCCCCAAAGATGGCTTCTGAATGCAATCCATCTATACATCATTGATACAATGTACACTTTATACACCATCTTTGTCTCTGTCCCAACTATTGATCCTAGTTCCCAAAATCCAGATCCAAATCGATCTGGTCCAGACTTTCCCCCGTCGTGAACAGGCTCTGGTTAATACCCGCTCCGGTCTTAGAGAGTTCTCCGTTCCTCCTGTCCGACTTAGTCACCCCCTGACTCTCTACTTCAGTGGTGAACTTTGAACTCTGACCTTTGGACCGCTCCCTGTTGCACAGAGGGGGTGATTTTGGGTCACTATCTCTGCTACGTGTCTCCTGGTGAACGCCATCATTTGAAGAGTCCTGTTTGTCAGTGGGGGAGGTAAACGTAAACCTGCTCAGCTTGGACATGGTCGAGGATGCAATTTTTCCGGGAGTGGCCGACGACTTGTCCAGATTTTTCACCCCGTCGGGAGATTGGATTATCTCCACAGAAGAGCAGGAACTCCTGGACCCCTTTGACTGATTCTTTCTGTCGCATTTCATTCTCTTGCTTTCGGTGCTTTTGTGTCTGTGGCTCGTTTTGGCCGATGATGACGTTTCTTCATCTGAGCTCAACCTTCTCTTGGAGATCTTGGCGTTTTTAGAACTCCTGCTCTCGGTTTCTGTTGTTGATTCTCTCTGCTTAGAAGTCCCCGGTGGAATCTCTTGGCATGCTTGAATTGATTGTCTCCCTATAACCCGTGGCTCTGTAGGCTTCCTCTGAAAGTTACTCAGCATTGATCTGATTTCTGAAGAAACGCCAGCCTCTGTGGTTTTGCTTTCTTTCAAAATCTCGGGCGTGGAGACCAGGCTGTCAAGATCTTCGTCAAGAGTGAAGAGATTTTTCCTTGGGTCGTCGACGGGCTCGTCGATGCGAGTGCTCTCCATGATGGCTGGACCTCCCAGGGAATGCTGGGATAGGGTTGCCATG
Organism: Patiria miniata; assembly: GCF_015706575.1. Classification (NCBI taxonomy): domain Eukaryota; kingdom Metazoa; phylum Echinodermata; class Asteroidea; order Valvatida; family Asterinidae; genus Patiria; species Patiria miniata. Next base: position 18,799,212 of record NW_024037076.1, on the reverse strand, counting down.
ACGACATCCCCATCCTCATCCATCATCAATGGGGATTCCGTTCTACTCCTTGCCGCCGATTTATCACTGGAACTGCTTTTCTCAGAATGTGGAATTTTTATTGAGCCAGTTTTGGCTTTTGAGCTGGATTTTTGACCTATGACGTTGCCAGTCGCTTCACTATGTCGCCTTTCCCTACACTTCTCTGTTGACGATCGCTCGGTCCCAACTGGTCCCCTACTTGATCCACTAGTTTTTGTCCCAGAAGTCTTTCTTGTTGTACCATCTGGTGATCCACTAGCTTCTTCCACCGATTTCCTTGTTGATATTCTGCTGTCTATGGCATTTTTCCTAGTTGATTCGCTAATTTCTCTAGCTGCTTTACTTGTTGATGGACTTGTATCTCCAATGCGTGTCCTTGTAGGTCCTCTCAATTCCCCGAAAACTTTTCTGGATGATGTGCTGGTCTTTCTGGCCGTTGAACAACCTGGCTTGCCAGTGCCTGTACTTTCAATTGTATCGTTGAAATTCTTCGGTGAGGTTGAGGATTCGTTTCCAGCGACGCTTTGGCTAAACAGATCAACCGATGCATCCAATCTACCCGCAACCGTTGTCTCTGTGAGTTCTGTGATGTTAGTGTCAATTGTCATCTGGTCTGGAGCTCGTGGGTCCTCGAGGAGCGAGCGTTCTCTGTCCAGGTCTTGGAGACGTTGAAGCTCGGTCTGCAAGACGTCTTGAAGGCCAAGATGGGACAGGATCAACTCGGCTAAGTTAAAGAGGGCAATATGAATATAATGAATAAGGACAATAATAATGAATAAAGTCAAACCTGTAGTAAGGTGGCCCACTGTTTTGTGAACTGTTTAGGACTAGCCATTTGTATGGCTACAATTCAGAGTCTGTGACAATAAATGTCCTGTTCGGATCATGACACTGTGAAAAGCCCCACCTTGTGTTCGATACTCCATCTCTGGCTCGTCAGGGAAGGATGTATGGAGGGCGTTGACCCCTCCTAATAATGCAGCCCCCTAAAAAGACAAGATTACGCAAACTGGTTATTAGGCACTAACACTCTACTAGGCACTAACACTAACAGCTAATTATAGCTCTTTTCACACTAGACAAATCTTGGGGTTGACGCAGGGTTGAAAACATGCATCGTTTCAAACTTAAAGAATTTCAACCCTGCGTCAACCCCGGGTTATTGCCCCGGGTTGAACTCAACCCTGCTCCAGACCAGGGTTGAGATTTTCAATCCGGTTAGAAATTCTTGCCAGGGTTCAAAACAGTAGCAACTGAGTATGATAAGCTTGATTTGCATGAAACAAGTGTGAAACGATGCAGGGTTGAACGCGGGGTTGAAAAAATCAAAAACACAACCTGGAGCAGCACTGGGTTCGCCCAGGGTTGAGTTCAACCTGGGTTGAGAGACTCTCGTGTGAAAAGGGCTAGGTATCTTTGTGCCCTCTATGAAACGGTACACGAGCAGCTGTTGTAAAGGTTCCGATTGACCTCATCCAAATTGTTTAACAATTCAAATTCTATGTGCGGTTCCATCGCGTTTCTTACAATCAATTATAAGTACAGGCAAAAGTTTGTTGCAATTTTTGTATGCACATTTCGTTAATGGCGTACGTTGCGTAAATCCTGTGAATGGTGTGAGTTACGTACTGTTGCAAAGGGTGGTCCATAAACACATTTACACGTTTTCAGACGCAGATTTCTTGGAATTGGGGAGACATGTTACAATTGTTTCAAGATATTCCTAAAGTACAGCATCTTCATGGTATATGGTGAAATCGGCGCTGAAAACAAAGCCTTAGTTCAGAAATGGCCATGGTTTAAAGAAAGATGGTCAGTAACCAGTTTGTCCACACGCAAGTCTATGAGATATGGTCAACACAATAGCACTGCGCACAAAAATAATTGCAATAATTGTACTTACGTCTGCATGACTGTCATAGACATGGACAAACTAGTTTTTGACCATTGTTCTGTAAAAGGTCGCTATTTTTTAACTTGACCTATATTTTCAATGCCCTTTTCACCATATACGACCAAGATCTTGTAGTTTAGGAAAATCTTCAAGAAATGTCAACATGTCTCTTCAATTTTGAGAAATCTGCCTCTGAAAAAAGTGTAAACTTTTCTTTGGACCACCCAGTATGAAAATATGGTGTAAGTTACGTACCGTTGTGTGTAGAATGCTTAGCTGAGTTATTGGATAGACAGATTCATTAAGCCCACCCCAAGATGTTCTGATCAATCACAACCGTGATTTATGTCCCACATGCGTGAATAAAAAAAGTCCGACGTGCGTTCACGTGCGTAGTGGTCTAATTGGGACTGAAGCTCACCTGCATTGTGGATTCCATGACGCTGACCGCAGCCACAGCGTCCTGCACCATGACGTTATCGTGGCACATGAGCCGGGCGTGGGCCTGGGACAAGCGCACCGTGCTCTCCAGAAGACGAATGGTGGTCCGGGCCGCGTTACGCTGGTCTGCTTGGCGCTGGGCTTGGTAGTACCGCGACAATACCCTGAACAAGGATTGATTGCATATGATTATAGTCATTACACAGGATGATATAAGACACAAAAACTGACAAGATAAAATGAACTGGTGCAATAAACTTTGAGCCAACACTGTGCACCCACATTACGGACTCTCTTCAAACTTTTGAAACTTCCAGTTGGGGGAACACACTGCATACGCATACTGGTGTGCATACATTTTATTCCACTTATGCACAAACCTATGGCATCTTCCCGTGAGCAAAGTGCCGACAGTAATGCATTCCAATGTCCGTTCCCGTGGTCTCCCCAAACTCTCTCGTTTGCGCCATTGAGGGGGTACTGTGCACAGAGCCCATAACATTTGACTGGGGATTTCTTCAGCTAATTTATGGTGAATTCGGGCGATTCACAATGCAGTGCGTCTCCAAGAGTTTACCACGGAGAGTTAATTTTTCCCAGTGCATTGTGGGGAGATGGTCAACAAATTCGCAGCGCGAGACTTTTGAAATTGTTAGTTTTCCCGGTCAGTAGTTTTGTAAGCGTATGATTCGAGTATCCGTTTGCCCTTTTCTTTTCTTTTTATGAATATGGTGTTTTTTGTAAGGCGGCAGAATGCTATGCCCCAATCTACAACATATTAGCTCAAGTTGCCTGCTGACACTCATTCATATGGGCCATGTTTTGTAGACCCTAAAATTGAAAAATGGACTCTCCATGGCAAACTCGTGGTGGCACTACATCCAAACTTATTGATATTGTTGAGTACCGCTGTAGTAGTAGAAGTACTGCATTGTGAATGCAGCAGAATTGTTTGACAGCAAAAAGATAAATTTGAAGCTTACTTGTTAGCATCAGGAGACAACGTCGGAGTGATGGTCTTTATGAGACACAGATAGGCTTGCATCTTCTCCATACTCCACAGACAATCGTTAGAGGTTCCTAGAGAGGCAAAAAAAATCAAACTGTTAATACATTTATTTCAATTTGTAACCTGGAAGTAAAAAGTATTCTGCTTGTTGAATTGGGTTGCGTTCCACACAAGCATAAAAAATTGCAAGAAAGTTGGGGGCTTGTTGTGGTAAATCTTCTGGGTTTTTTTGTTGTTTCAAGTTGTTTCATGACATGACAGTAAAGGCAATGAGCAAACATTATGCGAAAAAAGTTATTAATGAGCGAAATTGGAAGAGCAGAACACCTAAACTGAAGTGTGTGTGCTTAAAGTGACATCACAGCAGCAGTGGCATCTGTTGTCAAGAAAAGCTTGAAACATTTACAATGGTTTTTAAAAAAAAGTGCACTTTATAAAAATATTAACCAAAACAAAAATTTATCATTTTTTTTTATACATTTCAAAGAATGGATATGAATGTTCACAATTTTTCAAATTTCACAAATTTTTACAGTGTAAAATTCCTGTCATAGACAAGACTCAGTCCTCATGTGCTGCAAAATGGAAATTTGTGACTTTAGGATCGTTTTGTGGCGATAGGCCACATTTTAGAGGCCCAAATATTTGGGCTAGATCTATGGATTGGTTCCATACCTTGAGGCCCAGGGGACTTGCCGTCCAGGATAAACGAAGACACGATCTTGTCCCAATCGTCGTTCTGCGAATCCAACAACACCAGCACCAGGTCAAACCTGGACAAGAGTGGACTAGCGAGGGCGACATTGACGCTGATCGACTCGTTGGGGTCGTACTGCCCCTTTGGGTTGGTGGCGGCCAGGATCGTGGTGCGCGTGTTCAACTTGCAGACCAATCCAGCCTATGATCAAGGAAATAATGAAACTGAGAACAATATTTCAATGCACTTGTTGCAGTAAATAACAAAGTATATATATTACGTGATGAATTCAATCAGGGACTTATTGATTAATTCACTAATTGATTAGGAGACTATTAACTCTTAACTTTTACGGTGGCTATTACAGTTTACTTTTTTTATGGTCATTTTGAAATTGTCACTATCTAGTATGTAAAAATGAATTTTAAAGGAATAAACAACACTTGCTTTTGCTGCAATTTTCAGAAATAAATGGATTTGGAGGATTAGTGTGCTATAGAAAATATTGTTAAACTAGCTTGTTTCACGTTTTGAGTTCGTGTGGTCTAGTTCCCTGACCCCACTTAAGATGAGACGTTGCAGATTGTAGGTAAGAGTATCAGTCTAGCAGGCTTGTACCCTCCACAGATGTGTAATCAATTGCAAAGACAATGCAGAATGACTAAAGATGAAAATGTAGGAGCAGTTTTTGAAAAAAAAAAGTTTTCTCCAACGATGGTCGGCCGACCAGCGTTGGAAAAATACAAGTTTTGTTGAAAATGCCAGCACACAAGGAGCCATGATTTTACAGGATGCTTTAGACTGTCATTCCCTAACAATCCAGTAAGATATTTTGTTATAATTTGATCATTTCGTTTTTTGATGTTTGTAAATGTTGTATCTTCCCTTGAATGAGTGCAATAGTAAGAATAATTTCATGAGGTGACAGATGGAATGTTCCACTCCACGAAGCCATGTGGAATGGAACATTCCTGTCATCGAATGACATTAATCTTTCCATAGCACGAATGTGAAATAATCATTATTTGTTCTATACAATGTCTGAATAAATCCTTGTCATCTGATTGGTCAGAACTGCCAAAACTGTGACCGTGTACTGAAACTTCTATTTATCGTGGAATAGAACTTCTACTTTTGCCGTGCGGCTGCGCTGTGCATTGGGATGCATAATTCAATGGGGACATGTGGGGATTTTTATCGAACGTTCTATAACATGCGATAATAAATTCGAGGGCAGCAAATTCTTGACAACATTGGGGGAATTTTGACCGACTCAAGGTGGAGCTGTTCGCAGCAGAAAGTTGCACGTACATACATGTATCTGCATTTGATGTCCGTGACCATTATTTTCACTGTTAACTTGAGAGGAAATTTTAAAAAGTGCCTCATGTGTTGTTCTATTTTTCCCAATTTTTCCCCTCTTTTTAGTCTTTGAGTGCAAGAACAGCCCCTTTATGAGTAGTACGATCGTTAGAAATAGGTGGATACCAAAAAAAGTTCCAAAAGTGCAAATACTTCAACGCTGCCTGTTTAATCAACTTAGTAGATGTTACAAATTACTATGAACATGTACATTCTCTTACCCACAAACCAATTCAGTTTAGATATGAGCTGACAACCCCTGATAAATAGAAGTCCTTATTAGATGTGAACCTTAGCCCATCCAAAGGCCGGCCAAGTGGCTTACCTTGGCAACACTAATTGTTTGTTGCTCCATGGCTTCGTGTATGCTGCCCCTGTCATGCTCACGGATGCTGTTGAACTCATCTGCAGACGAGAATAAATTAAAAGCAAGTCCAAGACTATTCTTGAACTAATCCTGCACAGAATGTTAATGGTGCCTTGAATGGCATCCTTGAGGATGGTAAACAAGAAGATATCTAGCAGATGAAAGTTTTCTGTAAGACACGAATAATTGCACAGTACAGAGCGAGTAAAAAAAAAACCGAAACCCAAATGGCAGGACTAATTTTTGAATGAAGTTTTGCCTGTAGCACTTTCAAAATCTAGGATATGAAAGCCCAATCAATGAGCTTTCCTTTAGTAAAAGAATCATTCAAATCACTCATGTACTTTTCAAGTTGCGGAATTTTGAACACAAACACCGTTTTTAAAGTTCTGTCCACAGATCACACAAAAAGTAAGTGTTCTTTCGGCAAAACGAAAACAATTCACATGTGCGATTCACATGGAATGCATGTGAATTGTTTTCGTTTTGCTGAAAGAACACTTACCTTACTGCACTAACTTGTAACACTTACCTTACATTATCCTAGACACGAATATAACGAATAAACAGTGATCTAATAACGCTGGGATGGATACCTGGGTACCTTTTTTATTACCTGAAAGCTTTTCAGTTTCCAACACCACCGTTTTTGAAAGGGAAATCAGTTGCATATGAACAATTGTAAAAAGTATTGAGTCCAACTGGCAACATATAGGTAAAAAACGGAGAGGTTGCAGCAGCTTTACGTTTTCATTTCTACTTTAAGGGCGTGTACTCAGCACAAGGTGATACACCTTATTCCTTCAAAATTTATTATGTTACAGTACGGTAATTTCGAGATTCCGCGGGTACCTGACGGTTTCAGAAACACATACCCACTGGTTCGGAAATTCCAAAAAAAGCACACCGCTATGATCTATTCCAATCTTACCAATGCAGCATATTCCTCCATCGGCAAGCACCAACGCCCCGGCTTCAAGCTGCCATTCCCCGGAGTCCCGCACTGCCGACACCGTCAGTCCGGCGCTGGTGGACCCGATGCCCGTGGTCAGGACGGAGCGGGGCACCACCTTGGCTGCATACTTCAGGAACTGCGACTTCCCCGTCCCTGTACCGATGCAAACGGGAGAAAATTGAGAGTTTGACCAAACTTGGGATGTGAGATTACCTAATAATAAATAACAACATGGCTTATAGCGCACATTTTCGCAAGATGCAATGCGCGACTAAGGACAACTCCAGAAGACAAGGAGTTATAGAGTACGTGGTTTCCATCTACCCTTTAAGTTGTCAAGAGAACTGGTGTTGTGGATGTTGTGTGATAAGGAATTCCAGCTTCGGGGATTAGACACTGAGAAGGCCCTGTCCCCTGCCCTTTTGAATGTGCGTGGAACTCCGAGGTTGTTACTGGAGCGGAGGCCACTACGGCTGGGTACGTTACTGTTGAGTGATCCCATTATGTACTGCGGCATTGTGTTATGTAGTGCTCTGCACATGAAAAGTGCTGTTTTGAAGTTGATGCGTTGTCTAACTGGTAACCAATGTAATTGTCGGGGAGTGGAGAGGCTAGTGTGTAGTTGGGTTGTGATAGTGTGATACGAGCGACATTGTTTTGAGGCCGTTGGAGTCGATCAACATCATATTATTTAATACAATTGAGAGAGAGAGTTACTGTAACGTATGCTTAAGTTGTAGCCTAGTAACGCTTAACATATAGTAACCCTAAACCTACATTTGTCACTATTAGGAGTACATGTAAATGACCAAAGAGTGAGTTGTTTCCAAGTAGCAGTTGAGCAGAAAATGTAACAACGGATACCCACTGGCGATAGACGCGACATCTGCATGGGCGGTAAACATGATCTATCGCGTGCTGACCATTAGGCCACCAAAAAAAATATACTTCTGCTTCATATTACATGCCTTTCAAAAATAGGGTCAGTAGATCAGATTTTTTTTTTTGGCACTACTGAAACTACTACACCTGCAAGAGTCCAGCATTAATTCTCCTGATGATGAGCAGATACTGTTCGAAACGTCAAGTTCAACCAACTGGTTCTTCTCAGAACCACACAACTCACATGGTGTTACCGCAAACCTCCCATTCATTGATCATGCCCACCATGTAAAGCCTTAAGTCTTCAATTTGAATTGTTGAACACTTTCATGTCTCACCTGGATCCCCAACTAGTAATAGGTGGGACTCCCCCCGGGTCCTGGTTCCTGATTGGTGGGAATAGGCCACACCTCCAGCCAACACCATGGCAACGGCGAGCTTGACAACGTACAGACCGTAGACCTGGGGGCAGAGGCTGGCAAGAATCACATTGCGACCCTGCAAAAGGGAGGGAAAAAGTTATTTGAGGGAACACAGAGTGATCTGGTCTAAGTGTTCGATCAGGCTTTACATTACAACCTTGAAAATGGAATAATCAATAAATAAACACATTAATCCTTTTGCTGTCTGAACAGTCACAGACAGTCAAAAAATCAATCCTCTTCCCCTGCCATGCCTTTTACACAGGCTAGTCACCAACAGTCAGATCATATTTCAATCAAGCACTGCGACTAGTCAATTCAGTCAACAGACAAATGCAGGCAAGAGGTAGGCACAGCTGGCTTATCAATCACCTACAGTCAATGCATGGAGCTGTATCAAGTCACATAGTCACAGTCAGTCAATCCTGCTTTACGTAGGCTGGGAGCTCTTCACTGTTGAAAACAGTCACTTGATTGATTTTGACTGAAAGGACAACCTGGCACAGAATGTATGTTAAAACAACACAATGTAGACTGAAAAAAAGTAGTGCTCAAAATGCTTTAAATAAAAATATAAAAACCTCAGTAACTCACTGTAAAAGGGGAATATTTATATTTCTCCCAGAATTCCTCAAACTCTTGCCTCTGTAAAAAAAAAATGAAAAATGAAAAAGAATGATTAAGGGAATAAATGTGTGCTCTGGAGGTTGTTATTTCTCTGTTTAAGACCACTTAGAGTCTGGGTGCTGATAATTACCCGAGCCGGAGGCGAGGGTAATTATCAGCACCATAAGCAGTCTTAAACAGAGTGATAAACACCGACTGAGCACATATTTATTCCCATTCATAAATACCTTTTTGGTAAAAAATATCAAATAATTCGTTCAAAAATACCGATTTGTTCAACAAGTTCACTTCATGCTTTTTGAAACATCCCTCTAGCACAATAATGGAGTGTTCAGCTGGCGAGTAAGATGTAAACAACCCTTTTATGGAGATTGACGCGCGCGTAACATGTTCTGCGCGATGTCGCGCAGAACGCACCTGGCGCGTTGCGTTTTGAATTTAGAACTATAAAATTCTGACTCGCTGGCAGTGTTGCGCATGCCTACGTGAGGATTGTGAACGTTCAACCAATGAAACGGTAAGAGGCACGGGATTTTTAGGGGTCTACATTTTATTGCGACACTGGAAAAGTGTTTAAGACCAGCTAGCCATGTCTTTATCATCCGTTTAAGACCGGCCACGTGACGGGCTCTCGACCAATAGGAATGGCTAAACTGTCTGAGGTATTTATGAATACTGATTAAAGGCATAAAGGATCATTTGCATTTATCCAAGTAACCTACCAAATTATTACCAAAAAGCTTACTTGGATTAATGATCATACTGATACTACACACCCTGTGAAATTATTCCATCTGGCTTGTTGTTATCTAGAAGAAATCAAGAAGTGTGTATTTCCAACAATCAGTCAATTGACTGATTTTTGGAAACAGAGAGAGCTCTGGACGAAACATAGAGCTATATTAAATTACTAGAGCGCTGATTCCTCATTCTTGCGCGCGGAGACGCTTTGAAGCCGCTCTGGGCGCAGACATTTTGAATTCATGTGCGTGTTTGTAGAACATAAAGAAATTAGATGGATTGAATTTTGAAAGCGAACTCTACATGCAACGCGCAAGTAGAACATACACAAACAACTTAAGTGCGTTATGACAGTTAAAAAAAATCCGTCATGGCAAAAAGCACCTGCAGCGAATATGCGCACGCGTTGCCTGTTTGCGTAGAGCAAAATGAAACGCTCATTTGCTGATAGTGCGTTTTGGTTTTGGGCGTATCGGCTTCGATAACGCACCGGAATGGAATACAAACGCAGATATGCTAATAGCCGTACAAAAGCCGTACAAAATGTCTAGGTCTCCATAGGTTTGCGCACAAACATGGATGCGCCCATCAGGCATCTCATTGTACATCGAGTTAGCGCTCTAATAATTTAATATAGCTCTATGGGACGAAATCATGTTTTGTGATCCAAAGGTTGGGCATGCTTGTTTTCTCAAAAGTGTAATATCTATTGAGCTGAAACTTCTACAGGTTAGGTTTTGAACATTCTTCTTTGGATTTCGAGTTGTGCTATGAATGGAACGAACAAAATACATGAAAAGCAAATGATCATTTGCATATGCCTTTAAGAAAGAATGTCAACTCCTTTGTGGTGGAATACGGCCAATTTTTAGCAGTCTTAAGAAATTCTTTATTCAGCAAAACTAATAGAGTTTTGGATTCAGCAAATTTGGGGAAAAGTTTGGAGGCGATTCCACATCCAAGTCGCTCCAGCCTGAGTTGCATACCATTTCATCAGTGACGGTGACTGATCCTCTCTGGTCGTTCTTCACTACGATGTGGTTGGCTCGCAGCACGAGCTCCACGTCACACTTGCCGTCAACGTAAACGGGACGCCATCTACGCAACACGATACCACTGCAAACAACGAGGAATTAAACGTGTTCAAGGTAACATTTCTTCACCACTGTTTCTTTCATTGGGCGCCATGCGAACCGAGGGGCGTAAAAATGGCATATCTCATCAGTCAATGAATGTTTTGTTTTATACAACACCTGAGTAAATCCCCGTCATCTGATTGGTAAATCGTTGATCACGTCATTGAATTATTTGTCCCAACGCATGTCGCATGCGCGGCGCGCGCGCAGCGCAATGGAAGTTCTATTGCACGATACAGAACTTCCATTGCACGGTGTCATTGCTGCTGGTGGTGGCGCTGTTTTAAATCGAGATGAATTGAATATGATGGTTCTCAAGCTGTTGAACAGTTTGCATACATTAAATATGATGAACTTGTTAAATGTTTAAACAGTTTTTAACCTGAATAAAGTGGCTATTAAAAGTCAACCAATCTGATGACAAGGATTTATTCAGGTGTTATTTAAAACAAATAATGAATGTTTCACGTTCGTGCAATGGAAAGAATGATTTCAGATGATTGCATTGCACTCACAAACATTCATTATTTGTATAATATCATGCAAATAAGTCAAAACAGTCATTTGCACAGACAGGACACGTTGCCATTCTAGACCAATTAAATTACAGTGTAGACACGATATACCAATGGTTCTTAATTGATGGAAATCGCTTTCATAATCAAACAAATTAATGAACCTGAAGAATGCCTTGATACTGATACAATTTTGAACACTTTACAGTGGCATAGCAAGATCACGGGAGGGGGTACATGTGAAAAAGGGCACTCACCCATCCATGCTGAAAGTTAGACAGGGTTTTTCCCCAGTCACCCGACCTCAGTAAAATTAGAAAAAAAAGGGGGGGGGGGGGGCCGTTGCCGTTCGCGAGACATTCAAAACAAAAGGCACTCGTTAAAAATGGGCACTCGTTAAAAAAGGGCACTTGTGAAAAAAGGGTGCTCGTGAAAAAAATGGGCAGTCGTAAAAATAAGGTCCCTCTTTACAATATTTTTTTTTTGGGGGGGGAAGGCTAAATAACCCCCCCCCCTTACCATCCTTCTGGCTACGCCATTGATATATAAACTATTTACTGACCTGATAGTGACATCATCCCCTGCCTTGCAACTGTCCACTAAATCATCTTCCAGCACTACCCACATGGACCGCGGTATCTGTATGTCACTGCTCAGGATAATCACAATATTCTACGTCTGCGGTTTGCATGTTTTATTGTCATTGGAAGGTGAGGCACTACCAGTACTATAACCCACCATGGATTGGCCTATAAAGAATAAACATTCCCGAAATTTTTTAAATTAAAACAATTATTCATTCAAGCAGGGACAAAGGCCCAATTTCATAGTGCTGTTTTACAGTTAGCAGAAAATTTGTGCCAGCTATCTCAGGAAATTGTGCTAACCTTAACATTTCATGGCATGGATGTGCTATTCTATTGTTATGTCACCGATTTAAGCAACTTTTTCCTAAGTGGTAAGCGTGCCTTTTGCTGTACTTACTGCTTACTGTCTCCGTGAAAAACAACGTAGCAGCACTCTGAAGAATGCAATATTGCTATGCACGGACAAACATTTTGTTGAACAAAAACAGGAAAAAAATGTCGAATGATGTATGTTACTTGTGATGTTAGAACTTGACTGATCTTTTATGCTAAATGCATAAAATTAATAAGAGACATTTTCTGCTTTTTCTGCTATAAAATATATGAAAATCAAATATTGAGCTACTGAAAAAGGCTCAGCTTCAGAGGCCTCTTTTTAAAATACTAAAAACTTGGGTAATTCAAAACTTTGCAATGACTTCCATATCACAATAAAATAAAACAGTTTTTTTATAAGATGTAATTTGCATGTTGCCCTTCGACCACGTACTTTATAGACACTGTATACTCGGTGGTTTCTGAGGGATTGCGAGAAGAAAAAAATCATCACATTTCAAGGCAAGTCATCTGAATGAAAGGATACCGTTCCAACGGCCAGCTTCTGGACTTGTTCCTGTATCTTGATCTCTTGGTAGTCGCGGCAACTCGTCGGTGACCCCAAGCCGGCACTGGAGAGACAAGTGAATTTGTTTGAGCCACAGCCTTCTGGGTTTGGGCACGCGTCCGGCTTGCACTCGCTGTAGTACTTTTCAAATGATGCCTGTTTGGAAAAAAAAAGCAGTTTCATTTACATAGAGCATGTTCAAACTAGAACTAGAAAAACATATTTGGTTAAGCGGGTTTTTTTTTTTGGGGGGGGCCTAACTTCACTCGATTCTATACTAGAATCTGTTCTTGTAGTATGGTCCCCTGACCCTACTTTAGATGAAACAGAGCAATTTATAGACATGGGGGAATTGTCAGGTTGGGAAACCAGACTAGCTGGCTTGCACCCATTCAATGATGTGCAACCGAATGCAAACAAAATGTGGACTGACTAAATTTGGTAAATTGGGGGCAATATTTGAAAAAAGGAAGATGGTCGGCCGACCATCGTTGGAAATGGATACAAACATTCCAGTTTTCTTAATAAAAAAAACAGGACACCACGTGCCATGATTTCACATGAAGCTTGACACTATCATTCACTTACAGTCAAGTAAGTTATTTCATAATAAGGCAAAGTAAAAAAAAACCCAAGTTTCTCGTCCCCGCCCGCTTCCTATTTGGAGGCCGCCTGGATTTTTTTATTATTTTTTATTTTTGAAAAATGCAGTAAAAACACTGAAAAAGTCCACAAATTCATCGGAAAATAAATACTTGCAAAATATGTGAGTCGAAGTTTTCAGTATATAGACTCTGTCGGTCACTTTGTACACCACATAATATCGACGTGTGATCGCTACCCCTGCGACAGTGCGAGCATGGCAAGTTCACAACAACTCACCCACTTGGTTCCCAGACCAAAAGATTCTGACTATTCCTGATGAATCTACGCGCCAATGGAGTCGAGGCTGAGACGTGAGCGTCAGGAATAATTGTCAGGTCTAGGGAACCAGACTACGTACATGTATGTTTATTGATAGTTTTAGACTATACAGTCGTTTGAAAATTCAACCGGAATCTTTCTGCCGTACTGTATGTGGTAAATGCTGACTTCAAAGCCAGAGTGCAACCGGTATGAGACTAGCTCACGCTGGAGCATGTGTTTAAAGAATTCGCTCGCGACTTTTGGCGGTTAAAGCAAATGCATCTAAAACTGTTCTTGGTAGACCAATACAACTCTAAAGGACACTGTAAATATGTTCAGTTCGCTTGTCCAACTTGTCTTTCATTTTAAAAGTGTCTTTGAACAGTGGCAACACCAACGGTTGCAGGAAATTTTAAAATGGTGGCCATCTTGAAAAAAATAAAAAATAAAAAATAAAAAGCCCCTCTTCCTCCTATTTTTCAAAAACCCGGACGAGAAACTTTTTTTTTATTACTCGGCCTAATTTGTTAGTTTTGTTTGACAGCACTTTTCACCTACTTGTTGAGCACACAATGTATTTCAAAAATTAAATTTAATGGTACCCCGGTGTATATATTGATCTTTACATGTACGTGACAAAAAAAATGATTGCAAATGCATGTGTTGTCTCTGAGATATGGTAGTTTAAAAATGTCATGTGCCAAACCTGTTTGTCCACGGATGGCTTTATTTCATCCGCTTGACTGAGCTCCCAAGCTTGAGTTGAAGACAAAAAATACACTATAGAATAACTTGTTTTCAAAGTGTGTTTTTCAAAGTTTGTCTTCAACTCAAGCTCTGGAGCTCAGTCAAGCGATTTAATTTTGGTGACTTGTATTCAAATTAGCATAATAACACTAAAGATAACACTAAAGATTTTGTTCACCGTGTATGGTTGAAGAGCTATACTTCACTACATTATAAAAACAAGTCAGGTGTGTTTACAAACACAAATGCCCCGCAACCGTGACTGTTCCCATGACATAACACCACTCTTTTAACATCAACTTACACGTACCTTGGTCACATGGAACGTTCATTTACAGCATTAGTGTCTTCTGTAGGTTTTATATGAATTAATCCCCAATCCCTATGATCTCAGAATAAATACAAGATTTTTATTGTTTTAGCTACTGTGACCTTGACCCTTGACCTTTCGACCCCCAATGCGAAAGGCCTATTTGGATTACCAAGAACGATCCACAAACCAAATTTGAAGTTCACATGTAAAGTATTTCTCAAGTTATCGCGCTGACAAAATTTCTTTTGTTTTAGCCACTGTGACCTTGACCCTTGACCTTTTGGCCCCAAATGCAATAGGCTTCTTAGGATTGCCAAGGATAATCCACAAACCAAATTTGAAGTTCATATGTAAAGTATATCTCAAGTTATCGCGCTGACAAAATTTCTTTTGTTTTAGTCACTGTGACCTTGACCCTTGACCTTTCGGCCCCAAATGCAAAAGGGTTCTTAGGATTACCAAGAACATTACACAAACCAAATTTGAAGTTCATATGTAAAGTATTTCTCAAGTTATCGCGCTGACAAAATTTCTTTTGTTTTAGTCACTGTGACCTTGACCCTTGACCTTTCGATCCCAAATGCAAAAGGGTTCTTAGGATTACCAAGAACAATACACAAACCAAATTTGAAGTTCATATGTTAAGTATTTCTCAAGTTATCGCGCTGACAAGATTTGTCCGGACACACACACACACCCACCCAGACCGTCGTTTTTTGCTATGCTTCCGAGGATTGGCTTTGTGTTTTCCTTTGTCCCTGTAATATAACACTCTCCCATAGACTAAGCACACAAACCTGCGTTCGAGGACAATAGGCACCTTCCTTCGAGGATCAATGGCCCCTTTGTGCTCCTTTTGTTGTCTGTCCTCAGGCGTAATGCCATGCAGGAACACCCACACACACACGCACCCACACACCCACCCACACACCCACCCACGGAAGGACAAGGCGGAAACAGTATGCCCCTTCGGCTTCGCCGCGGGGCATAAAAACAGTTGAAATAAGTTAAGTACATGTAGGCTACAATTCCTGTCAAAAGTGGGTAATTTCCTTCTTTTTGCACCACCCAGAATATTACCTTTAATGGGTCAGGTGGGATCTCTGCATTTCCTTGTTCCTTTTTTTTTTTCATTTTGATTTTGATGGCCACACAATGAAAGCATTAACTTTTTTAATATAAAGGAAAGAAACAATAAGCTATACTGAGAAAAGGTAATCCGAAGAGCAAAAACTTCTAAAAGGAAAGTTAGCGGGTAACACTGTTGCGCCACATACCTGTACACTGAAAGGATGCCTACATTTTGAACACATGAAGTCTTTCTCAAACTCCAGCATTTTCACCATGGACGTGCGAATCACAGTTCCTGAAGATAAAAAGTCAAGTGTTATGTTCAAACGAACTGCATACATGAAAGCTGATGTGACGATATGTGACCTGCCACCTCAAAATGAGCCTGAAGTCTGAGCTTGTTTTTAGAACTGAGATATTTTTATTTCCAGATTCTGCAGAACAAGAGCTTTCTAATTGCCTATAGCATATAGGGATACTGAGTTCAGTAACAGAGATCTAGACCGCCGACTAAATAAAACTTGCAAACAATTTTACAAATTGAAATTGACATATGAAATTCCAAATCCAAACAACGTCGACATCAAATACTCAACTTGCGCTTCTCTCGTCCTGCTATTTATTTTTCATTAGATTTTTTCATTTTACTTTTCTTGGCGAGAAAATTTCCCTTTTTCATTAAAATTATAGTTGATGAAAAAACATGCACTGGCGTGTAATTGGCATTGCTCACTTAAAATTATAATTTTAATAGACAGAATACTTGGATGGAATTACCAATCCAAACAATGAGAACATCAAATACTCAACGTGTGCTTCTGACTTCCTGCCAGTAGTTAATATTAGAGTCTATATATTTTGCTTTAAGGTACTTGGTTGTTAAATAAATCAACGCTTTCTCTTTTTTGGGGTGGGGGGGGCAAAGACAATTTCCCTTTCCATTAAAATTATAAAGATAATAAAATGGAATGGTCATTGCTCCTTTAACGTTAGAAGTTTAATTGCCGTTTATCATAACATCATTGTTTTTTTACCATTTCAGCTTTCTATGATAACACTTGGTGTTTTTCTTTAGAGTACTCTTTTGTTAAATTAATTCACACCTTCCTCTCTTTTTTGGGGAAGAAAATTGCTCTTTCCATTAAAATTATGAAGATGACAAAAATATGAAATGTAATTGCCCTTTTAAATATATAGTCCATCATTTGTAATTTGTGCATTTTGTTCGTTTGAAGCAACAAAAGTGTTCAAAATCTAATGAAGGATACTGAACAACAAACCTGATTAAGTTTCAGCTCAGCTTCAGCTGTATATTTCGAGAAAAACAGCACTCTGGGATCTCGATTTCAAATCAAAAGTTGCTGAATCATGCTTTGAATTGGGCCTGAATTCAGCGTCTGAGACGCGTTCTCACTGAGCCGATTGCAGCTATACGCGATGTCGCGCACTGATCCGACGAATTGTAGCAACCGCGCGCGCGTGTGCGTCGTGCCAATGCTTGCGCGCGCTTCGCCGAATAACAAAACGAACTACTAATTTAAATTTTCCTACGTTGCATCTTAAGATAGCACCTAAAATAGCCCTAAAATTATTTATCAATTTCCTATTCAGCGTACATCATAGGTGCGTTGTTGTTAACGTTTGTTGATTACTGGTGAATGACGTGCTTTGCTGGTCAGTGAATAAACAAGGACTAGTATAAAACTGCACGCATTTTGATCAGTCATCAGTCACCAAAACCAACCACAACTTGACAAGGGCAGATCCAGAACACAATTTTGGTGGGGGCCAAAAAAAAATTTGGTCCCCCCAAAAAAGTGGGTAAAAAAAATTACGGCGTGGGGTTCGGGGCCCGTAAGGGTCCCGAAAATTTTTTGGATTCTAGATGCTCTGTGGTGCGATCTGAAGCAATTTCTGACCACTTTAACCAATGTTTTTTGAGGAAAAGATTGTGGTGTACTCATTGCCTGCCTTTATTGCGATGTCACATAAAAACAAAACAAATGGTTTCGTTTTGGGGGGGGGGGGGCATGGCCCCCTTTGGCCCCCCCCCCCCTTGGATCCGCCATTGCAACTTGAGCTTATCAGGATAGACAGAGAGTCGCAATGGCTGAGCAAGCAACCCAGGCATTCCAGGCCATTGTAGGAATTGTTGGGATCTGCGGCAATGGTTTGGTGTGCGTGGTGATCGCCAAAGTTCACTTCATGCACACCGTGACCAACGCATTCATCTTCAACCAAGCCCTGATTGACCTCATCGGGTCCTTGATGGCTCTGCTTCTGAATGTCGTACCAATCCCTGATCCGATACCTCCTGGGGCTACTGGGGTGTTTCTCTGCTCTCTGTGGGTCAGCGACTTCCTCCAATGGGGACCATTCACTGCGTCCACATTCAACCTGATAACATTGACTCTTGAGAGGTACCTGGCCATAGTGTTTCCCTTCAGGTACCAAGCCCTGGCCACTCGTAAGAAAGCCATAGCTGTACTGGTCGGTGTGTGGGTGGCAGGGTTTCTGTTTTCCAGTTATGGCATCTATCTCCGCTTCTACGAGGCCGGAGTGTGCGTGATAAAACAGGTGGCTCACCAGCAAGTTCTTGGCGTGTGTGTCTTCTTCGTGAATTATTGCCTGCCCGTCAGTATCATGCTCGTCGTCTACATCCACATCACAGTTGTTCTGAAGAAGGGAGCTGGCAGAATTCAGCCCGGACTGGCAGCTGCAGGTCCATCCACTGAAGGCCAGGGGGAATCACTGATGCGTGCTCGCCGTAACACCTTCAAGACCCTCCTGATTGTCTGCGCGGCATTCATCATTTGTTGGACACCAAACCAGATCTTCTTTTTCCTCTCCAACCTCGGGGTGAAAGTCGACTTCTCATCGCCCATATTCTACATAACGATCGGGATGGTTGCTCTCAACTGCTGCCTGAACCCATTCATATACGCCATCAAGTACAAGCAGTTTTAGAAGGGACTGAAAGTTGTCTTTGGTAAAAGGGGTGACAGAGCCTCTATTGCAACAGCAAGTACCGGCCACAACTGATGGAGGAATTTCCCGATTCATAGTTTACTTTTAGACATTTAGAGTACACTTGTGTTGGTTATTTACTGATCATGCACTTGCTAGAGGTAGCTGTTGAGATATAATATGCAAGAAGATTCACCAGTTAAGTTTTGTGGTGGTTATGAAGTTATTATCAAATATGATGTATGACAGATATCCTATAAAATGATGGCGTTTTAAAATCCCCCTATTGAGCAGTATCACTTTTCCTGAAGCTAGAACTCTTGTTGTAATTATTTTATTTGAGGTAGGACAAATTCTCGATTGGACAATGCACTGCACTTCATCATGTATTGAAGTTTGCATATGTACATGTGTATGCCACATTCAACTTTGTTTGATGTCAATAATTTCCAGTGAGGCTTGTATATATGAATGGTTATAAATCTTTAAATATTTGTATTTACAACAAAGACTATTTTAAGCAGCAAAGCAAAGGCTGTTTCGGCATGTTTTGCCAAAACAGCCAACAAAAGAAAAGAAAAGAGAAAAAGGTGTCTGACATGCACACAAAGGCACTTGGATGGAATTCCCAATCCAAACAATGACAAAATCAAATACTCTACCTGCGCTTCTGTCACCCTGCCAGTAGTTAATGATATTACAGTCTATACATTTCTTTAGAGTACACTTTGGTTAATTTGATTAACGTTACACAAAAATTCCCTTTTAATCAAAGTTATAAAGATGAAAATACAACGAATGGTATTTAATTGCTTGTTTAACCTTATAATTTTAATAGACATTTAGTCATAAAATCATTTACAGCTTTTTCTGGGAGAAAACTTTCCTTCAATTTAAAATCTAGCCCTAAAATTATTTATCAATTTCCTATTCAGCGTACATCATAGGTGCGTTGTTCTTAACGTTTGTTGATTACTGGTGAATGACGTGCTTTGCTGGTCAGTGAATAAACAAGGACTAGTATAAAACTGCACGCATTTTGACCAGTCATCAGTTACCAAAACCAACCACAACTTGAGCTTATCAGGATAAAAAGAGAGTCGCAATGGCTGAGCAAGCAACCCAGGCATTCCAGGCCATTGTAGGAATCGTTGGGATCTGCGGCAATGGTTTGGTGTGCGTGGTGATCGCCAAAAATCGCTTCATGCACACCCTGACCAACGCCTTCATCTTCAACCAAGCCCTGATTGATCTCATCGGGTCCTTGATGACTCTGCTTCTGAATCTCGTACCAATCCCTGATCCGATACCTCCTGGGGCTGCTTGGGTCTTTCTCTGCTCTGTGTGGATCAGCGACTACCTCCAGTGGGCACCATTCACTGCGTCTACATTCAACCTGATAACATTGACTCTTGAGAGGTACCTGGCCATAGTGTTTCCCTTCAGGTACCAAGCCCTGGCCACTCGTAAGAAAGCCATAGCTGTACTGGTCGGTGTGTGGGTGGCAGGGTTTCTGTTTTCCAGTTTTGGCATCTATCTCCGCTACTACGAGGCCGGAGTGTGCGTGATAAAACAGGTGGCTCACCCGCAAGTTCTTGGCGTGTGTGTCTTCTTCGTGAATTATTGCCTGCCCGTCAGTATCATGCTCGTCGTCTACATCCACATCACGGTTGTTCTAAAGAAGGGAGCTGGCAGAATTCAGCCCGGACCGGCAGCTGCAGGTCCATCCACTGAAGGCCAGGGGGAATCGCTGATGCGTGCTCGCCGTAACACCTTCAAGACCCTCCTGATTGTCTGCGCGGCATTCATCATTTGTTGGACACCAAACCAGATCTTCTTTTTCCTCTCCAACCTCGGGCTGAAAGTCGACTTCTCATCGCCCATATTCTACATAACGATCGGGATGGTTGCTCTCAACAGCTGCCTGAACCCGTTCATATACGCCATCAAGTACAAGCAGTTTCAGAAGGGGCTGAAAGTTGTCTTTGGTAAAAGGGGTGACAGAGCCTCTATTGCAACAGCAAGTACCGGCCACAACTGATGGAGGAATTTCCCGATTCATAGTTTACTTTTAGACATTTAGAGTACACTTGTGTTGGTTATTTACTGATCATGCACTTGCTAGAGGTAGCTGTTGAGATATAATACGCAAGAAGATTCACCAGTTAAGTTTTGTGGTGGTTATGAAGTTATTATCAAATATGATGTATGACAGATATCCTATAAAATGAAGGTGTTTTAAAATCCCCATATTGAGCCGTGTCACTTTTCCTGAAGCTAGAACTCATGTTGTAATTATTTTATTTGAGGTAGGACAAATTCTCGATTGGATAATGCACTGCACTTCATCATGTATTGAAGTTTGCATATGTACATGTGTATGCCACATTCAACTTTGTTTGATGTCAATAATTTCCAGTGAGGCTTGTATATACGAATGGTTATAAATCTTTAAATATTTGTATTTACAACAGAGACTATTTTAAGCAGCAAAGCAAAGGCTGTTACGGCATGTTTTGCCAAAACAGCCAACAAAAGAAAAGAGAAGAGAAAAAGGTGTCTGACATGCACACAAAGGCACTTGGATGGAATTCCCAATCCAAACAATGACAAAATCAAATACTCTACCTGCGCTTCTGTCACCCTGCCAGTAGTTAATGATATTACAGTCTATACATTAGAGTACACTTTTGTTAATTTGATTAACGTTACACAAAAATTCCCTTTTAATCAAAGTTATAAAGATGAAAATACAACGAATGGTATTTAATTGCTTGTTTAACCTTATAATTTTAATAGACATTTAGTCATAAAATCATTTACAGCTTTTTCTGGGAGAAAACTTTCCTTCAATTTAAAATCTAGCCCTAAAATTATTTATCAATTTCCTATTCAGCGTACATCATAGGTGCGTTGTTCTTAACGTTTGTTGATTACTGGTGAATGACGTGCTTTGCTGGTCAGTGAATAAACAAGGACTAGTATAAAACTGCACGCATTTTGACCAGTCATCAGTTACCAAAACCAACCACAACTTGAGCTTATCAGGATAAAAAGAGAGTCGCAATGGCTGAGCAAGCAACCCAGGCATTCCAGGCCATTGTAGGAATCGTTGGGATCTGCGGCAATGGTTTGGTGTGCGTGGTGATCGCCAAAAATCGCTTCATGCACACCCTGACCAACGCCTTCATCTTCAACCAAGCCCTGATTGATCTCATCGGGTCCTTGATGACTCTGCTTCTGAATCTCGTACCAATCCCTGATCCGATACCTCCTGGGGCTGCTTGGGTCTTTCTCTGCTCTGTGTGGATCAGCGACTACCTCCAGTGGGCACCATTCACTGTGTCCACATTCAACCTGATAACATTGACTCTTGAGAGGTACCTGGCCATAGTGTTTCCCTTCAGGTACCAAGCCCTGGCCACTCGTAAGAAAGCCATAGCTGTACTGGTCGGTGTGTGGGTGGCAGGGTTTCTGTTTTCCAGTTTTGGTATCTATCTCCGCTACTACGAGGCCGGAGTGTGCGTGATAAAACAGGTGGCTCACCCGCAAGTTCTTGGCGTGTGTGTCTTCTTCGTGAATTATTGCCTGCCCGTCAGTATCATGCTCGTCGTCTACATCCACATCACGGTTGTTCTAAAGAAGGGAGCTGGCAGAATTCAGCCCGGACCGGCAGCTGCAGGTCCATCCACTGAAGGCCAGGGGGAATCGCTGATGCGTGCTCGCCGTAACACCTTCAAGACCCTCCTGATTGTCTGCGCGGCATTCATCATTTGTTGGACACCAAACCAGATCTTCTTTTTCCTCTCCAACCTCGGGCTGAAAGTCGACTTCTCATCGCCCATATTCTACATAACGATCGGGATGGTTGCTCTCAACAGCTGCCTGAACCCGTTCATATACGCCATCAAGTACAAGCAGTTTCAGAAGGGGCTGAAAGTTGTCTTTGGTAAAAGGGGTGACAGAGCCTCTATTGCAACAGCAAGTACCGGCCACAACTGATGGAGGAATTTCCCGATTCATAGTTTACTTTTAGACATTTAGAGTACACTTGTGTTGGTTATTTACTGATCATGCACTTGCTAGAGGTAGCTGTTGAGATATAATACGCAAGAAGATTAAAGGGAAAATACAACATTTGCAAACATCAAAAATTAAAACTACCAAATCATTTTGAAATACCTTGCTGGACTGTTAGTGAATGACAGTGTCAAGCATCCTGTAAAATCATGGCACCTGGTATACTGTCATTTTCAAGAAAAGTGGTATTTTTGTATCAATTTCCAACGCTGATCGGCTGATCAGCGTTGGAAAAAAACTGGCTTTTTCCAAATACTGGCCCCAATTGACCTTGTTTGCAATCGATTACAAACCTATGAACGGGTACGAGCCTGCTAGACTGGTTCCCTGACCTTACAATTCCCCAATGTATGTAAACTCCTCTGTTTCTTCTTATATGGAGTCAGGGAACCAGACTACAGGAAAATGATTGTTTTTCTTGGTTTTTATAGCATTTTCGAACCCAAAACCTCAAAAAAGTCAGTTTAACTATATTTGCTATATATTTCCAACCCCCCAATTCCATCCATTTCTGAAAATTACAGCAAAAGCAAATGATGTATATTCCCTTTAACCAGTTAAGTTTTGTGGTGGTTATGAAGTTATTATCAAATATGATGTATGACAGATATCCTATAAAATGATGGCGTTTTAAAGTCCCCATAATGAATCCTGAAGCTAGAACTCTTGTTGTAATTATTTTATTTGAGGTTACTACAAATTCTCGATTAGACATACACTGCACTTTGTCATGTATTGAATTTTGCGTATGTATGCCACATTCAACTTTGTTTGATGTCAACAATTTCCAGTGAGACTTGTGTACAGAATGCTTATAAATCTGTGTATTTACAACAAAGACTATTAACAAATACCTGCGTACATATTCATTAGCGGAAATCTCACTGTTTGTTCACCATTACGTGCCATTCTCTGGAGTTGCTGTTTACCAAGTGCGCAAAGCGACTATTCATGCATGGGGTAATTGCGCATGTGTAGTAGACTATCGCATGGGTTACCACGCAATGTCCTTTACATATGCGTTTCACAAAACAAACATGGAGCTGGCACACAGGTGTAGTGCGTGCATACACAAACATCGCCCCAGCTAAATACAGACACAAAAAGATGGGGGCACACACCTAGCAACTTTTTGCCAAGATAAATCCCCCCCCCCCCCCCACAAAAAAAAACCATGTTTCTGTTTCTGGTTACCCTACCTACCCTATCTTGAGCAGCCCTGGCCATAAACATTTTTTGGGGGGAAAAGAGGGGGAAAAACCAAAAACCATCAATTACTAGTTTTTACCCTTGACTACATGCAGACACCCATATGATGAACCAAAATCAAAATTGCCCCCAAAAAATCCCTTCCTACCTACCCTATTTTCAAATGCCATGTAATCGGAAGCAGAACTATTTTTTGTTTGGACTGATTGATATGTACCGGTAACTGGACAATATTTTAGCGAATATGTATGAGGTATCTAACATTGTATCTCAGTGTTAGTTTGAACGTGTTTGTAATGTGACATCTGTTTAGTAATTGGATGCTGTGATCAAGTGCCCACTTTCAGAGAACGGTTCTCTTCTGCACTGCATGTATATCTTTTGAAATATGAATAGTTTAAAAGTAATGAAATGAGTAACTACTAAGAATAATGAACAAACGAAAAGTAGATGAATTGATCATTTAGTAGAATAAAATTCCTATCTTGGTTAAAATTAGGAATACTGAAAAGAAACACAGTCTATATTTTTTAAAGATATAAGAACATTTCTTTTAAGAAATCTTCTCTGCTGCTGAAAAATCTTTCAAGTTATCTTGACAAAAATAATCACGGAGGAAGAGTACTTTCCCATCAATTTACAAGAAAACATTGTCATATAATCATAGGCCAATGAACCTCTTGTTGGACATGGTTCAGCCGTACAGCTGGTGGTTGCGACAAAGAATGATTGCACGCTTTTTAAAGCAGGTACACTGGCCAAAGCAATCAATCAACTTGCGCTTCTGTTATTCTACTAGTGATCAATTTTCCTTTTAATTTAGAATGATCAATTATGTGAAATTGCTCGTCGAACATAATTCGTTTACTAGATATTTATCATAACATTTAGTTTTCACATTTCTGCTCATTTTTGTGTGATAACATTTCCTTTCCAATTAAAATTATAAAGGTCTAGAATACTAGACAAATATAAAATCGTTGATTAGCGTACATTACAAACATCATGTTCTAAACGTATGTTGTTTATTGGTAAATGACTTGCTTTGCCGGTGAGTGAATAAATGACTATAAAACTGCACGCATTTCAATCAGTCATCAGTTACCAAAACCTACCACAACTTGAGCTTATCAGGACAGACAGAGAGTCGCAATGGCTGAACAAGCAAGCCAGGCATTCCAGGCCATTGTAGGAATCATTGGGATCTGCGGCAATGGTTTGGTGTGCGTGGTGATCGCCAAAGTTCGCTTTATGCACACCCTGACCAATGCCTTCATCTTCAACCAAGCCCTGATTGATCTCATCGGGTCCTTGATGACTCTGCTTCTGAATCTCGTACCAATCCCTGATCCGATACCTCCTGGGGCTACTGGGGTGTTTCTCTGCTCTCTGTGGGTCAGCGACTTCCTCCAATGGGGACCATTCACTGCGTCCACATTCAACCTGATAATATTGACTCTTGAGAGGTACCTGGCCATAGTGTTTCCCTTCAGGTACCAAGCCCTGGCCACTCGTAAGAAAGCCATAGCTGTACTGGTCGGTGTGTGGGTGGCAGGGTTTCTGTTTGCCAGTTATGGCATATATCTCCCCTACTATGAGGCCGGAGAGTGCGTGCTAAACCTGGTGGCTCACCCGCAAGTTCTTGGCGTGTGTGTCTTCTTCGTGACTTATTGCCTGCCCGTCAGTATCATGCTCGTCGTCTACATCCACATCATGGTTGTTCTGAAGAAGGGAGCTGGCAGAATTCAGCCCGGACCGGCAGCTGCAGGTCCATCCACTGAAGGCCAGGGGGAATCACTGATGCGTGCTCGCCGTAACACCTTCAAGACCCTCCTGATTGTCTGCGCGGCATTCATCATTTGTTGGACACCAAACCAGATCTTCTTTTTCCTCTCCAACCTCGGGGTGAAAGTCGACTTCTCATCGCCCATATTCTACATAACGATCGGGATGGTTGCTCTCAACAGCTGCCTGAACCCATTCATATACGCCATCAAGTACAAGCAGTTTCAGAAGGGGCTGAAAGTTGTCTTTGGTAAAAGGGGTGACAGAGCCTCTATTGCAACAGCAAGTACCGGCCACAACTGATGGAGGAATCTCCCAATTTATAGTTTACTTTTAGACATTTAGAGTACACTTGTGTTGGTTATTTACTGATCATGCACTTGCTAGAGGTAGCTGTTGAGATATAATACGCAAGAAGATTAACCAGTTAAGTTTTGTGGTGGTTATGAAGTTATTATCAAATATGATGTATGACAGATATCCTATCAAATGATGCACAGGGTAATTGCGCATGTGTAGTAGACTATCGCATGGGTAATTACCACGCAATGTCCTTTACGTATGCGTTTCACAAAACAAACATGGAGCTGGCGCACATGTGTAGTGCGTGCATACACAAACATCGCCCCAGCTAAATACAGACACAAAAAGATGGGGGCACACACCCAGCAACTTTTTGCCAAGATAAATCCCCCCCCCCCAAAAAAAAAACCAAACATGTTTCTGCTTCTGGTTACCCTATCTTGAGCAGCCCCGGCCTTTAACATTTTTTTTGGGGGGGGGGGGGAAAGAGGGGGAAAAAAACTAAAACCATCAATTACTAGTTTTTACCCTTGACTACATGCAGACACCCATATGATGAACCAAAAAAAATTTGCCCCAAAAAAATCCCTTCCTACCTACCCTATTTTCAAATGCCATGTAATCGGAAGCAGAACTATTTTTTTGTTTGGACTGATTGATATGTACCGGTAACTGGACAATATTTTAGCGAATATGTATGAGGTATCTAACATTGTATCTCAGGTGGATAGTTGCTATTAGCTCCTGTCGGTATTGAAAGTTGACCAACAAGTACATGTAACTTCCAATACCTATCGGAAGCTAAATTATATCGCCCATCCACCCTCAACTGTGATATATTTGTACGTTGTTTACTCTTCTCACACTAATTAATGTGCATTAGATTTTAAGCTGCAAAAAGCTGACAATAGACCCCATGTTTGGAAAGTAGAACTACGCGTGCTTGTGAAACTAAGTGGCATATTTAGTACTTAAAAGTGTTTTTACAAACAAGCTCGAAATAACATTTTTCATTGTATAACAAAATAACTGAAATATTACAGAGATAGATGGGGCTGTACTAGCTGCTGCCATGGGAGATATGTTGCTCCCACTTTATCTCCGGTTTATAACCGGAATCTGTCTTGTTGCCTCGTTGATTCTGTTGGAACGTCTTGTTGAATACGTGAATGTTGTCCAATGACATAAAGCAAATCTAAGCATCGAAATGTCGCCGGGAGCTTACCGGTGGAGCGGGAATTTTGAACATGTTGACACTTGGTATGTGAGTAGACCGGGACGTGTTATAGGCAAATATTTAGGTGACGTCATCATGACGTCATCGTGTGATTTGATAACAATTTTGTGTTGCCATGGTAACAGACTGACACTTGCGCATCCTGCCTTTTTCCAAACTGAGTGTTCAGTGGAAAAACTCTGTGAAGTTGGCAAATAAAAAGAAATGGTACACTAAATATATTATAAAGCTAAGTCCTTGCTGTTTATAAATGGTGGTGGTTTTCGTAAATCACTGCCGGGTAAACTGGCGTGATCAAAAATATGCTCGGTAACAGACTGACATCGGTGGTAACAGACTGACATGCTCAGTTCATGTGCAACATGTACAGTAAATTTACCTACATGTACATGTACGACCTCTTTGTCATGTTCTTTTCCTGTTTTAAACTGAGGTTTTAGGTGTTTGAAACCATTGTGTAAGTACAGGTGTGATTTTTTGGATGAACAATTCAAATTTTGGGCCAAAATCAAGAAAAATGATGATTTTGGCCCAAAAAAGTTGATATAGCGCCCTCTAGTGTTGCCGTAAGATGGCAAAGGTTGTTTGAATGCTTCTATATTAACTCAAACAATATTTGTACCAAATTTGAAAGCATTTGAATGCAAAATGTACAAATTATGCCCAAAATACTGTTTTTTGACCAAAAATTGCAAAAACATAAAAAAGGAAAGTGCCCTCTTGTGGTGGCAGTAGCACAACCAAATGAGTTCAACTTATTTAGTACCTACCAACCAACATTCTTGCCAAATTTCAGGAAAATAGACCAAAGCACATGGCTGAAGTATTGGTCAGAATACCTTCACCTGGGCCACTGATTTAACTATGCACTTTACCCACAATTAATGCCTTGCATCTAGAGCCATAGACTTGTGCATGTGTCAGTCTGTTGCTGTCAGTCTGTTACCACAGGCGTCAGTCTGTTACCATGGTTTATTTTAATAATAACAAAATGGTACATGAATTTTCTTTGTCAATTTTGTTCATACATGTAGCTTGATGACTACAGAGAATCCTCAAAAGAAAGTTATTCTAACTAATTAATATAAAAGACTAAAAAAAATATTTTTTAGATATTTCGGTAACATGCAGACTGACACATCGTTTTGGTAAAATTTAAAAGTGGCAGGATTTTGGGTAAAATGCAAAACAAATTCAATTTTGTAATTCTAGGCAATAAAATGCGGATTTTTGCTTAAAAATTACAAAATTCAAGAAAATTTGTCAAAACATACTTAATTAATTGGCAAAATATACCTAAAATTGCAATTTATTAAAATTTTGCTTTTTAACCAATATGTGCTTTTTTACACTCATTTTCATGTCAATTTTGCATTTGATGTAAAATTGAGTGAATTTTTTTGTATTCTTTACCTTATTAGCTTCAAAATGGTAGCCAACCTGACCATTTATTATAAAAAACAATTTATGACCCACAGGATGACATTTTCACAGAATTGCCGTGAAAGGGAATATACATCATTTGCTTCTGCTGTAATTTTCAAAAATAACAGCGTTGCTGTTGAAACCCCTCAGCCAGAGTCAAGTTATCATCCGGAAACCATTAACCTTTAACTCACGTGGTGACCTTGACCTTTGGCCTTTGACCCCAGAACCAGTCCCAACATGCCTGTACCAATGGGAAACCCCCTACCGAAGTTAGACACCAACATTTCATTTCTAACTCAAGTTATCATTCGGAACCATTTACATTGAACTCACCACGGTGACCTTGACCTTTGACCTTTTGACCCCAAAACCAATCCCAACTTGCCTGTACCCAAGGGCAAACCCCTACCTCAGTCAGACACCAAAATCTCATTTCTAACTCAAGTTATCATCCGGAAACCATTTACCTTTAACTCACCACGGTGACCTTGACCTTTGACCTTTTGACCTCAAAACCAATCCCAACTTGCCTTCTCCCAAGGGGAACCCTCTTCCAAAGTTAGACACCAAAATTGCATTTCTAACTCAAGTTATCATCCGGAAACCATTTACCTTTAACTCACAATGGTGACCTTGACCTTTGACCTTTTGACCTCAAAACCAATCCCAACTTGCCTTCTCCCAAGGGGAACCCTCTTCCAAAGTTAGACACCAAAATTGCATTTCTAACTCAAGTTATCATCCGGAAACCATTTACCTTTAACTCACAATGGTGACCTTGACCTTTGACCTTTTGACCCAAAAACCAATCCCAACTTGCCTACTCCCAAGGGCAACCCTCTACCAAAGTTAGACACCAAAATCTCATTTCTAACTCAAGTTATCATCCGGAAACCATTTACATTTAACTCACCACGGTGACCTTGACCTTTGCCCTTTTGACCCCAAACCCAATCCCAACTTGCCTACTCCCAAGGGCAACCCCCTACCAAAGTTAGACACCAAAATCTCATTTCTAACTCAAGTTATCATCCGGAAACCATTTACATTTAACTCACCACGGTGACCTTGACCTTTGACCTTTTGACCTCAAAACCAATCCCAACTTGCCTACTCCCAAGGGCAACCCCCTACCAAAGTTAGACACCAAAATCTCATTTCTAACTCAAGTTATCATCCGGAAACCATTTACATTTAACTCACCACGGTGACCTTGACCTTTGACCTTTTGACCTCAAAACCAATCCCAACTTGCCTACTCCCAAGGGCAACCCCCTACCAAAGTTAGACACCAAAATCTCATTTCTAACTCAAGTTATCATCCGGAAACCATTTACATTTAACTCACCACGGTGACCTTGACCTTTGACCTTTTGACCCCAAAACCAATCCCAACTTGCCTACTCCCAAGGGCAACCCCCTACCAAAGTTAGACACCAAAATCTCATTTCTAACTCAAGTTATCATCCGGAAACCATTTACATTTAACTCACCACGGTGACCTTGACCTTTGACCTTTTGACCCCAAAACCAATCCCAACTTGCCTACTCCCAAGGGCAACCCCCTACCAAAGTTAGACACCAAAATCTCATTTCTAACTCAAGTTATCATCCGGAAACCATTTACATTTAACTCACCACGGTGACCTTGACCTTTGACCTTTTGACCTCAAAACCAATCCCAACTTGCCTACTCCCAAGGGCAACCCCCTACCGAAGTTACAACCCCAAACAACATTTCTAACTCAAGTTATCATCCGGAAACTAAGCTGCCCGGACGGACGGACGGACGGACGGACAGACATACATACATCCGGACGGACGGACGCCCTAGGCGATGACAATACCCCTCGAGCCTCTCGGCTGAGGGGTAAAAATGGATGGATTTGGGGGGTTGGTAATATAGCAAATATTGTTACACTGACTTTTTTGACGTTTTGGGTTTGTAGATGCTATAAAAACAAAGAAAAACAATCATTTTCCTGTAGTCTGGTTCCCTGACTCCAATTAAGATGAAACTGAGCAATTTATAGACATTGGGGAATTGAAAGGTCAGGGAACCAGTCTAGCTGGCTTGTACCCGTTCATGTGTTATCAATTGCAAACAAATGCGGACAAACTACATATGGTCAATTCGGGCCACTGCTGGTCGGCCGATCAGCGTTGGAAATTGATACAAAAATACCACTTTTCTTGAAAATGACGGTATACCAGGTGCCATGATTTTACAGGATGCTCTAGACTGCCTTTCACTAACAGTCCAGCAAGGTATTTCAAAATAATTTGGTAGTTTTATTTTTTGATGTTTGCAAATGTTGTATTTTCCCTTTAAAAAACAAAGACATCTTCATAGATAGAAAAAAAAACTATACCGCGAATCTGACAGCTTGACCAATTGACTAAGAGTAGGGAAAAAGTCATTACAAATGACACATTTTTTGTTCCAGCTGTGCGCCGTAAAAGAGAGTGTTAGTTTGAATGTGTTTGTAATGTGACATCTGTTTAGAAATTGGATGCTGTGGTCAAGTGCCCACTTTCAGAGAACGGTTCTCTTCTGCACTGCATGTATATCTTTTGAAATACAAATAGTTTAAAAGTATTGAAATATATGAGTAAATACAAAGAATAATGAACAAACGAAAAGTAGATGAATTGATCTCTTAGTAGAATAAAATTCCTATCTTGGTTAATATTAGGAATACTGAAAAGAAACACAGTCTATTTTTTTTTAATAGATATAAGAACATTTCTTTTAAGAAATCTTCTCTGCTGCTGAAAAATCTGTCAAGTTATCTTGACAAAAATAATCACGGAGGAAGAGTACTTTCCCATCAATTTACAAGAAAACATTGTCATATAATCATATGCCAATGAACCTCTTGTTTGACATGGTTCGGCCGTACAGCTGGTGGTTGCGACAAAGAATGATTGCACGCTTTTTAAAGCAGGTACACTGGCCAAAGCAATCAATCAACTTGCGCTTCTGTTATTCTACCAGTGATCAATTTTCCTTTTAATTTAGAATGATCAATTTTGTGTAATTGCTCGTCAAACATAATTCGTTTACTAGATATTTATCATAACATTTAGTTTTCACATTTCTGCTTGTTTTTTTGTGATAACATTTCTTTCCAATTAAAATTATAAAGGTCTAGAATACTAGACAAATATAAAATCGTTGACTAGTTTTTATATCAGCGTACATTACAAACATCATGTTCTAAACGTATGTTGTTTATTGGTAAATGACTTGCTTTGCCGGTGAGTGAAAAAATGACTATAAAACTGCACGCATTTCAATCAGTCATCAGTTACCAAAACCTACCACAACTTGAGCTTATCAGGACAGACAGAGAGTCGCAATGGCTGAGCAAGCAAGCCAGGCATTCCAGGCCATTGTAGGAATCGTTGGGATCTGCGGCAATGGTTTGGCGTGCATGGTGATCGCCAAAGTTCGCTTCATGCACACCCTGACCAATGCCTTCATCTTCAACCAAGTCCTGATTGATCTCATGGGGTCCTTGATTGCTCTGCTTCTGAATGTCGTACCAATCCCTGATCCGATACCTCCTGGGGCTACTGGGGTGTTCTCTGCTCTCTGGTCGGTGTATGGGTGGCAGGGTTTCTGTTTGCCAGTTATGGCATCTATCTCCGCTACTACGAGGCCGGAGAGTGCGTGCTAAACCAGGTGGCTCACCCACAAATTCTTGGCGTGTGTGTCTTCTTCGCGACTTATTGCCTGCCCGTCAGTATCATGCTCGTCGTCTACATCCACATCACGGTTGTTCTGAAGAAGGGAGCTGGCAGAATTCAACCCGGACCAGCAGCTGCAGGTCCATCCACTGAAGGCCAGGGGGAATCACTCATGCGTGCTCGCCGTAACACCTTCAAGACCCTCCCGATTGTCTGCGCGGCATTCATCATTTGTTGGACACCAAACCAGATCTTCTTTTTCCTCTTCAACCTCGATGTGAAAGTCGACTTCTCATCGCCCATATTCTACATAACAATCAGGATGGTTGCTCTCAACAGCTGCCTGAACCCGTGCATATACGCCATCAAGTACAAGCAGTTTCAGAAGGGGCTGAAAGTTGTCTTTGGTAAAAGGGGTGACAGAGCCTCTATTGCAACAGCAAGTACCGGCCACAACTGATGGAGGAATCTCCCGATTCATAGTTTACTTTTAGACATTTAGAGTACACTTGTGTTGGTTATATAGTGATCATGCACTTGTTAGAGGTAGCTGTTGAGATATAATACGCAAGAAGATTGACCAGTTAAGTTTTGTGGTGGTTATGAAGTTACTATCAAATATGATGTATGACAGATATCCTCAGGATGACATTTGCAAGGAATTGCCCTGAAAGGGAATATACATCATTTGCTTCTGCTGTAAGTTTCAGAAATGGATGGATTACCACTTTTCTTGAAAATGACAGTATACCAGGTGCCATGATTTTACAGGATGCTTTAGACTGCCTTTCACTAACAGTCCAGCAAGGTATTTCAAAATAATTTGGTAGTTTTATTTTTTGATGTTTGCAAATGTTGTACCGGTATTTTCCCTTTAAAAAACGCAGACATCTTCAGAGATTAAAAAAAAAACTATACCGCTAATCTGACAGCTTGACCAATTGACTAAGAGTAGGGAAAAAGTCATTACAAATGACACATTTTTTTGTTCCAGCTGTGCGCCATAAAAGGAAGTGTTAGTTTGAATGTGTTTGTAATGTGACATCTGTTTAGAAATTGGATGCTGTGATCAAGTGCCCACTTTCAGAGAACGGTTCTCTTCTGCACTGCATGTATATCTTTTGAAATATGAATAGTTTAAAAGTAATGAAATGAGTAAATACTAAGAATAATGAACAAACGAAAAGTAGATGAATTGATCATTTAGTAGAATAAAATTCCTATCTTGGTTAAAATTAGGAATACTGAAAAGAAACACAGTCTATTTTTTTATTTATAGATATAAGATTATTTCTTTGAAGAAATCTTCTGTGCTGCTGAAAAATCTGTCAAGTTATCTTGATAAAAATAATCATGGAGGAAGAGTACTTTCCCATCAATTTACAAGAAAACATTGTCATATAATCATAGGCCAATGAACCTCTTGTTGGACATGGTTCAGCCGTACAGCTAGTGGTTGCGACAAAGAATGATTGCACGCTTTTTAAAGCAGGTACACTGGCCAAAGCAATCAATCAACTTGCGCTTCTGTTATTCTACCAGTGATCAATTTTCCTTTCAATTTAGAATGATCAATTTTGTGTAATTGCTTGTCGAACATTATTAGTTTACTAGATATTTATCATAACATTTAGTTTTCACATTTCTGCTTGTTTTTTTGTGATAACATTTCCTTTCCAATTAAAATTATAAAGGTCTAGAATACTAGACAAATATAAAATCGTTGACTAGTTTTTATATCAGCGTACATTACAAACATCATGTTCTAAACGTATGTTGTTTATTGGTAAATGACTTGCTTTGCCGGTGAGTGAATAAATGACTATAAAACTGCACGCATTTCAATCAGTCATCAGTTACCAAAACCTACCACAACTTGAGCTTATCAGGACAGACAGAGAGTCGCAATGGCTGAGCAAGCAAGCCAGGCATTCCAGGCCATTATAGGAATCGTTGGGATCTGCGGCAATGGTTTGGCGTGCGTGGTGATCGCCAAAGTTCGCTTCATGCACACCCTGACCAATGCCTTCATCTTCAACCAAGTCCTGATTGATCTCATGGGGTCCTTGATTGCTCTGCTTCTGAATGTCGTACCAATCCCTGATCCGATACCTCCTGGGGCTACTGGGGTGTTTCTCTGCTCTCTGTGGGTCAGCGACTTCCTCCAATGGGGACCATTCACTGCGTCCACATTCAACCTGATAATATTGACTCTTGAGAGGTACCTGGCCATAGTGTTTCCCTTCAGGTACCAAGCCCTGGCCACTCGTAAGAAAGCCATAGCTGTACTGGTCGGTGTGTGGGTGGCAGGGTTTCTGTTTGCCAGTTATGGCATCTATCTCCGCTACTACGAGGCCGGAGAGTGCGTGCTAAACCAGGTGGCTCACCCACAAATTCTTGGCGTGTTTGTCTTCTTCGCGACTTATTGCCTGCCCGTCAGTATCATGCTCGTCGTCTACATCCACATCACGGTTGTTCTGAAGAAGGGAGCTGGCAGAATTCAGCCTGGACCGGCAGCTGCAGGTCCATCCACTGAAGGCCAGGGGGAATCACTGATGCGTGCTCGCCGTAACACCTTCAAGACCCTCCTGATTGTCTGCGCGGCATTCATCATTTGTTGGACACCAAACCAGATCTTCTTTTTCCTCTTCAACCTCGGGGTGAAAGTCGACTTCTCATCGCCCATATTCTACATAACGATCGGGATGATTGCTCTCAACTGCTGCCTGAACCCGTTCATATATGCCATCAAGTACAAGCAGTTTCAGAAGGGGCTGAAAGTTGTCTTTGGTAAAAGGGTTGACAGAGCCTCTATTGCAACAGCAAGTACCGGCCACAACTGATGGAGGAATCTCCCGATTCATAGTTTACTTTTAGACATTTAGAGTACACTTGTGTTGGTTATATATAGTGATCATGCACTTGTTAGAGGTAGCTGTTGAGATATAATACGCAAGAAGATTAACCAGTTAAGTTTTGTGGTTTTGTGGTGGTTATGAAGTTATTATCAAATATGATGTATGACAGATATCCTATAAAATGATGATGTTTTAAAATCCCCATATTGAGCTGTATCACTTTTCCTGAAGCTAGAACTCTTGTAATTATTTTATTTGATGGAGGACAAATTCTCGATTGGACAATGCACTGCACTTCATCATGTATTGAAGTTTGCATATGTACATGTGTATGCCACATTCAACTTTGTTTGATGTCAATAATTTCCAGTGAGGCTTGTATCGTCACCGTCTTCACGAAGAGCCACATTTGTCGATTTTGAAGAAAAAGTGTTTTCGAGATAATCGCAAAAGAAGTTTCTCATATTTTACAACTGCAAAAAATACCACTTTGCAACAACTTTGTGAAGCAAGGAAACTATCACACTATTGCTGTGTGAGCTGAATTTTTACATGAACCCAGTAATAAGACTTCATTCAGCAGTTAATTAGTGAAAATTAATTAGTAAAGATATGTGGCTCTTCGTGAAAACACAAATTCAGGTTTCCGACATATTGGCCCTTTCTGTTCAATGTGTATTTCCATAGGCGCGCGTGAGTACGCGCGCGCAGCTGAAAATGTAACAAATATATGTGGCTCTTCGTGAAAACGCAAATCTCATTTGACCTACTTTTACGTATTTCCATGCAATGGGTTTTGTACGCGTTCAAAGGGCCAAAATGTATGTGGCTCTTCGTGAAAACGCAAAATTCATTTATTGAGATTTTGGCCCCTTGCAACATTAATGTAACTTGGAAATTAATGATGTTTTGCTTACAGAAACATGTCAAAATGGTTAAGTGCATTGTTTTAAAGCAAAATATTGAAAAAAAAATCAAAATCGAAAAAATGGTAATTTTTGACATATGTGGCTCTTCGTGAAAATGGTGACGGTATATATGAATGGTTATAAATCTTTAAATATTTGTATTTACAACAAAGACTATTTTAAGCAGCAAAGCAAAGGCTGTTTCGGCATGTTTTGCCAAAACAGCCAACAAAAGAAAAGAAAAGAAAAGAGAAAAAGGTGTCTGACATGCACACAAAGGCACTTGGATGGAATTCCCAATCCAAACAATGACAAAATCAAATACTCTACCTGCGCTTCTGTCACCCTGCCAGTAGTTAATGATATTACAGTCTATACATTTCTTTAGAGTACACTTTTGTTAATTTGATTAACGTTACACAAAAATTCCCTTTTAATCAAAGTTATAAAGATGAAAATACAACGAATGGTATTTAATTGCTTGTTTAACCTTATAATTTTAATAGACATTTAGTCATAAAATCATTTACAGCTTTTTCTGGGAGAAAACTTTCCTTCAATTTAAAATCTAGCCCTAAAATTATTTATCAATTTCCTATTCAGCGTACATCATAGGTGCGTTGTTCTTAACGTTTGTTGATTACTGGTGAATGACGTGCTTTGCTGGTCAGTGAATAAACAAGGACTAGTATAAAACTGCACGCATTTTGACCAGTCATCAGTTACCAAAACCAACCACAACTTGAGCTTATCAGGATAAAAAGAGAGTCGCAATGGCTGAGCAAGCAACCCAGGCATTCCAGGCCATTGTAGGAATCGTTGGGATCTGCGGCAATGGTTTGGTGTGCGTGGTGATCGCCAAAAATCGCTTCATGCACACCCTGACCAACGCCTTCATCTTCAACCAAGCCCTGATTGATCTCATCGGGTCCTTGATGACTCTGCTTCTGAATCTCGTACCAATCCCTGATCCGATACCTCCTGGGGCTGCTTGGGTGTTTCTCTGCTCTGTGTGGATCAGCGACTACCTCCAGTGGGCACCATTCACTGCGTCCACATTCAACCTGATAACATTGACTCTTGAGAGGTACCTGGCCATAGTGTTTCCCTTCAGGTACCAAGCCCTGGCCACTCGTAAGAAAGCCATAGCTGTACTGGTCGGTGTGTGGGTGGCAGGGTTTCTGTTTTCCAGTTTTGGCATCTATCTCCGCTTCTACGAGGCCGGAGAGTGCGTGATAAAACAGGTGGCTCACCCACAAGTTCTTGGCGTGTGTGTCTTCTTCGTGAATTATTGCCTGCCCGTCAGTATCATGCTCGTCGTCTACATCCACATCACGGTTGTTCTGAAGAAGGGAGCTGGCAGAATTCAGCCCGGACCGGCAGCTGCAGGTCCATCCACTGAAGGCCAGGGGAATCACTGATGCGTGCTCGCCGTAACACCTTCAAGACCCTCCTGATTGTCTGCGCGGCATTCATCATTTGTTGGACACCAAACCAGATC
Organism: Patiria miniata; assembly: GCF_015706575.1. Classification (NCBI taxonomy): domain Eukaryota; kingdom Metazoa; phylum Echinodermata; class Asteroidea; order Valvatida; family Asterinidae; genus Patiria; species Patiria miniata. The sequence goes on along the minus strand of NW_024037076.1, from coordinate 18,761,667 downwards.
TTCTTTTTCCTCTCCAACCTCGGGCTGAAAGTCGACTTCTCATCACCCATATTCTACATAACGATCGGGATGGTTGCTCTCAACAGCTGCCTGAACCCGTTCATATATGCCATCAAGTACAAGCAGTTTCAGAAGGGGCTGAAAGTTGTCTTTGGTAAAAGGGGTGACAGAGCCTCTATTGCAACAGCAAGTACCGGCCACAACTGATGGAGGAATTTCCCGATTCATAGTTTACTTTTAGACATTTAGAGTACACTTGTGTTGGTTATTTACTGATCATGCACTTGCTAGAGGTAGCTGTTGAGATATAATACGCAAGAAGATTAAAGGGAAAATACAACATTTGCAAACATCAAAAATTAAAACTACCAAATCATTTTGAAATACCTTGCTGGACTGTTAGTGAATGACAGTGTCAAGCATCCTGTAAAATCATGGCACCTGGTATACTGACGTTTTCAAGAAAAGTGGTATTTTTGTATCAATTTCCAACGCTGATCGGATGATCAGCGTTGGAAAAAAAATGGCTTTTTCCAAATACTGGCCCCAATTGACCATTGCACTTGTTTGCAATCTATTACAAACCTATGAACGGGTACGAGCCTGCTAGACTGGTTCCCTGACCTTACAATTCCCCAATGTATGTAAACTCCTCTGTTTCTTCTTATATGGAGTCAGGGAACCAGACTACAGGAAAATGATTGTTTTTCTTGGTTTTTATAGCATTTTCGAACCCAAAACCTCAAAAAAGTCAGTTTAACTATATTTGCTATATATTTCCAACCCCCCAATTCCATCCATTTCTGAAAATTACAGCAAAAGCAAATGATGTATATTCCCTTTAACCAGTTAAGTTTTGTGGTGGTTATGAAGTTATTATCAAATATGATGTATGACAGATATCCTATAAAATGATGGCGTTTTAAAGTCCCCATAATGAATCCTGAAGCTAGAACTCTTGTTGTAATTATTTTATTTGAGGTTACTACATATTCTCGATTAGACATACACTGCACTTTGTCATGTATTGAATTTTGCGTATGTATGCCACATTCAACTTTGTTTGATGTCAACAATTTCCAGTGAGACTTGTGTACAGAATGCTTATAAATCTGTGTATTTACAACAAAGACTATTAACAAATACCTGCGTACATATTCATTAGCGGAAATCTCACTGTTTGTTCACCATTACGTGCCATTCTCTGGAGTTGCTGTTTACCAAGTGCGCAAAGCGACTATTCATGCACGGGGTAATTGCGCATGTGTAGTAGACTATCGCATGGGTTACCACGCAATGTCCTTTACGTATGCGTTTCACAAAACAAACATGGAGCTGGCACACAGGTGTAGTGCGTGCATACACAAACATCGCCCCAGCTAAATACAGACACAAAAAGATGGGGGCACACACCTAGCAACTTTTTGCCAAGATAAATCCCCCCCCCCCAAAAAAAAACCACAAAAAAAACCATGTTTCTGTTTCTGGTTACCCTACCTACCCTATCTTGAGCGGCCCTGGCCATAAACATTTTTGGGGGGGAAAAGAGGGGGAAAAACCAAAAACCATCAATTACTAGTTTTTACCCTTGACTACATGCAGACACCCATATGATGAACCAAAATAAAAATTGCCCCCAAAAAATCCCTTCCTACCTACCCTATTTTCAAATGCCATGTAATCGGAAGCAGAACTATTTTTTTGTTTGGACTGATTGATATGTACCGGTAACTGGACAATATTTTAGCGAATATGTATGAGGTATCTAACATTGTATCTCAGTGTTAGTTTGAACGTGTTTGTAATGTGACATCTGTTTAGAAATTGGATGCTGTGGTCAAGTGCCCACTTTCAGAGAACGGTTCTCTTCTGCACTGCATGTATATCTTTTGAAATATGAATAGTTTAAAAGTAATGAAATGAGTAACTACTAAGAATAATGAACAAACGAAAAGTAGAAGAATTGATCATTTAGTAGAATAAAATTCCTATCTTGGTTAAAATTAGGAATACTGAAAAGAAACACAGTCTATATTTTTTAAAGATTATATATAAACATTTCTTTTAAGAAATCTTCTCTGCTGCTGAAAAATCTGTCAAGTTATCTTGACAAAAATAATCACGGAGGAAGAGTACTTTCCCATCAATTTACAAGAAAACATTGTCATATAATCATAGGCCAATGAACCTCTTGTTGGACATGGTTCGGCCGTACAGCTGGTGGTTGCGACATAGAACGATTGCACGCTTTTTAAAGCAGGTACACTGGCCAAAGCAATCAATCAACTTGCACTTCTGTTATTCTACGAGTGATCAATTTTCCTTTTAATTTAGAATGATCAATTTTGTGTAATTGCTCGTCAAACATAATTCGTTTACTAGATATTTATCATAACATTTAGTTTTCACATTTCTGCTTGTTTTTTTGTGATAACATTTCCTTTCCAATTAAAATTATAAAGGTCTAGAATACTAGACAAATATAAAATCGTTGACTAGTTTTTATATCAGCGTACATTACAAACATCATGTTCTAAACGTATGTTGTTTATTGGTAAATGACTTGCTTTGCCGGTGAGTGAAAAAGTGACTATAAAACTGCACGCATTTCAATCAGTCATCAGTTACCAAAACCTACCACAACTTGAGCTTATCAGGACAGACAGAGAGTCGCAATGGCTGAGCAAGCAAGCCAGGCATTCCAGGCCATTGTAGGAATCGTTGGGATCTGCGGCAATGGTTTGGCGTGCGTGGTGATCGCCAAAGTTCGCTTCATGCACACCCTGACCAATGCCTTCATCTTCAACCAAGTCCTGATTGATCTCATGGGGTCCTTGATTGCTCTGCTTCTGAATGTCGTACCAATCCCTGATCCGATACCTCCTGGGGCTACTGGGGTGTTTCTCTGCTCTCTGTGGGTCAGCGACTTCCTCCAATGGGGACCATTCACTGCGTCCACATTCAACCTGATAATATTGACTCTTGAGAGGTACCTGGCCATAGTGTTTCCCTTCAGGTACCAAGCCCTGGCCACTCGTAAGAAAGCCATAGCTGTACTGGTCGGTGTGTGGGTGGCAGGGTTTCTGTTTGCCAGTTATGGCATCTATCTCCGCTACTACGAGGCCGGAGAGTGCGTGCTAAACCAGGTGGCTCACCCACAAATTCTTGGCGTGTGTGTCTTCTTCGCGACTTATTGCCTGCCCGTCAGTATCATGCTCGTCGTCTACATCCACATCACGGTTGTTCTGAAGAAGGGAGCTGGCAGAATTCAGCCTGGACCGGCAGCTGCAGGTCCATCCACTGAAGGCCAGGGGGAATCACTGATGCGTGCTCGCCGTAACACCTTCAAGACCCTCCTGATTGTCTGCGCGGCATTCATCATTTGTTGGACACCAAACCAGATCTTCTTTTTCCTCTTCAACCTCGATGTGAAAGTCGACTTCTCATCGCCCATATTCTACATAACAATCAGGATGGTTGCTCTCAACAGCTGCCTGAACCCGTGCATATACGCCATCAAGTACAAGCAGTTTCAGAAGGGGCTGAAAGTTGTCTTTGGTAAAAGGGGTGACAGAGCCTCTATTGCAACAGCAAGTACCGGCCACAACTGATGGAGGAATCTCCCGATTCATAGTTTACTTTTAGACATTTAGAGTACACTTGTGTTGGTTATATAGTGATCATGCACTTGTTAGAGGTAGCTGTTGAGATATAATACGCAAGAAGATTGACCAGTTAAGTTTTGTGGTGGTTATGAAGTTACTATCAAATATGATGTATGACAGATATCCTCAGGATGACATTTGCAAGGAATTGCCCTGAAAGGGAATATACATCATTTGCTTCTGCTGTAAGTTTCAGAAATGGATGGATTACCACTTTTCTTGAAAATGACAGTATACCAGGTGCCATGATTTTACAGGATGCTTTAGACTGCCTTTCACTAACAGTCCAGCAAGGTATTTCAAAATAATTTGGTAGTTTTATTTTTTGATGTTTGCAAATGTTGTACCGGTATTTTCCCTTTAAAAAACGCAGACATCTTCATAGATTAAAAAAAAAACTATACCGCTAATCTGACAGCTTGACCAATTGACTAAGAGTAGGGAAAAAGTCATTACAAATGACACATTTTTTTGTTCCAGCTGTGCGCCATAAAAGGAAGTGTTAGTTTGAATGTGTTTGTAATGTGACATCTGTTTAGAAATTGGATGCTGTGGTCAAGTGCCCACTTTCAGAGAACGGTTCTCTTCTGCACTGCATGTATATCTTTTGAAATATGAATAGTTTAAAATAATGAAATGAGTAAATACTAAGAATAATGAACAAACGAAAAGTAGATGAATTGATCATTTAGTAGAATAAAATTCCTATCTTGGTTAAAATTAGGAATACTGAAAAGAAACACAGTCTATTTTTTTTTTTATAGATATAAGATTATTTCTTTGAAGAAATCTTCTGTGCTGCTGAAAAATCTGTCAAGTTATCTTGACAAAAATAATCATGGAGGAAGAGTACTTTCCCATCAATTTACAAGAAAACATTGTCATATAATCATAGGCCAATGAACCTCTTGTTGGACATGGTTCAGCCGTACAGCTGGAGGTTGCGACAAAGAATAATTGCACGCTTTTTAAAGCAGGTACACTGGCCAAAGCAATCAATCAACTTGCGCTTCTGTTATTCTAGTGATCAATTTTCCTTTAAATTTAGAATGATCAATTTTGTGTAATTGCTTGTCGAACATTATTAGTTTACTAGATATTTATCATAACATTTAGTTTTCACATTTCTGTTATTTTTTGTGATGACATTTCCTTTCCAATTAAAATTATAAAGGTCTAGATTACTACAGAAATATAAAATCGTTGATTAGTTTTTAATTGAGTTTACGTTACAAACATGATGTTCTAAATGTTTGTTGTTTATTGGTAAATGACTTGCTTTGCCGGTGAGTGAATAAATGACTATAAAACTGGTCAGTGAACAAACAAGGACTGCTGGTCAGTGAACAAACAAGGACTAGTATAAAACTGCACGCATTTTGATCAGTCATCAGTTACCAAAACCAACCACAACTTGAGCTTATCAGGATAAACAGAGAGTCGCAATGGCTGAGCAAGCAAGCCAGGCATTCCAGGCCATTGTAGGAATCGTTGGGATCTGCGGCAATGGTTTGGTGTGCGTGGTGATCGCCAAAGTTCGCTTCATGCACACCCTGACCAACGCCTTCATCTTCAACCAAGCCCTGATTGATCTCATCGGGTCCTTGATGACTCTGCTTCTGAATGTCGTACCAATTCCTGATCCGATACCTCCTGGGGCTACTGGGGTGTTTCTCTGCTCTCTGTGGGTCAGCGACTTCCTCCAATGGGCACCATTCACTGCGTCCACATTCAACCTGATAATATTGACTCTTGAGAGGTACCTGGCCATAGTGTTTCCCTTCAGGTACCAAGCCCTGGCCACTCGTAAGAAAGCCATAGCTGTACTGGTCGGTGTGTGGGTGGCAGGGTTTCTGTTCGCCAGTTATGGCATCTTTTACCGCTACTACGAGGCCGGAAAGTGCGTGATAAACCGGGTGGCTCACCAGCAAGTTCTTGGTGTGTGTATCTTCTTCGTGAATTATTGCCTGCCCGTCAGTATCATGCTCGTCGTCTACATCCACATCATGGTTGTTCTGAAGAAGGGAGCTGGCAGAATTCAGCCCGGACCGGCAGCTGCAGGTCCATCCACTGAAGGCCAGGGGGAATCGCTGATGCGTGCTCGCCGTAACACCTTCAAGACCCTCCTGATCGTCTGCGCGGCGTTCATCATTTGTTGGACACCAAACCAGATCTTCTCTTTCCTCTTAAACCTCCGTGTGGGAGTTGGCTTCTCATGGCCCATATTTTACATAATGATCGGGATGGTTGCTATAAACTGCTGCCTGAACCCGTTCATATATGCCATCAAGTACAAGCAGTTCCAGAAGGCGCTGAAAGTTGTCTTTGGTAAGAGGGGTGAGCGAGCCTCTATTGCAACAGTAAGTACCAGCCACAACTGATGGAGGAATCTCCTGATTCAAATTTTACTTTTAGACATTTAGCTGATGTGTTGTCAACATGATACATGTCCCGTCACCACAAAATTAGCATAAAGTCAGACCTTTTAAGAATTGCGCTATTTTTTTTTTTTTTTTGGATTCTGCAGAACAAGTTTTCTAATGGTCTATAACATAATGGCTACTGAGTTCAGTTACAGACTAGACTGCAAAACTAAATTAAACTTGTATATTTTTTAGTAATCTATGAGAAATGGTATTGAGAAATCCAGCTGCTGTATTACAGTTAATCAACAGTCAACTAATACAACTGGATGACAGTAGCATTTAAAGATGTTTGATAACACAAAACCAACTGGGATTTTGTCCGGGAACGGCCGCGTTAGGAACAAAATTCAAATTTAGTTTGGAACCAAGACCTGTTTGTACACAGAGTCTATGAACTGCATTCACAGGTATCCCGCTCAATGCTTACAAAGAGAAAGTTGGGGGAGACCAGGAGCACGTTTTGGCGCTGTGACCGTAAACATGTTTCTGGTTTGCGGCCGTTTTGGCGCTTCGGTTACACTGAAATGACGTCATTGTTTCGACCAAAGTTGAACCGAGGTTTCCGGTCGGTTCACTTATGTTTCAAGATGGCGGAAAGGTAAACAAGCTTAGCAGACGACGTTACTTTTTACCATAAACGGGGTTTAAATAGTGGGTTTTTACCTTCAATTGGTACGAAAGTTGATACAGAATATCAGGCCTACTCTTTTTAGAACTTTAGGGGAAACGCTATAAAAAAAAAATCCCACTTTTGCTTTGAATGTTATTGTTAATCATGTCCGGTCGCCGCATGATATTTTGGGGGGTTGTGTGCAGTCACATAGGCAGTAACATGACGTCATGAACAATTTTCCGGTCAGTCGTTTTCGCGGTGCACAGGAAACATGTTTCAGTTCACGGCTGTGACGTCAGAAACATGTTCCAGTTCAAGGGCCGCCAAAACGTGCTCCAGGGTTGTTTGATTTTAAATTTTTGTATAGACCGCTTGCAGACGCGTTCGATAATTGACGCGCTAAGGTGAGCGACGCCATGTTATGGGACAAAAGGTGCGTGAATTGATATACGCCTGTCCCACAACATGGCGTCGCGCGCCTTCGCGCGTCGATTATCGAACGCGTCTGCAAGCGGTCTATAGGGACTGTGTACTATTTGCAAAGGTTCAAAAACAATACTGCCAACAATTATTATGGAATTCAGGTAGCCTACTTGATGGAAAGTAATACTATCGTGGATGTTTACCGGTACATCGATTTATATAATTTAGAAAACCACAAAGCGCACCATTTACCGATTGTACCGGTATGCTAGTGTTATATTCAGAGTAATTGAAAAATACACGGACATGGCCAATTTACATGCAAATGTCATAAAGTGTCAAAAAATATTTGGCATTATATAACCGACATACAGATCCTTGTCATTTGATTGGTGGAGCTCACATCACGTGGCATTCGTTATTGCTCCCATTCATGCCGCAGCTCAAAAAGTACTATCCGCCCATGGGAAATACTATTCAACAGTTAGGATCATGACGCGGTATTTGTGTGCAAATGCATGCTGGTAAGCGCGTTCAGCGTTGCGCGAAGCGCGTATTGTTCCAAAGAGCCAGCGCTACAGCGTTGGGTTCAATCATTTTCGTGAAGGGGTGGTTTGGAAGAGAAAAATACATTTTCTTCCAGTTTTGTATTGAAAAAAAAAGTTCAAATATATCAAATGACAAGGATCTATATGTCAGTTATATAAAACAAATATTGAGTGGCTTTAAATTGTGAAATGGGAGGAATATTATCGCTCGGTAAAATCTGGACTTTTCCATTTCACTCGGCTTCGCCTCGAGAAATGAAAAAGACCAGATTTTACCTTGCGATAATATTCCTCCCATTCCACGCTGAGCCACTCAATATTTGTATATTATTAAACTAGTTATATATACGTTATTCACTTTCAGGGGCGTAAATCCAGGGGGGGGGGGATGGGGATATATATCCCCCACACCTTTTGACCAGGGGGGATGGGCTATTGAATCATCCCACCCCCACACTTTTTCCTGTGAGAAAAAAAATGCAGATTTCAAGGGATTTTTTTTGAACATCCCAACAACCAAAATGTATTCAATAGCACTGAAAAGTGGAGAAACAAAGTACAAAAGCTCTTAAAATGCAGCATGTTGATGTAAGCGCAAGTACCGGTACATGTATACATATTGATATACATCTGTATCCTGAAGAGCGCCCCCTACTGTAATGCGGTGTCCAGCCCCCCCCCCCCCCTCCCTTCAAATTTCCACAGCTGGGCAATTTTTGGATTTTGATCATCCCCCATCCCCCCACTTGCCAGCACATTCACAATTTTACACCACTGTTCATTTGGCAAAATACTCATCATTCATCCTTATTTGTTTCTCAGTAAAATTTAGAGGACATGTTATTGTACATGTAAGGGTCTTTCTAACCTATTGCTCATTCTTCCATGGGCAAATCCAGTTCGTAAACATTATCTCGAGGTTTCTGGTTTTATGATTATCACACATATTTCGCTCATTTCTAATGGCCATGAACTGACACTACAACGAATCATCACAGAAAAGAAATTTTACGACAGCAAAATTCCCATCCAAATTCTGGCAATTTTTGGTGGTGAAATAACTGTAGTACCAAACTCCCTTGAAAAAGGCAAATGGGACAAAAAGGTGCGTTTACAAGGATTGCATTAAAAAAAATTACATTGCATGGGCCCTTTAGTGCTTGCTGGATATTTACCATTTTTACTTTCATAATTTGTTTAAAGCTATAGTCCATCATTTGCAGCCATCCGAAAAGTAACTGGCGTAATTATTGTTGAAAAACGTACTTGGTTGAAAGATAGTAAGGGGACTAAACTCCCTGTGAAATTATTCTTTCTGGCAAGCTGTCATTTTGAAGTAATCAACGAAAGAAGGCCTTTCCAACGGTGCGTCTTAAGACGCACCGTAGGAAAATTTAAATTAGTAGTTCGTTTTGTTAGTCGGCGAAGCGCGCGCAAGGATTGGCACGACGCACACGCACACGCGCACGCGGTTGCTATAATTCGTCGGATCAGTGTGTGACATCGCGTATAGCTGCTATCGGCTCAGTGAGAACGCGTCTCGGATGCTGAATTCAAGCAATTCAAAACATGATTCAGCAACTTTTGATTTGAAATTGAGATCCTAGAATGCTGTTTTCTCGGAATATACAGCTGAAGCTGAGCTGAAACTTCATCAGGTTAGTTGTTCTGTACCCTTCTTTAGATTTTGAACACTTTTGTTGCTTCAAACGAACAAAATGCACAAATTACAAATGATGGACTATATCTTTAAATGCTCCAAGAGTATACTTGGCAGCATATTTAGAATGTATAATCAATGAGACACTGAAAATGTGATACTTAACTGGTCTTTTTTACACTTGTAAAAAATATATATGAAATGTCTGACGCTTTGATGCATGCTTCACAAAGTAAAACAGTACACAGTACACAGAATGGCAAAATAAAGCACGCTGCCAAAATTTTCTGTTCTTCAGATTTTTGTTTTCATTAAGTGACGTCAAGCAGTGTTTCCACAAGTACGAGTATTTTGCCGTGAGTACGAGTACAAGGCAAACATAAGAGTATGATTACAAAGCAATTATTTCCATGAGTATGAGTATTTTGCCGTGAGTACGAGTACAAGGCAAACATAAGAGTATGACTACAAAGCGATTATGAGTATAAGTATGAGTATTTTGCCGTGAGTACGAGTACAAGGCAAACAAGAGTATGACTACAAAGCAATTATGTCCACGAGAACGAGTATGAGTATTTTGCCGTGAGTACGAGTACAAGGCAAACATAAGTCTTGACTACAAGGCGATTATGTCCATGAGTATGAGTATGACTATTCTCAAGTACGAATACAAGTAAGGGTGTGAGCATTTTCCATGAGTACAAAGACATTTCAATGGGTACATATGTTCTAAAGTTTCAGGTATTAAACAACTGAAAAAGCCTTCCAAACAGTCAAAAATTGACTCTTTTCCCTGTATGTTCCTCTTAGAAAAAGAAACGAACATTTGCAGGAGTACAAGTACTTTGCCATGAGTATGTGCAGGAGTACATGTAATTTTTTATATACATGTATGACTTGAAGCTTTACATGTGGGGTACTGTGGTCCAATGGTTACGGTGTTCGACTCGTGTGCCGTGGTACATGGGTTCGAATCCTGACCGTGGGAACATGGTGCTTGTGCTCTTGAGCAAGGCACTTTACAATTATTGCTTCGTCCTTCGGATAGGACGTAAAGCAGCAGGTCCCGTGTGTTGTGTAATGCACGGTAAAGAACCCAGTAATACTTATCGCTAAGAGAAGGGGTTTGCCCCGGTGTTTCTGGCAGTGGCTGCAATATGCGCCGCAGCACCTTGTAAACCCTTATAAGGTGCTACATAATGGGTCTCAAATTTTTCATAATCTTTATTTACCTTTCTTTAACAATAGACATAGCTCCAGCGCCTCGAGTACCTAATAGTTGGTAGATACGTGCGCTATATAAGACTCCGATATTATTATTATTATTATTACATGGCGGATGAGATAACTTAGAAAGTTTGTGGGTAACACCATATGGAAAGTAATTTTTTCCAGTGAGTACAAATAAAAGAACATGTACATACTCATGAAATGAGTATACAGTAAAAAAAAATATGTACTCAAGTACGAGTGCAAGTACAAGAATGAGTACATACTCATGAGCATGAGTACGAGTACAACAATATGTACTCAAGTACGAGTATCAAGACAAGTACGAGTATCAAGACAAGTACGAGTACAAGAACGAGTGCTACAACAACAATGACTTGAGACTTGACATGAGGGACTTGCTGACAATTTTACTACCTGCACAGTGTACTTTATGATCGATTTCACAAACTTGGTGCGAGCTGCAAAAAAATTTTAATAATGAGTTTTTAAAATGTTTTTAAACTCTGTGATGCTGTCAAACAAATTTTCAACAAAGTCTGCACTCTTTTCAGCCCCCCCCCCCCCAAAAATGCTTCAAACACAGCCTGTACGACCTTAGAATTGACTTATCGCGGGAGAATCGCGTCAACGTAGCTTGAAATATAGTCCAATTATATATACAAATGGAGGCGGAACGCGCACAATCTGAAACAAACAACATTTAACGTACACAATTCCATAGAGTTGACTAAGGGGTGTGGCTAACTCGCAAACGGCGATAGGTCACTTGACCGATCCGTTAAGCCCCGCCCATGTGACGTCTTGACCAATCGCAACTGTGATTAGTGTTCGGCATGCGTGCACAAATGTCCAACATGCGTGCACTTGCATGTGACGCGCACGTCTGGCGTACAGTATAGCATTGTAGAAAATGCACATGTTGTTGCCTTAACGCGGAGTGGGCGGGGCCAATTTAATGGATCCGTCTATCTAGTTCGTAAGTGACTTCGTCATACACGCGCGCGCACCACTGGTTACTAGTGCCCATTGGCTAAGCACATTAACTTTGCACTACTACCGGTCCTGTTGGTTGCAATGCTACTCACTGTGCAGTGAGATAGGTTGACCTACTGAACTCACCTGAGACTGACAGGAACCGGCCAATGTCGGAATTCTTGGGCAGTGTTTCCCGGATCAGCTCTGGGCAGACGGGCAGTCCAGTCACCCTGGCGTGGAGGTTAATCTTTGTGGTCTGGTGAAGGCGAAAATGGAAGACCAAGTTCCAGGCAAGCAATTATTAAGAGAATAAATGTGTGCTCGAGAGGTTTTTATCACTCTTTTAATACCGCTTAGAGTCTGGGTGCTGATAATTACCCGAGCCGGAGGCGAGGGTAATTATCAGCACCCAGACTCTTAGCGGTATTAAACAGAGTGATAAATACCGACCGAGCACATATTTATTCCCATTCATAAATACCTTATCCTTAAAAAAAATTCAAATAATTCGTTCAAAAAATCCCGATTTTGTTCAACAAGTTCACTACATGCTTTTTGAAACATCCCTCTAGCAAAATAATGGAGTGTTCAGCTGGCGAGTAAGATGTAAACAACCCTTTTTTGGAGATTGACGCGCGCGTAGCATGTTCTGCGCGATGTCACGCAGAACGCACCTGGGGCGTTGCGTCTTGAATTTAGAACTATAAAATTCCGACTCGCACGTAGTGTTGCGCATGCCTACGTGAGGATTGTGAACGTTCAACCAATGAAACGGTAAGAGGCACTGGATTTTTAGGAGTCCACATTTTATTGTGACACTGGAAAAGTCTTTAAGACCAGCTAGCCATGTCTTTATCATCCGTTTAAGACCGGCCACGTGACGGGCTCTCGACCAATAGGAATAGCTAAACTGTCTGAGGTATTTATGAATATAATATAAAAGGATTCCAAGCACCTTACGAACACAAAATTTACTGAGTTTTCCTTAAAATTTCCCTGAGAAACTTCCAAATTTCCCTGAGAAATATTTTCACTTTGACGAGGTTGCTGGAGAGTCAAGAGCAGGTTGCAGCAAAGGCAAACAAAACTTTTGAAATAAATGCAACAGCGATAACAAATGATCTGTTTTCAGCTCAAATCAACAAAATGCAGCCGAATCCTGGATTAGGGTTAGGGTTAGAGACAAAATGACCCCAAAAAAAATCATTTCAAAGAGCAAAATCTCAATTTATAGACTCTACCCAAACTATCCTCATTAACCCTAACTCCCTAGGCAATTTTGCTAGGATGCAACCTCAATCCTGCAAAGTCCTCCAACTGCCTCCATGTAAAAATTGCATACAGCCCCAATCCTGCAAAATTGAATGTGGTCCCTGGAGGGGTGACCACTGCCTCAATTCCTGCAAAATCCTCCAGCAATCACTGTCAATATGTTGAGGCAGAGCCAGTGACATCCTGGAGCAGGGTGGAGGATTTCAAGTATAATGTCGGCCTAAATTTATACACGGCTGAGCATAATATAACAACCCAAGACCTTGACACAATCCTCCGGAATCAGCCACACAGTTTTGCCAAATAGCCTCAATCCTGCAAAATCCTCCATTTTGCAAAGAGGATTTTGGAGGATTATGGAAGGGTAAGATTAGAGAAATACAAAATAACAACCTTTTCTAATAAGATCATTGTACAACGTCAAAGTACTACGTGATCAGTTTCCCCGTGATCGGCCACCATTGCAGTAGGCAAGTGTTTGGTTAGCAGCCACGCGCGTGTAAACTAGACAGTAGGGTTAATGTCACGTAAAATAACCACAAACTAAATCAAATGGCATAATGGTCACTACCTGTGCCTCATACGCTTGTCATAATCGTGCCGACCCAGCGCTGGGTGTTGGCTCCACGTTTCTCTCACAGTTTTTGTCATCCATCGGAGCTTTGAAGGCTTGCCTACTACCTACTGTGCATGGCATAGCCCCATAAATGTGGCCTATTTACTGGACTGCCTCCGTAAACATAGGCCACACATCCACATGTACAAAAACGGGTCGCACTTTGCCAAATTTTGATTTTCACATTTAGGCTTAGTTTGTAGGATTTTTTGGCTTAAGAAGCATACTCACCCTCTTTATAGGCTAGTCAGAAAGTGCTGCCTTTTTCAGATGTCTAATTTTTGTGAAATTTCATGTTGAAATTTTGATACGCAAATGTGTAAAAAAGAATCTGGAAATTTCACGAAAAATATACATCTGAAAAAGGCAGCACTTTCTGATTAGCCTATAAAGAGGGTGAGTATGCTTCTAAAACAAAAAAAACCTACAAACTAAGCCTAAATGCGAAAATCAAAATTTGGCAAAGTGCGAAACGTTTTTGTACATGTGGATGTGTGGCCTATGTTTACGGAGGCAGTCCAGTAAATAGGCCACATTTATGGGGCTAGGCATGGCACTATACAATCTTTGCCTACTACAATCTTGACGCCGACTTTCCGGTACCCAGATGTAGGCCGGGTCACATGGGCCAATGAGAGAGCCCTATTGAACATCCATTCAATTATTTTGTACATTATTTTCCTACCATTTCCTCCTTCTGGGGATGGTCCCTGTAAATAGCCATCGCCGCACGTCGTAGCGCTGCATTGAAGGCCGACAGTGTATGCACGGGATTGTTCAGGACCAAATCGCTCAGATCCATGTTGGACTCAAACAACGTCATCGCACTGAAATCAAAACATGAACACAGATGTATCCTCAATGTACAGGTTTTCGAGGGTGTACTAGGATTTATTTTAAGACATAGCCTTCGGTTTCCACATGTTTTGGGCTGGCGGTGGAACACGTACCGCACACATAACAAAATCAACTGGTTGTGTGGTACGAATCTGCGCGTGTGCGTCGCTACAAGGTCAAACCTCGAAAACTTGATGCCTCGAAAACAGGTACACGGACGATATTTTGTTTTCCGAAACGAGCCACTTTTACTGAAAACCTTCCTTAAAGGCATATAGGAGCATTTGCTTTTCATGCGTTTTGTTCATTTCCGATAATAACGTCACTCAAAATCCACAGAAGACTGTTCAAAGCCTATTACCTGTTGAAGTTTCATCTCAGTAGATATTACACTTTTCACGAAATGGTGAATAACCTTTTGATCACGAAACATGATTTCGTCTATATAACTCTTTATTTCCAAAAATCAGTCAAGTGGCTGATCTTGCAAATCACCTACACTTGATTTCTCCTAAATGACAGCAAGACAGACGGTATAATTTCAAGGGGTGTTTAGTACCAGTACGATCTTTAATCCAAGAAAGCTTTTTGATAATTAAAGGGAAAATACAACATTTGCAAAAATCAAAAAATAAAACTACCAAATCATTTTGAAATACCTTGCTGGACTGTTAGTGAATGACAGTGTAAAGCATCCTGTAAAATCATGGCACCTGGTATACTGTCATTTTCAAGAAAAGTGATATTTTTGTATCAATTTCCAACGCTGATCGGCCGACCAGCGTTGGAAAAAACTGGCTTTTTTTCAAATACTGGCCCCAGTTGACCATCGCACTTGTTTGCAATTGATTACACACCTATGAACGGGTACAAGCCAGCTAGACTGGTTCCCTGACCTTACAATTCCCAATGTATGTAAACTGCTCTGTTTCTTCTTATATGGAGTCAGGGAACCAGACTACAGGAAAATGATTGTTTTTCTTGGTTTTTATAGCATTTTCGAACCCAAAACCTCAAAAAAGTCAGTGTAACTATATTTGCTATATATTTCCAACCCCCCAATGCCATCCATTTCTGAAAATTACAGCAAAAGCAAATGATGTATATTCCCTTTAAATAGGTTGCTTTTGGGATAAATGCATGTGATCCTATGTGCCATAAATCCTTTAAGACCCATCACTGTGCAGGGATTTAATGGAACATTCTTTCAAAGGTTTCAAGCCCATGTAGAGTAGCGGTGACTTGGCTCTACCCTCTCCCTCGACACGACAATTGCGAGTTTGATTATTTACAGAAATACATACTCAATTATGATGGGGAAATGGGTACCATCGTCCTCTTGTAGCAGAATATCGATCAGGTCATCTCGATGTTGCTCGGTAACATAACTCTGAAGAATCACTGAAATAGAAAATATCAAATGTACACATATATGTAAAAGTTGAAAACATTACTCTAGAAGCTCTTACACATGTCTGGTCAAACTGCATTTGGAGGAGCTTGTCTTTTTCAGATGGAAGAGTTCTAGTGAAAAGGAAATTTTTTTTAATTTCAGTCATTATGATTACAGTGGAATTCAAAAAGATTGACGATTGACAAATATGGGATGTTGAAAAGATTTGGCCTGACATATCTATCCAGTATCAATAAATGAAATTAAAATAAATCAGCTGGCTGGATTTGAGTGAAAAAAAAAACAATCATGGGAGGAGAGTCAATGTTGAGGCTAGTGGTGGGAGAAATCAGAGATTTCAAAATCCGGTTATCCTAATTTTACTCAAACCGAATAACAGTTATCCGATTTCCCACTCAGCTCACAGTCCTGCCAACAAAGGGAGTTACGAGTGACGTGCCCCACGCAATGCCGTACAAGATGACTTGATTATACTTTGCAGGATTGACATGACCACTCGACCTTAAAAAAAACAAAAACAATTGAGAGCTCTAATGTTCAAAACAATGGGTGGGAACACTATGATCAGATGAAAGGGCAGGCTATTCATGAACCAAGAAGACTGTTAGGGCCCATTCAAATGTTTGATGTTTTTAAATTTCAATTTTTTTTATTTCTTGAAATGTGGGTGGGTCAAGTTAAAGTCAGGACCATAGAACCAACTGACCTATCGCCGTTTGCGAGTTAGCCACGCCCCTTAGACAACCCGATGGAATTTTTGTATGCTAAGTTTTGTTTGTCTCAGATGTTGCGAGTTCCGCGTCCATTTGTATCATGTAATTGGACAATATTTCACAAGCTGCGTTGACGCGATTCTAACACGATTCTACACCGCTATAGGTCGATTGGGAGATGTTGCAGTTGTTTTCTTTAGTTTGTGTCACAAAACAAATTGGAAAGCCTAATGTTTTTAAGGTTGGTTTCAAATTTCCAACATCCAAACCGAATAGTGGAATTCAAACCGAAATTTTTACAAATTTTAATTTTTAATCCCACCACTAGTTGAAGCATACATGAACTTCTCCTATGAGGTTAAAACGCTGGTGTCATAACTAGAAGTTATGTTACACCCCGACTATAGCAATTGCCTACACTATGGACCATGTGAAATTCGTTTACAAATTGGACGCTGTGGTAACTCGATGCCAACATTCGGTAAATTGTTCTCTTCTGCACTGCATACTTATCTCTTTAAATGTGATTGGTGTAAAAGTGGTGACATAAACTGTCTAACCCTTCTGCTAACTGAACAGTCACAGACAGTCAAGAACAGGCTAGTCACCAACAGTCAGATCATATCTCAATCAAGTACTGTGACTGTGACTAGTCAAATTCAGTCAACAGACATAAGCAGGCAAGTGGTGTGCACATCTCGCTTTCATCCACAGTCAAAGCATACCGGTAGCTGTATCAAGTTACATAAACAGTTGCAGTCAGTCAATCCTGCTTTATGTAGGCTTGGAGCTCTTAACTGTTGATTAATTTTGACTGAAAGGAGAACTTGGCGCAAAATGTATGTTTGCATAGGAGGGTTTATGTGGGCAAAATAACATGCAAATGATGGGTTGTTTGTCGGCTGCCCGTTGGTAGGACTTCACAGGTAACATTATGGGCTACAGTTAAAACCACTCGGGAATGTACATCATTGGCTTTTGCTGTAATTTTCGGAAATGAACTATTCAAGGGGTTAGTATAATAGATCAAATATTGTTACACTGATATTTGTGAAGTTTTGTGTTTGAAAAGGTTGGAAAAACCAAGAAAAACAAAAATGTTCAAGTAGTCTGGTTCCCTGACTCCACAAAAGATAAAATGGATCAATTTATAGATGATGGAAAATTGTAAAGCAAGGGAACCAGTCTAGCTGGCTTGCACCCGTTCATGAACATGTAACCAATAGCAAACAAAATTTGGACTGAAAAAATGGTAAATTTGGAGCAGTAGTTGAAAATAGTTAGGTTTTTCCAACGCTGGTCGGCCGACCACCGTTGGAAATGTATACAAAAATACCATTTTCTCGAAAATGACTTCACACCAGGTGCCATAATTTTACAAGATGCTTGAGACTGTCATTTACCAACATCCTAGTAAGGTATTTCGTAAAAACTTGGTAGTTTTATTTTTCGATGTTTGCAAATGTTGTATATTCCCTTTAAGTTGGAGAAGTCTCATCTATAGTTGGGACAAGCCCAACTGTAGTAGTTGGGACCATCAAAACTTATGTTGGGACGTGGACGTACATGTAACAGTTTATGCAGCCTGAATATTAAACTCAATTTTACACATTTTTGTAATTTCCCAAATTTGATTACAGTAACAAGACGTTTTATGTGAACAGGACAGAACTGAATTTTAAAAAATGGGTTTTTTTTACCTGTGTGTTCCTCCGTTTCCTCACTGCTGAATTCGACACCAACCCTTGCTGACATTTTGGCTATTTTTATCCAATAAACATGACCCACTTTCAATGTTGGAAACTGGCACCCACTACTTCTTGTGAAATATCATCCCTCCTTTCAATCTACGGAAGACAAAAAAAAGTCAAATAATATAACCATGGCTTCGGTGGTGATAAATACAAATTTGCTGACAAAACACTACATAATGTTAGTTATTAAATCTCCAAGCACTTTTGCCCAGATTCTCTCACGCTACCCGGAGTGACTACGCGGATATAGCCCCATAAATGTGGCAAATTTACTGGACTACCTCCGTAAATAAAGGCCACACTTGGAACTTGTACCTGAAAATGAAGAACTTTGTCAAGTTTTTATGACAAGTCAGTGTAACAATATAACCAGTGATAACATTCTAATCCTTCAAATCCATTTATTTCTGAAAATTGCAGCAAAAGCAAATGTTGTAGGCCCTACATTCCCTTTAAAGGGATAGAAAGTTAGTCTCCCCCCCCCCCCTTCAGACATCTATATTTGATTTCCAGGTTCATTTTGCACAAGTTAGCGTATCTAAATTCTAACACGAAATTACACGAAAAGTAGACGTCTCAAAAAGGGGTGACTCATTTTCTATCCCTTTAAAGAAGGTGAGTGTGCTTCTAAAGCATAAATAATGCGGGGGTTTGTGTAGTTTAGAACACATTTTTTCTGTCATGTCTGTTATTATTGTTAAGTTCACAAAGTAGGCTTAATGAAAAATAAAAACTTGACAGGATCTTTGCTGATGACCATAAAAAAAGTGACATTTTGTGATACGGCACGGTGCATCAATCACGTCAATTTCAACTCAATCAAATGGCGCGCTACCCAGTAAACTCTTGGGGTCGCTCTTCAAAATCCAGCTGTGTACTCGACTCGAACTCGGAACTCGTATCATGCATCGCGTCGCGCATGCCGTATTTATTGCATAGTGTGGCAGGTAAACTTGATTGACTGAACATGCAGGTTGGAAACTTTGGCCTGGGGAGCCATTAACATTGGGTGCTTCAACCTACGGTACAACGTGATGCTGAGTTTTAGTTGTGATTGAGAGAGAACCACAAGCTGCGCTCACCGAGTATTGATTGAATACTTCTGTGGTTTAAAAAAGGCACACGGGTGCCTACTCCTTCAGTCCTGACCTTGACTGAATAGGGTAGGACTAGAGTTGCCCCACTTGTGTGGCCTCCGTATTGCTGGGCTTTTACGTACAGGGCGCGCAGCAATACCGAGGCCACACAAGTGGGGCTGTTGTGCCCATTCTTGAAAATCACGCAATCTTAAGAATGCGCGCGCATTCTTAAGAATGAGCGCGCATTCTTAAGAATGAGCACGCGTTCTTAAGAATGAGCGCTCATTCTTAAGATTGCGTTGGAATATCACGTGCACAATTTATGAATTTTGCGCAATCTTAACAAACATTGCACGACATAATTATGTTAAATGAAATGTATAGCGGTTAAAAGGGAAACAATTTATATAAAGAGGAAAGAAAATGTTCTGTGCTTCTGAACTCGTATAACTACGATAATTTGAATCAAATTAAACCTGTTATTATTGCTTTTTTCTGCCCACTATGGGAAGTTTTGTAATAACGGAGGACTGGGAACTAGTCTGGGAAGTGCTTTGTTTAGGCTAGACAAGTTACAAGTCCCTGTATGTATTATATGCATGCCACAAAAAAAAAACGATGTCCAGAAGCTGCCAAAATTGCTCTTTTGACTAGATAGAATCCAGCTCTGCGACGTAATGGTGGGGTGTGAACAATAAATTGGTGGCAATTTAAATGGGAAATAGCATTAGCACTATGGGATGTCGCAGTATTCATTCTCATTCTTCACATTCTTCATTCTTACGTTCCCCCCCCCCCCTTTTATTATCCCAAAAATCAGAATTCTTTCCACTATTATTATGTCTCTTATTTTTTTCCCGATCCCCCCCCCCCCCCATATCAATACGCCTATATTTATCATATCCACTCTACTTTTCAGCGCCTTGCGTTGAAACAGTATAATTATTAAGAATCAGTGAACGAGGATGCAGCTAGACTTGCCAAGCGCAGCAGGTGCTCGGTATCCACAAGACCGTTATCTTGTCGCGCATTCTTAAGAATGTGCGCTCAATCTGGAAGAGTTATTTTTTGCGAAGATTGTGCAAGGATCTAGTTGCACAATCATAAGAATGTGCATGCGCATTCTTAAGAATGCGTGATTTTCAAGAAAGCGCACAACAGCGCTAGACTAGCATGACTAGCCCCAAAAATGTGGCCAATTTACTGGACTACCTCCGTAAATATAGGCCACACTTCCACCATGTACAAAAACACATGTAGAACTTTGTCAAATTTTGATTTTCACATTTAGGCTTAGTTTGTAGTTTATTTTTGCTTTAGAAGCATACTCATCCTCTTTATAGGCTAATCAGAAAGTGCTGCCTTTTTCAGATGTCTATTTTTCGTGAAATTTAATGTTGAAATTTTGATACGTAAACGTTTGCAAATGAATCTGGAAATTTCACCCAAAAAATAGACATCTGAAAAATGCAGCACTTTCTGATTAGCCTATAATTTAAAGAAGGTGAGTATGCTTCTAAAGCAAAAATAAACTACAAACTAAGCCTAAATGTGAAAATCAAAATTTGACACAAGTACAAGTTCTACATGTTTTTGTACATGGTGCAAGTGTGGCCTTTATTTATGGAGGTAGTCCAGTAAATTGGCCACATTTATGGGGCTAGGGCTAGACTTACTAGGAGCATGGAGGTAGAACTACCTCCATGCTAGGAGGAGAAGCATTGATTACGCTAGCCCCACTAGTGTGGCCGTCGGTATGCTGTTCAGCGCAGCATACCGACGGCCACACTAGTGGGGCTATGATTACGCATGACACCATGAACTGTGCAGGGGCGGATCCAGGAATTTCCGTAGGGGGGTTTCGTCAGCAAAATATATTTTTTTTAATGTAGACACGTTTTTTTCTCAGGACACTTGGCCTCCGTCAAATAGGGGGGGGGGGGGGGACCTCGTTCCATACTTCGAATGGGAGCACTGTTTAAATCCGACAATTATTAACACTGAAAATATCACAGAATAATGTATACCCCCTAACCACGCTGGCTTTGTACGTATTTCATGCAAAGGCGGACATTATTACTAGCCAAAAAAAATTGGGTGTCGGAGCGGGGGGGGGGGGGGGGGTTGCCTTTTTTTTATGAATTTCTATGGGGAAAAAAAATTTTGACAGCTGTTTTTTTTGGGTTTTTTTTTACCCCCCTTCCCCCCCCCCCCCCCCCCCCCCCCCCCCCCCCCCCCTCTGGATCTACGCCTGCAGTGATGACGGGTTGCCTTCTTAAAATCGTGTTAGGCTAAGAATGTGTTTCTTAATGGCTAGTGATAGTAACGGAGGCCTTCTTTCATTTTAGCTAGGGCCTGTGTTTTTTATCATTACAAATTGACTACGAAACTGCAAAGAAATCACCAATTTTGTAAAATGTAAAATGAAATTTTCTTCCATGCGTCTGATGCGAATCAACGTGGCTGTGCATTCACGGTGTATCGCATGAATCATCAATGTTAGCTCTTGGTCCGTGTCTGGATTTGGATGCCAGTTGTGTTGGAGAACTGGAGCTAGCCTAGAGAATGAGGGCTTCTGATAAGCCAGAGAAACTGAACTAGCGCAGAGCCAGATCAATCGTAGACTGTTAGTTGACCAGTGGTTGATTTTGATGTAGCTTACGCCTGCGCACACTATAGCAACGCGCGAACGCCTCTAGTCAAACGATGGTCAAAAGTCCTGGCTCCCCGTTGTGCTTTATGAAGGGCACGGCTACTGGTAACCCGAGCAATGCAACCGTGCCCCATGCTCCTGTTCCTAATAGTTGACTAGAGTAGTCCTGTCGTCCAATCATTGTTCTTCGAGTGAAGTTAGTTGAACCGTGGTTAACTACAGTTTGCACCCGAACTTGCTCTATTGTAGCCCCATAAATGTGGCCTATTTACTGGACTGCCTCCGTAAACATAGGCCACACATCCACATGTACAAAAACGTGTCGCACTTTGCCAAATTTTGATTTTCACATTTAGGCTTAGTTTGTAGGGTTTCTATGCTTTAGAAGCATACTCGCCCTCTTTATAGGCTAATCAGAAAGTGCTGCCTTTTTCAGATTCATTTGCACACGTTTGCGTATCAAAATTTCAACATGAAATTTCACAAAAATTAGCCATCTGAAAAAGGCAGCACTTTCTGATTAGCCTATAAAGAGGGTGAGTATGCTTCTAAAGCAAAAAACCCTACAAACTAAGCCTAAATGTGAAAATCAAAATTTGGCAAAGTGCGACACGTTTTTGTACATGTGGATGTGTGGCCTATGTTTACGGAGGCAGTCCAGTAAATAGGCCACATTTATGGGGCTAGCTCTATTGTAGACCCGGAGTCATCACACTCGTGATTGATTTACCTCCAGAGGCTATAGCCTGGGCTCTGTGCGCAAACAAGAGAAGGTGTTTTCTTACCACTTTCGAGAGCCCCACGGACAAGACACACCATGTGCGCATCAGTGGCGTAACTACAGGTGGCACGTGCCCCCTCAAGCGGAGGTCCGTGCCCTCGCCCCTTTAAAACCCTAACCCTGCCGAATCCAACAGGATCCAACTACATTGTAAACCTGTTGGAGCCTGTTGGATTGAGCAGTAAACCCCTTGTACATATGTACAATGTACATTTTCAGAGTTGGATTCTGTTGGGTACTGAATGCCAAGTTGGACTCTGTTGAATCCAGCAGACAACTAAAAATTAGGCAAAGTTGGATTCTGTTGGATTGAGCAGGAAGTAACTGTTAGACTCTGTTGCATTTAGCAGGGTAGTCCTGAGGAACCTTTAGGGGGTTAGTATATCAGGAGCCTTCTGTGCCCCCCTTGAAAAATGTGTGCACCCGCAGGTGCCCCCTGGAAGTGTTGCGCCACTGGTGCACGTACTGGTTCGAGCGTGTATAGTGTGTACTAATTTTATTCTGAGTGTGCACAATGCCATATAGCGTCTTCGCATGAGCGTCAGGTGTCATAAGCAATGTGTTCAAATGTCTCCCAGTGGTCTCCCCGCACTCTCCCTCTGTTGCCGTTGAGGGGGTACTTGTGCACGGAGCCCATACTACAGTCCTGGAGTGGTTGTAGGTAGTGAGCGAACATGGGTTTTTTGACCTGGATGAACCAATCTTGAGGCCAAGCCATACTTGGTTGTACTTGACTCACGATGTGGTGGCTTCCATGTATATCGTTGGCAAAATACAGGTCCTTTATCCGTTCGACCAGATGTCCTCTCAATCTTGCATGCCAATCTTATCCTTTTGAAAATGAGTTGTGGCTTCCATGCGTACTCAACATTTCAAGTTATTTTGGATCATACTTTCTGTACGCTTTCAGGAATTTTCAGCAAGCTCAGAGTTGATTGCGAGTCAAGATGATGGACGACGCTGAAGATGTACAGGCAACCATCGACAGACTCGAGAGAGAATGGCTTCTTGCCAACGGTGAAGACAATCACAGCTCGGGCAGCAGGTCAGAGCCGTATAAGCCCAGCTACTGCTACGGCTGTGCCAGGACTGCTGGGGTCGCAGTCTACCGCAAGCCCCAGCCTGACAGAAAAAGAAAAAGAGAAGCCCCAGCATCAAGCAAAGGTACGTTGACAATCAGAGTCTAGATCTAAGTAGACCAAACTCTAATTTCCTTGGAGTGTGTTGGGTTAGGACCCCTTCTGAATCCTCATAAATCCCCCATTCTGTAAACCAGCGCCACATTCTTAACACTTGATCAAAATCAAGTCCCATGTAAAGTGATAACAGATGGTTGGTACAGTTCGGAATCCATTAGACTACGGCCAAACAAGGTGCTGGATTTCCGGGGATAAGAGGTACGGTAGGCCGGGTTAATAGTCAAGTTGTTAGGATGCAGGTGTGTTAATACTCAAATCAAGCATTGTAACCCGTACTCTCATCTTCAGTGTTGTAGTCGAGACCCTGCAAGACCATCATAAGACCAACACAAGACCTCCAGTCTCAATTCAAGTCACAAGCTATTCAAATGAGCTTTGACAAAGGCATTTCTTTGTTATTGTTCATCCACTGTTACTTGTGTCTGGTCTTGTGTCCGGTCTTGTGTCTGGTCTTGTGTCTGGTCTTGTGTCTGGTCTTGTGATGGTTTCGACTACAACACTACTCGTCTTGGGTGTAGATGCATGTATGTGCAATCTGTAGCAATAAACGAACGATCTCCAGGTCGTGCCATAGCAACCCGACCGGGTCAATAGGTCATGTGACAATTAATTCCCCTTTGCAAATTGATTTGAGGCCGTCGAAAGCAACCAAGGTGGCCACTGTACGTGCTCTTCAAAAGTAAACAAGAAATGCTGGGTATGTTTAAACTTAACTTTCCTCCCGTCGTCTAGTACTAGTGTGAAATGAAGCTGAGACACTTTTGAATGCCCCACCGTCACAGCGTTAGACTGAGCCACCATGTTTTTGTTACCCAAGTAACCAGCTCAGTGGGTCTGTTACTTGGGCCAGGCTCGAGTAAGCACGAGAAGTCATGTGAGAGTTACATCGAACGCAGTCACGTTTACCTGAGTAAGCGCGGGGGAAGTAATCGAAACGCACGGATTATTACTTGATTTAATGGAGAAATGGATGTAGGTCGACAAGACCCTAAAATTAAACCTAGTAACGCTGGTCTGAGACCAATGTGGTCGAAGGGATCCTGGTTTTCTAGCCATCCTATAGTCATCCTTAGTCATCCGACTGGGCAAATGAGTCAAACATTTGGGCCAAGATGACAATCGGGCAAGTTTAGGTCTCAAGTCACAGATAGGTACCGTATGAAGAGGACAGTTAGGTTGGCCACAAAATGGCCAGGGCTGGATTAAGTGTCTCGTAGGCCCTAGGCACCAGTGTTCCGTAGGCCCTACTTCAAGTCTGAGTATCACCCGTTATCCACGGAGCAAGACTCCTGTATAACGTCTGATATGTCTAGACATACATGCAACCCGCGCGCCAGCCAATCGGAGCCGACTTTACTAAATCGTGACGTCATTTCATTCCTAAATCAGGACTAAATGGTTTGATTGGTCAATTCGAATGCAGTGTTTTGTAATACAACAACAGCCGGGCGCGATATCGTGTAACATGATACAGACCGCTTGATTCATTTTTTAAAATCCATTGTCTATGAAGTGCAACGGGTGATTGACCGAAGACCCGATATAGAAAGCGCCAGCTGATTGGTCAAAATCTAGGAGGTCAAGAGGTGGGGTCTTGCCTAATTAATCAGCGAATCTATTCAGGCGTAATAGACCACGGTAAATACATAGACTAACTTTGCCCTAGGCATCATCACCAATTTCATGGCGCTGGTAAGCGCAGGCGCCTCACATTTCATATTGATGCTAAGCTACACTAAGCAAGCCAGGCAAAATTGGTAGCTCTGAAAGCCTGTTGGCACCATGTGCTTCAGAACGACAAACTTGACACGTAAATTCAGTATGTACATGTACATAAATACGTGTTCATGCAGCTTCATCAGCATCAGTTGGTGAAATTGAATGTTCTGAGAGAGACACTAAGACTTTTATGAACATGTCTTGTTTGGGTGTGTACGCATGAATTACATAAACCTGAGGACGGGCAGACAACGGGAGAACAACAGGTTCTTTGTTGTCCTCGAGAGTTCATCTCTTGAGATTTGAAGGTTTGCATGGTGGAAAGATACTAAGACAAGATAAGTTTGCGGTAGCACCATGTGGATAAATCTCTTTTGTGAGTATGTAAGGTTCTGGAAAGAACCGGAGAGTCCCTCCGGTTCTTTTCAGAACCACACATACTCAATCTCTTTTGTGAGTATGTGTGGTTCTGGAAAGAACCAGAGAGTCCCTCCGGTTCTTTTCAGAACCGCACATACTCACAAAAGAGATTTATCCACATAAATCTTTTTTGTGAGTATGTGTGGTTCTGGAAAGTTCAGAACCACACATACTCACAAAAGAGATTTAACCACATGGTGCTACCGCAAACTTATCTTGTCTTAGTTCATCTCTTGTTGAAAACGGTCCTCGGTTGTGAGTTTCTCTATCGTGCCTAGTCAATGGGAGAGTGTTATATTATAAGGGCAAAGGGAAAGACAATGCCTTGTCCTTTTAGAGTTTTACATAACACGACTGTATGCATTTGTTTATGGTGTAAATCTTGAACACAATCGTGCAACATCATCGGTGAATCGAGGACAGGAACCAAATCGAGAGCGACCTCGATTAGAAAACGTGTACAAAACTAATGAGTACTCTTGCAAAAAAGTTAAGGTACACAAACAAAAGAAAAAGGAAAGAGGAACAAAAGAAAATCCATGATTTACAGCATAAACAAACGTGTGTGTGTTTTAAGGCCCTCAACATTTTCATAGGCCCCAAATTTTGTGTAGGCCCTAGGCAAAGTGCCTACTGGCTGTGTCTATTGGATAATCCGGACCTAACGTTGGCCCGCTGGGACTGGCAAGAACATATCAATAGGTCAAAGTCGTCCTGTCTCCAAATTGTACATTTTTTTTGTTATCATCTTACACAGGACCAAGCTCACAAAAACAAGGGCCAAAGCAGGCCAAAGCCAGAACCACTTCCAACCTCAGAAGTACCTCCAATCTCAAAGTCTCGGCCCGCATCAAAAAGAAGGCCCTGACTACACTCCTTGGCCAGAAGACTGGGAGAGCGAACCATCCTTCCTCGGAAACCAACGGCACAAGGAAGCCGCTGGCCAAGAAAACAACCAACAAGAAAAGAGAATACATTTGCGATGAGTGCGGGCAGAGCTTGGCGAGCAGTCGCAACCTCAGGCGACATCAGCTGCTGCATTTACAGGTGGTTGTTGACGAGTTCTTATGCACGGAGTGCGGGGAAACCTTCCTCACCGAGAGGCCTTACCTGAAGCATCTGCAGGGACACAAGCTCATCAGCGGCGGCGGGGGCGGGGGCACTGCAGACAAACCCTACGCCTGCGACGAGTGCGACAAAACCTTCAGCCGCTTCGTGTACCTAAGCCAGCACAAGAAAATCCACAACACCGACAGGCCCTTTGGCTGCCAGTACTGCCCCCGCATGTTCAAGAGGGAGCACAACCTCATGGTCCACGAGAAGAGCCACATGGACATCTTGCCTTTCTCCTGTGAAATCTGCGGGATTGCCTTCACACGCAACACCTACCTTAAGCTTCATCAACAGGTCCACACAAAGCACGGCCATGTGTGATAGAACAAGTCGACATTTGTACCCATGCGTTGTTTTGAGTTCCCCCCCCCCCCCACCCCATAAAGAGCCCAAATGTGTTGAACGGTGCTAGAAACCATTATTTTATCAGGGAAGGAAGCATTCAAAACATTCCAGATATGTCTTTTGTCATAGTTGTAAACAGAAACAGCCATTGTGTTTTATTTTCATATCACTGGCACCCTACCAGGCAAAGGCAAATGTTGTCTGTGTGAGCTAAGTACAATGCTAACCATTGTGTACTTCACTGCTTCATATCTTTGGAGATGATCTTCTCCAAAACACTGCATTCAACATCTCACTTTGCGTCGCATGACAAGCACCGTGTCAATCTGCGGATGCTCATTCGCGCCTTAAATATTGGCCAGGTCCCGCAGACTAAACCGTTTTTATTCTTTCATCCAAAAGGGCCTTAAATTTTTTTCAGCCAGGAGTGCCTTTTGAGACTGCTTTATGTGGATTCAAACTACAGACAAATGCGGGCACTTGATCACTGTACACTCACGATCACTGTGCACTCCTTCAATGTAGAAACCATTGTCCAAGTTATTGTGCAAAGCTACTTCCTCATGATGGGTTTATCTGAACAATAGCTAGCACTATGCGTTTTGCCATTGAAGGGGGCCTTCGTGATAGAATTGACAGTGTGCCTTGATCACTGTACACTCACGAGGCCCCTTCAATGGCGAAAATTGTTATCCAAGCTATAGTGCAAAGCTACCTCCCTATGACGGATTGTCTGAACAATAGCTAGCACTATGCTTTTTGCCATTGAAGGGGGCCTTCGTGATAGAATTGACAGTGTGCCTCGATTGGTCTATAGGTACTGTACATCACCTTCATCTGGATGGATATGTGCATGTAACTCAAAATGCATTTGCTAAAGAATAGGCTACTTCAATGAAAGGACTACAAACAATATTTTTTTTGGGGGGGGGGGAATGGAATTGGTTAAATTTGACACTGTCAATTTTCGCCCATTTTGTGCAAGATTGTATGCATTTCTGATATCAGTCATTTCCATTGTCCGAACCCTTGAGAAAGAACGTTGCCTACTTGAATGAAAAACACCTAATAGACTTTGTACAGGTACCGTAGATGGCTTACATGTATGTACTATGTACGAGAGTCAACGTGGGACGTATGTGCCCAAGCTGTGTGCATGCATACGAGTACACATGACCAACTACATACACTGCAGTGACAGTTAATGTCAACTTGTGCATATTGTTGATTACTTGGACCAATCCAGGCACACTATCATTTCTATCACAGGGGCCATCTTCAATAAGGGAATAAATGTGTGCTCGAGAGTTGAGAGGTTTTAATCACTCTGTTTAACCCTAAAAGGGCCGGAATCCGCCCCCCCCCTCAACATTTTCCGTGATAGCCTCTAAAAAAAATTTTTTCGCGACCCGAGCTGTTATGACTTTTTAGCCTCGAGCTTTGCGCATCTTTTGATACCAAAAACATAAAAATCGGACCACGGGTTGCCGCGTAGTGAAAAATTTTCCGGCGCTACGCGCCGTGAAAACTGAATTTTCGCATATACGTCGTGTACACAGAGCAGAATTGCCATTCGTACATATGAATAATTAATTAGCCATAATTCCAAAACCCTTTGACCTATAGTCATGAAATTTCTTGGGTATGTCAAGGAAGAGTGGCTCTATGCATGTATCGAGTTTCAAAAATTTTCGTCACTCGATGGCCGAGATCTAAGGGGGGGGGCCCGAATCCCCCCCCCCCCCCCCCCCCCCCCCCCCCCCCCCCCCCGGCTGAGAGATGGTCAAAATAACCCGGCCCCTTTAGGGTTAAGACCGCTTAGGGTCTGGGTGCTGATAATTACCCGAGCCGGAGGCGAGGGTAATTATCAGCACCCAGACTCTAAGCGGTCTTAAACAGAGTGATTAATACCGACCGAGCACATATTTATTCCCATTCATAAATACCTTTTCTGTCAAAAAAAAATATAATATTTCGGTCAAAAATCCTGATTTTGTTCAACAAGTTCACTTCATGCTTTTTGAAACATCCCCCTAGCTAAATAATGGAGTGTTCAGCTGGCGATTAAGATGTAAACAACCCTTTTATGGAGATTGATGCGCGCGTGGCACGTTCTGTGCGATGTCGCGCGGAACGCACCTGGGGCGTTGCGTTTTGAATTTAGAACTATACAATTCTGACTCGCTGGTAGTGTTGCGCATGCCTACGTGAGGACTGTGAATGTTCAACCAATAAAACGGTAAGAGGCACTGGATTTTTAGGAGTCCACATTTTATGTGACACTGGAAAATTGTTTAAGACAAGCTAGCCATGTCTTTATCATCCATTTAAGACCGGCCACGTGACGGGCTCTCGACCAATAGAAATGGCTAAACTGTCTGAGGTATTTACGAATGGCAATTTAATGTTGTGTTAGATATTGTTAAGATAAGATTCACGAGGCAGTTGCTTTGTACAATCGCATGCGCACTGGTTTTGCCATTGTAGGGGGCCTCCTGCGTGTACAGTGATCACATATCCGCATTCGTGTATCGAGGCATGACATGTTCTGTTAGCAGTGTGAGGGGTTGTACGTAGAAGTTTATATGCAAATCAACTGAGCCTCGTTAATAAACTCAAAGTCAATTTTGTATTACACTTTGGAATCTCATTGTTTTATATTTTTGTGCCTGTGAGGCAATTCATGAAAAACTATGCACAGAAAAGGGAAACTTCTAATTCAACGTGTTAGTTTTGCATTGAATGTGAGAATTTCTGTAAGCCTAAGTTTTGTCAAAAGTTCATGATTTATTTGTATTTTGTTTAGATTAAGAGTTTTTTGTGTGTGTTAAAATCACTATCTGTGTACTTAATGACGGTGTTTTCAGTCGTTTAAATTTTTGGCGGTTGCCTTAATATCAGATTTGCTCTAGGAAGAGGCCATTTAACTTGACCACCAGAAAATCATTTTTTTCCCCCTTCTTTTTGTTTGTAATGTGACATCAATTGTTTGGAGTGATGTTTTGGTCTTGTGCGGTTTATAAAAATAATAAATTTTCACTTTACTAAGCATTTACTGACAGGACAGTTGTAGGGCTGTGCATTTACGGGTATTACAGGAACCTAGTACCCGATTGAAAAAAAAACGGGTACCCGGGTACCTGTTAAAGAAACACAACGCCAAACATTCCAAAATTCAAATCTTGGAAGTTGCTGTTCAGATTGTTTAACAAGGTCTGCACGATAATACAACCGCATCAGCGCATCAATAAGCCATTTCGGCGTTACAAAAATGTACTACTGTGCATGCGCACATCCCATGACAACGATTAGGGTCGGGGGATAAACAGTTCGCCACACGCGTGCAAAATCATAGCGGGGTACCAACGAAATTAAAGAAAAGTTCTTATTTTGAAGTAGATGTAAAATGTTGATTGTTTTCAACGGCACCGTGGTTTACGTTGTTTCGTGTGCTCCAACTTTTGTGCGAACAAAAATTTCCATCTTCTGTTTTACTAGAACAAAATTGCAAAATGTGGATTCGATTACCACGTCCCCCATAGACTTGTGTGCATTTATCTACTTTGTTTATCTTCCGACACTAAATCGTTGAATCTGATGTGCGCACGTGCAGTAGTACATTTTTGTATCTCCGAAATGGCTTATACAGCAAGATACAAGTGTGTACAGTGAGCTTTATAGCTTTAAGGTGTAAAGTACAGCTTTCGTGGGTGTCTTAATTTGAAATATGTTTTGTTTTCCCATGCGGCCTGGTTTATATTTTGAATATTCCCCACTAATGACTTCACAACTTTTATTTTTCATTGTCTGAGAAGTAACCAAGTAATTTGTAAAGTTGGTTATTGGTACTCAATTCCATAATCTGGAACTGTTTCCTGACATTAACAGTCGGGAACTCGGGTACCCGGCTCCGATGCACAACTCTAGACAGTTGGTTTGTTACAAAATGGTTGAAATAAAATATAAAATCTCACCTGATATCTGCATCTTTAAAGTTGTGTACGAAACTAGTTGCCACAGTTTCTCTCTGTCAAGTTTTAAAATGCTGAATTTTTGCAAATTTCAAGAATTATTTTTGCCTGAACTTTGTTTTACTATTTTCAGACAGTTTGTCTCCGGCCAAGGAGATCTTTCATGTTTAAAAAATGTTCACATTAGTAACGGTTTGCCTGAAGAAGTTTAAGTGCCAAGTTTTATAATGCTCGTTTAAAATGTGTAAGTTTGAACTTGTTATATTTGAAGATTTATAAATCAAACTTGTTTAATGCAACTTCTCTTGTTCCATTAAAAAACACACACAATTAGTTTAGAATTTACAGAATTCTCAATTACTTGAAGGATATATTGTGTGGTTGCCCTTAATAAGACATTCAGATTGCATTTTGTTATTAGGAAAACTATTATGATTTATGCCATTTGTAAATCGTTGTAACCATAGTTCATGTGAAAATTGCTTCACATTCAACAGGGTGAGTCAAAAAAAAGGTGACCTAACGAGAAAAAAAATATTAAACAAAAATATATGGTTCGCTCCATTTAATCAATATAACAGGGATAAAGTACATATTATTGATTAGTAACTGTGAAAATGTCAAGTGATTTGCATACTTATGTTCGCAAGTTATGTCTAAGTTAATCAATATCACAAAAATCAGCTGTCCAATGATCATTTACCGTTCAAATACAATGAAACAAGGGCATTTTCCTGCCTTCATGAATGTTTACTTTTGTGGATTGCTTCTTATATCTTGTAATTTGGCCGAATAAATAGTGATAATGATAATAACGAAAATTTGCACAGGAAAACACAAAAATCACCTTTATTTCAGAAAAAAATCTCATATCCAAAACAAGATCTGACAGTAAACACTAAACACAATATTTCAGTCTCGTCAAAAAAAAAATATTAAAAAAAATTGCATTTGTATCTGAATGCCTGTGTGTGATCTCTGGTTCTCACTCAGCTCAATAGCTTCCAATGGCATTCCATGGACAGCTGTGAAAATGGAGTCTTTTATGCATTACTTCCCATAAGCATGGATCAATTCCATTAATTTCTTTTTTTCAGATGAGTGGAAGAACATGCACGTATAATATATGCTTTGGTGGCGTGTCAAATATAATTAATTTTTAAGGGAGAAAAAAATCATTAATCCAGGTTACTTTCTTTTTGACTCGCCCTGTATTTTAAGCATTTAGTTGTTTTGACTTCCATATATCAAGTGGTAAAGCACATATGAAATATGTCAAAATGAAACTTTGTTCTACTTGAATATTAGAATGTTTTCCAAACCTCATTTTTGAATATTTGTACGAATTACTCTACCTCTGAAATGAAAAGAAAAAAGGTATGAATTATTCTTGAAAAGGTTTAAATTTTCCATTTCCACTTACCTCTAAACCTTTACAACACTCAAGAAATGACTACACATCAACAGTCAAATAACTTGAAACCACAGAAACAGTAAAGGGTATACAATTGTTATTGTCATTGAAATGATGTTCAATTTTTGCCATTTTTTACCCATAAAAAGTTACTTTCATTGTTGCTATTGGTTAGACTTTCAAATGAGGCTTGAAGAATCAGGACTAATTATGTTGGTTTTCTACCTAGTTTATCGATATTTTTGTATTACTTAATATACAACTTTATTTGGTATGTTCGACATTTTATAATAAAGCATTTTACACGAAGTTGAGTTTACATGAAGTGTGTGTTGTTGTTTTTTCCGGAAACAATGTCACAATGCTTGTCTCGGTTCTTTGGTATACCTAACTCCTCTAGGCATTTTTGCTAGGATGCAACCTCAATCCTGCAAAATCCTCAAACTGCCTCCGTGTAAAAATTGCATACAGCCCCAATCCTGCAAAATCCTCGGTTATTTCTTTCATGTGGTCCTTGGAGGGGTGACCTCTGCCTCAATCCTGCAAAATCCTCCAGTAATCACTGTCAATATGTTGAGGCAGAGCCAGTGACATAGTGGGGCAGTGCCGAGGATTTCAAGCCTATATTTATGCACAGCTGAGCATAAACAACCGGTTCGGCCCAAGACCTTGACACAGTGCATCCTCCAATATCAACCCCACATTTTGCCATATTGCCTTAATCGTGCAAAATCCTCCATTTTTGCAAAGAGGATTTGGGAGGATTTGGGAAGGTTTTGGTTAAATGTATACCGTCCGTGATCTTCAAGAATTATTCGATTTCTTTTTTTCCCCAAACCAATTTTCAATTTGTAGGTTAATTTTAACAAACGCAAATTATTTTTTTGCATTAGGCGTCTGCAGCCCTCTGAAAAAAAGGCTTTTAATTCGGGCTGCTTCTGCTGTTTTAATTCACAAAAGATATGTCTGAATTTCTTGTCAGGCCGACATGTCTCATTTAAGCCAGTGCCAGGCATGATGTAGAGCACCGTTGAAATGGTATAGCGCCCTCTATAACATTAGGTAGGCTTTTCCCCGTTTTCAAAGCTTGTGGGTGCCGTCCCAACTTGGGCGGAATATAATAGTCGAAAGTGTATTCCTATGGCTATCATGACGTCGGCAAATTATACCCTTGCTGTCAAACTGATAAAAAAAACTACGGTAAACAGAAGGGAAGTTGTGGGTCGACATCTGTAAATTTGGAAATAGTACCACCGTGGTACCAGGAAGTAATTCGACAAATTATTTCCGACATCGTAATTGATTATGTCGTCCTTGAGCTAACCCTCGCTACCCTCGCCAACCTTGGGGTGTCAAAAAACCAGACCCAGGTCGAGACCGCAAACTATTATAGTTAGGGGAGGGAACTTAACATGAATATAATTGTTAAAGAATATTTTGAAGGATAAGTAGTTGGCAACAAAACCTGACTGTCAAGATAAATTCGGGGAGGTGTCTGAAATTTGCGAGGTTAATTGGGTACAGAAGTTGATAATGACGCTCAAGCTGCAAGTTTGTAGGGAGGGGTGCGGTGGGGTGGCCTCCCATAATATTACTCATTCACATAATCCAACCGTCTCATTAATAACGTTGCTTTTGCGATCAACTTGGGCAATGTTCACTCAAATATAAACTTATATTGTGACAAGATAAAATGGATCTTGAATTATTCGATCACATCAAAGCACAGCAAAGACTAATAAAAAGGCTTATTCCCGTTCATGTCGGAGTGTTATATGTAAACAGGTAATTAAAAAAAGAGACTACTATGTAATTAGAGCAACTTAATAGGCCGATTACAAAATTCTGGTATCTTCTGCTGGTGGTAGTTCGCGAACAGAAATCATAAGAATCGGATGGCTTCAAAATTCGTTCAAAACCATGGAGCTATAAAAAGGGATATGTGTACATGAATCACTTAATAGCAATTTTGGATGTTGTAGTTGAACGTTTTGATCAAGTTATAGTTTTACTATTGATTCACTCACGTACACCTACGTACTTGCTTTTGTGTTCAATAATAAACGTCACATTTTATCATATTAGTCGCCTGCATACTTGTCAAATTAATCACGCGTCGCTTGTGACACACGTTCACGCCCCCTCTCAAAACCAAATCCATTTTTCGTGGTCATGAACATGTATTTCACTTCGCGCCACACATTACTCCAAGTCGTTTCGTGTTGAATGTTCTCAGCGTTCCTAGCACACTCTACCGCACACAAAATTTGAATTCGATCATCCTATTATGCCTTTACTTTCCAGATAAGATAATGTTTGTATGCTTCCCCAGAAGACTCAGCACAATGCAGCTCTGATATGCTCTAGTGGTTACGAAGAACAAGTGGAATGCTGTTTTGTCACAGGTAGGGACATTCCATTTGCAACACAGGGTAGTTTTCCGAAGATCATAAAAAAGTGGCGCGTAATTTTAGAAACAAAATATCATGTATCAATTTATTTAAATAAAAAGAAGTATTCCGTAATATTGCCACAATTAAAAAAAAAAATTACAGGTTTTCCAGAATATTTGCACATTTTATGTTATCGCAATTGGCGCTGACGCCCCTCTGTAAAGAAAACGAACGGTCTTTTGAGCTATTATATTTGCATAAGCTAACGGTAGATGGCGAATTTACCTTTAATTTACATACAAGTATCATGGCGTCTGTGCGGGAATGATCATGCGTACCCCACGAAACGGTAAGTTTTTATTACAAATTGTACGATCTTGGTGATTTACAAAAACTGTGATCTCCTCAGTAGAATCCTCTGTTTATGTGCATGCATGAGATCGTAATGATGTTTTTTTATTTGCAAATTTGGAACCGTTTTTTGAGAGATTTGTTGAACAGGGGTGCAAATTTTTTTTGGAAAGGGTGCATGCGTTTTGCTACGTGCGGGTTAGTGTCAGTGTGTGTCATTCGATCGGCATTCTTGGCATGACAATGTTGGGGATCGCACGATCAAGTGGGCTCAGCGCTCAAAAGCAGGCGGTACCCGTTCCATGAACGTGTTACGCTATATCAGAATTACATTATAATTGCTGTAAATATTGGTGTAAATATTGCTGAAGTTACAATGTAGTGTGTCAATTGGACATGTTTGGAAGGAAGCTGCTGGAAGAACGGGAAAGAATTCCATTTACGTACGCCACTTGACACCCTGTGTACAAACCCTATGAGACTGGTCTGAAAAATTCTAAGTGTTTTCCAAGTAAATGCTTCAATATTTTCCCCGCTAAATTTCACTTTTTAGGACATGTTATCCCTCTCTGATGGTTGATGAGTCATTGCAGGGAAAGGAAAGAATGTTGTAACCTGACGCTACCTCAGCGGTTGTGTACTGAGTCTATGGAGAGTCAAGAAAACTTTTTCTAACAAAATTGGAAATGTTTCTCAGTCTCAAATTCATGTCTTATCATTTTAGCAATTACTGACCTTCGTTGAGATGATATATGAAGAAAAAAGCAGCGTCAGGAAACATTCTTTCCCAGGCAAAAAAACAAGTGGCGTACGTATATGGAATTCCTTCCGATGAAGGTACTGTCATGACTGTTGAACATCTTGAGTGGGAGATTTCGACATAAAAATTATTGAAAAAGTATTTACACAAATTTCCGTTTCACTCAGTAGTCCAGTGTTTGACAAGTTAGGCTATTGATGGACATAGGCCTAACATGCATTTAAATAAGCATTTTTTACTGTCTTGCTACATGCAGTAATAAGTACAGGTTCTAGAGTCTACTGGTATACTGCTAGTTGTATCTAAATCAAAGAACAGCATTTCATGCCATTTTAATCATTATTATATATAATAAATGTGTGCATGGGTGCCTTCTAAGTTATGTGATTTTTGGTTGTGACAGTGTATGATCAAGAATAAAGATCAAGATGAGATTGAGTGCAAGTTAAAGGGAATATACAACATTTGCAAACATCGAAAAACAAAACTACCAAATTTTTACGAAATACCTTAGTAGGATGTTGGTAAATAAAAGTCTAAAGATTCCTGTAAAATTATGGCACCTGGTGTGAAGTCATTTTCAAGAAAAGTGATATTTTGAATAAATTTCCAATGGTGGTCGGCCGACCACCGTTGGAAAAACCTAACTATTTTTCAACTACTGCTCCAAATTTACCATCTTTTTTTTCAGTCTAAGTTTTGTTTGCTATTGGTACATGTTCATGAACGGGTGCAGGCCAGCTAGACTGGTTCCCTTACCTTACGGTTATCCAGCATCGATAAATTGATCAATCTCATCTTTAGTGGAGTCAGGGAACCAGACTACTTGAACATTTTAGTTTTGCTTGGTTTTTCCAGCATTTTCAAACACAAAACCTAAAACATGACAGTGTAACAATATTTGATCTATTATACTAACCACACGAATAGTTCATTTCTGAAAATTACAGCAAAAGCCAATGATGTACATGTACATTCCCTTTAATATCAGGTTAAACACTTGGGCATGTCAGGGCACTTTTTCCCCATGAAATTGACATTTCAAATGATGAACACAAACATGTTTATTTTAAAAAAAAATTGGGGTGAAAAAGTTTCCAAATATGCATAGTTTTCATTCAAATTTCATCCTGAAGTTGAATTGAAAAAAAAATGTAATTTTACAAGAGTGGGAAGAGAAACAATATTATTACTTAGTGCAAAAAAACCTGCAAGATTTACAAAGACTTCTCTGAGATTTTTGCTTGAAAATTAAATGTAATAGTTGTATTCCCATAGAATAACTCTAACAGTCACGAATCCTCCAATTTTCATATGATTTTGTGACTTATTTTCGTTCCTTGAGTCAGCAAGAATTCATTTTCTTCTCACAAATGGTATCCATAAACTCTAAATAAAGTACATCATGTACATTTA
The DNA here is from genome assembly GCF_015706575.1 of Patiria miniata. Lineage (NCBI taxonomy): Eukaryota > Metazoa > Echinodermata > Asteroidea > Valvatida > Asterinidae > Patiria > Patiria miniata. The sequence continues at coordinate 18,723,904 of NW_024037076.1, read as the reverse complement.
TACCAGTAGGGGCCTATGTAAATCAGATGGACACACAATAGATATTCTGTGCTCAGAAGCAATATTTCATCCCACTAGGCAAACAGCCCAATTACTACATGTACTATATTGTGGTTCAATGAATTGGCATGCAACTAATCTGTGTGATTGTGAGCCGTTATGATTTTTATTTCGCTCTAAAGTTTGCGGGAGGCCTAACAAATTGATTCGTGCCCGTTTGGTCCTCCACGACCAGCTCCTTCGGTTCCATGGATATTACTTCAGGGTCATTGCATAATACCCTGTGCATTGTTTGATGTTATTTTTTGTGTTTACCGGTAATCCCACTTGAGAATGGGCAGGCTCCTACTAGTGTGTGGTGTTCAAGCGCAGTGCTTTTCTCTTTCATGAGAACACTTATTTATCGGGGGTCAATTCAAAATCTTTGGTATTTCTCTGCAGTGTACAGGAAAAGTATTTTTGTGGAGTATTCAAACTATGTACATGTTTTCACATGGGGTGAACGTGTACGTGTATTGTTGATGTACCCTAACGTGGCGCGGCCCCTAACGAGGCACACTATGATTTTTCGTCTGTAGCACCTAGTTAGAGCAAAAGTTTTAACTGAAATTTCACAGAAAGTGAAATTTCATCAAGTTCTAAACACTCCCGTTCATAAATCGCGAGTTTATCCGCCCGTTACAAAGTTAGAAGAAAACATTATTTTGGCGTGATTTTCCGATTTTATTTTGAAGTGCAAAGTGAACCCTTTGAAAATGCCCCCCAAAATAAGAAAAAAATTCTTGACAAACTTCTCGTTGGGTATGTAAGTAGAGATAGTAATGGTTTATCAGAATTTATCAACTTTACAGAAATTCTCACATGTATGTTAATTTGGAATTTTCCGAGATTTATTTAACTTAAGTGCGCCACGTTAGGGAACACTCAGCCAATTTTTGCTCAATTTCCGGACGTCATCGTTTTTGAATATCGGATTAAATTTCATGACACTGAAATTGTTCACAGTGGTTAAATAGCAAGCATTAATAACGTAAAAGTACCAGTATTTCACTGCATGAATTTGAGGTTTGTCAACAAAGAGGTTTGGCAACAATACACGAGAAAAGTCAGGTAAACGTAGAAGTGCGCCACGTTAGGGAACACAACTATACATGTAGACATACTACTGGTACATTAATTTACAACCAAAAACTTCAAAAAGTCACCACATATTGTAGAATAACAACCGGATTATTTTTGGCAGAAAAACAACATTTTTGAAAAAGGCCAAAAATATGTAAACTGAGATATCAAGTCAACAGTGGTCAAAGTCAAACGCAACAAATATTTACTCTAGAGGGTCATTTGTACCATATTTGTACGATACTTCTCATTTTGCAATCACCTGCAATCCGATGAGTTGAGAAAGAAATTGGAAGTCATATCTTTGCCATAGCTTTTGGTTGGTTCTAAAGGCCCTATGTTTTGATTTCACAAGAAAACTCAGAACAGAAAAGTACAAAATGTATACAGTCAGCCGGTTAATGTGTGACTGTCACTGAATTAGAGACAGCATTATTGATTTGCTGGAAATAATCAATGAACAGGTTTTTTTTTTATTCTAATGAAGTACATTGTAGGCCACCCTACTTGACACAAGTGTGCCTCACAATATGCATGGCTGAAGGTCATGTGGGGACGTAGTCCAGATGCAGTAGGAAAATTCAGACCACAAGAAGAGTTCTACATGACTATATGGTTGTGAAACATAATGCTTTTTGTTGTATTTTATCAACAACAACAAAAATGGAATAATAAAAAAGGAAGTTTGTTGTCGGAAAAGTTTGAAAGAGTTTTGTGAAAGATGAACACAGAATGTCTTCAAGATAAAATACACTGGACATCTAGTTATTATACTTAATTTAAAACTTGTAAAACTTGGTTGCCTATATTCTAACTTATATGTACCGGTATGAGACAGTGTGACTATAATTTACAAAATCATGTTAATGAATACATGTTGGTTAAACTAAAGGTTCACAACAGATGCGTAATACATACATTATTTGGGTTTTGACATGTTTTGTGTTTTCTGTCAATGCCACATACTGTGAAATGTCATGAAAGAGAACTGTCACATCTTAATTCTCACGGTGGGGGATGATACGTGGCTCCCAGGAATCTGATTGGGTGGCAACTTTGGGTCAATTTGCACAGCCAGTCCGGGCATTCTTAGGCCAACATGGGACTGCATGTTGGCGGCCAGTGGGGTCAAATCTTGACAGTTTTTGGCCGCTTCCAGCGTAGACTGGACTGATAGGGTTGCGATCTGATAACAAACAGTCTTCAGATCATCACTTTTTTTTTCCTTTTATCCCTAACGTCCTAGCCATTACTTTGTGATAAAGAACTGAGTTCTAGTACAGAACACTACGAAAATTATGTATGCAGGCACCATGTACCAAAACATATTCTGTGTTTTGTGCCCACTTACATATATGTACATGTATGCTGAAGTACTGCATACTACAGTTTACTACAAATAGTATTTTGTAGCTTTAGGTGAGGTTAGGGTTAATTAAAATACAAGAAGTTGCCCTCCTACTTCCCGAAGTTGAAATTTACAAACATGTACCGGTACATTTAGATAATGCATTAAATTCAACAACACAACATTTAAAACAAACACAGTTGATGGATGTATGTATGCATACAAAACGCAGTCATGGAACATATTGTAAAACCCAAAGTTTGTTTTATGTATCAGACTTTTTAACAATATACAGCATTTGCAAACATCAATAACCAAAACTATCAAATTATTATGAAATACCTCACTTGACTGTAAGTGAATAACAGTCTCAAGCATCCTGTGAAATTATGTCATCTGGTGTGCTGTCATTTTCAAGACAAGCTGAATTTTTGTATCGATTTCCAACGATGATCCGCAGACCATCGTTGGAAAAAAAGTTTATCAAATGCTGCACTCAATTTACCAAATTTAGTTAGTCCGCATTTTGTTTGCAATCGGTTACACATCCGTGAACGGGTGCAACTGGTTCCCTGTCCTGACAATTCCCCGACGTCTATAAATGGCTCCGTTTCATCTGGTCGGGGAACCAGACTACCGGTATAAGAGCAGCATTTTTTCCTTGGTTTTTCCAGCATCTATGAACACAAAACAGGTCAGTGTAACATTATTTGCTATTATACTAACCCCCAAATCCATCCATTTATGAAAATTACAGCAAAAGCAAATGTTGTACATTGTATTTTGTAGCTTTAAAGGGGCACAAGGTCCTGAAAGCCTCGAAAAAGTAATGTTTTGGATTGTTTACTTTAGCCTATTTCAAACATCTGGTTGAAAGGAAACCAACCTAATGTCTTACCATTCCCGAGAAAAGACGAAAAAACCCCGCTTGTTTACATCGGACACGACGGAGCACGAATATGTTTTTCGTGTCATTCTCAGTGTACGATATATACACTTTGTGTGTCTCGGGAACAGCGGTGACCAATCACCAATGCAAAAATAGTGGTTTCTTCAACGTCCGCAAAAGACGAACATTTCATGAATGAAGTCATTAATCACAACTAGCATCCAAACAGCTCGAATTTATGGGGTCACAAAAGTGGACCCCGAAATTCGTTCTCGCACGCATAATATTACATGAATTACCCCAAAACGCCCAGTTTTGAAAGGATAGTTTGTGTGGATATTGATGTAGCCCAATTGGGCTGTTCCAGGACCTAGTGTCCCTTTAACTCCATGTGTAACCTGTATGTAGAATTTACTTACATGTAGTGAAGAGCCCTGAGTACATTTTTTTTTCTTCATCAATAACCCTGTGACCTTTAGAAATTTTGAAAAATTAAGAAGAAATAGACTCCAGTCAGTCAGCAGATGAGACGCTGAAGTGGTGCTCAGTGATTGTGCTGCGGGAAGCAAAAACCTGTTCAACTCCCGCTGAGTTGGGGGACATTGTACTCTAGTCAGTCCCTAATGTAAGTTTGATTCTTTACAGCGGCCAAGGATTTTTGTGTACAGTGCATACATGTACATGTGTATTGCAGATTTACATAGTATTTTTGGACATTTAATGTTACCAAAAGCATATTTTTTGACAAAAATATTTTTCAGGAAGCTACATGCATGTGTTCAAGTACATATCTCTGCAATTAATTACGAACTTGGCGATTCATTTGCATGGACAAGCCTACTGTATGAAGTGTAGGCCTACATACAAGTAGTATACTGTAAATGTATGTAATGTACGTGTACATTTACATCAGAATCAATTACAATATATTTTTGTTGAAATTAATACAAATTTGTTTCCATTGAACAATATCAAAACTTATGAACAATATCAAAACTTATTAAATGTCCATTGTATCGTACCAAGGTTTACATGTGTGTACAAGTAAGCAATGTTTAGCCACCAAATGTCAAAGTTATTTTTACCATTTAGTGGTGAGCATTGTTGCAAATTGGGGAGTGGTTACCACCAAAAATGTGGAGATTTTGAACAAGGACATACACTGTTAATACAAATTTCAGTCAACAGACAAAAGCAGGCAAGTGGTAGGAACAGCTGGCTTATCGATCACCTTCAGTCAAAGCATACTGGTAGCTGTATCAAATTACATAAACAGTCACAGCCAGTCAATCCTGCTTTATGTAGGCTGGGAGCTTTTCACTGTTGAAAACAGTCACAAGATTGATTTGACTGAAAGGACAACTTGGCACAGAATGTGCGTTTGCATAGGAGGGATTGTACATGTACACAACAACCAACATGACCAGAAAATCAGAAACCCTATTTGTCTTGGTGCCAACCCAGAATATGTATACAGTTACATGTCATACAAAAATCATGCTCAAACAAGGCAATACTTGCAGATTAATTAATTTACATTGTAAAAAGAAAACGTTTCTACTGTCAAGTTCAAACACCTCTTGTTTACATGCATTTACACACGTACAACATCATTCAATGCTGTAAAAGTAAGTTCCTGTGCCTGAACCATGTTGATCCTTTTCCCACCCTAAGTAAAAAAATAAGCTATTCATTGTGACATGTATGGTGAGGCCGTGACAATGAAATTCTATTCAAGGTCTAATAGCCATCCGTAAAAAATATTCCTGAATGCATTGTGACAACAACAAAAACACAGTGCCACTGGGGGCTCTGTGGGAGTATGTACATGTACCAGTGGAGTAGATCTGCAGTAACGATTGAACACCGACAATTCATTGCCTAATGCCTATTCACTGCCTAATACCTATTCCGTTCATTGGCACGTTGTCGAACATTCGAGCAGTGTTTGGCGCGCTCATTGTCAAAACTCGAAAACAGCACCCCCGTTACTGTTGGCACCGATCCAAGTGGCTGCTTGCTTTTTCTTTTTTCTTTTGAATAATTTATGCTTTCGCTTTTGCGACCAATTCTAAAGTTATTGTGCAATGTTATGTTTTGCTTGCAGCACTGGCAATGTAAATTTTTCTTGTAGGCGTTGCTTTTCCCCTGCGATAATATCGCAAAAAGGAATTAGACGAAATATCGCAGTATTGTGATGTAAAGGAACAAATGCTAGGAAAAGTAAGAATTTGGCCTTTCTGGGTTTTTGCTCAAATTAACCCTTTGATGGGTAACGACGTACCAGAATACTCAAAGAATTTTGGCAGGGCTGTATTTGCCATTCATGACCTTAGTTGTTGTTTGATAGTCCCCATCGATTTCACAGCATGAACAGGTTGACTGTTCCTGGTGCTATTGTGAGAATTCAAAGTTTAAACTTTGGGTTGCCTGACCACGGTGACATGATTCAATTGGCGGCGAGCATTATCCTACAGTAGGGGATTTAAACCCCCAATTTTAGGCTTATCACAAGGAATAAAGTGGAAGAGTGTCCAAATGAACTCCGGCAGTCTATGGATTCTCAGCCAACAAGTGGCCTCTGTGGTCTGGACTGGCTTTGTTGGGCGAGAAGCATTCCAGACTTCCCCTTGTGATCACAAACTGTGCTGTGTAGGCCTATACGCACTTCTACTGTAGGCTTTTCAGACTGTCGTCCACATTTAGCCAAAACATGATGTAACATTGAAGAAGGGACAACAAGGCATACTGCTTGCACAAGTTTACACTGGTTTGCAGCTGGGTGGCCATAAGGGCATTACCCACCATTCAAAATCGCTGTGTTGAACCCTGGTCCAACACTGAGATTTCAGGAACCCATTTCAAACTAGCAAGACGCTAACACGGCCTCGACACGGATTCGGTGCTCTACCCGGGTAAAATCAAACCCTGGTCGGTACCAGAGTTGAGAGGCTCTGACCTACATGTATGCTCTGACCTAGTAGAAAATCCAAAATCTACAGACGACCCATCCTGGTAAGGTGTGAACAGTGCGCAGTCCCGGTTGCACTTACTGTGGACCTGTGACTATTCCTTCCTCCATGTCTCAACGTGGGTAGGCAAGACAGTAGTGTGAAGAAGCCTAAACTATTCAGAATTTTTTACTGGTGTAGAGCCTCTCAACCCAGACCATGCAGGGCTGAAATTTGTGTTTGAGAACTGGACCTGTGTAGAAGCCTTGTTAAATACTTGCTAGTGTGACAGAGGCTGCCAAAGTGCCAAAGTCTCCGGGTTCGACCTGGTCCAACACACAGATTTGGGATAGAGCAAAGGCTGAAAAGGTACCATTCTGTATCTTCAGGCTGCATTTTTGCAGGCACTTATTATGGGCCTTCTACTCCTGTGCAAACAAGATAGTGAACAAACTGTTGTTTGTTTTGGGGTGCTTGTGTTTGTTTGAGGTCAGCTTCTATCTAATACCAGGGCAGGGGTTGTGATTTTCGGAGGGGAGGCCTCCCTGAGGAATGTACCGGTATGCACATAAATGTTTCAGGTGATTTACGGTATGCAGTTTTAATACAGTTGTGTGTGATTGTGTATTTCATTATTATTTAGCCATGTTCGCATTGGTTTTTGAACCGTGAGTGATTTGTTAACATTCCACTGTGGTTATTCCACCGTGGGTTTGCACTTGGATTACTCACGGCCCACGGAAAGTCCTTTTCTACATAAACCACGTGATCATGTTTTTACATTGCATCGACTGTCTGCATAGTGCATAGGACTGTTAGCAACCCTTCCACTACCCGGTTGGCCCTGTAAAACTTCCCGCTGCGGAGGGATAAACTTGACAAGTCAAGTTGACAACAGTCTCCGTATGTTTTACCAAAAAAGTCCAATGCAGACACGGCTGTAGACTTCATTCAAGAGTTATCACTTTTCACTTCCTGTCTTTAAAATTTACACTTAAGGCCAAAAAAAAAAAGTTTTCAGTCTCTGGTCAGACCAAAGTTCCAGAATTGACGCGGCCACGCGGCTTCTTTTTTTTTTTTTCAAGCTTGGATACAAGTACAGACAAGGTAGGTACCATTTTGCTTTTTTGGTGTCCTCATGTACATTGGTGTCCTCCATAATTTGCCTTGGTGCTTTCGATCATTTGCCTTGGTGCAATTTCCCATTCCTTGGTGCTCTTTGGTAAAAAAAAATTGAGGAGGTGCGGAAATAGAGGGCGCTGTTGGAGCTACTGCGGAACATTTTGAAGAGAAAAAAAGGTCGACGCGCATGATTAAAATCGACGCGCGCGCTGACCTGAGACCGACTTATTTTTTTTTTTTTTGCCTAAAACAGTGTGAATAGAGTAGCGTATTTCCAGAATTAGAATGTCCCTCCTGTTTCCAAATTGGTCATACCCAACTGGTGGTGTGAAATTTGCAGGTAGTATGGGAACCTATTGAAGTAATTGAACACGGGCGCCCGGGTACCCGTAAAAGAAAGCCAACCCTAAAATTCAAATTCCGCTTTTATAGCTAAACGGTGTAAACTGCAAATTTTTTTGGTGTATGGAGGCGTCTGCGTGTAGTCAAGGGTAAAAGGTAGAAATTGATGATTTTGGGTGTTTTTTTCTCATTTTTCCCAAAAAAAAAATTAGGGTAGGGGCTGTCAGAATAGGGTAGGTAGGGAAACCAGAAGCAGATGTACTATTTTTTTTGGCCTGACCGGTTTGGGTGCTGAGGTACCCGGTTTTGATGCACACCTGTATATATGTTCACTGACATTAAACATATTATTCCACAGGGAAATTTATTTTCCCACTGTGCAGTGCGCACTCATCTGTGTAACGTGAATGTATTCATTCCAAAACACCCACGCAGTGTTCTATAGACCAGTCACCTCTGATGTCATGCCTGTTTGTTGCCGAAATGACAAAACGTTTCCCCCCATAAATTGTACAGTGTATTGTCCACCTTTTATTAAAAATGAGTCCATATTGAAGTGATTTTACTCTGAAGCCGTATAGAATAGAGCTGTTACCTTTTTCCAGGTAAAAACGCAAACAAAGGATACTGTACCTTTTAAAAAAAAAATGACGCAGTCAACATACATGTAGGCATTCTTGTGAATCAGAGCACACATTTATTCACAAGTTCACTATGTGCCTCCAACCGCATTACAATTTTATTAGTAAGTTCATCTCACATCAGCACACAAGTATGTTTATCAGGCATTCGATTTTTTCCTCGAATCAGCTGATTTCATCGTTTTTTTTTTACTTTACACTTATTATGCCATTGAAAATTGAAAAATACTTTACAAATTGTTGTAAAGATTGGAATTTTCTCTTTTTTTTATTACCAAATTCTAAGTTGCAAGCCTGTTTATAAATACATGTACTGACACACAATTCATGTGCCTACTTGTATGATTCATAAACAATGATTTTTTTTTGCGTATCCATCCACCAGTTTTTGTTAAAGTTTGCCCTTCAGACCACGTACACATAGCACGTGTTTCAGTCAGATGACCAGAAAAATGTGGAGGTGTGGCTTACATGTATGTGTTCGAAGATGTACTGTGTGCTTTAGGCAGTAATTTATTAACTTGAATTGTACTTTGGCCTGTGAGTTGCATTCAATTTATGCACACGATGTACGTTTGCGTGTGCAGTACGACTGCAGTGTGCAAAGAATTGAAAGGACATTTTTGTTAGTGTTCAATGTACTTTACATGTGATTGTACTATACATTACAACGTGCAATATGTACATGTAATTTCTTCTGTGAACTTGTCCTGTACAATAACTGAAATGATGCTACACATTATGTACCGGTAGTTTGATTATTTTTGTGCGCAAAATCTTGACAGTTTGCATGTACTGCGTACTGTAAGTTTAAAAAGTGGTATGCCCACAGAAATGAATGAAATGCATGTGTGTGACTGATAAAGTTGGAGCTTACTACAACAAGTGTATTTACATAACTGTACAGGCCTCCTACATTTCATTGGTAAGTTTATCCTCTCACATGTACATGTGCTGTATTGTACACATTGTTGTGTACACCATTCGTGTATACATGTACTACATGATGTACGCAACTTTTAACATTAAAATTAATTGAACTTCATGTGCATGCATGATATCTTCAATTACTGTTGGGCATACTTGTACACCTTAGGAAACATGTACATGTACGGTACTGTACATGTACATGTTCAAACTGTACATGTATAAACATGTACCGGTACATGCACACACAATGTGTTCACCATTGATCGTGGACATCCTATTGTCCCTCTTTTGTTTGTACTCTAACTTCTTAGGAAGTCTCCCAAAGGTTTTGTACACGACCCAAATTGCGGACGTATGCTGGGAATTGTTGACAATATTGTTCTCTTTTGTTCTCTGGTATTTTTTGTCAGGTTTGAAAAGATGAACACATACAATTGGATGCACATGAAATGTACATTACACATTTTGTTCATTTTTTTCTAAGACTCAGAATTTACCCCCAGAAAAGAGTTATTTTTTTATACCGTTTGTTCTGCATTCAACTCTTGAAAGAACATTCTTCGGTCTAAAAATCACCGATGGGCCATATTTTACACGTCATGTTCTGTAATTTTGTTCCTTTATAATGCTCCATGATTTATGCTCAACAGTTGTTCAGGATTTTCCAAGAGTATCACAACACAATAATAGAGTTTACAAAAAAAACCACAGTGTGCATGTATACATGAACTTCATTGTGGAACAGTTTTAGGACCACAAATTTTCTGCTTCAAATATGTTGGATTTTTCCATTTCTGGACAATTGTAAATTGTTTAGGAAAATCCCCACTCCAAAACATTCTCTGCACGTGTAAATCAGTTTTAAAAAACCCATGATGTCGATTTTGTTTATTTCGGCAAGTGGGTGCAATGTTTTGTAGGTTTATAAACACGTGTACCCATTAACACTTTTTTGTTTTTCTATATTTTGATTACAGATAGAAGACTTGTAATCTAGTTCTGAGCAGAATATTCAACAGATTCAACTAAGTTGGAAGTAATAACTCAGAGAAGTCGCAGCATTTTTTCTGACCATCATGGATGATTTGGATGATCCAATGGCGAGAGCCTCCCCGATGGGGGGCTACACCAATGGGTACGACTCGGGGCCCAGTATGAGCAGGAGCCGGGGAATGTTCAAGCCGGATGGGATGATAGACTTGTCCATGGATGATGATAACATCGTGGACCCGATCCTTGCATCTATGGAGAAGACAGAAAACAGGTGAGTCTTGAGTAAGGTCTCAGTAAGAACAGGCGAGTCATGGGTGCGTAAGGTCTCTCAGTGAGAGCAGGTGAGTCATGGGTGAGTCAGGTCTCGCAGTGAGAGAAGGTGAGTCTTGAGTGAATAAGGTCTCTCAGTGAGAGCAGGTGAGTCTTGAGTAAGTAAAAGCCTCTCAGTGAGAGCAGGTGAGTCTTGAGTGAGTAAGGTCTCTCAGTGAGAGCAGGTGAGTCTTGAGTGAGTAAGGTCTCTCAGTGAGAGCAGGTGAGTCTTGAGTGAGTAAGGTCTCTCAGTGAGAGCAGGTGAGTCTTGAGTGAGTAAAGGTTCTCAGTGAGAACAGGCGAGTCATGAGTGCTTAACCCTAACTCCCTAGGCCTTTTTTGCTGGGATGTAGCCTCAATCCTGCAAAATCCTCCAATTGGCCTCATGGAAAAATAGCATATAACCTCAATCCTGCAAATTCCTCTGCTATTTCTTGAATATGGTCCAAGGAGGGGTGACCACTGCCTGAATCCTGCAAAATCCTCCGGCTATGACTGTCAATAGGCTGAGGCAGAGGCAGTGACATCCTGGAGCAGTACGGAGGATGTCGAGTATAATCAAGGACTAAATTTATGCACGGCTGAGCATAAACAACACAAGGTCCAACCCAAGACCTTGACACAGTGCGTACTCCGAAATCAGCAATGCACTTTTGCCATGTAACCTCAATCCTGCAAATTCCTCCAATTTGCAAAAAGGATTTTGGAGGATTCAGGGCGGTTAGGGTTAAGGTCTCTCAGTGAGAGCAGGTGAGTCTTGAGTGAGTAAAAGCCTCTCAGTGAGAGCAGGTGAGTCTTGAGTGAGTAAGGTCTGTTGGTGAGAGCAGGTGAGCCTTGAGTAAGGTCTATGGTTGAGAACAGGTGAGTCTTCAGTAAGGTCTCTCAGTCAGTTCAGTGCACGAACAAACTGCAAAGTCGATCCCAGCAAGCTCAGTTCTGGTTAAAGGCACACAGGATGATCATTTGCTTTTCATGCATTTTTTTTGGGGGGGGGGAGTTGCAATAATAACACCACTCAATATTCAAAGAAGAATGTTCAAAACCTAACCTGTTGAAGTTTCAGCTCAGTGCATATTACACTTTTCAAGAAAACAGTGAAAAAACTGAGCACAACACTTTGGTCTTGAAACACGATTTTGATCACGAAGCATGATTTTGTCGACGGCACTCTTTTAGTAAAAATCGTTCAATTAACTAATCCTTGGCAATCACCCACATTTCTTGACTTATTCTTAATGACAGCAAGTCAGACTGTATAATTTCATGGGGTGTTTTTAATACCACTACGATAATTAATCCAAGTAAGCTTTTTGATAATAATTCAGAAGATTTTTTATTGGAAAAAACTGCTTGACTTTTTTCTCACAAACTTTCAGACAGCTCTAGTGCTTATAAAGTTGTGTTGATGGAACACAATGTGAAAAGTGATGACTCATGATTTATGTGCAGTGTAAACATTGCATCAGTTTCAGGTTGTGTTCAAGCTTACCCAATGTCCTTGCTAAACAAAATCGATCAAAACAAAAAGTGTGAGAATGCCTGTTCCCATATTTGGATTGCTGTTGCAGCATCATTTTTAACACTTTGGTATTGGGCTGATATGCCCTCTGTCTTGAGGGGGGTACAACTTTTAGGATCATATGCTTGTCGTTCTTTTTTGTTTGTTACCAATAATAACACTACCGGTTATCAAAATCTAACGAAGATTGTTCAAAACCTTAACCTGTTGAAGTTTCAGCTCGGTGGGTATTACAATCTTCAAGGAAAAAGTGAGAAAAAAAATGTGTACAACCTTTTTTGAAAACGAAACATGATTTCGTCCACAGCATTCTTTATTTCCAAAAATCAGTCAATTGACTGATTGTTGGAAATCGCCTACATTTCTTGATTTCTTCTCAATGACAGCAGGCCAGACAGAATAATTTCATGGGGTGTTAAGTATCAGTATTAACTGTAAATTAATCCAAGTAGGCTTGTTAATAGTAATTCGATCTAGAGGTTACTTTTGGGATGCATGCAACTGATCGTAAATGCTTTTAACAACACAAATTGCGAAGCACAACGGAAATATCTACATAATGGTAATCGTAAGCATGCTTTTACCTACAAAATATGTGAAGGTTAGGGCAATTTTTCTGGTATGGGTAGCCCTATGGACGTACGTGAACTTGAGCACGTACAGTGTTTATCTAAAGGTAGAACGCTAAACCTCAGTCTTTTCAAAGGGTCAAACTATTTGCAGGTTGAACAGTTTTCCTGAATTTAGTTTTCTGGCATTCCTGCAAAAAGGCTCATTTCATTGTTAGGGGCTCTCTTACGATGCATGGTCACGGCCATTGAATGTCAGCAGCCGCTCGGCAAATAAAGGGGGAAAAATAGGAATTGTGGATGCTTTAGATCAGGTTTGTTTGAAAGACTGGCCGTGTATTGTCAGGAAATATTTAGCATACGAAAACATAATTGAGGCCGTGAATTGGTAGTTTATTTTTTTCCCCATCATATTTTTCAAACGAAAGTACCTTTATACATTGTGTAAGGGGAAAAAATAGGAATTGTGGATGTCTTTGATCAGGTTTGTTTGAAAGACTGCCCGTTTATTCTCAGGAAATATTTAGCATACGAAAACATAATTGAGGCCGTGAATTGGTAGTTTATTTTTTCCCCATCATATTTTTCAAACGAAAGTACCTTTATACATTGTGTAAGGGGAAAAAATAAGAATTGTGGATGTTTTTGATCAGGTTTGTTTGAAAGACTGGCCGTTTATTCTCAGGAAATATTTAGCATACGAAAACATAATTGAGGCCGTGAATTGGTAGTTTATTTTTTCCCCATCAAATTTTTCAAACGAAAGTACCTTTATACATTGTGTAAGGGGGAAAAAATAGGAATTGTGGATGTTTTTGATCAGGTTTGTTTGAAAGACTGGCCGTTTATTCTCAGGAAATATTTAGCATACGAAAACATAATTGAGGCTGGAATTGGTAGTTTATTTTTTCCCCATCATATTTTTCAAACGAAATGACCTTTATACATGTACATTGTGTATATGACTTTGTCACTTACATACATGAAGAAAGTGAAAAAAGCCCAAACAACCAAAGAAAGATGTGTTTACATGACATTTATTAGAATGCTGAGCACTTTTTTAGCTCAAAGAGAGTTTGCAGTTTTTACATTTTCTCATAAATTTCCTCCCCAAGGAGTATCCTTTGAAACTACCACCAGGAATTTTAAGCACTGGATCTTCATCGTATTTTTGTTCGTCAAGTACACTTTCAGCCACCGATATTTTATAACATTTTCAAAAGATGTTTGTGGCAACAACAGATATTTTGACCTGTCGTTAAAGAAACAATAATAAGCAAAAAGATGATTTAATGCTTTGTACCTTCACAAGAAAGTGCAAGGAGACTATCAGGTCAAGATGAGATGCATGAACGTCCTCGAAAAGAAGGGAAACAGTGAACTTGGACTCGGAAGAATGCATGGAGCGCTGGCCTCAGCAGGTTGCCTGAGGTTGGCTGATCGGGTTGCACAACATGAACATTGCTTTCAGAAAGTCAAGCCAAGTGGAATGGAAAGGTCACCTAGTTGATGGTCTTCTGGCAGGGGCTACCTGCTGTTATGATTTGAAGGGATTATATTCCGTTGGTCTGGGAGGTATAACTGGTGTGTACACTAGTCCAGTATTTCAAATGTTCACAGTACCTTAAAATGTACATGTAATGTACAGTAAACCGAAAGGTTAAAGGGAAGATACAACATCAGAAAACGAAATGATCAAATTATCACGAAATACCTTACTGAATTGTTTGGGACTGACAGTCCAAATCATCCTTTAAAATCGTGGCTCCTGGTGTGCTGACATTTTCAAGAAAAACTTTATTTTTCCAACGCTGGTCGGCTGACCAGTGTTGGAAAAAACTGGCTTTGTTCCTAAGTTTTCATATTTAGTTATTCTGACTTTTCTTTGCAATTGATTACACACCTGTATAGGGGTACAAGCCTGCTAGACTGATTCTCTGAGCCTACAATTCCCCAAGTGTATTAATTGCTCTGTTTCATTTTAAGTGGGGTCAGGGAACCAGACTACAAGAACATGATAGGTTTTTTTGGTTTTTCCAGCGTCTACAAGCCCAAAACGTGAAACAAGTCAGTTTAACAATATTTTCAATAACATACTAGGCCTAATCCTCCAAATCCATTTATTTCTGAAAAATACAGCAAAAGCAAATGTTGTACATTCCCTTTAAGGTAATGAACAACATTTGCAAACATTAAAAAACAAAACTACCAAATTATTCTGAAATACATTGTACCGTACTTTACTGGACTGTAAGTGAATAATAGTCTCAAGGATCCTGTGAAATCATGCCACCTGGTGTACTGTCGTTTTCAAGAGAAGTGGAATTTTTGTATCAATTTCCAACAATGGTTGGCAAACCATCGTTGGGAAAAAACCTGACTTTTTTTTCTCGAATACTGCCCCCAATTTACCAAATTTAGTTAGTCCCTTTTTAAAAATACAATCAGTTATGCATCAATGAACGGGTGCAAACCAGCTAGTCTGGTTCCCTGACCTGACAATTCCTGGACGTCTGTAAATTGCTCCATTTCTTCTGAAGTATAGGGTCGGGGAACCAGACAACAGTACAAGAACAGCACTTTTTCTTGGTATTTTTCCAGCATCTATGAACACAAAACTTTAAACAGGTCAGTGTAACAATATTTGCTATACAATACTGACCCCCAACAGCAACATTTAACAGCAGCTGAACTGAAGCCTGGATTCAATAAGATTTGAATGATACATTAATCATTGCTCACATTAAAAACTCAACAAAAGTGTTGTTGCTTCATCCTCTTGGATTGAGCAGCATTTTTTTTTTACCATTTACACACACTTTATGGGCTTGGCTTTTGGAATTGTAGTAAACTACAAAAGAAAGTACATTTACAATGTACACACTGTGCATCCATACTTGTGCATGTGAATGATTAGCAAAAACCAAACAAAGCCCTTGTTCACATGACATTTTTTTGGCAGCTATTGAGGCTAGAAACTAGGATGACGCATGGTTTTGCCTCAGGATGATGTGTTGATCTAGTTCATGTATTCTGGATCATTGGGGCTTGATCCTGTAAATTTACATTGGGGCCTGCATGTTTATGTTATCGTACTACTGTACATGTATGATATGTGATAATGTGAGTATGTATTTCTCCATGGGTCAACACAAATGTGTTTGAGGTCACAATATAGAACTTTTTCATGCTGCCACCATTTCAGTCATGTTCCCTCTATCCAATAGCAGTACTGAATGATAATGTTTTTGTGCAAAAAGGAACCAGACTATATTTCCTTCCAGCCCCGCTTTGGTTACGTTGATTTGAATGGGAAAAAAATCCAGATGCTCACAACATGATCTAATGGTCTATTGGCAACCAAAAGTGGGACATTAGAGATCTGAAGCAAGATGAAAGCTGCATGCTGTTAGTTTTCTCTTAAATTGTTGGAAGGAACATCCCTCCAAATGGAAAACAACATTGAAAAGATAATGGGCCAAGTACTTTTCACTGCAAGGCAGATAGCGCTGTCGATACTGATTTTTTTCGAAGTCGATATTTTTCCCCCGCAATATCGGCGATATGGCGATAAAATCGTCTACAAAGTACAGGTAGAACATGATCAAAATGATCAACATGTAAATAGCGATTAGGCAGATTATAATGGTATTTTTGGACAGTTAACGAAGTTACAATGTACATGTAAATGGTATCCACAAGTATCAAACCAGGCAATTGTGGGCTTCTTGTAGTCTTGTCAAGGTATACATTTCTTATTAAAATCAAGTTGCGGAAAAAAAGCTTGAGGAGAAGTACCGGTACATGTAGGTTTATTCACTAATAGGCCTACAATTTTCTCCAAAACT
Source organism: Patiria miniata (assembly GCF_015706575.1). NCBI lineage: Eukaryota > Metazoa > Echinodermata > Asteroidea > Valvatida > Asterinidae > Patiria > Patiria miniata. The sequence goes on along the minus strand of NW_024037076.1, from coordinate 18,707,321 downwards.
GCAGGTAGCTTGATAATATTATTAACATTACTTGACAAAAACAGTTAATTTAGATGTTTCTAAATTGCCAAATTATGCTTTGCTATAGCTATTTTTGTTTGTTACTCTTTTAAACATCACATCACACCAGTTTACATGTATGCGTGTAGTTTACACATTAATTTTGGCCTACTTCATGGAGGGGAAATTTGCATTTAACCAAACCAGACATCTACATGTAAATGTACATAAAACACAAGGAGACGTTTTTTTTGTCCAGTTAATAACAAATTTTTACGATTGTACATTGTACGTACATAGACCATCTGTCTAGTCTGCAAACTGTTGCTTGTTGTTCATTATGTAAACAAAGCATGTACACGGGTATACCGGTACCGTACGTTGTGTGTTCCAAAATGGCTACCAGCTATTTGGTTACCGGAGACTTTTTTGTTCCATGGCATTATCGCAGAAATCAGTATAATGGGCAAGGGTCCAAGTGCAAGGGCCGCTGCCAACGAGAATCGAATTATACCAACGCCACAGAAAGCAGAAAGGGGTGGCTGGCCGTACACAACAATGCTGGTGTAAACATGAGGACATGCTCATGTGGGGCACCGAGGGCTACAAATGTGCTCGGCATGGGGTTGTCATTTTGTGAGATAAATTTTGAGTGAAAAGTACAGCAACTGGACTTTTTGTGTTACTGAACTTGTGCGTCGCAGTGAGCCTGGCTCACAGGTCTCAGATTGCGGTTTGGAACATGGAGGGAGGCTTGGAATTGTCAATGGACGTCGGTGAGGGTAGTACTACTACCAGTAGTAGTAGCCGTTCGGGACCTTCACCGATTCCTGATGTGGGATCGGAGACGCAGAGGCAAGTTTGTTATGGTTACTACAGACTTGAATTACGTTTGTTCTGGGCTTCTGGCTTTCTGTGTATTCCTCGGCAAAATGAAATACATACAAACTGTTTGAATTTATGCTGCACATGTAAATGTACCGCTGCAGGTGTGCTGCTTTGCTGATTACGACTCTTACAAGGATATTACGAATCAGAACGATTGTGCAAGCATCTAGTACATTGTACACTGTATAGTTTGCAAAATGTGCGTGTCCAAGCCACGCATACTGTATGCATGCGTGTATGCATACACTGTAAAGACACTTCACAAACCCACCCTTGTTTTTAATTTTTTTTTCTTTTTAACAAACATGCCAGACCCATCCACTTGGCACTCCGGTGAGAAATGAATGCAATAAACTTTGGCATCAAGTCCTCACAAAAAAAAAAGGAAATGAAAAAAAAAAAAAAAAAAAAACCGGAACTTAGTGTTCCACAGTAGTACAAACTTGCAATGAAGATGCATTTTTTCTGTTCAGTGTACAAATTGTGCCGTTAACCTTATGTTCACATTTATGTACATTGTACATTATCATGTTTACGGTACATGTACGAGTTCAGAAAGCCCTTGTCAACACGCCCCCCCCCACCAAAAAAAATATCCTTTGTGCAACTCAAACCTGTACTGAATCAATTGCACAAGTTTCAATGGACCATCCTTGTAGCTTTTTGTTGGATTTTCACAACCATCCATCTATTAAACCACTCACCTAACCTTTTGTTACATGTACGTGCCGATTGCATGAGTAATAATAACAGTCGCTTGTGGTTGCCTGGTGGGTTTTTACCAGGAATTCTTTGGAGTACAACGTTTGTGATGAATGTTTTCCCCTTGGAGAGTTGGCCTTGATCTGTGCACTTGCAACAGTAGGGGAAAATAATGTACACAAAAATGTTGTCATGGGGGGGAAAAAAAGTTACGAGAATGTTCAGGGGTACATGAAGTACGTTTTATACATATGTCTTGATTGATGAAGACATAAACATTGCACAATCAAATGCTTTTAATGTCCATGCACACACAAACGATGACAGTCTAAAATGTACCCTTTCACCTAACCGAAGCGTAACATTACCACATATCTCAATTTTCTGTCGAGCTGGGGTTTTTTTGGGTTAAATTATTATTCTTGTACTTCACCCTCAATGTCTGTGAAAAAAAAAATGCCAAAATGCAGTTTCAATGATGTGAAACTGGGACTTTCTTCTCAATTTTTGACAATCTTGTCTATGCACACATATACACGTACACTGTATGTCTCCTTTACATCTAGGAAAATACAATATATGTACATGTACATGATACGTGTGGGCAATGCCAGCGTTAAGTGGAAGAAAATGCAACGTCCAGGACAGAGCCAATTTACCATGATATCTAATTAATGATTCAGAGAAATGATCCAAAACTCATCGTCTGTAATCTCCTTGACCATTAGGCTAGTAGATGATGGATACAGGATTTGAAAACACATTTTCAGGTTTATTCACTAAGCTCTTTTTTAAGTACCAAAGATTGTCTAATATGTAATGTCTGTGATTTTAGAATTGCCTTCATGTATACATGTACGTATGTCTTTAAGGAGCATTTTCAATATTGAATTTACCAAATTATGACAAATAAACATGTAAATATTGTCCACGGGTGACAAAATAAACTTGTAGGCCTATTGTGTACATTTTCATGATTGAAAAATAATTAAGATAACCTACATGTACAGTACCAGTGTGTATGTACCGGTATAATATTAAACACAATGCTTTAAATCTACAGATGAGCTTTTCAAAGGATTCCTTGCAGCTCCAAAACTTCCTGGTAGATTTGGAAGAATGTGGATTGTTCGAAGATTATGGAAGTGTTATCCTTGCTTGCAGTTTCTTGAAAATCCCATCTACATGTAGATGCTGCTGTGGTTTTTTTTCTCCATGAGACGTGATTGCCTCCTAGCGATATTCACTATGTTTGACCATACCAGTACAAGTACCGGGTAGCTGACAAGAATGGATTATGTACAAAAAAAACATTCAAGCACAGTAATTGTACATGATTATACGGGGTACCGTGCTTTTTACATGTTTTTTATAATGCTTTTCAAGTGTTTACAGGGAAAAATCAACAGAGATCAAAAGTTATTCGTAAGAGATGTAAGAGATCAAAACCCTGCATGTGTGCAATCGCTATGGACATTTAGAAGATCTGTGCATTTCTGAAAATATGACTGAGTGCTCTTTTGAAGATATGGTGAAAATTAAGAGAAATCGTTTTAAGCTCTTGCTTGACATGTTTACAAAGTGGTTTCATTGTTCTTTTTTTTTTGACAGACATATTCCCCCACCCCAGCAGCAACCTAGAGGGCCATCACCCGATATGCGAGGGCCAGCCGGTCAACAATACGGCCAGCAATACGGCCAGCAATACGGCCAGCAGATGACCAGTCAACAATATGGTCAGCCACCGCCAGATAACTACCAATACAATAAGGTAATTTGAAAAATGAAACTAGTACAGTTCATCAAGTTGTGGCAAGTTCAAGTAATGAGACAGGAACTCCTTAGAATTATCTTCTTCATGTAATGCTAGGTTCACACATTCCCGAATTATTGCCACGAATACCCTGATCTATCCTGAATAAAAATTCTTGATGGCTTGGGAGAAATTAGCCCGATTTGCTGTTTGTAAGAATAACTTAAGAATGAAACAAAAATAATCAAGAACTAGGTACGAATTGGGAGCCGAATCAGACCAATGCAAGCTGAATGATTGTGATTTAGTGCAGAATAAAACCGAATTGTACCGATTTTGTCAAGAATAACATACGAATATCTCAAGAATCACCCAGAATGACCCAGAATTATGCCGATTTAGTGTATTCGCAAGTTATTCTTATAATATGCGTAGATTTCTTGATACGTTTGTAATGATTCGACATGATTCTGGAATGTTAACACCAAAAATAACTCTTTGAAACTTGCTTCCCGATCTTTAACGATCTTCACCAAACTAACACAATCATCCCGAGGCGGCCAAAAACCATTCCCCGATTTACTCAAGACTTGCTTTTTGTGGCGATTCGGTATAAAAATCGGGAATGCGTGAACCTAGCATATAAGGATGATGTAGACTGAAAAAGCTTCTGTATCCATACTGTTGAGAATACTGTTCCGTCAAGTATGTTTCAGATACACATGTTTACATTGACCTTAAAAAAAACAGACAGACTACAATGCTGGGCCATCCATAAAATTTGATTGTGCAAATAGAGTGTAGCGTCTGGACGCGCTGCAGAAACACTGAGCTGAGCAAAGTTCGCTTGTCAACAAAACAGAAATGTGTTGGTAAGGTTGGTTTGAATGATATTCAGATTATAAAGATTGTGATAACTTTGTACACATATTGTTCGCGTGACACTGCATATTAAATACACTGTACTGGTACTTTTTAAATAGCAGCATTTTAGTGGCACATGACAAATGGGGCGTACACTGCCTGTAAGTGTAAGTGCCCGAAATGTTGGGAATGTTCATTTGAAAATGTCTGTGCTGCGTACAATTTATTGGGGAGGGGGGGGGGGGATTGTCAACACAGATACATTTTGTTAAGACAACATTCAAAGGTACCGGTAGCCACGAAAGTACCGGTAAACATGCACGTGTAATTGTTTTTTTTTCTGATTTGTTATTGAAAAACGGTTTTGATGGGAAAGAACCAGTCTCCTTTAGTTTGTACAATATAATGCTCTGAAATTTGAAGCACAATGAATGCCTACAAGAATGAGTACATGTGCATGTACACACATTCCATCTAAGCATCATGAAATAGAGTGGAATGTCGCTATATACCGGTACCAAACACCGCTATACCAAACATTCTGTTACCAAACATCATTCTTGCCTCCTTGGCTTCCGATTATTTTTTGAACAAAGCGTCCCAAACATTGTTGTTGAAAAATGTCAACAGAAGAGCGATAAGTGGCTATTACATTTACATTTGTATTTCCACAAGGAATAGAAGGGGAAAGCCACCCATTGCTGTTGGTAGTAAGCTAAAAAAAACTGTGTATTTACATAATTCAAGAGTCGGCACGTGTTCAAAGTCGTCTTTCAGTAACTACCAGGCGTGTAGGGTGAAGTTCTGAAGGGCGCTATTTATTGAAAAGTGAGTACCGGAGCACCAGCAGCTTCAAATCGCTATACTGAACGATCGCTATTACGAACAATTTCTGTGGATCCCGCGATGTTCGTTATAGCGGTGTTGCACTGTACCTGATGCATGTACATGTATAAATAGCAAAAATTAAAAACAAACAAACAAGCAAGGCAGTAAAATCTGAAGTCTTCGGCTGCATGCTCCTGTACTACATGTACATGTATACTGGTATGTACCGTACATGTAGACTCAGTCTCATAAAAGGTGTTTTTTTTGGTACCGGTATGTGAACACAGAGCTACTGATAGTGTATCATTGAGGAATTCCTTTGCAGATTTAATAATGCCCCATCATCTGCCAAATCATGTGAATCCTCTCCCTTGATACCCATAATAAACCGCAGTTAGCCAGGCAGCGTATAACCTCTTCACACCCAAGTGCCTCTCTGACACAGCGGGTGGTTGTCATGGTAACATTCTCGGCATTCTTCAGTGAATTATCATTAAAACAAGAGGGGGGAGTCTAGCGAGGGCTGTATCATGAGTAGCCCACTCATTAGTGGTGGAGCCAAGAAAGTAGCCACACCCTCTCTGTGGGTCATCCAAATTGAAAGCTGAGTAGTGTCGAGTCAACCTACATTGTAATTTATTTAAAGAAAACTTGCTACATGTGCATACATGCACATGCATACATGTACGGTATCCTTGTTTAATTAATGTGCAAAGTTGCATATTTCATTCTCAATAATATCCTGTACATATAATTGATGGATTAATTGGAATTAGTATTATGGACTATGCTGTGTAGTACGGTATTTCAATCACTTTGCTAAGCAGTGTATGTACATGTACACATGTATGTGGACATGTACATGTATGTCCTGCATGTTTACATGGGCATTTTGGTTAAATTGTAGGCTATTCCATTTTTGCATATATGCATACATGTACAAAATGTATGTACGGTATGTACCGGTGCAGTACATGTACATGTGTACCGGTACATGTATGTCATGGATGATCTACAATGTAGGTAAAAAAGTTGCTACCGTACGTAGCACTAATAGTGATAAAATGTATGGAACAAAATAAAGATACCGGTATGTAATATGCATGTACATGTACATTATGTTTGTAATATTATATACGCATCACTTAAATTGATGGACACATAATGTGAGGTGGTTTCTCTAATCTAGAGCAGTTGAATTTCTGGAACTGTACAATTGTGTGCCAGATGGACACTGGTGCAGTATGCAGATACTGGTACGTGATGTGTAACAATAGTGCTGTACATGTACATGTACATGAACCTCGTACATGTACATGTTATTTGTTGTGATCGGAATTTGAAAATTGCAAAAAAAAACCCCGAAAATGCAGGAACGTAATCCAAAGGCACAGTACAAGTACTACATGTACATGTACTAGTTCCTGCTCGAGAAGATTCCTCATTTCATTCTGCATGTTCAGTATGTATTGAATAATTTGAGGCTATTGTCCACTGGCCTGGGGTGATCCTAACCTGGCTTAAGTCTCGTTCTTTGATATTATAAAGAAGCTTATAGAACCCATAGAAGCCGGCGTCTTTGTGGGACCCTTGCAATGTTTTCCCTTGGCCTGCCAGACTCCCAGGTGGTATTTATATTCTAATGAGGTTGCACAATTGCTGGCAGCTACATTGTACTTGTACGGGTACTTGTAGTTGTTTGCTATCTTTTTTCTGCCTTCTATCAACCCTCATGGGCCTGGCTTCAAATGTAAGTTTTTTTAAGGCTTTTGAAACGGGATATTAAATGTGAAATCTAAAAAAATATGAAGTTTGATGAAGATGATTGTACTACATGTACAAAATATGAAAAATATATGAGACTCTGCAATGTAGATATTAAAGTAATTACATTTGTAATTACTGTGATGTACATGTATGCATACATGTACATGTACATGTGTACGTTCATGTAATGTACACATGAATAATGGCATAGGCCTATTAACCCAAAAATAGCCTATCAAATTATTATCAAAAAGCTTAGATTAAAGATTGTACTGGCACTAAACGCCTCATCAAATTACTCTGTCTGGCTTGCTGTCATTCAGAAGAAATTTGCCAATTTTTTTGGGGGGGGGAAAGAGTTACATGTACATAGATGAAACTGAGTTTCATGATCAAAAGTTGTGCGTGGTTTTTCTCCTGTTTTCTCTGTTTCAGTGTTTAAAAATCCACTGAACCGAAACTTCAACAGGTTAGGTTTTGGACATTCCTCTTAGGATTTTGAGGTAGCGTTGTTATTTGAAAGGATCAAAATGTGTGAAAAGCAAATGATCCGATTTGCCTTAAAATAAGCATTTAGTTTGAAGTTACACAATTTGTGAATGCATATTGTTTGTACTGAGGCACTAAAAATGTTGTCACAAAAAATTATAAAATTAACCAGTGCCAATTTGTGCATGTTCTGAGAATTTTTTTTCTTTTTCATAATTTAATTATACTTTTGTTGGTCATTTGATTTTACAATATGGTAGAATCTTCTGACTATATCAGAATATTGTTGAACTGAGTGTACATGTATACAAAAACAAATTTACATGTACTTGTAAGTTGTATCAACTGTGTATCATGTTCCTATTATTTTTCTAAATAGTGCTGTTTAGAAAAAACAAGTATGTCAAACATGTCAGTGTCCCAGTACCTGGCCGATCTGCAAAAACATCAGCTGATGTGTCAGATTATGCCCCGAAACATTTGTTGGCCCGTTTGACAGATTTGTGATCCATTGACCTGACCTTGGGTGACCTGCATTGACCTGGAGTCATTTGACTTGCCACATATACACCATACAGAACCCTGAACTCTACTCTAGTTTGAAGCTCTTAAGTGTCTTTGGCATTGTGTGTCAAAAGGTTCATAAATCACCTCTCAATTTTGGAAGAGACAATCGTTGCAGGCTTCACCTCTTTCTTTCTTTTTGTCAAGGGAGCCTCTGGACCCTGGAATTTCTTTCTTTGCCCCCACATGATTCGTGGCTTATAATATGATTTGGGTAAAAATCCGGCCCTATCTATCATACCGGTACATTACTGATGCCAAGTCCTTGAAAACATGGCAAATGTACACAATTAAAAATGACAGTTCAGTTACGAAACGTACAATAATGTAACCCAAATCTGGGAATGGGCAATTCCACGGTTACTCACGTTACATTTTTGATGTACTTTTGAGTTTTCTTTGGGCTGTAATTACCTTACTGAAAAGGTTTGATAACTGTTATCCCCATGGTAGATAGAGTAGACCTAGACCTACCTAAGCACTAAAGATGACATCCAGAAAAATGTGTAATGTATGATAAACGAGACACACAAAATCGGTTACTCTAGTTACATTTTCATAACGTGAGTAACCGATTTTGCGTGTCTTGTTTACCATACATTACACATTTTTCTGGATGTCATCTTTGGTGCTTAGGTAGGTCTAGGTCTACTCTATCTACCATGGGGATAACAGTTATTAAACCTTTTCAGTAAGGTAATTACAGCCCAAGGAAACCCAAAAGTACATCAAAATGTAACGTGAGTAACCGTGGAATTGCCCGCATACTTAAAATGGACATGTGTATGCTCATGGCATGCTTCAACGTACACTGTACATGTGCGGTGTATGCATGATTACATAGGATACACAAGTACATAGGATCATTAGCTTTTTGTGTAATTTTTTTTTCCCCGTTTGAAGCAACACATATTGCTCAACCAACCTGTTGGAGTTTCGGCTCGGTGGATTCCATATATTTTTAGAAAACAGGGAAAACTTATACACATTTTTTAGGGTCTTTTAACAGGTTGCTAAAGCGGGCGCCCTATTTTGAAACCACCTTCATAGTTTTGTTTTCTGATTGATATCAATTTTTTGGCGGAATAATTTAACGGGGTATTTGGTATCAGTCCTATCACTTTGACCAAGGTTTCTGTTACCAAATTTGTCTATGTGATTGCAAGTGATCCCTGACGTGCCTTTAAAATATCTCTTTTGACAATTGTTGATTCAACTTACATACTGTATAAATATTACTAATTTTTCTCTTTTTCTATGTTTAGCCTCCCAGTGAGCCTACATGGGAATGGCAATATGGACATGTCCGACTTGAAAAGGTAAATATCCTCTATTGTGTTCAAATGTTCCATTTATCATTGACCCTGAATTATAAGGAACGAAGCAGGTAGGACTTGCACATTGTCAAAAAATTCTCCATAAAGGTTCTAGAGTTACAAATCCAACAACATCTTACAAAACCTGTTGTCAGATATTGGCCAATTTTCAGTGATATGTGTTATTCGACTTTAGCATGGTGCTATCTTGTGGAAACCAGGTTGGGGGACCCGCGATCGTAGTTCTTAAATGACTCCCATAAGAAAGCAGGAGTATTCAGTGTTGTAGTCCAGTCCATCACAAGTTCTCCCAAGTCCAGCACAAGTTCTCCCAAATCCATCACAAGTTCTCCAAAGTCCATCACAAGTTCTCCCAAATCCTTTACAAGTTCTTCCAAATCCATCACAAGTTCTCCCAAATCCATCACAAGTTCTCCAAGTCCATCACAAGTTCTCCCAAGTCCATCACAAGTTCTCCCAAATCCATCACAAGTTCTCCCAAATCCATCACAAGTTCTGCCAAATCCATCACAAGTTCTCCCAAATCCATCACAAGTTCTCCCAAATCCGTCACAAGTTCTCCAGCCTCAATGCAAGTCGCAAGCTATTCCAATGAATTGTGACAATTAAGCATTCCTTTGTTGTTTGTTCACCCCCTGTTACTTGTGAAAGGACTAGTGATTTACTAATGGAAAGACTTGCGATGGACTTGATTGACTCGATTCTAACACTGGGTTTTTTTTACGTCTCATGTCTCTTAGGCAACAAGAAACAACTGTTTGCAAATATGGAAATACATTGTAAGCAAATGTGTACATTTTGGTTTTTATTTGATGGTTTTTCCCCTTTACAGAGACCAAACTGTGGTTTTGGACTGGCAGTCATCGGCGGCATCGACAAACCCACGCCTGCTGGGGAGACCGCCATCATAGTCTCGGACATCCTGCCCAACGGGCCTGCTGACGATAGACTCAAGTAAGTTACACTCCCAGTGAGGGTGAAATTGCGGACTCTGTACTTGAAAAAATAGATGGCACATTCATGACAGCTCTGTATGCCTGACACACAATGCCAGCGCACACATTTGAGCTCATATTGCACAAATGTCGCACAGTTAATTTTCATCGGCACGTGCAGAAACCTGTTGTAGCGTCTCTGCATGGCTGTACAATGGCAGTGTAGTCTAGTGTCCCATCTGGCTCTCTCTTATGTAACTGTTGAGTTTCATAATGGTTACGGTGCCAGACTACATGTGCAATGGTTGAATTGTTTTGAACCATGACAGGTATCACTGGGTTTGTGTTCTTGGGCAAGACACTTTACTACGATTACCTCTCTCGACCCCAAAGTGTAAAGGGTACCTGTGAGGATGAAGACCAGATTGCGCTGCTCTCGAGCTGCTGCAAAGAAAAAAATGGTCTCATGGCCTGATGAACAGGGGTAATAATTTTGCAGCAGTGTTATACTTTGGTAGAAAATGATTTACAAAAATGTATAATCATTAGAACTCGACATACATGTACAACTGAACAAAACCAGATATGCTCAATCTGAACGACGTGAATGTGAGTTTCCTTTTGAAAGAATTGTTTACCCTTTTGTGAAATAAAAATGATGTTCCTCCGAAGTGGACGGCAACATTTGATATTTCATTGGCTTATGATAAGGTACATGCATAAAAGATATTTTTATTTTTACATGTGAACATACACTTTCTTTAGTTATACAGAAATAACTATTTGAATTCCCAATTTTTTTTTTTAGATGAGAGAGGGTTTGAAGAAAGACCGAAAAAGGTCTCATACCGGTACCCTCTTAAAAAAAAACTGCAATAAAAATTCCTGAAGGGGTCAAAGCATGTGATGTTTTTTAAATCAAATCAGTACGTGTCGGCTTTCTGGAGTGGTGCCTGTGGAGAAAACTAGAGTGGTGCCTGTGGAGAAAAAACGTCTGGTTTCTTTTATTCATATTCTCAAAGGGCCCAGTGTTGACAACTGCAGTTCTTTCTGCAATCATTACAAATTGTGTCAAAAAGCCACATATTTATAGACTGAATCTGTTCTGTACAGTATTCCCTAGGTAGCAGGTACCAGTTTAGGGGTGATGATGTGACCAAGTTAATGTCAAGTCCATGCATGCCGTCACATGTCAATCACATCAACCACAAGTCAAGTTGCGCGAGCTGTTCATACAAGCATATAAAAATGTAACAAAAGGCATTCCTTTGTCATTGTTTGTCCCTGGATTCTTGTGACCTGGATTGACCCTGATTGACCTTGATTGACCCTGATTGACCTTGTGATAGTAGACTCTACTACTGGTACAACTCTGGGATATGAGTCTAATGATTTCTGTTCTACATTTGCGGAGGTTTTTGATGTGTTCAAGATCATGTTTCATTCTTGACCATGTTTCATTCTCTTCTTTTGCATTTGTATTTTTGTTTTTTAAAGATATTAGAATCTATATTTTAATTCTTTCTTGACCATTTTTTGAATCGGAAAGTGAAGTCATGAAAGTTTCTGTTTTTTGGAGTTGAAAAAAATAACTAAATATTTGACATACCGGTATGCATGTAATCCCATAAGCTGGCAAAATATCAAACAAGTGTTTTTCGTGTTTCCTTTTGGTGTCCTTAAGTAGAGGGTTTGGGAATTCCAGCTGTGAGGGGAAGATTGACAAAGTCAAAAAGAAGTGAAATTTAGTGAAGTGAAGTGGACGGTCCTTTCAGTAACGTTGTTAGTCCACCAAATCCCAGATGGAATGGTTTTGAACTCTGTTTTACACATGTAAGTATGTTCCATCTCGGGTGATATTATATCACCTAATAATAATGATGTTTGGTGGATTTCCTTTCCCCACTTTTCATCAACACAGAAAAAATGACAGACTGTTGAGAGTCAACGGCATCAACATGGACAGCGTGGACCATGCCGTGGCAGTAGGGGCACTGAGAAGCGCTGGTAGCACCGTGGACATTGTAAGTACTCTGTGCCATCCCTAGTCGTATCCCCTATATTCACTGCAACCCCTCCCACCCTACCCGCACCCTTAACAACCCCCACCCCTGCCCCCCCCCCCCACCCCCCCCCCACCCCAACCCCCCATCCTCCCTTCCCTTCACACAATGACCGACCACTCTGCAAACAGAAAATAAGCTTATCCAACTGCAATTGTTAAGGTGTATCTTGCTATTTTCTGTGTGGAAGGACGCTGTTCAAGAACCACCGACGATGCATTGCAAGCCTCATTGAAATTGAAGTTGTTCTCAATCATCGCTAATACCTTTTAGAAAGGCATTATGCGAGAACATCATGAATATATGCATCCGTGGCAATGCCGTTTTGGTGATTTTCAATTAGTTATGGACCTTTCTGTGTCAAGCATACTTTAAGGATCGGCGATAGTCTGCGTTGCACTGTTATTTCACAGAAAAAAGAACCCTAGTATCACCACAGGTGCCCTAATTATGGCAAAACTGACAAGGAGTTGTCACTTTGTACAAAACGAACACAGTTTGGCAAATGTCCACAAACAATGCCAACTTTTCCCCATGTTTCACTCTGAAAATAAAGGAAAAATAAAACAGCCAAAAACGGCCATCACTGTGTATGGTGACAAACTATGTTGTAAAATGCGCCTATTTGACAGAGTGTCGATGCTATAAGTTGGACTGTTATGAAATCTGGTCTCTTATACCTTATATGGATTCTAACCCTCATATCTGACCTGTCACTTTCCCAATTATCTTCACTATAGGCATGCACAATACAACCAAGGAGTCCATATTTCATAGAGTCCAATTTTCACACTACACCATTCAAGGGCTCCTGGTTAAGTGGAGGAAAATTGAACAACTCCCCCCCCCCCCCCCAAGCAAATAAAAAGTTGAGATAACTTTTCTCTTTTGACCCTGCAGGATTACAGACGGAAGATACAGAGAATGCAGCCCACTAGTAACACAAGTACGCTGTCGGGCTACGGCCAACAGCAGTACAACAACCGCGACTACAACCGGGACCCCTACCAGAAGCCCGGAGTCCAGTCCACATCCATCGACGGGCCCTACACCCCTTCCGTCAGCCAGACCACCCAGTCCAAGCCCCCGACCAGCTGGTCCGGCTCGCAGCGCTCCCTGACCCCCTCGCAGGGCAGTCGCACCAGGGAGACGGTCGTGCTGACCAAGAGTCGCAACGAGGGCTTCGGGATGCAGCTGGGCTGGAAGCTGTTTGTGCAGGGGCTGAGCGAGTACGGCGTGGCGGCCAATCAGGGGCTCGGCAAGGGAGACACTATCGTTAAGGTGAGCGACGATCACCCTTTATCCCTAAACCCTGCTAAATGCAACAGAAAGCAACAAAAGGTAAAAAGTTGTTGCATATTGTTGCATTAAGCAGCCAAGTCCCCGTGCTTTGTTTCATCTTGTTTCATTTAGCAGGGTAACTGCTCATAGTGCCAAGGCGATACAATTATCCACTGTTGTAGTTTGTTGCATTTAACAGGGTAACTGCTTGGTGCCAAGGTGTGTGTACTGGATTCACTGCACAATGCAACATAATCCACTGTTGCAGTTTGTTGCAAAAGCAAGGTTCTCATGTGAATTGAGTTGGATATTGTCGCATTTAGCAGGGTACCTGAAGAATAGCCCATGGGGGATAGGGTTCAGAAATCCAACCCCAACCCCAAAACAACAAAAACATCAAAGGGAAAGTCACTAGAAATTTAACCATTCACTTGTTAAAGTCATCAAGTGGATTTGAATCCAATTACCTTTTTGAAATTAACGTCTTATTGATACCTGTATAAGTGGGTATCATGGATTACTTCTGAAAACAACAACATTCTAAGATTAATTCTCGTCCATCTTTTACAAAGAATTCTCATTCAGACAGAGCCTTAAGGGACACCTGTGCTTTACCTCATCTGTGAGATCAAAAATCAAAACTGGTTATAAATTTCCCGTCTGCAGATCAACAACTACCCGGTGGAAACCCTGAGCCTGGCCGACGCCAAACGCCTCATCCAGACCTCGGGCAACTCCCTCGACCTGGAGATCATCCGGGAGCCCCCGGCTGCCGAGTTCTCCACGCCGAAGTACGCCACGCGCAGCGTGGACCGTCTGGACCGCCTGTCCATCGGCGCGGGGAGCGAGGGAGTGATCCCCCAGCAGTCACAGCCACAGTTGCAGTCGCAGCCGAGGGGCGGCTACGGCCTGCCGGGGCAACAACAACAACAACTCGGGGCTGACGAGTGGGAGCTACCGCCCCTTCGCCGGAGTGAGAATGCGATGTTGAGCAGGGAGACGGATGACCCCCTGGCCCCGCCCAGACCGCCCCTACCTGGGGAGGAACGTGAACCAGGTACGTAGCAAAATATCTGTTTACTTTACTTCCAATTCATTCATAAATAAATAATGTAATAGTGTAATAATAAATAATGTAGGCAGCAAATACTTAACATGGTAACCTCAAATACGGAAAAAACAATATGCAAAACAAAATAAGTCAATTTTTGTTCACACTACTGCCAATAAGGCCTTCCAGAATAGTATATACATGTATTAAACCTTAACCTTCCATCTTTAATTTGTTATGAACTTGTTACATAACCCAAACATAAACAAACATGTTTAGAGTCACTGCACAGCAACATTTAATCGCATGGATTTCCTTTTTTGTATCATAAGTATGTCTTATTAATTAATGTTGATAAAGTGTACTGAATTAATTAATTAACCCTAACAGAACTCAACCCATCAAACCCCAACTGCATGTTTTGTTGGAATCTGTCGGGATGGGTACAGTACCCCTAAACTGACAGTCTTTTACATTAGGTTGGCACACCTCCAGAATCAAAGTCAGAAATATGTGTGTGCAGTTTCCCATACGGTGTTGGAATTTGCCAGGATGGGTATGGTTCCTAGTAAATCATGCTAGGGAGTTAGGGTTAATGTTGATTAAGTGTGATTTTTTTTTCCCGAGTGCCCACTCAGAAATTGGTCGCAAATATATTGTTTGAATATTTTGTAGCGTAGGAGGCTTGGTCGTTGTAGGAAACAGATGTACATATGTACCATCTTAAAAACAATTATGTACTTTTTTTTTTCCTCGTTGATTTTCAGAGAGGTTTAATTTGCCACCACCTCGGCCACCAAGCCCAGGCAAGCAAGAATTCATGGGGTGAGTAGATGAAAAACTTTGTGTTTATTCAGTTAGATGTGTGCAGAATCCCACATTAACCCACCTAGATCTTTCGAAATCCACTACGGTTAAACCTAACCATGCTCGCTAGCCTGGGTAGTCTTACTGAAGTGAGTACCCTAACAAACCGAGTCCATATCTTTCCTGTTTTGACCTCGCGTGATTATTATTCATGATCTCTCGCAAAAATGGACTGACTTAATTTCTGACCAATTAGATCCCTCGTTACGAAAACTGACCCAGAATTGACCTCTTACCAAATAAAAAATGGCAGTGTGCTGTGCCGTCCTGTAAAGTGCTCTCCTATTGGCTACAAAACTTGACTGGGTAATTCCAGACCTGAATATTCAGTGCGTAGGAAAACATCACAAAGTCTGCGCAGAGAATCTGGTGTGCTGATGATGAGTGCCAAAATAGTAAAGATTTCGACGGCTAGCAAGGATCCCTCAAAAATCGTGTAGGAAGTTTCTTGCAGGACTGTGGAAGATCACTGGCATGTTACATTTGGGGTTAATGCCTCGTGAAAGTTGCCTGTAAAGTGCAAAGAAAGGTCAGTGGTTTCCTGTGGTGGATTTTGGAAGATGCAGGAAGGTTTCGAGCAAACTTGCTGGTGGAGTTAGGGTAACGGCAGTCGTCCCCCGCGGTCAATGGTAGTCCACGGAAAGTGACTTTTTCCCCCATTAACCCTTACTCTCTGAGGGTAGTTTACTGCATGTCAGTTGGTTATGCCAATGCCCTCCAGCTGCAGTTATTTGGCAGATAACAAGTCTTAGCAGTGAAGGCTCCAATTGGCAGGAGTTGGAGGCCCTGGAGGGTGCCTGATACTGACCAGCTGGGGGCACTCACTTTGTTATCAGAGGACTCTCATTGTTCTCTGTGGCATGTATTGGAGTGCCTGTCCAGTTACCCTTGAAATGACATGGCAGATATTGGAGGGCCATGCAAAAAACATAGGAGATTTTCTTGAGGCACATATTGGCATGCGTTGGAGGGTCAAGTAGGGTAAGGGTTAAAGAGGGATGTTGGGGACAGAAGCAAATGTATTTTTCTGTGAGAAGTGTGGCATTAAGTTTTATTTGTCATCTGTTTGCAGTCGATTCTTTTTTTTTTTGGTGATTCTTTTTTCTTGGTGGTTTTTTTTTTTTACTTTGGGGGCTTGGGGGTGATTTGGGGGCTTTTGAGCACTAACAGTGAAGTATATCTAACTCTGGTGAAAAGTAAGGAGTGCAGCAGTGTTGATACAAGATTTATGTATGTCTGATTCATGAATGTAGAATCTAGAGAAATCTAAATCTGTTCATCTTCTTGAGAGATCACATTAACAATACCAATACATCAAGTACATGTACTTGTCCTTCAGTTCACTTGTACACATTTTCATATTTGCACTATACATGAACACCCAAACATTTTACATGTACCGGTTGCTACGTGTACATGGAATCTCTCTGAGGAATTGAATACAAAACGAGAGATCATAGTTTATTTGGTACATGTCCGTTTCACTCGCTACTTTAGCCTGTAGATTTCTCACACCACATGCATGGACATTTTTAGATACAGTACGCCATTCTAACACTTGTGGCTGGCCCAAGCCATATTCGTGGGCCAATTTGAATGTCAATTTCAGGGCTGATTTTGAAGTGAGCGAAGGTTCAAAGTTAACGGCAATGCAAAAGCGAAACCAATACGATAATAGAAAACATTCACTGGTCTGTTCGAAAAGTTGAATGCGTGCATGTGTGTCCCCCTGTGAACGTGCATATACAGTGCGAATTCTAACATTTTGCCATTATTGCTATTAAATGTTTTTTTTCCTTGACTTTTTTCCTGCATGATATACAAATTCATTAGAGGAATGACTTATTCAAACTTACTTCAGTAGCAATCGAGCAACTGTACACATAACTTAGTGCTTTGTTGAGGGTGTGAGAATATTCAGCTTTTTAGCACAGATGTGCTGTTAAGAATTCACATAAGTTTTTTCATTTTTCATCAAACATATTGAGAAATACTTATTTTTCATTATCAGTATGTTATTTGTTGTGTGCCATATTAAAACAAGTTGAGTAGTTAATTTGCAAAGGTCTGGGTGTATTAGGGTTCATTGGTAGCTTAAATGTAATAGTGTACTGGAGATTGGGAACCTGTTTGGAAGTTTTCTGGCTTTAACAAAGGGCTGAAAAATGGTGCGTTATTTAACATTGAAAGCTTACGCTTTGAGTAAACAGAAAGTGAAAGGGTTTTGGGATCATAAAGTAATTTCATGTCATGTACATGTAATTGTCATTGCAAAAAGGTTGAGCTGACCCACACGTTGTCGCAATGATGCGAGTTGTGCATTTTTGACCAACACATCTCAAGTTCCAAGACGTAAGGCCTTTTCACACTATCCTCTTGCCTACCCGTGTAGAAATCATCACGGGTCCACCGTAAGCAGGACCGGGACCCATCGCACACGGGTTGGCAAAGCATACCGTTCACACTCAACAAGGCTTTACCCGGGTAGAGTGCCGGGGATTCTTGCTAGAGTGACAGGTGGTCCCGGAATCTCCGTATGGGACGCGAGTCCAACACGGAGATTTTGAATAGTGTGAAAGGCCCTTATGATCATGCCTTGACATTGCTAGAAAAATTTATTGCACAACTTGCAAATGTGTGGCCAAGGTTTGTTGAGGCCCACAACCTTTTTGCACCGACAACGACGTCTCTAATCCATGGTCTCATTCTAACCCATCCTACACTACATCGGCATCTTCCCAGACGCTCCACCGCACTCTAACAACGTCAAGCATCGCTCGCTTCCGTCATGTCCGCAACACACACACGTAGAGGAAATCTAAACTCCCCCCTAACCAAAATATGAAATGAAAAAAAGGGGGAGTCTAAACCCAACGCATGGTCAGAACTGAATCATTAACCAACTTTACAGACGCTACGATCGAGACTACTGGTACTCTCCATCCTGAGGTTTGGCTCGGTTCTCTTCCAGGGGTCTGCTTCGCCTTTAAGATGAACAGGATCTCCTCGAGGATGTGAAGCAAAGTGCAAGACATTGAACCCTTACTGGATTTTTTTTTTTTGACTAGTGCCCAGTCTTAGTATGTTAAAGGGCCACGCTGTGGCATTGTGCACCAGTCATGTACATGGACAGCGTACAATGTATGAACCTGAGTAAGCAGTATGCACACGGATGTATTGTGTGCTATGTCAAAACAGTTTCTTTTAGACCTACCGGTATATAAAGAAATGGAAATCACTGATGATTTTCTGCAATTTTCGTTCTTGAAGGTCAAAGTGGCTTATGAAGTCAAAATTCAAAACTGTTCTTTTTTGGGGGGGGGGGGGGTTCTTTTACATACAAGTTGATGGCACATGACAAGAGTGGTTCCTGCATTGAGCTCATATTGAACAAGCACTGTATTGAGACTGGGGACTACCGTAGATCTTCGACTTGAGGGATGCAATGTTTCGCACTGTTAAATAGTCTACAGAAAGTGGTGCGGTCCTCCAGCATTTAGACAGTTTGTGTGCTTCTGAACTTGCAACATCTGATTTCAAGTAATCGGGATTGGTGATCAATTAAAAAAAAAAAAAGATCCAAGCCAGATTTAATAATTCCCTCCATGTAAATGAAAATTAATTAATTAATGTGAAAAGCCAGTTTCGGGGCCTAATAAGTGTTACTTTGAACAGTTTTAGTAACGTGTGTGAATGCAGTTTAGGGTGTGATACATTGTACATCCGCATGGGTGTACATGTCCATGTTACTACTGGTACATGCACTACCACTTTTGCCAAAATGAAAGAATTTAAGATAGATTAAATGTACATGTACATGTACACATAGTTTCATTTGAAATTGATGTCTTTGATGAAATAAAGTAATCCAATGGCAAGGTCACTTTTTCTTTTCCTTTTTTTTATTGAAATGTTTGCCCTCATGCCAGCATCACTTTAAAACTCTATTTTTTTTTTAATCACCTGATGTGTAAGAATTAAATTGAAATAACAGAATTAAACTGTGATTTGTGACTTATTCATTAACTTAAAGTTTGTGACTTTTATCAATTGTCTTAATCAAAAATATAATGTCTGCCAAGTAGGCAACTATTCTTTGCTGTATTTTGTAAATGTTGGCACAAGTCTTACCACATGTTCCTTCACTTACTTGTTGTCATGGTTACGCATTGATGGTTTTTCGTAGATCCTTTCCAGGGTTTTCGTGCTTGTTTTGATAAATATAGGTAGTTTACTGACTTATTTAACCAAAGACTAAGAAAAAAATGCTATGTACATTTGGCTCAAATTGATAATAATAAGCAACGACTACATGTATATTAAATGATGTATGCCATATAACTGATTTACCCAGTAATTTTGTAGGCAGTAAAAATTTCTAATATTTTTCCGTTTTTTGGAATGTTTGAAGAAATCAAGCTCACTGATGTGTATATTAGATCTGTCCTATTTATATTTACCCTAAATACTGTATTAGTGAGCTAGAATTTTTAAAAGTGTATCATAAGTACTAATTAAATTATTATGATAAATTTCTTCGAATTAACGTATCTATAGCTGCAGATGTCGTAAAGTGAATAACATGTAATTTTACCCAGTCATTAATCACATGTTTAAAGTTGGTAATTTCAGCCCCAAAAGACTAGTCCGAGTATCATCTATTGTTGTTGTTCAGCAGAACCCGCACGCTCCGCAACAATGTCTGATGTTATACCTGTGCATGCAAATTTTATGCGACCCTGCGCGCCAGCCAATTGGAGTCCACTTTAGAACTTGTGACGTGATTTCTAGCAGAAATTGGGCATAAGCCTTTGATTAGTCAGATTTGCTGCCATGTTTTTGGAATACAACGGGTTACCGAAGACCTGATAGAAGGCGCCGCCGAATGGTCAGAATCTCGAGCTCAAGTTGCAGTGTTTGAAAAATCTGCACGCATCTCAAAAGACGTGTTTTGTCATCTTATATTGCCGACTATTTTTTGTTCCAATCTAATTAACTTAAATAAACTTCTTTGCCTTTTTAATACTTTACATAAGAATAACATTAATTTGTGTAATTAAGTTGTCTTTTTAAAATGCTAACATTTCGCAAGAAATTGATTTAGTTTTTATTTATCGAAGTCGTACATATTAATCCGTGTAAGCGTTGCCTTGTGCATGTAGTTTTCTACATAGAAAATGAAGTGTAGGCTTTCAAGTTTTCTAGAAATTTAGCCAGTGTATTCATAACACTGCTGGTTTTTTTTTTTTTTTAATTCAAACCAACTCCTTCCCAAAAACTTGACATGTATAATGCTTTATCAAGGCTTTGTTATCATTATGTAATATGCTGCTTCACCTTAATTTGCTATTATTTGGACAAAATCATCTACCTTACATGTAATAAATGATTAATTGATTATTCAAAATTGACATCTGGTTGGAGTTGAATGTCCTTATTTGTCTGTCTTTTGTTTACATTGTTTAAGTGTGTCTGTAACCGGTTAAGGGCAAATGCAGCGTAACAGATGTAGAGGTCAAAAGGTGAACGTCTTAGGTCAAATGTCACAAAAACTCTGTCTTTTTTGCAAAATTGACACTAATACATAATTGTCAGTTGATGAATTTACTGTTTGAGCATCAAGAGAACACGTGACCAGCATTTGCATACATCAATGTGAGGCTTGAGTTATTTATTTTAATTTGGTTAGCCCATTCAGTGGAATCCACTGGTCTCCCATGGGGCCCAGTAAAGAGAAGACAATGTGAAGAAATTACAGTTTGAGACGTGGGAGGACAACCCCAGAAGAATATTTTGAGGAAAACCCACGGAATCGGGCAGGGACTGAAAACCCAATCCACATAATGGCCCGGGCAGGAATCGAACCCGGGTCATAGCGGTGGAAGGCGAGGAAAGTACCGCTACGCCAACCTGACTCCCTGTGTTGCAACGCATATGCCCTGCAACTTGGTCACCCATGCAGATGTATGCAAATATAAGCTCCTACTCCAGATATTCTGGGTTTTTTACAATTTATGTACATGTACATGTATGATTGCTGACTGTATGAGTGGGCATCTGTTCAAATATGGCAAAATCTGCTGGTACTGTTTTGGGCATTTGGGATCTACGACTTGTCGAAATGTAAACAAAGATAGTTGTTAATAATAATGCAGAACATGTATGCAACAGGTTTCTTCATATCTCAAAAGGAAAGAAGCGTGGAAAAAAAACTTGCTTTTGAAAAATTTCTTTTACCAAGTGGGTTGTTTGAAAACACACATCATTTGTTTACCTGTGAAGGACGTTTTCAATTATCATTTACTAACACCTATTTACTAACATTGTGTAGTCGATTTGGTTTTTGTGTTTTACTTCTCATTTCATGCTTTGGAAATGTTCATGTTTTGCATTAAAATGATTTATTTTTTGTTAGAAAATTTGTGGAGAAATTTTAGCTGACGGAAAAAAAATGTGTACATGCATATTTTTCCGTGTTCAAAGTGTATGTTCTCAATAATTTTCCATTGAAATGCATAAATGACAGTCAAGAAAATTTGTGAACATTAATTTATTGTTCACCTAGGAATTGGGACAAAGAAACTTGGTAAAAAAAAGTAGTTGAAACTGCAAGCATTTTGATGCATGCATCTCCAAAATACAATAAAAAAAGAAAACAAAAGTCTTAAAAGGCTGTGTATTTTAAAAAGGCATTCAAATATAAGTCTCCAGAATATATGTTCTTTGTTCCGACTTGTGTACTTTTGTAAAATGTTTTCACCCAGAAATCATTCATCTTGTCACCATGCTAGTTGGGGGGTTGTCAAATTGTCCTACATTTTAGTTTTAGTCCACACTCGAAAAAAAAAAAAAAAGTATGTAAAACATGAGATTTTCACCAGCATGAAATTTACACCTTTCTATTAAAACGCTTTGCTTTCTTGAAACGCTTCCCAAAAAAGCAGAAAAAAAACCTAACTTTCTGTCGGTAAAACAGTGTGCTAAAACTGTTGGCATTACCTAAAACATTGAAATGCATCCAGTTTTTTTGGAAGACCAAAAACCTAAAAAGGCAAATTTCATGCTTGTGAGTTCTTCCTGCTTTGATACACTCACTTTATACCTAGATAGAAGAAGATGAACGAAAAAAACATTTAGGTGTGATAATTTCATGCTGTGGAAATTTCATGTTTTCTTCCCAGCATCTCGGAGGAGGTCGTGGAAGGAGAAGATAGGCTGATCTCCTTCCGGAAGGGGAAGAGCGTGGGTCTGCAGCTGGTCGGCGGCAACGACTCCGGCGTGTACGTTGCGCGCATCCAGCCCAACAGTAATGCCTCCATGGCGACCGGCCCCAACGGGGACAGGATTCGTGTTGGTGATCGCATTGTGGACGTAAGTTTCTGTGTTGTTGTTTATTCGTAATCCTAACAGTACCGGAATCCTTAAAAATTTACCAGGAGGTTGGGAGAATTTGAAAGGGTTGAGGAAGATGGGGCTCTAGCTACTATAACTTTACATGAGGCTATTTCCCTTGAGACTAAAAGTTCATATACAAAGTATAAACAATCTGTCCATTAGTTGGACAGTACAGAACGGGCTTGGCAGCATCAACATAGGAAAGAAGACCCTGTTGAGCTTGAAGGTGGTGGATTTTGGAGGGTTAAGAATTTTTTTCGGCAAATCTACCTTAACCCTTACCCTGCTCAATCCAACGGAATCCAACTGTCTGTTTTACATACCCGCTGGGTCCCGTTAGATTGAGCAGTAAACCCCAGGTATATATTCCTGTTGAAATCTGTTAGATTCAGCAGGTAATGGAAAACATTCAGTGTCAGATTCTGTTGGGTACTGGTAAATAACGCCAAGTTGGACTCTGTTGGACCCAGCAGCAAACAGAAACATAAGGCAGAGTTGGAATGAGCATGCCAGTCATTTTATATGTTCAAGCACCCAACAACTTGGCAAGTTGGGTTGTGTTGGATTGTGTTTGAATGAGCAGGAAACTCAGTAACCGTCGGACTCTGTTGGATTTACCAGGGTAGTCCTGGGGACAACTAGGGGGTTAGGGTTAAGAGTTAGGATTAATATTACAGACTTGTCTTCAGGCAATTCAGATTAGCATAGCAAAGTTTAAATAGGATTTTGTCAATTTGTTTTCATTTTGTTGCAAAATATGGGTTTGGGCATCTGAATGTGTCTGTTTTCACTTATACTTGAAAATAACAAGACAGGATGCCTAGAATTTTCACAATGGGTGTGGAACAGGAAAGAATGTTGCAACCTTACGCTGCTTTTTTCTTCACATACCAGTATCATCTCAATGAAGGTCAGTCATTGCAAAAATGATGATAAGACATGAATCTGGGACTGAGAAACATTTCCAGTTTTGTTAGGAAATACTTGGAAAATTTTCTTGACTCTCCATAGACTTTGTACACAACTGCTGAAGTGGCATCAGGTTGCAACATTCTTTCCATGGAAAAGAATCCCTGCGGCTAAGATCCTCGGTCAGAGTTTTTGTTTGAACACAGTGTCATTGATTATTAAAGCAGTATGGGGTTAAGGCAAGGGAAAATCTAATGGAAACCATGTTTAAACTGTTTTGGCATACCCTGGGTAAAGAAATGATATAAATAAGTAAAATAAATAGATTCATTGAGATGCTTGGAAATGAAGCAAATGTCGCAACAACTTCTGGTATCATGTACATGTGGGTCATTCTATAAATTAATGGCCCAAAGTGTGACATTTTTCCTGTCTCACTTACCTAGGTAATTTGCCATTCAAATGTCATAAAGAATGACTTCAAATGATTGTCGGGAAGGGAGTTTGCTATTCGTAACCCTAACTCCCTAGCATGATTTACTAGGAACCATACCCATCCTGGCAAATTCCATATGGGAAACTGCACACACACATATTTCTGACTTTGATTCTGGAGGTGTGCCAACCCAATGAAAAAGACTGTCAGTTTAGGGGTACTGTACCCATCCTGACAGATTCCAACAAAACATGCCGTTGGGGTTTGATGGGTTGAGTTCTGTTAATGGTTAAAAAGGAGTACAAATGTAACAGGGATAGGGGAAAAAAGTGGACCTCAAATTTATAGAGTGACCCATGTACCGGTAGGGACTGTTTCCCAAAGTGCTTACTGATTCCAAAACCCTAAATCGACTGAAGATCACATTTTAGGCTGAAAACTCGTATCCTGCTGATTAGGGAGATTTCATGGGAATGTAGTTAATAGACCATTATGTTGCAGCCATCTTGATTTTTTCTATTCAAATCAACCTAACCAAAGCGAGGCTGGAAGGAAAAAAAGTCTGGTTCCTTTTTGCACAATAAACATTATCATTCAGTACTGTTATTGGATACAGGGAACAAGACTAAAATGGTGGCAGCATGATAAAGGTCTATGATGCTTGTAGACGGCAGCACTTTATGTACTATACTGTCTGGGGTGGTAGGCTTAGCTTTTTGGTCCCTGATCAATGTGGGGCGCGATTATGTTAGGATGAATGTTCAGGGTTTTGTGCTTAAATACGGTAGGTTGACACATGTACATGTACAAGTAGTGAGGGCACGGTACAATGTTCAGGTTTGCTTTACATAAAAGCTCTTGGCTCATTGCCAGACATTAATCTTGGCGTTTGCGAGGAAAATAAAATCAGCATTGTACCCACATAGAAGGGCCCCCAGGGAGAACAGGTAAAATGAAACTATAAATAAAGTAAAGAAAATAAAGAACGGCCATTGTTTGACCAGATTGTGTCTGGAATGTGTGCCACATGAAGAATGTGGATAAAGCAATGAACTATTGTTATCCGGAGAATAATACTAAAACATAACGCTACTCAGTGTTGTGTTGAAAGATGACAGATTGAGGTTGATTTATGTACAGGGTGAGTCAAAAAAGCGGAACCCAAACCCCATAAAATATATTTCATATTTAATAAGATATGTAGCCGCAAAAATAATAATGACTGGAAAGCCAATTTCGCAAGCTATTTTAGATGAAAAGATTACTGAAATTGCTCAATCTGTTCAAGGAATATCACCATTTAAACACAATGACCCTAAAACCTGTCTCGTCCAAAAACAGCAATTCATTGTGTGTTTTGACTGTTTGGAACAACAAAGAAAATGACACAGAATACTTGTTTCAACAACTGTCACCAACTGTACTACACAATATCTTTAATAACAACCCTGGTTAAGCAAACAATATGATTTATAAAATCTCCTTTTTTTTAAAGGACGGGCCTTCAAAGGGATTCCGTTGAATATTTTTAACGTTTAAACTGGGATTTTATTGCTAGTGATGATTGAAGACAATTGCGACGACGATTCTTGAAATCGCATTTTTTTTTGGACGAAACAGGTTTTAGGGTCATTGTGTTTAAATGGTGATATTTTCTCAATGGATTGACCAATTTCAGTCATTTTTTTCATCTAAAAGTACCTTATGAAATTGGCTTTCCAGTCATTATTATTGGGGGGTTACAGTGCGTGTGCCCTTGGGCAAGGCACTTTGTCACTCATTGCTTCTCCCCACCCAGGAGTAGATGGGTGCCTGTGAGGGCAGAGATGGTTAGTGTGTTTGATTTTAGCTGCTTTGCGCTGAAATGGCAGCATCGAGCTGTATACTCCCCAGGGAGCTGAGATGGTCTTTGGAATGTTTCATTGGCCCAATGAGCAGGGTGATAATGATGCAGCGCCTTAAGCACCAATACTGGTGGATATGTGCACTTTATAAATACACATTATTATTAGCATAATAGCAATGAAAGCATTGTTCACATGTGTGTTTTTGCAAGGGAGTCAGTACAAGGGAACATCTGGTTTCAAAAACATGGTGCATGTATGTAAACAAAGCCTGACATTGTATATCAGGTCTGTTGTTCTGTACTTTTATCTCATCTTATGTATCATCCCTTTTAGGTGAATGGAATCAACCTCCAGGGCAAGACCAAAGAGGACGTGATTCTTCTGCTGCTTGGTATCCATGGCGACGTGCATCTTGTTCTTCGTGAAAGCTCGGGTAAGTCTGTCCACACCACATCAAATTGGGAGAGTATTTTTTTAAGGTCAGTGTAAAAACACCTTGTCATTTTATGATTTTCAAACTAGAAAGAGTTGTGAGCCAAAATGCTGTGTCAAATATGTCTGTTTTTCATTTGGGAATGATTGAAAGCACAGGGGGGGGGGGTACTAGCACTGTAGGTATTACAGTGCTATCTTTAAAAATTGATATTTCATTTTATAGGCCACGAAAATCAAAAGTCAACAATTTTGTAAATAATTTCTAATCTTTAACGCACCGGACCAATTCGAGCGAGCGGGGAGAGGAGCACCATTCAAGAAAACAGAGACTCTGTAACTGAAAGTGTTCTCAAATTCTGGTCTCTACCTTCACGGGTAACCATTTATACTTCTGGTTGGAGAGAGGTAATTGTAGTAAAGTGTCTTGCCCAAGAACACAAACACCATGTTCCCTGTACCACGGCACATGAGTCGGAACAGTTTAACCATTGGACCACTGTACACCCTCTTCTCCAAACAGGACCGTGCTTGGGTACTTTCGTTTAGAAGAAAATCATTTGGTCTAAATACTTGGCAAGTAATAGTACCCTTCGCAATAAAACATTTGCTATCAAACAAGGATGTTGTTTTTAGTGAGGTTTTAAAAAAAAAAAATTCTTGTTTCGCCTGCCAGCTTTCAAGCTCGTCCTTCACGGCGGCATCGGCGACCGTTTCTTCATCCGCGTCCACTTCAACTACACACCGCTGTCGCCGGGCGAGATGAGCTTCACCAAAGGGTGCGTCTTCCGCGTGCTGGACACCATGCCGGAAGGCGTGGTGGGCCAGTGGTACGTGCTGAGGCTGGACCGTACCAATGTGGCCCTGGAGAGGGGCATTGTCCCTAACGAGAGCAGGTACAGAAAAATACTAGAATAGTCAAGTTTGAGTGGAACGTCTCAGCGCAGGACATTATCTCTACTCTATGAGTCTGTGATTCACTGATGACTTTGTATATAGCCGCTCAATGAAAGGCGATAATCCGGGGGACAATAGCCGCATGCCTGCTGCATAGCAGCTTTGGAGATCTCATTCATAGACAACGGCCGTACACATTCCATGCAAAGTGCAACACAAAATTCGTTGGGAGTCCGCAGCTTCCGAAATCATATCGCGCTTGTTTTTTATATTTCTTCAGAATTGGGTCGCAACACTTAAAATAAGTTCAGATCGTATGACGTTAAAATATCACGTGACCAAGCAAGCATTTGGTTAGCAACCACGTTGCGCATTGTAGACTAGACAGTGGGGCTTATTTGTCTCGTAAAATAATCACGTATTCTTTATCTAACGGCAGAATGGTCGCTATATTTGCCTTTACAGTTGTCGTAAACGTGGCGAGCAAGCACTTCGTGTTGGCTCCGCATTTTTCTTATAGTTTTTGCCTTCCATCACAGCTTTGAAGGCTTGCCTGCTGCCTACTGCGCGCAGCGCTATAAGATCTTTGCCTGCTGCAATGGCGACAATGACAAATTTCCAGTTCCGGGATGATAGGCCAGGCTAGGTCAGGTGGATCAGTGAGAGACCTCTATACTCTTACTCGTAGACCACAATTTCATAATTCTCAAATACGAAGCTGTGAATGTATCAACCGTGATAAGTTCGGCCGAAATGGGCTTTACGAAAATCCACATTAGTCAGTTTTTGATTTGTACGTCATAACCTTTGCCACCATAGTGACTGCTTATATAACACCATTAATTGGAGGTGTGATTTGTCGGTATTTTTCTCGATTTCTGGGTTAAAAAAGAAATCTTTTGAAATCGGGAATTTTATGAGGTTTTACCATAAAGGTATATTTACCTATAAAAGCCTATATAAAACAAAAGAAATGAATGTTCAATTCCCCCCACCTCACCCCTGGTAAACTTCGGATTTTGCCTGATTAAAGGATTGTTATGTCAAGATTTTCTCCTGATTTCAGATTTTTTTTGTCAGGATTTTTCCTGATTTCAGGATTTTAAAAGAGTCTCTTTTGAAATATAGAATTCCTGAGCTTTTACTGGAATGGTGTTTCACCTATAAAAGTTTATATAAAACACAAGAAGTGGGTATTTTAAAGGGGTGCAGTTAGGCAAATACAAACGTATGCAACCAACCCGATGTTGTTCTGAGACCCTCAACGACCCTTAAACCCTCTGCCGATTATTTTGTGGATTTTTGCATTTTTCTCCCTTCTCACCCCTGTTCCTGGTTTTCGGTTTGGCAGGGCCAGCCAGCTGAACTCAGCTGCCCAGGTGGAGGAGGCCATGGCCTTGAAGCCCATGAACTACGAGGGGCGTAAGGCCAAGTTCAAGCGTCTGGGCATGAGGACCAGCATGCGGGGCAAGACACTCATCAAGGACCACTGGGATGAGATCATATTCGGTGAGTTCTTGGAAATTTCTCTCTGACCGTCTCGGACCTTTAACAATCCACCAGGATTGGGGCACAGTGGCGCTCCCAAGGGGGGCCTCAGGGGGCTTGATCCCCCCCCCAATAGGTTGTCAATTTTTTTTTTTTTTTTTGGTCAATTTTTTTTTTTAGTCACACAATTTGACCGTGGTGATATGTATGTGGCCAATTTTCGAGTAGTATAATAGGGGTGTAAATGGCGCCACCAATGTCGAAATAGTCCGCCCCCTCCTCCCCAAATTTTCTCACAAAAAAACCCAACTTTGTTCCGCGGCCGAACATTTTGGGCAACAATTGTGAGCCCCTCCCACCCCCAGCCAAATCCTGGGTGCGCCACTGTTGGGGGAAGGCAGCGCTCAGCAACCATTACCATTCCTTTGGGCTTGATGCCACTTGATGTTTTTGTAAAGTAGATTTCATGCATTACAATTTGTTACAATTTTCCCTGAATCTCTATGCAATTGTTGAGTTTTGAATTCTGAACCATACCTACTGGCAAAATGTTTTGTAAAATCTTTCCTTTCCTCGTTGGTATGAGAAACTCACTTGTCAAATTTTGAAAATTCAATCTTTGCGCATTGTTATTGTATGATGGCTGTCTACAGTAGCGGATCTAAGGGGGGGTGTAGGCTGCCTTCCCCCCGCCCTCGGGCTGCAAAAATATGGGAAACTCATGCAGGAAAAAGGAGCATGTCTGCTAACCCCCTCCCCCTTGACAGCTAACTCCCCCCCCCCCCTCCTTGACCCAAATTTGGATCTGCGCCTGGTTTAAACCATTTCGTTTGTGCGATTCAAATCTTTAAGCATCCCATTTGGAAAAAAAAAGACGATATTCAGTGTTTTCCTAATTGTTACCCTCTCTGTAAATGATATCTATGGCTGGTTTGTTCTTTCATTTGTGTTAGGTGGCACTGTGTTGAAATTCCCTGGCTACGAGCGTGTGATCTTGAGAGAAGGTAATGTACATCTCAAATTGTTTTACAAAATAGGTTTCTAGAATATTTTATATTCATAAATACCTAAGACAGTTTACGCATTCCTATTGGTCGTGAGCCCGTCACGTGGCCGGTCTTAAACGGATGATAAAGACATGGCTGGCTGGTCTTAAACACTTTTCCAGTGTCACAATAAAATGTGGACTCCTAAAAATCCAGTGCCTCTTACCGTTTCATTGGATGAAACTACCAGGGAGTCAGAATTTTATAGTTCTAAATTCAAAACGCAACGCGCCAGGTGCGTTCTGCGCAACATCGCGCAGAACATGATACGCGTGCGTCAATCTCCATAAAAGGGTTGTTTACATCTTACTCGCCAGCTGAACACTCCATTATTTTGCAAGAGGGATGTTTCAAAAAGCATAAAGTGAATTTGTTGAACAAAATCGGGATGTTTTGAACGAATTATATGATTTTTTTTTACCGAAAAGGCATTTATGAATGGGAATAAATATGTGCTCCGTCGTTTATTAATCACTCTGTTTAAGACCACTTAGAGTCTGGGTGCTGATAATTACCCTCGCCTCCGGCTCGGGTAATTATCAGCACCCAGGCTCTATATGGTCTTAAACAGAGTGATAAAAACCTCCGGAGCACACATTTATTCCCTTATTATTAGTGACGTTGCAAAACCTATCAGCTAAGTTACCTGAAATTGAGACTCTAGTGTGATTAAATAGGATACTTGGGAAATAGCATTAACAAAAATCATAATTGGATAACTTATAATACATGTAAGTCATTTGATAGCTTATTGTCCAATCAGGATTCAGGAGGATTTGTGTCCCAACAAAACTCATACGTGGGCTTAGGGTGAATATTGATACATTTCCTTTGAATCTTCTCGCTTTGTAGTCGGCTTCACTCGTCCGGTCATCATCTTTGGCGCAATGGCTGATCTGGTTCGAGACAAACTCCTCCAGGAAATGCCCGGCAAATTCGAATCACCTCGTAAGTATTCAGTTTTGGAATTTGAACACTTCTGTTTAAAGTCTGTCCCAAGTTATTTATCTGAAATGACAATATTTTTAACTTTTTAAGATCCATTGGCATGAAGTCGATTGCAGACTACTCACAAGCTTAATGCTGATTAACCCATTTACATGTTAAGCTCATGAATAAAATTAGACAGATTGCTGTAAAGAGGTTTGCCCAAGGACACATGTGACCAGCAGCTGTATTCCAACCCTGACCCCGCAGTCACAGATTACAAACCCCACTCTCTAAGCTGTTGCCTCAATATCGGATGTGAAAGTCAGGCTGGCGTAGCAGTACTTTTCCTCGCCTTAACTGGGTTCGATTCCTGCCTGGGCCAATATGTGGATTGGGTTTTCAGTCCCTGCCTGATTCCGGGGGTTTTCCTCAGAATGTTCTTCTGGGATTTTCTTCCCACGTCTAAAACTGTTATTTCTCTACATTGTGGCCCCATGGGAGACCACTGGATTCCACTGAATGGGCTACCAACTTAAAATAAGCAATATAATAAATAAATGAATGCATATATTTGTGGATTTTGATCGTGTCTATTCTACAGTGATGAGCCACACGTTGGACAGTAGACCAGGGCAACCGATGCATGTCAGCTCCCAGGGAACCATCAAGCTGCACGCCATCAAAGACATCATGGACAAGGTAAATGACCAAATAACCTTACAACTTGAAGATCCTCCAACACTTGTCTGGAGGTTTGCAGGATTTGGCAAGACTAGGGACGGTAGACGTGGTAGAGGCCATCCACAATTTTTTTCACATGAGGTTTGATGTTTCTCAGAAGTTAAAGCTACAGTAAACGTGTCATTTGCTTTCTGCCCAGTGGGTGATTTTGGAGGATTCAACAATATTCCGTGCAAAAGAAGTGTAGACATACCTCATGCTTACCATGTGTTATCGAAACAGTAACTGTCTGCTGATGACTAGATGTGATGCATTTCATCGAATAAAAAAAATGTTTCTGAGTTATACCACAGCAGTCTATCATTAAAGGTATAGTCCATCATTTGTAATTTGTGCATTTTGTTCATTTGAAGCAACAAAATTGTCAAAATCTAAAGAACGGTGCTGAACAACTAATCTAATGAAGTTTCAGCTCAGCTTCAGCTGTATATTTCGAGAAAAACATCACTCTAGGATCTCGATTTCAAATCAAAAGTTGCTGAATCATGTTTTGAATTGTGCCTGAATTCAGCGTCCGAGATATGTTCTCACTAGCCGATTGCAGCTATGCGATGTCGCGCACCGATCCGACGAATAGCAACTGCGCGCGCGTGTGGGTCGTGTCAACACTTGTGCGCGCTTCTCCGAATAAAAAACGAACTACTAACGGAAATTTCCAATGGTGCCTCTTAAGACGCACCATTGGAAAGGCCTTCTTTCGTTGATTTCTTCAAAATGACGGCTTGTAAGAAAGAATAATTTCACAGGGAGTTTAGTCCCCTTACTATCTTTCAACCAAGTATGTTTTGCAACAATAATTATGCCAATAATTACGCCAGTTACTTTTTGGATAGCTGCAAATGATGGACTCTGGCTTTAAACTGGATAATCATTTTGGGGTCTACTGTAGCTGTAATTCAATCAACAATTGTTGTCTGCTATGATGTGGGATATGACGTTTTTAAAACCTGAGAGGCACATAACACCCAAGGTGAAGCCGATGGTGCTATGCATCCCGAGGGGGTTAAAAACGGCATATCCCACATCATAGCAGTTAACAATTGTTTTATTATATTGTGCCAATAAGTCGCAAAGATAAATGGTTGTAACTGACTGTGTGAGAAATAAATTAACTCACGGCGATGTTAAAGGCTTTGATGTCCTAGCGCGCTGGCAGGTTCCATACGCGTGCAATGAATGCAGTGCGATATAACTGATCTCCACATAAAATGGACATCAAGGTGTGACATGCATTTTTATTGTCTAGACATGTGGCCGTTCTAAACCAATGAAATTACAGTATCCAAGCACACGATATAACATGCCAGTTTTAGGCCAAAAAAAAAAATATTCGGTCTCTGGTCAGACCAAAGTTCCGGAATTGACGCGGCCACGCGGCTTTTTTTTTTTTTTTTTTTGCTTTTTTTTTTTTTTTTTTCTTCAAGCTTGGATTGTACAGACAAGGTAGGTACTATTTTGCTTTTTTGGTGTCTTCATGTACATTGGTGTCCTCCATAATTTGCCTAGGTGCTTTCGATCATTTGCCTTGGTGCAATTTCCCATTCCTTAGTGCTCTTTGGTAAAAAAAAATTGAGGAGGTGCGGAAATAGAGGGCGCTGTTGGAGCTACCGCGGAACATTTTGGAAAAAAAAAGATCAACGCGCATGATTAAAATCAACGCGCGCGCTGACCAGAGACCGACTTATTTTTTTTTTTGGCCTTACTGATGTTATTTTCACTATCAGTGCCACCTCTGAAGTCAGTGCCAATGTCATTGTCACTCTACCATATCATTCCTATTGTCATTGTCACCTTTGCTCATTTCCTCACTATTGTCATTACCACTTCAACTAATGTCCTTGTCATTTGTCACCGTTTTTGTCACCACCAGGGCAAGCACTGTCTGCTGGACATCACCCCCAACGCTGTAGAGCAGCTGAACTACGCCCAGTGCTACCCGATCGTCATCTTCCTGAACGCCGAGAGCCGGGCCCACGTCAAGGAGATCCGGGGCCAGTTCCTGGGAGAGGGCAGAGAGAACAAAGGGTCTCGCAAGTTCTACCAGACGGCCAAGAAGATGAAGAAACACTACTCTTATGTGTTTACAGGTAAGGCAGACAATTTCCTGCAAAAATCCCTTTAATTTTCCAAAGGGAAAGATTGATTAATCTTAGCCCTCCTCCATCCTCCAAAGTCCTTTGCAGTTTTGGAAGATTGAGGATGCAACATACAATTTTGGAGGATTGTGGAGGATTGAAGATGAATGCACATTCCGTACCGATTGATTTTGGAGAATTGAGGGTGAACGGCATTTGAAGAAGAGGATTTTGGAGGATTGAGGAGGAATATGCATTTTGAGAGGCAGAACTGTTGGAGGATTTTGAAGGATTGAGGCAGTGGGTATCCTTCATTTGAACACTCGTGCAAAATTTTGGAGGATTGAGGATGGTTCCTAGCAAAAAGGGCCTATGGGTTAGGGTTTTAGTTCTCCAAATGTAGCAGACAAATTTATAGAAAAAAAATCTCAATCAAGCAGTGTTGAAGGCAAGTCCATCACTAGTCCAGGCACAGCACCCCCCCCCCAACACTAACCTCTCTGGATCCACCCTTGGCTGCTGCTCTGAAGGAGTTATCCCCGGCTCTCTTCTTGGAACTTGGGAGAGAAATGTTGATTAAAGTTTACTTATATTATGTGTGCTACTTGAAATTCATGGGTGAAGTATGTGACATGCATTATATCTCGTTTCTTTTTGCTTGTTGTTGTCAGCCATGATTCCAGTGAATCCAGACAGCATGTGGTACAGTCAGATTAAAGAGGCCGTCCACATCCAACAGAACCGCAAAATCTGGGTGTCTGAAGCCAAGGTATGTTTTCACCCTCTGAACCATAAATAGAGTCAAAGTAAACAAGCAAATAAAACTTTGATAAAAAAGAAAAAAAGGGTTTATATTAAGGTTATATTTTTAGGAGTTGAAAAATACCCCAATACGAGTTTGGAATACTTGTAAGTATGAAATAAAGTTTGGAATACTTGCCCAGTTGTCCTCCAATGTGTACACGCATATATACAAACAAAGTACAAAGTACAAACAAAGGAAAAGGGAAGAGGAACATCAGAAAATCCTCAATTTACACCATAAAAAACATACGTATGTGCGTTAGTACAAAACATTTTTTTTACCTACCGACTCTTTGTTTTTTGAGGGGCAATGAAAGCTCATCCTTTTTTGGCCTAGCACTATCTTTTGTTTATTTACACAATAATGAGGGAATAAGTATGTGCTTGGCCTGTTTTAAACAAGTACGTTTGGGGATGGTATCAAAAACCCTTCTGAAAATTATTCCACTAGAAATGGTATCAGTTGGGAACAAAAACAATCGTTGAAGGTGGTTTGTAAAAGTGTGGCTGCGGGCACACTTTTTTACCTACATAGGCCCAAGAATAATGGTCGCTACTTTTTCTCCCCCCATAATTCCTTACAGCTGGGCCAGGACTTTGACATAGACACCACGCTGAACGTGATTGGTACGTTGGAGCTCCCGCCAAACTACGACAGCGACGCGGAGTCCATGACCAGCTCCATGGCCAACGACAGCATGGTGGAGTCGGACTTTGAGCCAGTGTCTCCGACCGAGTCGACCCGGGACGACAGTTTCAACTTCAAAGAGGAGGCCTTCGAGAAGAAAGAGGTACTTTTTTATTTCATTCTTGCAGGAACAGAAAATCAAAGCCTCGCTGTTATGGGTTTTTTGTAAGCAGTGAAAATTCTTTGAAAAGTTTGAAAAGCAAGTGGTCTTGACAAAAAGTGATTCAGTCATTTTAAGAAAGAAAAAAATCTATCAGTCTTAAAGGGACATCGGAACACTCGCAATTACCCGGAAGTTTGCCTACTGATTTATAGAGAAAATTCGTGCTCAAAGTGAAGATACCTGGTAGGATTGGGACTAAATACCCTGTGTCGTTATTCCACTTGAAATGGTATCATTAGGAAAAAAAAAACAATAATTGAAGATGGTTTGAGAAAGTGTGCCTGCTGGTACATTTTTTTATGCGCATTAGTAATGGAATTCAATAACAAGACCCCAAAAATTGTGCATACATTTTTTTTCTGTTTACTAAAATGTGTGGTATCCACTGAGCTGAAACTTCAACAAGTTAGTTGTTATGCACCCTACTTCAGATTTTGAGCAATTTTGTTGTTTCAAATGAAAAAAAAATGCACGAAAAGGCAAATGATCCTTTGGACCTTTAAAGTGATACGCTTTTCAAATGGAATATGACAGCAGGAATACCTTTTACATTGACCAGCCCGGAAAAATTCGGGACCTGACGTGATTTGATTGTAATTGACTTGATATACAATTGTACAAACGTACAATCAGAAATATATTAAAATGACCAATGTATTCATTTTGTTGCCTTCATTTTGTTAGGTTCCTTCATTGCTCAGTTCTGTGTTTTGGCTCATATCTGTGTGTGTTTATTTTCTAGGAGTTACCAGTGTCAGCTGGTGCTCCCCCAGCACCGCGCTACTCCTCGGACGAAGAAGCCGAAAAGCCCGTCACCCGCAGCAGTCGCCCTCGCCACAAGAAGCGATCGGACAAGCAGCGCAGCGAGCCCCGTCCGCCAAGCAAGGAGCGGGGACTGCTTGGCCGGTTCCCGTCCCTCAGCCGCTCCAACTCTCTGGGCCGGAACTCGGAGTTCGACGACGATGAAGACGAGGAGTTGGACGACGGCGGCAACGCCAACAAGTACAACGTGGACTCGCGGAGTAAATACTCAGAGAGGCTTGAAGGGGCCTGGACCCCAACGGAGCGGCCCTCCCGGCGGGAGCACATGCGGCGACGCGAGCTGATGGAGAAGGAGAAGAAAGCTCAAGAAGAGGAGGCGGCTATACGAGCTGAGAAGATTAACGCGGTCTCCTCCCAGCCAGGCATCCGCACTGCTCCCCTGCCGGGTGCTGTTAAGCTGCCCCAGCTGGAGCAGCCGCCACAGAGAGGACAGCGCCCAGCGCCTGCACCCAAACCGGCGCCTGCACCCAAACCAGCGCCTGCCCCCAAACCGGCCATCAGCAGACCTACCGCGCTCCCTCCCGCTGTGCCGGTTACCAAACCCCAGCCTAAGCCCCGGGAGCCCCCGAAAGAGACCACATTTGGGTTGAAGGAAACAACGTTTGGTGTTGACGATGTTATCGAGACAAGCCCCGTTGGTAAGTATCTTTTAACACGCAATTTCCCTCTGTGCAAGTTTGTCATTTTCTGAATGAAATGGATCATTTAGTAGTAGCAATATTCGTTGGTTGTATAACAAATTAAACAAGTGTGTCTCCAAATCAGAGCTTTTGTGTGTCTCCAGTTTCCTTGGTATGAAATGACTGAGAATAGATTCTTTCCTCTTGATGGGATGCTAGTCCATCACAGGTTACTTACCAGCATTATACCAGTGCCTATTTACACTCCTATGTGTAGAGAAGCAACTTGGGGTAAACTGGCTTGCCAAAGGACACAAGATATGGTCATCCGCCCTATTTGAGCTTCTGATCCTCTGATGATGCTAAACTTCCCATAAGCCAACCCACCTGGTTTTTTTTATCAATCAGTGACGCCAAGCGTCAGGGAAACCACATTCAGCGAGCCGGACGGGAGTCTCCAGTGGGGCCTGGAGTTCGACGGGCCCAACTTGATGGAGGAACCCCAACTCCTAGCGGCCCCACCCATCCCGCCCAAGCCGGCGACCGCTGCCGTCGCCGAGCCCGTCTACGCCTCGGTGCACAAAGACCGGCCCCAGCGTGGCTCGGACGCCTCGGAACCAGCAGCTAGCCTAGATCTCCCAACTTACAGCTATGAGCGGCCAGGCAGGTTGGACTCCCCGGAGACCGTAGGTGGGTCATCATTCCACACTAATGGGGTATATGTGTATGGCATGCAAGTTTAGACAAAATTCATTAGTGATAGTGCTAGTTAGTGGCATGAAAGATTTTTTTTTTAAAGTAAAGACAGTGCTAGTTTGTAAAATTCATCAGTATTTGTACCAGTTTGAAAGTCAAGCTAGTGGCATAAAATATTTTAAACGTTACTAGTGCTAGTTTGATATAATTTAATTAGTGCAAGTTTTTAAAATTGCAAGTTTTGAAAATAAAGTTTGTGCTGGCTTGATATTATTATTGTTTTTACCTTTTTTGAATATCTTGGAAATATATGCATATATAGTGAGAATATTTTGATATTACTTGCTGCACTTTGTTTGTATATGTTGAATGTATGTAAATTTTGGCTGAAAAAAAAAACTGAAGGTGTTATCAAAAAAGAAATATTTTTGATATTGTTATAATTAGGATTGTTATACATTAGCCTCCATCCCCATAACTAAAAACTTGTATTAACGCAGGGAAGAAAATTACCCGTAAAACTGACAACTTAAAATTCTCTAAGTTTTCTGTTACGAAACAACACTAATCTTGGGTCTAAACATTCTGATTGGATATTGTTTATAGTACCTCTTTTTAAAATTGTAATAACGAAACAAAGAAATGCTGCTCTGTAAGATGTAATGCTGCCCAAATAGGTTTTTTAATGGAAATATAACCACTTTCAATTGCGTGAACAATGTTATATTGTTATAAAAAATGGTTGAAGAAAACATTTTCTGAAAACTTACAGAAATAAATTGACCCATTTAGTGGATGCCATACTAGGCATAGACAAAAATGCCAACGTACCGGCACATGTACAGAATGAAAATTGACCAATTGCAGTTAACTTTAATTAAAGACAATCACATGATCAGGTTTTATTCTGTACTTGAACGTTGTCATTTTTAACCTTGCATATATAATAAAATAACCACAAGACAGAATCTGTACATGCCTAGAATTAATATGCACGATAAAAATCCCTTTTTATAATGTGGACGCTAGATTTGAAACTTAATTGGAAGAATATAGGCTGAACAAAAAGCAGTATTGGACTTGGTGCTGTAATGTCATATAGTGACCTCAAAAAAATCAGGATATTCATCCACTTTTAGACCAGGACTTTGCATATTGTAGTATACAAGTCGTTACATGTACTATTTGTTATATTAACAAGCTGAGGCTTGCATTTTGGGGGGCACTTTTAATATCTCTTCTCTTTTCAACCGTACAATATATGCATACCCCATATGTACCCTATTAGAGTGGAAGAGGCCTGAACCTCCCCAGCCAGTAAATGGACTGTACTCCTCGGACGAGCCGGCCCCATCGTGGCAGGTAGAGCCGGAGATCGAACAGCGCCCTCAGCAGTTTCAGGAAAGCGCTCCGCGTGCCTGGGAGGTGGAGTCGCCGTACGCTGAGGTGGAACAGCCCCGCGAACAGCCCCGCGAACAGCCCCGCGAACAGCCCCGCGAACAGCCCCGTGAACAGCCCCGCGAACAGCCCCGGTATGAGGAGAGACCGCAGTTTGCCCAACCGCCAGAGCCGCAGATGGTGAGCGTCAAGACCACGTTTGTGGAGTCGCAGGTGCAGCGCGTGGACCGCATCGATGACTGGGACCAGCCCCAGGGCCGCGAGTCGCCGTCCATCATGGCTCAGGTCCAGGGCATGGATTACTCCGAGCCTCCCTCAACCAATGACTACAAGAGACAGATGCAAGATGCCTTCACCAAAATCCACAAAGTCAAGGTTCGGGAGAGTCCTCGCGGCTGGGAGCGCGAACGGGAACTGGATTACCCTGTCGGTCGGAGCAGCCCAAGCATCGAGCCCGCCAGACAGGAACCCCAGCATGCACCGCCACCAAGCCGTGAACCCCCCAACGGTCTCTCAGACTCCGCACCGTCGGACACGGACAAGTACGGCTACATCCCAGACGGAAAGCCAGACCCCAAACCCAAGAAGGCTCCCTACGACCGCCAGTCTTACAAGGAGTATCGGGAGGCCTTCTTCAAGAGGTCCAAGTCCCCCGGCAGGGAATACCAAGAAAACCTGTATGCTCCCAAGGGATGGTCAAGCAGATCCAAGAAAGAGAACAACAATCCGGCGTCATTCTGGTCCATTCCTATCAGGTAAGACTGAGGGGGGCAACGTTATTTTGTAATCGAATGGATAATGCTCCAAAGGTTCTTAAACTAGTGTGACTTGTTGGAGATGGAAAAAAAGCCAGTGCAGCCTTTGAAAGAAACGTGCAAGGCCTTTTGGAAAGCCAGGCCCAAGAAGAGCCCTGCTTAACCTCCTATAGTCCTTCAAGTTAAACATCACTGAATGTTATATCTCTGCCTGCACTCTACACTGACTTAATTGGCAGTTCAGTCAAATGTTGATCAACCTACACTTTTGATTCTCAATCTTAGATTAACCAAGGGAAAGATGTACAACTGGTGGTTGGCAGCTCAGTGGTATTGAACAGATAGATTTTAAACTTGGGGGGCTGCTATTGGGCATTATATATTACTAGCAGCTCAATATGATGAGTATGTCAGTGCCGACAATAGTAAGATTTCAGACCCAAAGTTCCAGGCCTGGGACGGATTTTCAAAAGGCAACCTTCACCCATCTTTTTACCCATCCTCCCTGTATTAATTAAGCTACCATTGCTATTATATTGATGGCTAGTCTCTCACTCATCATGGCTATTAAACGGTGACCGTATCGACCATTCATTTATTCTCAAACAAAATCAGTGAATTATAGTTTTCTACCTGCATCCATATTTTCCCAGTGAGGACAGCCTGAAGGCCGACGAGGGTCACGAGGTCCTGGACACAGCCCGCGGCTTCTTTGACCACAACGGCGGCGTCCTGTCCTCGGTCAATACGGGGGTCAGCATCGTCATCCCTAAAGGGGCGTTACCGGAGGGCATCAGGCAGGAGATCTTCTTCAAAGTCTGCCGGGACACCAACATGCTGCCGCCACTGGACAAGGACAAAGGTACGACACTTGCAAGGGTTCTTGCTTTTTTTCCTTGTCGCTAGGAAGGTCGGGCGCAGGGAGACTGAAGTAAAAGCTGGTTCACGCTTTAATGCGAAAAGCAAAAGCCTAATTTGGATTTGTGACGTCAACATCAAATACTCATATTGTGAATTTGCAAAAGTTTGAAGCTTTGGGCCATTTTTGTTGCGATTGTTTTGTGACAACACATTCGCTCAGCATTAGTTTATCTTTGGGTCTGATAAAATAGGTCACATTGCGCTGTAGCCATCTTTTTTGAGGTGTGTGATTTTGTTCAATAGGGATTGTACGCTAATAACATACAATGTACGCATAGTTCAAAATACAAGATGGCTGCTGAGTTGTTTTTCTTTCTTCTGCTGCGGTCGATCCTGTGGTTTTTGTTTTCCCTGTTGATTACACACTCATGATATGCAGTGACAGCCAGTCTGTGAGCAAATATTAGACACAAACATTTGATATTGAAGTATCTTTTTGGTGGTTAACCAAAGCAAACTAGCTTACAAAATTATGTGACATGTGTTCGTGTTAAAGTCCAGAGCTACATGTACATGTAGCTAGGTACTCTACATTTAGGGCCACATTTACAAGTTCTAGTGGCAAAGTACACTGTACAACGTACGTGTACATGTATATTGCCTACTTGAATGAAGTGACCTTAACTTGAGACAAGTATTACTATTCAGTACAAACCAACCTCGAAATGAATAGAAAATTGAAGGTTCCTTGTTGCTCTGATTAAATTCCCTGTCACCATATTGTATGATTGTGGTACGCACTGTAAATGGGCAATTCCAGCCTTATGAAAAGATGTGTAATATCTGTTGACCGAGCCAATTAACCATGATGATATCTAATTAATGATTCAGAGAAATGATCCAAAAACTCCTAGTCTGTAATCTCCTTGACCATTACTAGATGACGGATGTATTAAAATACATTTTCAGTTTTATTCGCCAAGCTCTTAAAAGTTCTGTCACAGACATTACGTGATGCTGGAATGGCCAATATATGTTGGTCAGGAATGATTTTGTAAATGCGTGTCACACATTATCATTTATGGCATTTGTTGTAGGAACAGGGGTTTATTTGATATATGTTATGTTGGTTCAAAGGCGCTAAGACTTCTGGACAAAGATTTTTAGCAGCGCAATCCTGACCATTTTTCGGTAAAAAAAAAAAATGTGTTGAAATTTTGTTGTCTTGCTGCTCTTTAAGTTGGTACTAAGCAATCGCTGAGAATCTTGATTTTTAATTCCTTCTCTCGGACCGCGCTTCAAGCTCAAATAAAACTCCCCCAACTCTGGAACTAAAAAGGCATGTTACATTCATGAATCCCAAATATATATGCTTACCTAAAAACCTAGTGGGCATGTTCTACCCCTCTTACTCCTTTTTGCCGCTGAGACAAATTAATACTTCTTTTTGCTTTGGACGATCCTAATATGTTGTGGAAACATTCATTTTAAAGACAACAGTTCATTTTACCAGTCCATCATGAACTAACCAGATTTTGTCTTGATTAAACATTCCTTCCCGAGCCCATCCTTGAATTCTATCCATTGTCCATTTACATGCAAGTTTACAAAACCTGAAACAGCCTCTTGTCCTTCCTTTTTTGTTTTGATATTTCTTTTTTCAATCTAATAGCCCTGCTGACTTTGACAGTATTCAAAATTTGGTAATTTTTACTGGATATTGACTCGTACATGATGTATTATTGGGTGGTGTTGGGAATATTTTTATCTCTTTTATTTCAGCTGTATCCAAGAAAAAAACAACTTCCGTTTGGAATTTGTTGATTTTGACACTGATAAAAAGATTCGTTTGAAGGGAATATACAACATTTGCTTTTGCTGTAATTTTCAGAAATGGATGGATTTGGGGGGTTAGTAGTTCATAGCAAATATTGTGACACTGACTTGTTTGAAGTTTTGTGTTCACAGATGCTGGAAAATCCAAAAAAAAAATTCATGTTCCTGTAGTCTGGTTCCTTGACCCCACTTATGGTGAAACGGAGCAATTTATAGACGTCGGGCCATTGTAAGGTCAGGGAACCAGTCTAGCTGGCTTGAACCTGTTCATAGGTGTGTAATCGATTGCAAACAAAATACGGACTAACTAAATATGGTAAATTGGGGGCAGTATTTGAAAAACGGCCATTTTTTTCCAACGCTGGTCGGCCGACCAGCGTTGGAAATTCATACAAAAAATAACACTTTTCTTGAAAATGACAGCACACCAGGTGCCACGATTTTAAAGGATGCTTTAGACTGTCATTCACTAACAGTCCAGTAAGGTATTTCATGATAATTTGGTAGTTTTGTTTTTTTGATGTTTGTAAATGTTGTATATTCCCTTTAAAGACAGTTGACAGAAGGATTTTGTTAGTTTCCGATCTGAATTATTGTTGTATTCTGTCTGATACAACAGGGCAAATGTACTATGCAGCAAAATACGTAGATACTTGCAGGAGAGTTAGGGTTTGTGCATGTGTGATGCTCAAAATTAAGGGGAAAAATCAAAAGGAAAAGAACTGAAGGAACCTTTCAAAATGACAATGGTTCTACATACATGTACATACATGTACATATATTAACTTAGTCTCTAGACTACTTGGATCAGCTTCTGATACATGA
The DNA here is from genome assembly GCF_015706575.1 of Patiria miniata. NCBI lineage: Eukaryota > Metazoa > Echinodermata > Asteroidea > Valvatida > Asterinidae > Patiria > Patiria miniata. The sequence goes on along the minus strand of NW_024037076.1, from coordinate 18,664,268 downwards.
AGTTGACAACAAGGAACTAGTTTTGTTTCAATTGTTTTTGTAATTGTTTTGTTTAGGTGAGGAACTTCGCCCGGTTACAACCGATAATCCTCACGGTATTGAGGCAGGCGTCTATTTAGGTACAAAAGTTGGAATTCCCAGTTGGGACACGGTTCCCACTTGGGTTAAGCAGTTGCACTAATACCAAGCCACGCCTCCTCCTGCTTCTTTCTTGACCCTGCCGTGCTGATAATCTGATTGGTTGACTCGGAGCATAATGCATATGCATAAATACTGATGTAAATTAGTCATATTTGTAAACAAGAGATCTGAGAAAGAGTGTGTGACCATGGAACTTTTCTCCAAAAAAAAAAAAAATCGGTCACGATTTCTTGACAGGGAAAAACTGTCGAAAAGTTTGGTTCTCTCAAACATCACTTTCCTAATGTCAACATTCACACAAATATATTTTGGGCAAACAAAACATGTCATAGGTTTACAATCTATGAGCTAAGGCAGATATTGGGAGAACAAAAAGTTTTTCATTAAAATGGCGTTTGTAATAAGCAGTAAAAATATTGGTTGACAACGTAACAATTCTGTAATTCACCCTCTAGGTTTTTATTCACTAACTTCCATCTTTGCTTCAGTCCTTTGTTCCTTCAAGCACGCTCTGCGGCAGAATAACTCAATTTTTTCCAGAACTTGTTTCTTTTCTTCTGGCCCATGCGCAAATGATGCACTAATTGCTAACAACTAAAACAATAAGCAGCAACAAAAAAACCAGTGAACTTTCTTGTGCTTTTGTTTCTATATAACCCTAACCCTCCAAAATCCTTCGAAATCCAGATTTTGGAAGATTTTGCAGGATTGAGGAAGTTACATCCCAACCACTGTGATTTTACATGGGACTTGAATGCCCATTGAAACTTACGTTTTAATGTTAAAAATGTGCACAGCAGAGGTTTTTTTAGAGGATTTTAAAAGTTTCCCCAACGAAATGTCCATGACATTCCAAAAATGACACTTTATATGTTACAAAAACTACAGACCTTGACACATTTAACTGTTGGTACCATGTACACTTTTGCCTTTGAAAGGAGCATGTTTTTTTCTCTTCAATAACCAACTTTCTGACTCATTTTTTTGTCATTGTACATGATTATTTTTATGTAGTAGTCACCTTGACCCTTATAAAATATAATGAACTTCTTCTGTGCGTGCGCAATTCAATAAAAATTCCCCCCAACCACTGAATCCATTGTCAGTGGGTGGCCACAATGCACCATTGTGATTATACAATACTTTTGTAAATTTTGCAGTGTTGTCATACTTTACTCAGAAAACCTACGTACCTCAAAAAGCACAGGTAAAAGCATTCCAGTGTAAACCCCCCCCCCAAAAAAAACCCCACTCCATCTTTAAAACCTTTGCCTTGATTGAAGGGAAAAGTAGATCGTTTTCTTCTTTCTAGACAGTAATGTACAGGTATCCTTTTAGAGTAGGATTTCCTAAGTAATATTTCAAAATATCAACACACTTATACTTTACATTTACATGTACACATCTATACTTATACATGTATATCTACATGTACATGTACATTCAGTAGATATTTTTTGTCACCACTATTCTAAGCACTGCAAATTCCTTTCCAGCCAAGACTTTTTACAACTCCAGAACCTCAAACTGGCACACTTCTTTTAAAATGATATTTTAATGAATGCTTTTATTATTCTCCTCATATGTACTGCCTTCTCTCTTCTGGTATATATATGTTTCTATTAGAGTAGTTGTTTAGGTAGCCACACGTAGATCTATTACAGAACACAGCAATCAGTCAACATCTTACATCAGTGCGTCTTCTATTGTGCAGGTTTCAATTGCGAGCACGTGCTTAACGAGAACACGGAACCCTTAGAATTAAATTCAACTTTTGTTTTATCAACTTGAGTAATATGATTTTTTTTTTGTAAATTCTGTTAAGGCCGTTGTTGCAGCCAATGCATGGATTGAGATATAAGTGCTGAAAAATCCCTGAAAACCGTTTATTATTCAAGCAAATGCTGAGTGTCATGCAAATTTGAAGTCACAAAATGTTCACAGCGAAATTCAGCGGAGTTGCGAATATTTGCCGTGATGTCACTAAAAATGTGCTTTCGCTTTTGCATTCGCGCTGAATCTGAAATGGTCTTAATGCCTCTAATAGTAAGTAATTTGTCTGATCTTTGATAGATACACAATGTAGATTTTCATCTTGTTGAACAAGATTCATAACAGAAAATAAATATTATTTCCATTTGATTTTTTTGGGTTGGATTTGTAGGTGAGACCCTCCTGAGTCCCGTGGTGATCTGCAAGCCTCACGGCCTGAAGTTCCTGAACCCCGTAGAACTGCGACTGCCCCACTGTGCTTCCATGACACCTGATGGTTGGTCCTTCAACCTCAAATCTAGCGATGCTGGCACCGGAAGTAAGTCCATGTCGTCATTATCTGCCTTTCCATAGGCATAGGCTTTTTTCAATTTAAAAAAAAAGTATTCAGGGTAGTAGTTGGGACCTTTGCGAGTCCTTTTGAGCCTCGCTCATCTTTATCAATTATTTAAATATTCAGCGACAATATAAGTCAAATTACTATGCTACATGTTCATAGTGTTATTATTTGAGGAAAGAATGCTGAAATATATTTTGTGAGATTGACATTCAAGTTAACCAGTTCACATTGGATGACGTGTATACACGCAAAGGTTTTACACTCAACAAGCGAGGCCGGAAATATCTGTCAGAGACCCACTCGCAGCGAGCGAGGCCGGAAATATCAGGGTGTGCTACCCGCAGATGACGGCCTGAACCTGATTTGCATTGAGGTTCGTGAAAAACAATCCTGCGCCTGTGTCTGGTCAATATCCAAATAATCACGTCGCGAACTGGTTAAGTAAAAATGTTGTATTGACGGTCAAAATTTTGTCAGAGTACTTTTCGAGACCTGTTTCCTCGCCAACGCTAGAGCCTCACAAAAAAAAGTTGCGGACATTTTGGGGCTGAACGTCGCCAGCTGTGTTATAGTGCAGAGTCTACGGGCAGCAGCAACAGACTAAAATCTGATTCAGACTCACACCGCCTAACATGTTTTACATATTTTTTAAAATTGTTGTCATTCATGGTTGTTTTAAATTGCAGATGCCCCAAGCGAGTGGGAGAACATGGTCATACCAGGAAGCGAGGAGAGTAAATGCCAGGTCAACGCCAACAGCGTCTCTATCTTGGTTGATCACTTCTAGAGATTATTTGTGGGTTTTTAAAGTCCAGTCCTGGAAACTGTACAGTCCATTTTTTCATGTTTTTTTTTCGCCAGCAGAAATCTTCAAAATTACAAAATAGGTGATATTGCGAGCGAAAGGGAGTAACACTTAAACTAACTCAGATATTATAAGTCACTGTTGGCCCTTTTTCCCCCTGAACTGAAATTAATGGAAGATCAAATCAGAATTAAATGTGGTGGTTTTTTTTTAAGGAATAAATTTTGCCTTTTGAAGGTTTGGAATTTTATCTTTGTTGTTATTACTTGGGACCAAGTCTGACATGGGACGTAATCAGAAAGTATTTTTGCTTCAATTGAAATTCAAATGAAATTCAAATCTTTTGGAAATTCCCCTCGAAAGAGGTTCCGTTTTCGTTGGAATTTTGTATTTGTTCGGCCTACAGATTTGACTCATAGCTCAGTATGCATTTAAGAATGTAGATTATCAATCTTTTCTGTACATTATTGGATTTCATTCCTCATTTGATGAATCATTCCTAAACAATGCCACATTTAATATCATTAATGAAATGCAGTCACAATGTGACATGCGTGCATTTCGTCAGTAACAAAACGGACATGTTGACATTAGTTTTGTTAAGATAAGTTAGATCCAAAGTGCTGAATTGCAGTCGTCGATAACTACGAAACAATGTCTCAAATGAAACAAGGAGTTTCTTTGATTTCGCGTCACTTTGTAACACAGAAACCTAGCTTTTATGAAACAATTTATATTTAGTGTGTTTCAGTTTGTTACTTAAAATGACATAGACAGGACCATGTCACATGTATACATAGTATCTATTATTGGCAAATAGTGTATTCATTTAAAACCCATTCCACGGCCGATACTGTGTTTCTGTATGCACGTATTCAGTCTATCTTTTGTCCATTGCCTATTTAGTCCGAGATTTTAAACTGTTTGCATGTCAACTATGAAACGGACGCAAAACAGACTGATCCTGCGTTTGGAAATGGTTCTTAGTGTTGTTTCCCTTAAGTTTGCTAGTTTTTGTATTATAAAAATACCAAAGCAGTCGAAGTATCCATGTTTGTATATTAATCATCAGCAGATATGAGATGTAGTCTACATTAACTTTTACGTTTGATGTTTCTAACGGGGAAAAAAGGTTACTTTTTTTTGTTTTGATCTCACATTTGATGCTTGTATATAATCCTTGTAGCTGTAGAATTTCCTTGGAAAGCGAATGTTTGAAAAAACAAAATATGAATTTAGAGGTGTGTTTTTAAATGCAATGTAATTAACTGTAGCGAGATGGGGAAAAAATCATCTTTTGTACAAATTTTAAGAAACGATAGACACTTTTTGTCTCGAGAAAAATCCAAGCATATAGGAAAAATCTATTTTGTAAGCAAACCACGTATGTTTGGAAATTTTTTACACTGTTAATGAATGTCATTGGAGGAATTTATTTTAATATGAACTCTTGGAGAAGTCATTTGTTTGTTTAGGTCGCAGTCATAGTCAACTTTTAACGAAGCAAGAATTATGTTATAGCCAATTTGTTTGTAGAAGATGCAAGTACTAAATATCGGTACTGTACTGAGTGTTTAATTATCATGTGCATATCTTTAGTGCGTACTGTAATCCGGTTCGTAAATGTGACGTCATTTCATCTTAAACCAGGCCCACTTAACACGGAGTAGCATTGAAAATCATTAGAACTATTGGAACCAGCGAAGTAGTGCAAAGTGCCGTGTTAATGGGCGCTAGTAATCAGTAGTGCGTGTGTGCCACTTACGAACCGGATACATGTACCGGTACATGTAGGTGGCGTGAATAGACGGCCAAGCACTGTACAAATACAAGACATTTTGAGCAAGCTTGCACAAGAACTATGGTGTAGACTAATTCAGTTGAGGTGGAACACCTCCATCATGCGCATTTCGCACACATCCTTAAACGTGAGCCTCACCCACATTTTGGTAACTATTGGTCGGAGGAGTTTTGAGTGTGTGTATATAACCTATGCGCAAACCTGGTTCCACTTATATGTTGGCTTCTAATTGATATCGCCAAATTGGTCTGTAGACTAATTCGGTGACGGCCATTTTCTGAGGTGGCACCAGGCTTGCGCGAGTCGCGCTCAGGTAGTATGTACGCACTCCAGCCTCCTCCGACCAATAGGGTCAACAAAACGCCTCGTCTTTATACATGTACCTTATTGTTAGAATTAAAATTTGGCTTTGTAACATTAAACATACAAAGCCAATGGGAACTCTTACAAGTAAGGTACATGTATGAGGCATGTCATTCTAGATGGCCCCCTTTCCTGTCTACCATGGATCTCTCCCGAGTGGTCGCACTGCATCATCTACTGATCGTAAATGGCATAACAAAACTGAAAAGTCTCGGTGGCTTTTTTTCAGTTGGAAGGTGCTGGCTAACCAACGGTTCTTGACTAAGCTTGCTCTGTGCTTGGACATCATTTGTAGTTGCTAATGGCAGGCACTGCCACAATCTTGTTGCAAATTTATCGCAGAGGGCATTATTACTCTTTGGAAAATCAGGAGCTTTTATATATTGGTTGTAGAGATTTTGTATTGTCTAATTTTTGAAGTTGGGCTTATAAGAAGGGACTGGAATAACATAACTTGAAAAAAAAAAAAAATTAAATACCCGTAAAATGCATGCAAGTCATGCATTCTATCTAGTGCCTTTTTTTCAGAATTTGACCTTTGTTTGACTGAATGGTGTTAAAAGATGGTTGCATTTGCAGCTTTGGAACTTTCTTTGGGGACACATTGCATAATGTAAATAGCTGAATGTTAAACTAACATCACATACAAGGGTTATCACATTGATGTTCTAATGTTAAATAATATGTTACGTTAATCCCGTTTGATTTGGAGATTTTTTTTTAATTCAATCCTTATTTAAGTACTTTGTATTCTCATGTTATTTTTTTTTATGTATGATTTTACTCAGATATGTCAGTCTTGAAATTGTATTTTTATTAGTAGTTGTATATACTCCTTACCGTCTTTTAATATAATCATTATGATAGTATCAATTTGATTTCATTGAAACCCACTTCAAAAATTTGTTTGTGTTCGAGGCAGCCGTTTCTTAGTTAGTACTGGAGATATTCGTTCAATTAGAAAGATTTTGTGATTTACAATCATTGCACATTTTAGATTTTTTCGTCTGAAGATAATTATTATTTTTTAACCAGATATTGAATTCATATGTATAAACTAGCAGTGGAAACTCGTAGTGGGTTTATTTTTAACTAATGTTTGAGTTCATTCAAGACTTTTGTTACTCGTGAAAGACAAATCTTAAACGAAAATGACATTAAACATGAAGCATTAATTGGAAAGGAATAATTTTGAAAAGAAGAAAAAAAAGGAGCTTACGAAGAGTAAACATAGCTTACACAAACTGCAACCTTGCATGTCTAAAATGGATAGTTAAAACAAAACTTGTATAAATTCATCCGTTTCTTCTAAGAAAAAAATGACACAAAACAAATGCCCGAACAAACCCTTCATTGTAAATTTTAATGCATTTTCCAAAGCAACGTATTTGATTTGGTTGTGCCATTTTATTTCATTCAGTTCATTTATTAACCTTTTTTGAATTTTGTTTCTCATTTTACTCATTAAGTTGTACATAGATACCTAGAGTACGACTGCTGTAGCCCAGTTGCCCAGTTTGACCTCAAATTTAAAACACTCGATCGAATCGCAGGAATGTTGTTCTTCTGCCAAAAGGGAATTTAAAACAAATGATTTGAATCCTTTTGTGTTCAGGACACCAAACTGGGCCATTATGCCCTAACTACCAGAATGTACTTTAGAGACCAGTACCAGTTGTTTGATATTAAACCATTAAAAGAGAGGAAAACATATCTGTCTCTTTTCAATTCTTTCTGGCGTCATTTTACTGAATTTGTTTCCGAGGAAGTGAAGGTTTTTTTCACAGACTGTACCTATATTATGCATGATCAATTGTTCAGAGACCAAGATCTAGCTTTTAAATTTCCTGAAACTGAAAATGACTGTCTTATTAAAACCAGTACATTGCAGTGGGAGGAGGGGAGTGTTACAAGACTGGGCTAGCCATTGCAGCAGGTCCTTGGCTAGCCCCATAAATGTGGCCAATTTGACTACCTCCGTAAATAAAGACCACACTTAGAAGACGTACAAAAACATGTAGAACTTTGTCAAATTTAGATTGTCACATTTAGGCATAGTTTGTAGTTTATTTTTGCTTTAGAAGGATATTCACCCTCTTTATAGTGTCTATTTTTCGTGAAATTTCCGGATTCGTTTGCACACGTTTGCATATCAAAATTTCAACATGAAATTTCATTCATTGCGGGGTAAATCCTATTCCGAAAATTTGGAACTCTTAATACTGTGTATGAGAGTCCCAACACTTGAGGTATTGAAGCATGCAAGGAGAATAGACTGGCACCTGAAACAACCAGTCCAACACAGCTTCAGTACTGCATCAATCAACCATGCCATGGCAACTACATGTAGTCTCTATTTACTACACATTTCTGCATAGTCGGCTACCAGACTAATGACACTGAATGAAAATGAAGGGGTCAGTCTTTTTAAATAGTTGGACCATGGTTGGACATGTACCAGTCTAGTCTCTAGCCTCATTTTGAAATCACTTGACTTCCCTCTCATGTGCAAAATATTGAAGAAAAGTCTCCTTTAAAGATTGAATCAAGTCTGCAAACTTGGTGAGTGAAATACTGAGGACCTTTTCTTTGCCCTTTTTTTCAGGTCAACTATATTTTCTGGTCAAATTCTATTAAAAATACCTGCAAAGAATGGTCCATTCATTGGATTTGACTGCATGGCCGTCTTTCATAGAAGTTTTGCCTCTGCACCAATGGAACTTTTTAAGCTCTGGCAGGAGCTTCTACATGTCACTTGGTGGTCGGTCAGTCCGTCTGTCTGTCTGTCTGTCTGTCCCCGAAAATTGACCAAAAATAACGGTAATCCTTACTTTTAGGACACCTCTATTTTTTACGAGTTCTGTTCAAAACTGACTTTTGCAGATGACTGTCCAGTACCAAAGTGACTTTTGCAGGCTAAAGCAGTCTTTTTTCTTCATAATATAAACTCATGTTAGTTGTAATTTTGAAAGCACTTTAAAAAAAATGTGACTTTCCTACCTTTTTTCACAGTCAGACGTGCATGTTGTAGTTCTCACACGCGTGAAAGCCCTACATAATGAAAGCCTGATGCTGATTGGCTGCTAAAAAAAATAATTAAGATGTTTATTTTTTATCAGCCAATCAGCATCGAGCTTTCATTGCATCGAGCTTTCACGTTTGCCATCTTGGTTTTTGAGTCTGTTTTCTGGTTGTCATCGTCGTCTTTTACCCCTCAATTTCCCTCTAAAATCAAAGCCCTGCCCTGCCCTCTTTCCACGAACTTAAACCTGCTGATATTTAAGAGGTGTCATTGCCAACTGTTGAAATGTGTCAAGAAATATCAGAATGTCACTTTTGAGTGTCATTTAGTCAGCTGTTTTGGTGAGTCTTTCCCTTCCTATATAGGAACGGGGTCCTAAAAGTAAGGATTACCAAAATAATTGACTAATTGACCAAGTTCCATGCTGTAGTCATAAAATGCACTCTTGCTGACGGTTTTTGATCATTGCGCATGCGCGTTTATTTTGCGTATGTCTGTCCCCGAGAATTGACAAAATTTAGCCCCATAAGTTTCCACAAAGTAGCTACCAACTTTTAATTTCCCACAAAAAGCAAACAAAATCAATTCAATACTTTACAAAAATATTTTGTAACACTTCAGAAAGATGTTTATAAATGAAAAGTTTGTAAATGGAGGCAAAATATGTCCAGTTATGTTTATAGCCACGTGGTATTTATCCCAAATTGCTATAAATCGAGGTATACATCTGAAGTATGGTGTTCAATTAGCATTTTGGGGCGTTACATTTTAAAACTCTGGCAGGGATCATTTTGAAAGATTTCATGCAAGACTTTCATGCAAGATGGCCAGAACTTATTGTGCTCTCGCACTTGTTTATTCTCAAGGCCCTTGTCAGATTGATGCAGGTTTTCCTGTCTTTACACCAATTTGAGACACAGGGGTAACCTCCCCAGTATCCCTATAAACACCCCCCCCCCCCCTTAGATATCTTTAAAAAATTCCTGAGATTCTGGGAACTCAATGAACAACACAAAAGAAATCGGGGGGGGGGGGTGCCTCTCCATAGCATTCCCTGCTTCAAATGTCTGTCTTTGGGGGGAAAAGTACATAATTTTGTTCCCGAGTTGGCTGGGGAGATAATCCGATTTTCAAATTGAGGATGAAGGTGTGATGTACCCACAACACACACATCTTTTTACAAACCTTTCTTAAAACAGTAAACAGATCAATATGACTAACAGGGACGCTTTTGTATTTGTTTCTCATATTATTGAAGATAGAGCTTTATTGTCGCATAAATGACAAAATTCCTTCTTGTTCACAACAGTTAAAATGTAGAAAAAAAATGTACACTTTGCATGATTTTACAGAAATAGAGATGATTCCAATTGAATTTTTGTTGAAAACCAAACCAAACCAAACCAAACAAAATCTACAATAAATAAAATATACTACAAATAACTATCTTCAGTTGTCACATTTCTTTGCCGACAAAACCACTCTTACAAATAACTTGAAAATGATGCATAATAATGACAGCGCCTCTAACATAAAAACACATGTTTTGAAGAGAAAAAACCTGCCAGTATACGCAAACACAGTATTCTGTGAACTGATTGTCTATATACAATTTAAAACCATATGTAACTCATAAATGGAAAAAGTAAATGAGATTTAACACGCAAAACGAAAGTATGTATTCTCACGTTTTTTTAACCAAAAACCAAAAACCAAAACAAAAGGCAACGAAAACCAAAATAGGACATGCAAAAATTAGGTGCAGTATCATTACAGTGTACACACCTCATGAGTTTAAAGTACCTTTTTTCTATTTTACACCTCAATTCTACAATGTACATACACATTCCATATATATTTTAAATGTTTTTCACTTTGGTAATACAATTTTTTATATGCATAAAAAAGTCCATGAAAAAAAAAAACCTGTCACCAACACTTGACCAGAGCATTTTCCTTTGTCTATGTGTGTGATCCCAAAGTACCGGTAGCAGTTAAAACAAAACCTCAATGCTCTTATAATTATTGGTGTGATGTCACGCTTTTTTACCCCGCATAAAATCGTGTCAGGCACAGATGATGGACTAAGCAGAACGGTACACACAACAAAAGGCTGGATAGCTCTTTGCACAGCGCTGGTACAGTAATAGTCTGGTTCCGAGACCAACCTAATCAGACTATAGATTTCTCTCGAATGACATCACTGCCTGCAGATTACCACGCGCATCAGCATTTTTGGAGTTGAATTTTCGTGTTACGCATTGGCTGCGCCATATTTCAAAGAAATTTCAAGCAACATGCGGGCGTGTTTAGAACATTTTAGCACACTGCGAGTACACGCATCTGATGGCGTTGAATACGCGGTTGTAATGTTCCTACAAAGATGGCTTTCTAATGAGAGTGGTCTATTCTGACAAGTCTTAGGTCAGGTATTAACTGTCACACTAGGAACCATTAAAAATGGTACGCAAACGGACGCATATGCAGCTCGGAAAAAAAGTCCCTTGTTGAATCACCATTTCACGTGGCTTCGGGTATGTATTTAAAAACTGTTTTTCTCCCGGAAGTATCCGAGCTATTGCAAACATATCAGTCAACTTCCGACATTTTTTGCCATGTTTATTTTAGCCATAGCAGCTACATGTACCTGACCTAAGATTTGTCAGAAATAGTCAGAATTTGTTTGGGCTAGGAACCAGACTAGTATGTCAGGTTTGGGCTAACTCAAATTCCTTTGGAGCATTTTTAGTATCTTTTGTTGATTTTATACACATGGAATTTCAGTATCCACCAGACACACTTTCAAAATCTAGTTTTGAATCATGCGAACAAGATTCTACCAACTAAAGCAAACTTTTTTTACCCAACAACTGGAAGTTAAACTTTAAAACTAATTCCTATACAAATGATAGAAACAGTAACTGTGCAAAAAATGTCCAACATGAAATCTTTTTAAAAAATAACCGTCCAATATCCAAATTTCTCTTTTTTTCTACAATATTACAAAATAAAACTTGCGAGTTTCTTACAACCACTAAAGCAGAAGTGTTGTCTCTGTTTTTTTTATAATTTGATTTAAATACTATACATAAAATGTCTTAAAGAAAGTCTAAGATGTGCTGCGAATCTCAGTTGAAGTTGGACTCGTGTGATTGTTGATTGCCATCTGCAGATATTGAAAGAGTTCGAAGACTGATTTTTTTTCCAAAAGTAAAAATCCCCTTGTCATTGAGGTTGAGGACTTGAAGAGAATGGACCCTTCCTGTCTGTCAATCAGAGTGCCCATTGACCAATTAAATCTAGACTTTTGGACAGGTGACCACGGTGGGAGGGGCTTATTGGAATTTTCCATTCTCTCTCATTCTAAAGCCAGGGCGTGTTTTCGCGACCAGAAACATGTCTCGGCTTTGGTCATTGGTTGAGCGTTTTCGTGACTTCGTTTGGCCGGAGTGACGTCACTGTTCCGACCAAAACCAAGGGTCGGTTACGGAGTGCATTTCAAGATGGCGGAAAGATAAATGCACGACATGTAACAAAACAGTGTTGGAGGAAATAAGCTTGTAATGCCTTATTTTTACTTACATCGTAAGTTTGTACATTTTAAGTGGCCTGTAATAAAATGTCTATACAACTTACAAGCCCACAAAGTATTATCCCGAATTTCGCCGGGACTGGCCACAAACACCTAAAAATTATCGATGTTGTCCAAATGTCCGCCATGTTTGTTTACAACTTTTTGACACTGTTTTTTTTTGGTTCAGCGTTTTTGTGCACATGTGTAAACATGTTTCTGGTTATCCATTTGGCGTCACACACATGTTTCTGGTCGCGGTCGCGAAAACACGCCCCAGCTTGTCAAAATATGCAAATTGCAATCACACATAGACAACATTCTCAGCCAATCACGACTCGGCATTGGGTCTGGTCAGGTCACCTTGGGAGGGCGTTGGCCTCTTCCGGCTGCGGTGATTGATGGCTGTCCCCGCCCACTGATGGGTCCTTCTTCTGCATGTCCAAAGCTGTTGTTAATCAGATCAAGGTGAATACAATTAAAACGGATGTAACTTCCTTGAATGCACCAGAACAGACATCATTGGGCAAGGCTTGTAATGGTAGAGTAGATCGTTTGCAGCTATCCAAAAAGCAACCTAAAAATTATTGTTGAAAAGCTTACTTGGTTTTAAAAAGATTGTCATGGAACAACACTGTGAAAATTACTCTTTCTAGCATGCTGTCAATTTGCGGAAAACAATAAAAGAAGGTCATTTCGTTGGCGTGTGCCCCCCCCCCTATAGCTATGCCGTTGTTGTCAAGTCTGTGTCATGATGGTGGAGTCCGACTCTCTTCCCGATGTAACTTGAGTCAAGTCCAGGTCATGATAGTTGCGTCTGAGTCCGAGTCTTTTGCTAATGTGACTTCAGTCAAGTCCGAGTGGCCAAAACTGTGACTCGTAATCGAGACAGACTCTGAGTCAAAGTCCTGGACTTGAGCCAGTACATGAGCTCGTCATACTTAAAGAAATACGCCAAGGTAGCAGCCACACACTCATGGGCTTCGCCAGGATTTTTTCCAGGGGGGGGGGGCAAAGCAAATTTTTCCCCAAAATTTCTTAACCTTTTCATTATATTCTCAATTTATCATTTTTCCCGTGCGTGAGCAGGGAAGCATTGCCCTACCACCCCCTCCCCCCCCCCATCAAATAAACAGCAACATGGCTTCACACCTCTTTTTCCTTCATTTTTTCCTCTTTTTTTTTTTTTTCCGGGGGGGGGGGGCACGTGCCCCCCCTTGCCCCTCCCCCCCCCCCCCCCCCCCCAGCGACGCCCAGCCACACACTCGAGACATTGTTACGGGGAGGCCATACCTGCAAAAAGGTTACCACCAGTCTGGCGCTGCTGGATGGTGACGGGGCAGTCGTTGTGGGCTAGGAGGAGCTGCTTCAAGGACGCCACCTCATCTCTCAGCTTGGTGACTTCATTCTGGGGGCAACAATATTCAAACGGGGAAGGGGTGGGGAGGGATTCAGTTAATTACAGCAATGTCAATGAAAACCAGGTCCACAAGGAAAGCTGGACGTTTGCAATTCACCTTCAAGATTTGCAATGTGAATTCGTCAATTTAGAGTAATGCCTTGTTCGTACCTCACGTGAATGAGAATGTTTTGGCATTTTAGGAGCCTCTTTACAATTCACTGGCAAGGGACGCCACTCCCTTTCAGCCTTCCAGTTTGACACAAGACCACTGAGCACCACAAAAGCATCACAATGGTGCCTTGAAAATGCAACAAGTATGGAGTACACATGCATAATAAGAAAGTTTAGTAAAACTGGAATGCCAACTGAAAGACTGTCATAGCTAAATATTATGCATCATCACGCACAGGTTGTGCAGGATTCCAGGACTTTTCCGGACTTTTTTTCTTGGAATATCAACCTTCCATGTCTCCTTGTAAAAAACAAATTTCCATGACTTTTCCAAGACTTTCCATGAAAGCTTTAAATTCCAGGATTTTTCCATGACCGTGGAAACCCTGAATTACCATTTAGTCAAATTATGATTTTCGTTTCATTTTTTAGTCGCTGTATGCATTTTTTTCACATCAAATACCAAGTCCCATATTCCGTTTATAATCTTGCGGAATGCTTACCATCAATACGCTGTTTGTGCTCTTGTATTCATCGGCTTTCTGCTCCAAGTTATTGACCCACATTTTGCGTTTGTTCCGGCATCGCGTCGCCGCAGCGCGGTTGCGCTCCAGAAACTTCTCTCTCTTTTCATCCTCGGACATGTCTGAATTCCGCCGCCTTCTTCTGAAAAGTGGAGGAAAAAAAGGCACAAAAGTTGGTTCACACCGTAGCATATTGGACATCATTAGACATACGCAGCAAAACTTGCCAGGGTCAAAATGTGCTTACGTTTTGTGAATATTTGCCATGACAACACAGATATGCATTTGCGTTTACTTTCGTGCCGGTTATGAATATGTCTTGACGGTGTTTCTGCTGTTTTGTTTTTTAGAGTTTTTAAATCAATCTTAGCTTGCTCCCGACAGATTAAATGTCAGTCCAGAATTAAATTGCTGTGTTAGACAAGGTTGCGCTCGACAACATAAAATTCATACAACATAATCATGTTGTATATTACTTTGACCAACACTCAACTAGATCTTACAAAAGTTCTTTGCACTACAGCTTTCTCTGCTTGCTAGTTCAATGAAAAGACTGAAGCAAATGGCAGCATAGATTTCAGATATCTACAAATTACATTAACATTATTTCTTTAAACTTGTGTCTCCCATGCTCATTTAACAAATTCAATATTTTGTTCTTTTAATAAATTGTCAACCCGTATATTTTATTCCAACCCCCCAAAAATCCTGTTATTTTGTCCTTTTTGGACGTCTGCAACCCTTTGAAAAAAAAGTTGGGTTTTTTTTAGCACAAACAGATCCGCCTTACAAGCAGACTGGCTCCTGGTTTTGTACATTATCGATACTGATTGTGGGATGGGAACCAGCCTATTGTGCGAGAACGGTATTATTGGCAAGCAGTTGTTCTAAATTTGTAGAGTAATAATTCCATAACTTGACAGCCAAGTTTTTTTTTATGGTTTCTTATTCAAAGGTGAACAACTTCTGTATTGTTTTTAAAATTGCAACTTAGAAAAGAATTTATCTTTTGTGATAAAACTTGAAAACAGCTCGGGAATGCAACTTTAATTACAACGACGAACCACAGAAATAGGACAAGAGACCTAATCTCACACCATATAATGTATGAGGACAGGCATTGTTTACTTTGCATCTTGATGATACTGATTTCCCCTAGGTGTCATGTGCAATGCATGTGGATTGCCACGTGAATATCTAAATGAGTTGACCTCTCCATCAGAGGTCATATAGTCATCAGAGGTCATATGGCACAATTAGGGGAAGTGTGGTCTAGGGGTTAGGGTTCGTGACTCATGATCAGAGGGTCAGGGGTTCAAATCCAGCTGCTGGCCATACGTTGTGTCCTTGGGCAAGCCGCTTCACCCCCACTTGCCTCTCTCCACCCAGGAGTATAAATGGGTACCGGCATTAGCTGGGAAGTAACCTGCGATTGACTGGCATCCCATCCAGGGGGAGTAGAAATATTCTCAGTCGTTTCATGCCACTGCAACCGGAGAAAAACGCCGGCCTGATGGGTCATGCTCGGGACAGACTTTACTTTACTGACCTCTGCATCAGAGGTCATATGGACAACTGGTCCATCTCGGACTCTATATATCCGAGTGAGGAAATGTAGAGGCCGTGCTCAGACTACTTGGGAACCAGGGCCCAATTTCATGGCGCTGCTCGGCAGAATATATTGCCTAGCAAATATATGAGTTATGCGGAATATTGCTGGGAACCAGTCATGTGCAATATCAATTGCATGACATTTCAGCTGGTAACCCGTGTTTGGTCTTAGCCACTCAAAGAAATCAGCCCCCCCCCCCCCCCCCCCCCCCCCCCCCCCCCCCCCCCCCCCCCCCGACTGTCAACTCACTTGATTTGGCTCTCGGGCGAGGATAGGTCTTGAGCAACCTCGGCCAAGTTTGGGTTGGACAGGCCCTGTTGCCTGGTAACCACGTCCACCGCTTGGGTCATGACCCCCATGTTGCCCTGTGATTGGTTGGCCAGTAAGTTGTTCTTCAGTTTCTGTTCGCAAGAGAAGGAAACATTGACAATGGATGTTATTTTTTTTCATTTCACTTCACAATTATGAGGGGAAGACATTTCATTCATTTAAAAAACACAACTTATTGATCCAGATCATACACACAACTACTTCCATGGATTTTGCAGCAGAGAACTCCACAATTCCTTTCAAACAATAACACAATGCTTGATCCAATGATTTCAAGTCTTTACACATTTTTTTTTTTAACAAAATGGATCATTTTTGAATCACCACGTACTTCTTTCACATCAGTCACCATTGTTGTGAAGGAAGTATATGAACGGCGTAATATACGATAGTTTTTGACGTGAAAATGTTGTTGAAATGCATTTTCGGTAAGACAAGATGGGCAATTTGTACGTATTTTTCACTATTGTTTTTTTATTTGCACTGTAAAGCAGCGGCAGTGCCCCACGGCTGGATTTATTCTGGCATGGGACTAGGGCCTACAAAGGACCTCTATTACAGGTGTTATTATCCATCTAGACTATTAACAGGCAAACTTCCGCAGCAACTTGTTCTGACGTTCTAATTGGCTGCTGAACCCAAACCAATGTTCGGATAGAAATTGCCGTGACTTTTTTCCTTGGAATATCAACTTTCCATGACTCCTTCTAAAGTAACAAATTTCCATGACTTTCCATGATAGTTTTAAAAGTTTTCCAGGGTTTTTCCATGTCATAGGCTGACTACTCTCTCATGGATTTTAACTTTTTTTAAGGAGAGGGTGGTTTACCTGTTTAACGGATTTGGAATCCAGCGGTACAGTCTGCATCGCCCCCGTGACGACCACCGAGACCTGGGGTACTGCTGAGATGGCCACTGGGATGGGCGCCTGGGGGTTGGCCACAGAAGGAGGCACCATGGGGATGGTCTGGCCGGTGGGCAGGCGCAGGAGGATCGGGCCTGAGATGGGGATGGTGTTCCGGTCCAGTTGAATCGTCTGATGGATCGGGACCCTGCATTGGTGATAACATTAGGATAACTTCAGAGGGTGAAGCTAAACACAGACAATAGCAGGCTTCCTTCGTCGAGGTCAACCCAAAGTCCCAGTTTTTAGGTAGGGTAGATCATTTGTCATTTGTACATTTTTTTTCGTTTTGAAGCAACAAAAGTGCTCCAAATCTAAAGACGGGTGCTCAACAACTAACCTGATGAAGTTTTAGCACTGTGAATGGTGTATATTCCGAGAAAACAATATTCTAGGATCTCGGTTACAATTCAAAAGTTGCCGAGTCATGGTTTGAATTGCGCCCGAAATCAGCGTCCGGGACACATTCTCATTCAGCCGATTGCAGCTACGCGCGCGTGTGCCTCGTGTCAACGCTTGCGCGCACCCATTCACGGATTTGCCAAATTACAAACCAACTACTAATGGACATTTCCCAAAATGCATCACTTGACGCATCTTTGAAAATGACCTTTTATTGTTTTCTTCAAAAATGACAGCATGCCAGAAAGAATAATTTCACAGGGAGTTTAGTGTCATTACTTTCTTTTAACCTAGTAAGCTTTTCAACACTAATTTCATCAGTTACTTTTTGGATAGCTGCAAATGATCTCCTCTACCTATAAGACATCATTTGTAGTCAGTGACTCAGACAGTAAAGTCAACTTTCCATATGCACCTTTTTTGGGTCCGTTACGCACACGTTGCATGTGCACTGCGTTCATGGGTTTCATGCACACAGTCCAGTGTTCCCAGCACTTTATGAAAACAAAATTCCCGGAGTTTTCCTTGATATTTCCCCGAGAAATTTCCAAAAATTCCACAAGAAATATTTTCACTTTTGACGAGGTTGCTGGTAAGTCCAGAGGTGGTGCAACACAGCCAATAATTATTGTCAGGAGGGGTGTGTGATATTCACACTGCATACAAAGTAAAAAGCCACCATAGCCAGTCAGCCATTGGACACAACTTGAACGCATGACACAAGATGCACATACGCCAAACTGGTGAAAATCTCTCCATTCTGGGTCACTGTCAAATTCAAGGACTTTCCCCTGATTTTTGATGTTTTTTTTTTCTTCAAAAATCCCTGAGTTTTCACTGACTGGAAAAATGGAAACTCATTTTCAAGGTTTTGCCTGATTTCTGTTGGAAACCCAGCAGTCTTATACCCCTTACCTGTTCTGAACCATTGGAGCCATTGTCTGGACAACCGTGGCTTGAGCTTGTTGGAAGACCGGCAACACTTCTTGAGCAGCCGTGGGAGAGATGGTGGACACCTCAACCACCTGGCTCGCCCCCGGCAAGTCTTCGATGCCCAGGGATTCCTCCGACTGCTGCCGCTGTCGCTGGTGGGTTTCCTCTCCCATAGTCAACGACACGGCTTGCTGAGAGGAAGGATCCTCCAGTGACTGCTCGTTGTCACTGCTGTCTATCTCCACGACCCGATCGCTGATGTCCAGAGGGGTGTCCTCAGCTGTGCCTTTGGCGGAAGTTTCAGCGGCATCCGCAGGCTGGAATGTAATGCACAGATAAAAATTTACTTTAAGGCCAAAAAAAAAATAAGTCGGTCTCTGGTCAGCGCGCGCGTCGATTTTAATCATGCGCATCAATCTTTTTTTTTTCCAAAATGTTCCGCGGTAGCTCCAACAGCGCCCTCTATTTCCGCACCTCCTCAATTTTTTTTACCAAAGAGCACCAAGGAATGGGAAATTGCACCAAGGCAAATGATCGAAAGCACCAAGGCAAATTATGGAGGACACCAATGTACATGAGGACACCAAAAAAGCAAAATAGTACCCCACCTTGTCTGTACAATCCAAGCTTGAAGAAGAAAAAAAAAAAAGCAAAAAAAAAAAAAAAAAGGCCACGTGGCCGCGTCAATTCCGGAACTTTGGTCTGACCAGAGACCGAATATTTAGTCTGCTGCTACACTCCAAAACATACAGTAGAATGCCATGGTCCAGTGCTTACAGTGTTTGACTCATGTATGATGGTGCGAGGGTTTGAACCCTGCCAGGAACATGGTGTTTGTGCCCTTGGGCAAGACACTTAATTACAATTGCCTCTCTCAACTCAGCCGAATGTGCGCTGATATCGGCCGCTGCGTGGTCTCATGGCCTGATGAACGGGGGAATAATCGTTAAGCGTTTTAAGATTGTTGATACGATGCAAGCGCTATATAAGCATTACAATTTACTTTATGTATTTATAGTATTTAGAGTAAAGAATTACGACCGTTACAATCTGAAATCAAAGATTAAACAGCAACTCTTACTCTAAAGGTGCTGGCTCTGCGGAACAGAGCATCAAAGGGATTCGGGTGTTCGTTGAAGAGACCCTCTTCTACGCAATTCTTCAGAAAACGCGTCGGGGTCGGTGTCTGGTCCGCTGTGAATCAATAAGTGAAAAGCACTGATTATTAATACGTGATGAAAGGTTTGCTCTACAAATAAGAATATACATGTACTGGTCAGAATAAAATAGGTGGAACTCCCCCGTCAGACACGGAAACACTCAAGCCTTACCAATAACTGGTGTGTCCAAGGACTTCAGGTCTCGCAGGCCCAGCGACATCTCATGTTTCCTCCTGTGCACTTCCAAGTGATCTTCATTCACAAAGCGCTGCAACCGAACATGAGAATTAACTTTGTAAATTGAAATTTGGAATTCAGACACAGGACAAAATTATCAAAAACTTCTTTTGCCGAAGTCACAATACACAATCCTCGGTCTATTGAAACGTGGGTTTGAAATGGAAGTTGAATTAATTTAATACAATGATTAAATTGTTTTTCCTAACACCAACATTTCTTGTCTCATGTGTGATTATTTTGAGTTTGTACCATTTAACTGGTGGGCGTGGCCTCCATAAGGGGTCCCTGTTACACTAAATAATAAATAAACAACCACCAAAAATATTCAAAGAATACGTACCTGGTTACATCCTATTTCCGTACAGGCAAACGGCTTGCCACTGTCTCCCATGATGCTTTGCTATCGGGGAACTTGCGCTCAACTCACTTTTCAAAAATAACTTCCTGTCGGGATACAAAAAGGCAAAAACAAACTGAGAATGCCATTTAAACAAACAAGCGCTTGAGACATAGTGAGCATTGTCGTAGGTGAGGTATTTGTGGTGGATCATAAGAACTTGTGATGGATCATAAGTACTTGTGATGAATCATAAGTACTTGTGATGGATCAGAAGTACTTGTGATGGATCAGAAGTACTTGTGATGGATCAGCAGTACCTGCAATGGATCAGAAGTACTTGTGATGGATCAGAAGTACTTGTGATGGATCAGAAGTACTTGTGATGGATCAGAAGTACTTGTGATGGATCAGAAGTACTTGTGATGGATCAGAAGTACTTGTGATGGATCAGAAATACTTGTGATGGATCAGAAGTACTTGTGATGGATTGTAAGTACTTGTGATGGATCATAAGTACTTGTGATGGATTGTAAGTACTTGTGATGGATCATAAGTACTTGTGGCGGATCATAAGTACTTGTGATGGATCACAAGTACTTGTAATGGATCACAAGTACTTGTGATGGATCAGAAATACTTGTGATGGATCAGAAGTACTTGTGATGTATTGTAAGTACTTGTGATGGATCATAAGTACTTGTGATGGATCATAAGTACTTGTGATTGATCATAAGTACTTGTGATGGATCAGAAGTACTTGTGATGGATCATAAGTCCCAGTCCCAAGTCAACTTCCAACCTATTCAAATGAACTGAGACAAAGGCATTTTCCTTTGTATCCCCATTACTTGTGACAGAGCTTGTGATTTACTTGTGACTGACTTGTGATGTACTTGTGGTACAATTACAAGCATCTCGGCTACAACAATGCTACTGCCAGTGGACATAGTGTTCATATGCAGCTGAAACTACCTTTCAAAACCGAACAGAGCCACAACAGTGCTTGATGCCATTGGTTCAAAGTCAAGCATCTCATTCTAATGGCAAAAAGTCTACTGCATACATATCGCAAGTATTTTTGCAGAACCCATGAGGGTGACATCATGCTTTATCAATAACAGATATTATCTATCAAATCAATATGTGATTTATTGATTGATGGGTGATTCACCCACTCCAGTGACCAGGTCATGAACAATCCGCTTGTAAGTCTGACTTTTGATCAGGTTAGTCATTTTGTTTCCCAGATACCTGTTTATTTTAGGTCCCTAGATACTACACAAACTGGCACATACAACTTTTTAGTGTCTATATTTTGTCTCCTGACAACCCTCCCCTCCCCCCAGAAAAAAATTGGAAATATTTTTTTACTCAGTTGCTGAATTTGTGTTAAACATTTCGATCAACATAAGCAAATTAAAGCCCACATATGGCCTCAAAAGTCCCTTTTAGGGTAGGGACTAAAGCCATGAAAATTACGATTTTGTTTTATTATTGTTATTTTATCTCATGGGCAGTGGATGTTTTGCCACTTTGAGAACCCATGTCAGTAGTTTTGTCACGCCCCAACTATCGCATCGGTCCCAACTATAGTTGGGCCTGTCCCAACTGTTGTTCCACAGTTGGGCTGGCCCAACTATAGTTGGGCCTGTCCCAACTATAGTTGGGACGGTCCCAACTGTAAGTTCCATTGTTGGGCTGGCCCATCTATAGTTGGGCCACTCCGATCTTTTTATTTTGCGGTGTCCCAACTATAGTTTACATTGATGTACAACCATAAAACGTTCCCTACAGCTCTGATACACGTCTGACTTTACTGGGGACCACTGAAATTAGCTATTGATGATGGGGCGAATCTATAGTTGGGCCACCCCAATCTTTTTATTTTGCGGTCCCAACTATAGTGTACATTGTTGTACGATTATAAAACATTCCCTACAACTCTAATACACATCTGACTTTACTGGGGACCAATGAAATTATCTATGGGTGGGGACCATCTGTAGTTGGGCCACCGCAATATTTTTATTTGGCAGTCCCAACTATAGTTTACATTGATGTACGACTATAAAACATTCTCTACAGCTCTGCTTACATGTCCGACTTGGGACCTTTGACATTAGCTATGGGTGGGGCCCATCTATAGTTGGCCGGCCATGGCAATCTTTGAATTTTGCAAAATGTTGCTGGATAATAAAACCCAGCAGCTGGACAACTCATCCAACTAGGCAGTACCACGTGACCGGCCAGCCTTGCGGCATGCATGCACGACGAATACACGGTGCCAGCGCCGCGGAACATTTAATCCAACAAGATCTATCAAGCATGAAGCATCCGGCGCAACTCCAGTCCTAACTATAGTTGGGCCGACCCAACTGCCGCACTATAGTTGGGACAGTCCCAACTATAGTTGGGACCGATGCGATAGTTGGGGCGTGACAGTTTCGGTGGAATCACCGCAAGACATTTATGTTCTCGGACTCTTCTTTTCCGTTGAATTAAAACTATCCTTACTATAAATTTGGAGAAGAAAAATAGTAGATGAAAAATGGGCATTGGTGGATTCGAACCAGGGATCTTTCAATCCATGCCTAATCTCACTATCCTCTAGACTACTGTGGCAGCTCGACGACAGCAATTACGTTAAATGCTTTAAATAATGAATGAATCTGCTGAATCCAACAGGATCCAACTACATTTATAGCATACAACCTGTTGGAGCCTGTTGGATTGAGCAGTAAATCCCTTGTACAAATGTACATGTACATATTCAGAGTCGGATTCTGTTGCGTACTGATTTAGTTGGATCCAGCAGGCAACTAAAAATTAGGCAGTTGGATTCTGTTGGATTGAGCAGGAAGTAACTGTTGGAGTCTGTTGGATTTTAACAGAATAGTCGCGAGGAATGGGTTAGGGTTGTACTATCACCCTCACGTATTACTAGTTGACGAAGCAATATCATGACATCATTTTCGTTTCTACATTTGTTTAAACATAACTTCCCCATCAAAACGCTAATCACAGCGCACTACTGACGGTAGACCCGTAAACGTGGCTACATAGCCACACTCTGTTCATATCTCTGGACTTTCAAACAATTTTACAGTGCAAATTTCTACGTTCGAATGGGCTCCATTTCCCCACAAATTTCTTTGAAATGACAGATCCTATGCCACTGGAAGTTCTTGGATTAACTCTTATGTAAGTCCTGAACATCCAGTAGCCTACTCTTTAAATTTCGAGATTGTAAGGGGAAGGTTCCAACCGGGATTTCAAACACGTCGAAAGTCCAGAGAATACGAACGAATCACGTTCACGGGTCTACACTGACGGCAATATAGCATTGGGAGGTATATTGTCGGTGACTGCAAAATATCCACTGTCTAATATAAAAATGCTACCACTCCTACAGTTGGCTATATTATTAACATTAGTTTGCATTATTTTCAACCGACATCTTAAACATTGTTAAATAAATTAAATACACATTTTAAATCTATCGGTAGGGTTAAAGGAAAGAATGTTGCATCCTAACGCCACTTTTTTGCATAATCTCATTTCTCAACTGCAATGAAGTTCATTCATTGCAGAAAATTTCCAATTTTGTTATAAAATACTTTGAAAATGCATTCGACTCCATAGACTTGGTACACAACCAAAGAAGTGGCATCAGGATACTACCTTCTTTCCCTTTTAAATTTTACACCATCATATTCATAAGGAAAGATTTCCATACACAATACCTGGCTATCACTAATTTTTCCCTGCAGTGACCTATCGGCCATCAGAAAGTTATAATATGTCATAATAAGTCAAATTTAGCAAGGAACATAATCATTTACTGAGAAAACACTTAGAAATTGTCAGACCAGCCTGTATAGGGTTTGTGCACAGGGTGGCAAGTGATGATGATGTTTTGTAGGTATGGAAATCTTTCCAGTTAATCATCCATGGAAATTTCGAAATTCATGTCAATATTAAAATGGCTGTCTTTTAATTTTATTATGAATATGATTCTAATGCCAATGCGGGAAGTTAAGTCAGGATTTACATACGATACCGCTGGTTCCGATCTTAAGTCAGACAAGTGTTAATTTTCAACGGATTGTGTGCGAAGGCAATCTACATGATGAGGATTTCAAATGGAAGTGTTTCAACACGGATATGCCGTAGCGTATGAAAAGGAATAAACATAACCACTTTCATCAAAAATCATTCCCCGCCCCGCGAACGGCCAACCCGAAGTCAATTTCTACACACCCTTGCCCGTGATCCCTTTCCTTAATCGTTGTACGACTCATTAAAAGAAGAATTTCAGGGTGTCTCTTGGCCTTACCGATCTTGAAATCTTGCAGTTCTCCCTCCCTTCCTGGTCGATCAACCACGTTTGTTGTAGATGACGCGACTCGTTATTCTTGTACCATTACGTAGTGCGCACGAGCGATATGCAGACGAAGAAAAATTCCCGATGACGTCATTGTCAGGCTGCAGGACGTCGGTGTGGTTCCTAGGCGTGTACCGTATCTAAAATAGTCACTTGTAAAGGCAAGGTGGGTAACTGACTATTTTCGTGGAATGTTGGGGTCACGTGGGGTATCCACCCCCTCAGTGATCGGTAATTGATTAGTTAATAAAATCGATTGATTGATTTCCAATTTCTTCTTTTAGTTTATGCTTTTATGCGTAAATTTGTCAGTTTGGAAAATGTGGTGCCATTGAATCGAAGTGTAGCCAGTTTTTGACTTAATGGTTATACGATTCATGGGCAATCAACAACATAAAAAAAAGGTGTATTTTAGCGGCGCAGCAGCAGGCGCGGCCCGGAAGCAGAATTGGATTATAATTGATCCAAGAACGGAAAAGCAAGCAGCTTGTCTCAATTAACTTACTAGAAAACAAAAACAAGTTAGCAGACCTTTAATTAACTCGATTCATGAAACATTTCCAAATAGTAGCCTAGCGACCGGGGGATATTTGGGGTCTGATCCTGGCCGAACGGACGAACCCCCCCCCCCCCCAACCGGTCAGACACACGCGAAAAATAAATAATTTTTAATCAAATATAATAATGACGCGGTCCGCCTGTCCTCAATAATCGGATATAAATATCTAAGGTGCCGAGACCCCCTCCCCCGGTAAAAAATCCTGGATCCGCCCCTGAACGCACCCGTTACCTCAAAAAAGCCTGCATAATAATAGTGTTCACTGTTGCGTAACTCTAAGTACATTTAGCTCAAGATGTTTAATTTCCCGTCGTCAAATACCAACGGTACCTTAGCTTAATCGGTAAGCTCTGCGGCTGGTACTGTCCGTGAGTTCCAGGTTGGCGTCTTCGTACAGGTTCAGGGCATGTGGTCCACTCGGAGGATCAGGGCTTAGGGTGCCGCCCTGTTCCTCCCTTAGCTCTTTGCTTTTACATGGCGCCTGGCCCTCCGGGGTTACATGGATGGACAGGGAAGGAAGTGTGTATTGGTCGGGGACACCGAGACCCCGGAAGAGAACTAAGGGGTTGGCTGGGGCATTGTTATGGCTCAGACCGATCCCTGAAAGCTTGGCTAGCACATAACTTTTTGATTTTTTTTTAATCCTCTATTTTTTTTTAACTTTGCTTTAGTTGGATATTTACATCTGCCCGGCAGGTCTCCGGTAGTATTTAAAAAGGATTCATAAATACCTCAGACAGTTTAGCCATTCCTATTGGTCGAGAGCCCGTCACGTGGCCGGTATTAAACGGATGATAAAGACATGGCTAGCTGGTCTTAAACACTTTTCCAGTGTCACAATAAAATGTGGACTCCTAAAAATCCAGTGCCTCTTATCGTTTCATTGGTTGAACGTTCACAATCCTCACGTAGGCATGCGCAACACTACCAGGGAGTTAGAATTTTATAGTTCTAAATTCAAAACGCAACGCGCCAGGTGCGTTCTGCGCGACATCGCATAGAACATGATACGCGCGCGTCAATCTCCATAAAAGGGTTGTTTTCATCTTACTCGCCAGCTGAACACTCCATTATTTTGCAGGAGGGATGATTCAAAAAGCATAAAGTCAATTTGTTGAACAAAATCGGGATGTTTTGAACGAATTATATGATTTTTTTTTTACCGAAAAGGTATTTATGAATGGGAATAAATATGTACTCCTTCGGTATTTATCACTCTGTTTAATACCACTTAGAGTCTGGGTGCTGATAATTACCCTCGCCTCCGGCTCGGGTAATTATCAGCACCCAGACTCTAAGTGGTATTAAACAGAGTGATAAAAACCTCCGGAGCACACATTTATTCCCTTAATCAAACGTATACGTCGTGAATCTATGAATATTAAATAATTGATTATTATCAAAATTAAGTTTCGTTCGATCAATATGACTACGGAAACCGTTCATTTTACGTCAATTGGTAAATTTTGTAGAAGTTAAAAAGAATCCAAAAATATTCGCCCAAAATTTTGGCCTCAGAAAAAAAGTTTTTTTTTTTTAATGCTTGACATCGACATGAGCTGAGTTTTTTGGTTCGATTAATTAATTTGGATTTTGTAATTAAGAGCGGGGTACTCGGATCCTAATTCGTTTTGAATAGTGTGCGCAATTTCAGCACTGGAGCGCGCAATTTAAAACCAACTTTTCAAACTGTGTAAAGGCCTGCAAACTAGCTGGATATTTTCGTTCCTACTTTCCCGATATCTTTGGCGCCTATTTTACCCAGTAGCGCACCCAGGATTTAGCTTGGGGGGAGGGGGGATGCCCACAATTTTGGGTTTTTTTTTTTCTTCAAACAAATTGGGTGGGTTTTTTTGTGGGAGGGGGAATATTTTGACGTTGGTGGCGCCACTTACACTCCTATTATAATACTCGAAAATATGCCACATACATATCGGTCAATTCGTGGACCAAAAAAATGACCCCCCCGAAAAAAAAATATTAAAAATTAGCAACCTCTTCGAGTGGGAGGGGTCACCCCCCCCCCCCTTGGGTGCGCCACTAATTTCATCCACCTCTGGCCAATGGCACAGCGGTAGAGGGGTGTTTGCAGAGTGGCAAATTGCAACTGCTAGCTACAGATTTTGAGAGCGGGCCAGGCGGGGACGTGCGAAGAAAATTCGGGCCGGCGACATCGGCCGGTCGTAAAAAGCTTGTCTTGTCAGTCGGCAGGGATGAAGAGCGCCACCTACTGCCAAAGTGTGTCTATGAGTGTCCGCTTTCAACAGTGCCCCTATACTGAGGTGCAATGAATTGCCATAGACTCCAATGATAAATTTCCCCACTTTAGAAATTCAAGAAAATAATCACAATTTGCTCTCTTTAAGCTGTTCGAGACATGCATTAAAATTAAAGCTTAGTTTGATCGTCTTTCTATTTTTCCTCATTTTTTTTGGTGGTAATCTGATTGTAAGTCGGGAGAAATTTCCATTCGAATATGATCACCCATCGCCATTTTGAAAAACGGCGCCTACACTCCAATGCAAAATAGAGCGCATTTAGAGCCCCAATTTCATGAAAATTGCACTTAATACAAGCTCACGTTCCTGTGCACGGCTTCCATCCTCACTGTTTACGAGCCCTCAAGTGCATGGCCCACAATATGCTCAAGTACTGAAGAATTTGAGGGCATGCAAATCGTGATTTGGCCGGCGTATGTTACTTCGGACCCATTTTACTGCCTCAACCCTTTAAACAGCCGCAGCTATAATTTTGTCTTTTAACCCTTGGATTTTTTTTCTCCAATTTTGGCCGAAAAATCAAATTTCTTCAAACTTGCTGGAACGATGCCCATAGAACACTAGAACACATTTCAATTCGATTTCTGGACAGATGTGCTTTTCAAAATGAAATTTGAACGAAAATTTGGGGTGAAATCGGTCAAAAATGAGAATTTTTTTTCCTCTAAAAATCTATGATTTTTACCCGAATCTGCAAGATATTGGGTGTTTGCAGGTTGATTGATGCTCCTCTTACCTCTAAAGGAATTTATGCATCGTTTGGAGGAAAGTCATTTGTTGGCCGAATTTCATCAAAAAAGTAAGGCTATAATAGGTCACGATATCTTACCCAGAATGCCATCCCCACTTCCTTCACAAGATTATGTGAATGACATCAGCCCTTAATTCCCGGCACAGCGCCCTAGCCCCTGTTTGCAGGGAGGAAGTTACGAGCGAAGCGTTATTGTACGGAACATAAAATATGGACATCATGAACAGGGCCCCCTAGTGTAATGTGGTGTCCTGGTTAATGTTGTTTTCATCTCGTTTAAATGTTTGTTTTTGGTTGTTTATAGAATTAAGGATGAGAACGTACTGTTCACATTATTTTTGAGGAAACAAATCCGTAAAAAAAAATATCGTTTTATTTCTAAAGACGTGATACTGTTGAAATAGTAGTGACGAAGTTGAAAATCTGTATATCTGTCCAAATACAAATAGTAGGAGTCAGGCGCGGATCCATAGGGGGACGAACCCCCCCCCCCCCCAACCGGTCAGACACACGCGAAAAATAAATAATTTTTAATCAAATATAATAATGACGCGGTCCGCCTGTCCTCAATAATCGGATATAAATATCTAAGGTGCCGAGACAACCCCCCCCCGGTAAAAAAATCCTGGATCCGCCCCTGAACGCACCCGTTACCTCAAAAAAGCCTGCATAATAATAGTGTTCACTGTTGCGTAACTCTAGGTACATTTAGCACAAGATGTTTAATTTCCCGTCGTCAAATACCAACTGTACCTTAGCTTAATCGGTAAGCACTGCGGCTGGTACTGTCCGTGAGTTCCAGGTTGGCGTCTTCGTACAGGTTCAGGGCATGTGGTCCACTCGGAGGATCAGGGCTTAGGGTGCCGCCCTGTTCCTCCCTTAGCTCTTTGCTTTTACATGGCGCCTGGCCCTCCGGGGTTACATGGATGGACAGGGAAGGAAGTGTGAATTGGTCGGGGACACCGAGACCCCGGAAGAGAACTAAGGGGTTGGCTGGGGCATTGTTATGGCTCAGACCGATCCCTGAAAGCTTGGCTAGCACATAACTTTTTGATTTTTTTTTAATCCTCTATTTCTTTTTTTTAACTTTGCTTTAGTTGGATATTTACATCTGCCCGGCAGGTCTCCGGTAGTATTTAAAAAGGAATCAAAAGTATACGTCGTGAATCTATGAATATTAAATAATTGATTATTATCAAAATTAAGTTTCGTTCGATCAATATGACTACGGAAACCGTTCATTTTACGTCAATTGGTAAATTTTGTAGAAGTTAAAAAGAATCCAAAAATATTCGCCCAAAATTTTGGCCTCAGAAAAAAAAAAGTTTTTTTTTCAATGCTTGACATCGACATGAGCTGATTTTTTTGGTTCGATTAATTAATTTGGATTTTCGAATTAAGAGCGGGATACTCGGATCCTAATTCGTTTTGAATAGTGTGCGCAATTTCAGCACTGGAGCGCGCAATATAAAACCAACTTTTCAAACTGTGTAAAGGCCTGCAAACTAGCTGGATATTTTTGTTCCTACTTTCCCGATATCTTTGGCGCCTATTTTACCCAGTAGCGCACCCAGGATTTAGCTTGGGGGGAGGGGGATGCTCACAATTTTTTTTTTTTTCAAACAAATTGGGTGGTTTTTTTTTGTGGGAGGGGGAATATTTTGACGTTGGTGGCGCCACTTACACTCCTATTATAATACTCGAAAATATGCCACATACATATCAGTCAATTCGTGGACCAAAAAAATGACCCCCCCCCCCAATTTTTTTTCATCCCCCCCCCCCGGCTCGCTCTTAAAATCTGTAGCCGGTTGCAATTTGCCACTGTGCAACAGCCCCCCTCCCGCTATGCCACTGCTCTAAGGGGGGTAAAATGGGCGCTAAGAACGTCGGTAAAAGGAAGTACAACAAATATCATCGAAACACAGCATCCATTTTTTAGAGATCATCGATATACTGCATCGTCACGCACACATTTTTAAAAGTTTGTAGGCCTATATAGGGCCCACGTGCTTTTTCAAAATTTCGATTTTCTTTTCCGCACATATGCTTGTTTTGTTTTGCAATTGCAGGCCTTTACACAGTTTTAAAAGTTGGCTTTAAAATTAATGACGCGCTCCAGTTCTGAAATTATTGCGCACACTATTCAGAACGAATTTATAGGAGCGTCCCGCTCTTAATTCGAATGTTGAAATTGATCAATAATATTAATTGATTGCTTGATATGGGCTGATTTTTTTTCGTGCGATGTCTTATTCGAAAGCTCATTGAAATTTCGATTTTAAAATTTTTTTTTGGTTTAATTCTATTTGTAATTGTAAACAACATAGTTATTTGGGATCATAACTAAGACATTATTTTTTGACACGACGTATGGTCTGACGTCGCGCCGGCAGATACTATCAAATATCTAGCACTGTACAAGAGTTGCCCAGGCACCGATCAAGGGGGGGGGGGGGGGGGTTCCACAGCTCTGTGGAACAATTTTTTTCATAGAAATTACCTTAAAAAATTGTGAACCCCCCCCCCCCCGCTCCGACACCCCAAACAATCTATACTGGTAATAACGTCCGCCTGTGCATGCACGTGGGGTATTTGTACGCTATTCTGTAATAATACAGTGTTATAATCGTCGGATTTGAACGGCGCCCAATTTGAAAGTAGGGTGCGTCTGTAAAAGCCCAATGTTATGAATGGAATTTTCCAATTCAATCCTTAAGGTACATTCGGGTGTTCCACTTGACTTTGTTTTTTTTCAATTTTTAATTTCCAGTTTTAAGGGTGAGGGGCCTTGTTTTCTTGCGTTTTCCTATTTTGAGAATTATTATATCTTGTTGGGTATGTTCACAGTTAAAGAAACATTATTTGAAAGATGTAATATACATATTACAATGCACATTTTAAATTTTGTCCGGTACGTAATATTGCATACGGCGTTTCTTACGTCAATTGGAAATTGCGCCGTTAATAAAGGTAAAGTCATATTGATCGAAAGAAATTTCGTTTTGATTATATTAAATTATTCAAAATTCATGGATTTATTACAGAGACCTCTGTTTTGTTTTTAATACTACCGTAGGACTGCCGAGCAGATGTAAATATCAAACTAAACCAAAGTTGAAGAAAATAGAGGATACAAAAAAAAATCAAAAAGTTATGTGCTAGCCAAGCTTTCAGGGATCGGTCTGAGCCATAACAATGCCCCAGCCAATCCCTTAGTTCTCTTCCGGGGTCTCGGCGTCCCCGACCAATACACACTTCCTTCCCTGTCCATCCATGTAACCCCGGAGGGCCAGGCACCATGTAAAAGCAAAGAGCTAAGGGAGGAACAGGGCGGCCCCTAAGCCCTGATCCTCCGAGTGGACCACATGCCCTGAACCTGTACGAAGGCGCCAACCTGGAACTCACGGACAGTACCAGCCGCAGTGCTTACCGATTAAGCTAAGGTACCGTTGGTATTTTACGACGGGAAATTAAACATCTTATAATGACTGAATAGAACGCGTGTGTTGAAAAGCAAAAAGACACCGACGGGATTCGATCCCGGCTCCGCGATTCGTGGACGACGAATCTAACCACTCGGCCACCAGGCTTCCTTAGAATTCTCCTCAAAAACAATTTGTCAGCTAAACATACTTGTCGTTACGCAACAACGAACACTATTATTATGATGGTTTTTTTTAAAAAACAGGCATCATGTGCGTTCCGTGCTAGGGGCGGCCGGATCCAGGAATTTTGGCGGGGTGGGGGGGGGGGGAAGAGAGGGTCAGGCCTGTTAGATTTTATCATCCGATCTCATCATTATTATAATTGTTAGCCTATACATATTTTGTGTGCATCAGAGCGGGTGGGGGGTTGGGGGGGGGGGGGGGAGGCGGGTTGACCCCTCTGGATTCGCGCCTGACTCTTTGTCAGGCCTATAGGCATATTCCGTTCGCTGTTCCCAACCGTCCTTCATCAGCCTTTTATCAAACATTATTTTCGTGAAAAAACGTCAAAAGCAAGTTTTCATCCTCAATTTAAAAAAAACCCCACACGAATATTAAAATGCAGACGAAATCAATTACATCAGGACACCACATTACACTAGGGGCGCTGTTCACGATACCGATGTGCCTCTTTTGCTTGTTCCCCCGCCCTGCACACAGGGCATGCATATGGCGCTGGGCCGGGAAGGGCTGATGGTTGCAGACCATTATACTGCTACCATAGACCCCAATGATAAATGCCTCCACTTCAGAAATTTCAGGAAAAATACTCACAACTATCTCCAAGATGTTCCAGACACACATCAAATTAATGCTTATTTCATCATCTTTCATTTTCTTTGAAACTTTCGGGGGTGAACTCATGACTTTTAGGAGAAATTTCCATCCGAAGATGATCACCCCTTAAAGTAGTCCTGAAAGCCGTCGCCATTTTGAAAAACGATGCCTACACTCCATTGCAAAATAGAGCACTTTTAGGGTCCCAGTTTCATCCAAACTGCACAGAGCTACAAGCTCACAGGCCTGTGCACGGCTTCCACCCATATTTTGTTTTTACAAACCCTCAAGTTCATGGCCCACAATATGCTTAAATACCGAAGAATTTGAGGGCATGCAAATAGTAATTTGGCTGACGTAGGCAATTTTGGACCGATTTACTGGCCTGCAACCTGATGAGTTTCACAGAATCTTGGGAGGGAAGTGGGGATGGCATTATCATGGCCTATAATATAAAGACATCATTAAAGCTCCTGCAGCTGTTTAAAGGGTGCAGGCTAGTCTATAGGTGGCGCTCTTCATTGCTGCCGACTGACGTGCTCGCTTTTTCAGATGATGTCGCCGGCCCCTTCGCCCCCCCCCCCCCGGCTCGCTTTAAAATCTGTAGCCAGTTGCAATTTGCCACTGTGCAACAGCCCCCCCCCCCCTCCGCCCTCCCGCCATGCCACTGCCCTAAGGTGGGTAAAATCGAAAGAACAACAAATATCAAGCAACACAGCATCGAAAATATGGCACGAGCCCCCCCCCCCCCCCCCCCCCCCCCCCCACACACACACACATATTGATGGTCTTAGTGTCCGGAGAAAATAACCGGTCTACATTTCAGAACGCCTCCCTGAAAACAATTCTGGATCTACCCTGCTACCCCCCCCCCCCCCCCAAGATAAAAAAATATATATATTGGCTCTAGAACCGTGCCTGATCCAAACTGCACAGAACTACAAGCTCACAGTCCTGTGCACGGCTTCCTCCCATATTCTTTACAAACCCTCAAGTTCCGGCCCACAATATGCTCAAATACCGAAGCATTTTAAGGGGAATGCAAATAGGGAAATTTTAAGTCCCCCTCACTCCCCTAGCTCCCCCTGCCTTAGCTGCTCACACGTCTATCGCGTATCATGAATTATGTTCCCACTTTTATTTTGCTTTGCTGTAGTGTTAGTAACCAGCAATCGGTGGTGTTTTCCACAATTCGCTATGGCAGTAATGACAAAGCGAATAATGATATTTTGATACACACGTTATCTGTTGATGTCCATTGCTAGGGAACGGGGACACAATCACTTTGTTATGCAAATGAAGCTACAGGTAAAGGTAAATAGCGTATTTTAGCTCTGGCCCCCGCCTTCTTTTCATATTCCATTCATGATTTCAAATGCTGTTATCCAGACTATCAAATGACGACAGTACGTACGTACGTACGTAATTGCACAGAAAAAGATTTTCGTAGTTGCCTAAAAACTCCAACTTTTGCTGTTATTTAATTTTGCTTCATTTGCTGTTGCTGACACCACTTAAGAGATATAATATTTGACTATCTTACAGAAGGAACTACCACTTTCGAGGCAGTGTCGATTTTAGAGGGTAAGAAAGCAAGTTTCCGATGAGTGTCTTTTTGGCTGTCGAGCGGAGTAGCGCTAGCGCCGTGTTGTGTGGCGTGGAGGGACCCTGGCTGCTAGCGGCGGCCCTGGTGGGGTGCTCACTGCTGGTCGACGCACTCTGTACGGGCCTGCTGCATTTGCACTTACCTTCTGCACGATGCCGGCTTGGTGTCAAAAATAATTGTGAAATTAGAAAGATGCAATATCCAGGAGCACTATGGTTGTTGTGTGAAATGTTCCAAGTATAGTCGGACTCCCTATTATCGCGGCATCCCTATTATCGCGGCATGGGAAATTTCTCTTTTTACAGTGTCAAAACTCCTTCAAGTGGCGATTTTTATCCAGTTCACCAGTCATCAAGGATTTTCTACCGAGTTGTATAAAAAGGACGATTAAAAAAATGTTGTGTCTTTCGGGACTTTTAACGATTTTAATAAATATTAACGTTTTCCAAAACTTGCAAAATTTTCCCTCACCGTGTCTGCTAAAAGGTACCGTTTATATTTTAACATAAATCTTTAATTGCGCTCTGTCCATGAAAGTTCCATTCTCTGGTTCCCATTCTTCAGCTGCAAATGTAAAATGAAGTCGAACGACGATATTTGCAGCGCGAAATCGTAACAACTTTTACGGGATCAAAATAAGCACCGCGCGTTAGCGAAAATAAAACGGCACACCGTGTAAAGTGAATGGCGCCCTCAATCGCCGATCAGTAGACTTGCCTCCGGGATTTTGTTCTCCTATCGGGGGAAGGGCAGGGTCTTAAGAAAACATCCTGCAGACATTTTGTCTTTAATCAACTTGAACGTTACAGGGAAAATATCAGACTTTATTCAGGGGGTGTTTTGGTCAAACATAAACTATGAACAAAAAAGTTGGGATCATTATAAAAAACCACTTCCCGCATACCGCGATAATAGGGAGTCCACCTCCGTTCGCACACGCCGCGCATGTCTATTTTCACAGGCATCGTACACACGGAATAAACCACACTACCCGTCAGTTTTTTTATATTAATTTAAAAAGGAAGAGTTATACTACACATAAGACAGGACAATTCTGGAAGGTTAGTGGGCAATCTCTATTCCGAACGAGAAACGTGATAAGTACCGCGATAATACAGCGTTCCATCCTACATGTATTTTCTTACCAAGTTGGAAATGTTTCTCCTTTTTTGTGTTTTTCCCCCCAACATATTTCCAAACGTAAACACAGACCAAATTTGCCTCAGGTCAGGATGATGCATTTTCCTCCATGAGATAACACATTAACATGTAATAAATTATTCATTTTTTCCTTCTCAATATCTCTGCATTTGCTTTTAATTACATTGTTATATTTTTTTCCATCAAGACATCATTTGCCCCCCCCCCCAATAGTCTCTGGTTTCTGGTATGCGCGCACGTCGCCATAGCCATGCGCGTCGGTACAATGAAAATTTTTTTTTCTCAATGAAAGATGATGTCTGAAAACCGCCAAACTCACTGGTTCGACTGGAATCCATTATCCTGCTGCTGCGCAATTTTAACATGTTTTTAGATGGGGTTACGATCAAGAATAAGCTTTATCAAGTTTATGTGGCCTCTCTGGACTCCCATATATTTGCACTAAGTTTAGTCGGGCACCATTTGCAGTCATCAGTCGACTTTTGAAGAAAAAAACGTTACAAAGAGAAAAAAAACCTGCGTCGCCGCACCACTTTTTGGGCAAGCTCCATGCCAGAAACCTTTGATAAGGATGTTTAATTTAAGATAAGATGTTTGTACCTGAATATATGAGGTTTTTATTGTTTTTGAATGTGTTGGGATGTTAAGTACATTGAACAAGAGCTGATTTTTGTTTCGTAAGTTCCTTTTTGCCGGTCAAAAGTGGTCAGAAGTCTACCAAAATTGTCCGAAAAAAAAATTAAATTAAAAGAGGGAAAAATCAAAATTTGGCTGATGGATAGAAGTTTCTAGGAATATACAGACCAGTGAAAATGAAAACATCTAATGTTTTGCAAACCAGTTTTCATCGGTTGCTATGTGTTACCATTCAGCACTCCAGACTCAAGAACCATTGAGTTTCAAGAACTGTAGGTCTGGGAGCTAGATAAGCCAATATGTAAAAAAAAAATCCTTGCCTGAAGGAGCAAAGAACTTAATAGTATGATAACATTATTAGAAGGAAGATTTGTAAACATCACTAAACGAAATGATCAAATTATTACGATTGTTAGGGAATGACAGTCCAAAGCATCCTTTAAAATCGTGGCTCCTGGTGTGCTAACATTTTCAAGAAAAACTGTATTTTTCCAACACTGGTCGGCCGACCAGCATTGGAGAAAACTGGCTTTTTCCAAAACTGTTCCTAATTTTTCATTTTTAGTTATTCTGACTTTTCTTTGCAATTGATTACACACCTGTGAAGGGGCCGGTACAGGCCTGCTAGACTGATTCTCTGACCTTACAATTCCCCAAAGGGCATTAATAGCTCCATTTCATCTTCAGTGGGGTCAGGGAACCAGACTACAAGAACAAGATAGATTTTCTTGTGATTTTCCAGCATCTACAAGCCCAAAACGTGAAACAAGTCAGTTTAACAATATTTTCTATAACATACCAATCCTCCAAATCCATTTATTTCCGAAAATTGCAGCAAAAGCAAATGTTGTACATTCCCTTTAATTGTGCAGGGCCAGTGATGTAATAAAATTGGCTATTGGCTAATGTACAGGCATTTTATGTATTGAATTTAGTGATGACTATTCTAAACAGACTAAACTTGCAGTTCACAAGATTTAATATTCGAGGAGTGACAAAATGCACATGGGGCTTACAATAAATGCAGTCTCGAAAACAAAGAAGGTATGAGCAAATAAATTAAAGAGTTCTTTTCAAATATTTTCTCAAAGCACAATGATTTCAGCATTCCTCAAAGATTTGTTGGAATATTTGAAATTATTGAAAAACAAAACTTGAGGAAAATAAAAGTGAAATTTGGAAAATCCTGAATTTCTTTACTCTTCCCAGAAAAAGAAATCTGTCACCATGGGTTGTGCAGCAAGCGAGGTTCAAGTTCAACAGCCGGCACATCACGTAAAAGTCCATCATCACCCAAACCCTGCCCCAGTGCAGCAGCCTCCGATGCGTATGGCCATGGCCCCTGGCCCTCAGCAGACTGCAGTGCGGCAGATGGCCCCACCTCCCCAGCAGGCCCCGCCTCCCCAGCAGGCCCCGCCTCCCCAACAGGCCCCGCCTCCACAACAGGCCCCACCCCCTCAGCAAGCACCAGCTGAGAACACACAAGATGAGGATATTCAGGTAAGGGGACATACCTACGTGTTCACCATGTTCCCTTCTATCATATGGATAGGAGTACCCTCATGACTTGAATGATGGAAACTACAAATTTAGAGTGTAAACGCTATTTACCGATCAAGGCAACAGAAAGAACTGACTTCGTATAGGGCTATTACGCCCCAAATGTGGTAGTGGTCCCAACTAATGTTGGGAGTCCTCAGTCCCAACTAACGTTGGGACCATTGCCAAAGTTGGGGCCTAACAGGACCTTTGCTACATGTCAAACTTGGCCTTTGAAAACAAAGCCCCTGATTTATGTTTGGTTTTTCTTGTGATTTAATTTGACTTGTAAAGAGGAACAGTTATAAAACAAACTCTCCCATGACAAAAAAAAAATTGCTGGTACATTGAAACAAGTGGGGACACTTTTTCCACTTTTGACTTGGGAGTGGACAGGATACACCATGTGCGCGTACTGGTTTGCACACGTGTAGCATGAACTACACATAACTAATTTTGTTCCGAATGTGCACAAAGCCATAGTGTCTTCATGTGAGCATCAGATGTCATGTGGTCTCCCCCCCCCCTCCCCCAACTCTCCCTTTCTTACCATTGAGGGGGTACTTGTGCACGGAGCCCATAGGTACTTGCACTTAATTTTAAAATGTGTGCCATAATACTTTTCAGGGGTGTGAAATCTCAGCTTTAAAGCTGATTTCAGCTTTTTTTTGTTTTGGATTTCAGCTTTTTCCCCTCACTTGCTGTGTACAAAAGAATAGAAGATTTCCAAAGTTCAGCTTTTGTACACCTTTTCCAGCTGTTTTCAGCTATTTTCATCAGTGGTCACTAACACCCCTGACTTTGTTTCCCCTTTCAGCCCGAATCTGTGGAAATCAATGAGGCCCTTATTCAACTGTTGGTTGATATGGACAAGGAGATTTCGGACCTGGAGTCCCGTAACGTCTCCAAGCAGTACCAGTTGAAGTCAGACCAGATGACCCACCTTACGGCACAGGTGCAGAGTATGGCTCAGCAACAACAGGCCCTGGTCCAACAGACGTAAGTGGTGTGATTGTTGTCTTCCGTGATTAAGAAGAACAACATGCTACTCATAAGCCAGTTCAGTTTTCCAATGGAACATGCCAACCCTCAAGATCTGAAAGTCTTGATGTGCAATTTCAGCTTTGAAAATTACCAGTACTTCTATCTCTCCTGGATGGAATGCCAGACCATCATGTGTTTTTTTTAGTTAAGGCCAAAAAAAAAGATAAGTCGGTCTCTGGTCAGCGCGCGCGTCGATTTTAATCATACGCGTCGATCTTTTTTTTTCCAAAATGTTCCGCGGTAGCTCCAACAGCGCCCTCTATTTCCGCACCTCCTCAATTTTTTTTACCAAAGAGCAACAAGGAATGGGAAATTGCACCAAGGCAAATGATCGAAAACACCAAGGCAAATTATGGAGGACACCAATGTACATGAGGACACCAAAAAAGCAAAATAGTACCCACCTTGTCTGTACAATCCAAGCTTGAAGAAAAAAAGAAAAAAAGAAGAAAAAAAAAAAAGCCGCGTGGCCGCGTCAATTCCGGAACTTTGGTCTGACCAGAGACTGAATATTTTTTTTTTTTGGCCTAATACTGGTGGTACCCATTCGTACTCCTGTGTAGAGACAGGTAAATGAAGGTAAAGTGGCTTGCCCAAGGACACAAAAGTTTACCAGCAGGTGTTGGATTCAAATCCAGACCCTCTTGTATAAGTCACAACCCTAACCACAATACGACACTCGTCTGTTGGTTGGTTTCAAGCAGGAATACAGATTTTGTACAATCAAAACTTGAAGTCCTGATGTAATTAACTCAGGTATCACCTTTTTGGAGTCACTTCTGAAAATGTATCAAAAACATTTTCAATTCAATTTAATTCAATTTGACTTTATTAAATTCAATTGACCTTATTTATATTATCAAGGAGAAAGATATAAAAATATGTTATTTTATATTATACTTAAAAATTGAAGCTATGCAAGAAGAACAATTAACAACTTCTTAAGGGAGAAAAAGTTTTTAAAATGTCCCTTTTAGTAATGTATCAGTTGGGGTTTAGGGTGGAGATTAGGAATTGAGTAATGTACTTTTGTTCTTGAACTACAACCATTTGTTCACCAAAATATTCCTGTCCCTGTTACATCTGACATCTCTGATTTTATAACTCCTTAATGCCGTTGTCCTCCAAGATGGATTATCAATTGCAAACTACCTACCAAACAAATAATTAATCATTTGAATTCATCGAAATCATTCTTAGTAATACTTGAATGGCAAAATACAAAATCGCAAGGTTACAGGGACAGGAAAAATGTCACATTTTGGACCCCTTGATTTGTATAATGACCCACATGGAAAATATTCATTTATAACACGGAATAACAAAAAAACAACCCGACAAAACAAGGAACAGTGCATTGAAACAACAGTCTGACTTAAATCAGACACTAAAAAACAGACTCTTTTTTCCATCAACATTTGCAGGCAGAAAGAATACCAGGACGTGGTGAATTTACAAAATCTGCAGAGCACCCGCCAGATGATGACCCAGGGCCAGTACACCACGCAGATGAGCAAGGAGCAAGAGGAATACATGCAGGCCCTGTCCAAGCAAGAAGTCCACAAGAAGGAGCTGGACACGACGGCCCGGCAGCTGGAGACATTCAAGAGAGAGGTGGCATCGGTGAAGGCCCAGGCGGACAGAATCAAAGAGCTGTACGACAAACAAGACGGCATTCTAGGTGAGAATGGACTTTTCCTCCCCGCACATTTTTTTTCCCAAACGACATCCACACACATGGTTGTTTAGCGCCCTCTACGATACCTTTACGATACGCACACAGGTATATAATTATTTGTTTCCCCACGTTTTGGCGAGCAGTGCGACAGCTCAGTCAAAAGAGAGTAGGATTTTGCACCGCGAGGTTGCGGGTTCGAATCTCGGTTTTGCACCCAAATTTTTTTCCTTTTCTAACCCGAGGCTTTGGCGGATTTGTTTTTAAAAGGGAAATAAAGTCAGAATTTCATAACGTTCAAACTCACTTTTTTTTCTTCTAAATTTATATTTTCTTCTCATATTTTTATAAAAGTTAAGTCCAAAACGCCATGGCGTACACCCATATGTGGATGTCGTTTGGGAGAAATAAATTCGCTTCCTGCCTGTCAGTCACAGTGCTGTAGTCGAATCCATCACAAGTCATCAATTCCCTTGACAAGTCAGAGGATATTTAAATGAAATGTGACAATGGCTTTTATTTAGTTGTTGTTCATCCACTGTTACTTACGGCCTAACTTTTGTTGTGACTTGTGATTTAAGTTTGACCAGACTTGTGATGGACTTATGATGGACCCAACTACAACACTAGTCAGTCAAACGGTGTTCGTTGATCAATTAGATCAAGTCTTCTGGTCAGGTGACCATGGTAGCCAGTCAAAACCGGTCACAAATGAGAGAAATACGCACATGCACGAGGTGGGCGGGTCTTATGGACTAAACCGGACTAGTCGGTTGTACAAAGGGGAAAATAAGACACAAAACTGCTCCCACAAAAATTTAAGCTGCCACATGCCAAAAGAAGTGCGATTTTAGAGTAAAATATTTTCAGAAAATGCACTGGTCAACAAATGTCTGATGTCAGATCATTGTGTCACTCTCTTAAATATATTAGGGAATTGTATTGTAGTTTTGCATTTATTTATTTTGCACTTTCAGAAAAAATTGCTTAACAAGTTCATGGAGTATATTGCTTAACAAGTTTATGAAGTGTCATGGCCGAGCGGTTAAGAGCACCGGACTCAAGCTCTGGTGTTTCTGATCAGTCAGAGTGTGGGTTCAAGTCCCGGTCTCGACACTTGTGTCTTTAAGCAAGACACTTAACCATTACTGCTTCGTCCTTCGGATGGGACGTAAAGCCGTAGGTCTCGTGTGTTGTGTAATGCACGTAAAAGAACCCAATAACACTTATCGCTATTAAGAGAAGGGGTTTGCCCCGGTGTTTCTGGCAGTGGCTGCTTAATGCGCCGCAGCACCTTGTAAAACCCTTATAAGGTGCTACATAAAATGGGTCTCATATTTCAAATACTTCATTTTACCTGTCTTTTAAATTAATTCATAATAATTATTGCCTTGAGTACCTACTTGTTGGTAGTTATGTAGGCTATATAAGACCTCGGAATTATTATTATTATTTTTCTGTAGTAAGCAAAAATCTCCCAAGAACCTGCTTCGAGCAATACGTACAGAATAACATTTTGCCGATTATTCTGAACCAAAACAGACTCGTTAATGGGAAGGGAGAGCAGATATGGTAATAATTTACATAATTGTCTCAAATTTATTCAGCCTGTGTTTTCACATGGCTGAGCAGTCTTGTGGAGAAGTCCAGCCTGACAAGAAGGCATTATGAGTACTCCCTGATGCCTGTAATTGCGGATTTAACTGAGGCAGCGATATACCCATTCTGATTCAATATCGCTGGCTGATTGAAACATGTACATGTACACCCAGACCCTATGCAAACAATAATCCCTGACATGATTAGTCTTACATGATTAGTCTGTTCACCTTGGGAGCCGAGGGCAGAGTTTGCTCACCATTGTGCCCAATTGAGACTCTGTTTGAACAAGGATCAAAGAGGCTTAAGCAAGGTGCGGGGTTGCTAAGCGACGCAAACAAAATGCCAATGCAGTCATGTTAGCGATAATCATTTTGGGAAGCAAGTTCTGATGCGGGCAAACATAAGGCTGTCAAATAATCCATGAATTCTATTTTGAAAAGTGCCAGTTGTACTTGCAGATATGTCTTCATTTTGCAAAATTAGTTGGGAATCCTTAGAATCCATCATTTAATTGAGGATTCTGACAGTTAAGTTAAAAAGAATTAAATAAAAACATAAAAAAAATAGTACAATTAATCTTAGAAATACTATTTAACAAGAATTCTAAATCTGATTCAAGTTTTTGGTTTTAATATGTATTTGGAACCATTGAAAGCTGGTGACAAAAAGAGAGATGTTTTAATATTTTTTTTTTTTTTATAGTTTTAATTTACTTCTTTTTTGGGAGAAGTTGAATATGTTTTGCGCAAAATTAACATTTTGGTCAATAATCCAATACATTTTCTAATTTATTTATAATTATATACATGTAGTATTATTATTTATATCAGACTGACTTGATTCGCAATTCAAGACACTGTCTTCATTTCATCTTTTTCGTCAAACTATTTGAAGCTGCCACTGTAATTGTTGACAACAGTGCGCGTATACCTGACCTTTTGCGCGCTGCATGTGCGCAGCATGTTCCGTGTTCGACGGTACGCGCGAGCGCTACGCTCTGTTGAGTGGTTGACAACTGTAACTTTCTGTGCTCTTGATCATGCGGGAAACAGGGAAAATGCCCGGATGACTGCAATAATAATATTATTGCAGTCATCCGGGTACTTTTTTTTTTAAAGCATGCAATACGCTGATTTATTTTTACCGCTGGAAGCCTGATATAAATAATAATATATATTATTTGTTTCACAAGGAAAACAACCTTCCTGAAAAAAAATTCATTTTACTCCGCTTGTGTTGTTTTTAAAAAGGTGATGGCTATGCACATATACACTTCAAACTACATTCTTACTGCAAACATTTGAATGTAAATCACAGACTGATAAGAGTTTCATTGCTTCACAACCATATTGTCTTTCTAGTGGACAGTTGAGCTGTCAAGGAAAGTCACCAGAAAGACATTGATGAAGAAACAAGATGGAGAAAAAAAAGTGTTTAAAATGCGAGTTTTAAGATTATGGGCAAAATTGTGCATTATGGTCAACTGTATGACAGTTACTTTTTATTCTCCTACAGCAAGCATCTTTGACGGCAAATACGGCAGTGAGAGAGAGTACAACTTGGAGTCGGACCTGGACCTAGCCCTGGAACGCAAGCAGAGAGTGGGCGTGGCTAAGTACAAATGGCAGAATGCCAAGGTTCTCCTGCAGCACGCCGGCGGACAGCTGGGCTTCGCGATCAGACGGTGGGGCGACGTCATGCAGATACCGCCACAGTAAGTCTTGATTACTTTGGGAACGTTTAGAGGAATATGAGATTTATTGAAAGGTTTTGCCTTGTTCCCATCCTTTGCTGTATCCTGGGCTTTAGAGTATTATCTAGACGCCTTTAATATCCAAATCAAATGGAAATACCTGTACTTCCAATTTTGGCCTCATATCATAAGATTTGTCATGAAGCAGAACATGTTTCCACATTGTAGTGATCATTACCATAGTTGAATCTTGGCTGATAGTTGTGCAGCCGCATGAGACAACATGAAACAACATGTGCTTGGTGGTCACTCTTTAGATAGCAAGTGCAAGACTGCCTCATGGCCAGTTGCAACTTGGAACGCCCAGCCACGGGCACGCCTGACTAGCATTTTTGAATACATCATTATTGAACTGGAGTCCCCCAGGTCAGGCGGATAAAGTAATTTCCAGCAAAAGCAGGAAAAGAAGTAAGGGTTTCCGAAAAACAGAAAATGCAGCTTGTTTTGAATCTGATTTTGTACTTTGCTAGTCCAGATACTGCGTCAATTTTCCTGGTCCTCATGATCTCTGATGTTGGGTCAACTTAAGTAATGTTTATAATTAATTGGCCCTTAATTAGTTTATACTGGATTTTTCATGTACTCCATGAGAACAAGGCCAGTCAGACTACAGGGAAGGTAGAATCTTGATCATGATTTGATTTTTACACTTAAAAACTTAAGGAGGTTGTAATTTCAACAAAAAGCCCCACTCTGTTAACAGTGGGGGAGATATTTCTGGCTTTTTTGACTCTCATATTTCAAATCGTTCTTGTCTTCTTTTTGTCAAACGGCGTCGTGGTATAAACAATATTATCAGATGTTGAACAATTTTTGGATTG
This sequence comes from Patiria miniata, assembly GCF_015706575.1. Taxonomy (NCBI): domain Eukaryota; kingdom Metazoa; phylum Echinodermata; class Asteroidea; order Valvatida; family Asterinidae; genus Patiria; species Patiria miniata. The sequence goes on along the minus strand of NW_024037076.1, from coordinate 18,620,140 downwards.
TAAATTATGTTCTTCATCTCACATGCCAAAGTAATAAATGTTGCACTCTTATCTAGCAAATTGCCTATTGCATATATGCGCATCACTGTGTGTTTTTGATAAACTGCCATTATTTATTTATCTTCTTAGGAATACGGACATCCGGTACAAGTTTGCAGCCGAGTGCCGCAACAACCTTGTAGCGGCCTCGCAGAACATCACCAGCGCCCAGCAGTACCTGAACACCATCCGCTTCCCCTACTGCACCGCGGACGAGATGAAGACCCTCAACACTGCCATCAATCACATCTTCACCGACCTGCTGACCTCGGAGAGGCACAAGCACGCAATGGAGTGCTACGTCACCGTCTACCGCCGGACCGCCGCCCTCATCCAGTGGTGTGATCATGTGAGTCTGGGTACCAGATCGTTAAATATGTATGTAAATTAGGTTATAATACCAAGGCACCCCTAGGAATTTCAGATCACTGTAGTGTAACTGGCCAATCAAGTCCATAGAAGTCCACACAAAATCAGTGATTTTAGTCCTTGTGTTTTGAAAATTCTGAGATCACAACAGGTCCAAAAGCTGTGTCATCTACAAGTGCTTTAACCCTAACTGCCTTGCGTCTTTTACTAGGAACTGGACCAAGTTCATCACAATCCATCAATCACTGGGCATCCAATACAAAACTGTACATGACACAATGGAATCCACCACTGACGCACTGGTTGACATTCATGGACTTGCTACACATGGCTTTTATCACAATAGCAGAACAGGAAGCTAGCAAAATCAATCGGATACCCTTAGCACTGCTTCAGGCTATTAAGCCCAAGTCCATCATACTCCATCGATATTAAGTCACGCCAGGCCTTTTGGACCAAGTCCCCCAAAATCCACCAAAATGGGGTATGGATGTGATGGAGTTGGGTGGTTAGGGTTAATAATAAGTCTGCATTTGGAAGGAAATTGACTGCGAAATCCACACTTTCACTATAGAGCACACACAATTGCATGTACATAGCTAACACACGTTCATGTCAAAATACAGTAATCACTCACCAGATCTATAGTGAATTGTAAGGTTGTGTAGACTAATTCAGCAACAGCCATTTTCTGCGGTGGCACGGGGCTGGTGCGAGTCGCGCTCAGGTAATACGCACGTATTCCCAGTTCCTTCGACCAACAAGACTACCAAAATGGGCTCGTACCTCATCTTTAAGAATGTGTGCAGCATGTGCGAGGGTGTGGTATCACCTCCAAAAAAGGTTTCTAATGTTGTTCGGCAAATTACGCTATAGCAAGAATCAATCCCAGCTACTAAGGCTGTGATTACTTTGAATTTGTAAGAATATGAGTTGTCGGTACAGATATACAAGGAATATTCGAAAGTAGACTAGAGCCCATGTCTGAGCCCTTTTGCAGATTCTAAGGTGATTCACAGGCAAAACAGAGTATAGCCTACTATCATTTAGTTTATTCCTCAAATTGTTCTCTTGCTAAGAGGGCATTCATTGATAATTTATGTGATTGTCAACTCTCAGGTCATCAACAAGACAATCTTGAAGGATCTGGAAGGGGCCACCAAGGAGAGCGCCACCAAGAAGCAAGAGCTGAAGCAGGAGAGACTGAAACTCATCAAGGAGAAGATCAGAGAGAAGCTTGGAGATGATGCGGCAGACAGGATCGAACTCACCTCAGGTATGGATGGACTCCGTGTTTGATCTGTGGAGGTGCTTTGTGACCGAGGAGAGCTCTCATCATCATCATCATCACTTGGTACACGGCAACAGAACTAAAAGTTCCATGACGCCGCGGGGTGTAGACGATGTCTAGTTCGTGAGGGCAGCTTTAAAATTAACAAGGGTCGGTCGTGTAGTAATGTCAAGGGGTAGCCTATTCCAATCACGGATGGTTCTAGGGAAGAATGAGTTCTTGTATTTATCAGTTCTGGATACGATGATGTTGTATGCGTCAGCTGTGAAGTGCCTGGGACAGTAGACGGCAGTCACAAGTCTTTTACTCTCAAGTCAAGTCACAAACTATTCATATGAACTGGGAAATTTATGCATTCACATTGACAATCCAATTCCATCTTATGAAAAGTTTCATTGCGGTACCCGCTGCTAAATGTACATCAGATTCGAACCAGCCAAACGATCTTGCAAGCTCGGTGGTCGAGTGGTAAGACGTCTGCACTAGAAAGCAGGAGGTCGTGGGTTTGAGTCGCACCCGAGTGATTTTTTTCCCAAGTTTCACTCGGGAGGTAACACATTTAGTATACAGTACATGTATTACAAAACCTATGCAATATTGATTCACATTGAGAGTGTTCATCCCCTGCTAATTATGACCAGATTTTTGATTGTCTTGTGGTTTTACTTGTGCTTGACTTGTGCTTGATTTGTGATTGACTTGTGATTTGAATTGTGATTGACTTATGATTGACTTGTGATATGTCTTGAAATTTGACTTGTGACCTGTGATTGACTTGTGATTTGTCTTGTGTTTCACTTGTAATTTGAATTGTGATTTGTTTCACGTGTAAGTGACTTGTGATATGAATTGTGATTGACTTGTGTTTCACTTGTGATTGACTTGTGATTTGAATTCTGATGGACGTCTATTTGACTTGTGGATTGACTTGTGGATTGACTTGTGATTGACTTTGTTTGACTTGTGATTGACTTTGTTTGACTTGTGATTGACTTCGATTTGACTTGTGGTTGATTTGTAATTTGACCTGTGATTGACTTCAATTGGACTCGTGAATGACTTCAAAATGACTTGTGATTGAATTGTGATTTAACTTGTGATTGACTTCGATTTGACTTTTGTTTGACTTGTGATTGACTTCGATTTGACTTGTGGTTGACTTGTAATTTGACCTGTGATTGACTTCGATTGGACTCGTGAATGACTTCAAAATGACTTGTGATTGAATTGTGATTTAACTTGTGATTGACTTCGATTTGACTTTTGATTGACTTGTGATTGACTTCGATTTTGACTTTTGATTGACCTTTGATTGACTTTGATTTGACTTGCAATTTTGTCTGTTTCTCCTTCAGATGGACCAGCAGAGGCTGAGAACCCAGACCAGGATGACGCTGAGCTCCTGATGTTGGTAGAGGCAGATGCCGTATCACAGGCTGGAGATCTGGCAGCGGTGAGTCACACCTCACATTCATGGCATATTCTGGAAGACTGCAACGGTTTTATCTTTTTGACGAAGTTGCTCCAGACTGTTTGAAATGTCAAACTTTTCATGTACTTAAATTCAATCGTTCAGATGAACTTTCTTTGGCACAACTCAGGAATGCCAGCCAGAAAAGGATGCTAGTTGATCTCTGTTTCAAGATGTTCAAATTGTGTAAACTCCATTCTGATTATAAAAATATGTCTTTCAATCTTTTCCTTTTCCCCCCTCAGCTGGCACCAGAGGGAGGCTCAGACGCCAATGCAGTCACTCCCCTTCCACTGACTGAGCTTGCCCCGACCCCATCCATGGACGACCTCTTTGGAAACATTGATGATCTCAAGAAAAAACACGAAGAAAATGTAAGACTAGGGCCAAAAAAAAAAGTCTCCGGTTTCTGGTATGCGCGCGCGTCGCGGTAGCCATGCGCGTCGGCAAAATGAAAAAGTTTTTTTTTCAATGAAAGATGATGTCTCAAAACCGCCAAACTCACTGGTTTGACTGGAATCCTGCTGCTGCACAATTTTAACGTGTTTTTAGATGGGGGTTATGATCGAGAATAAGCTTTATGTGGCCTCTCTGGACTCCCATATATTTTCACTAAGTTTAGTCGGGCACCATTTGCAGTCACCAGCCGACATTTGAAGCAAAAAAGTCAGGTAAAAAAAAAAAAAAGCCGCGTCACCGCACCACTTTTTGGACAAGCTCCATACCAGAAACCGGAGACTTTCTTTTTTTGGCCTAGTAGTCAGTTTTTGATTTTGAATTTCTTGCTTTGTTTAAAGGGAAGATACAACATTTGCAAACATCAGAAAACGAAATGATCAAATTATCACAAAATACCTTACTGGATTGTTCGGGAATGACGGTCTAAAGCATCCTGTAATATAGTGGCTCCTGGTGTGCTGACATTTTCAAGAAAAATTGTATTTTTCAAATGCTGGTTGGCCGACCAGCATTGGAGAAAACTGTTTTTTTTCCCCAAAAACTGCTCCTAAGTTTTCATATTTAGTTATTCCACATTTTCTTTGCAATTGATTTATACACGCTTGTGAATGGGAGCAAGCCTGCTAGACTGATTTTCTGACCTTACAATTACCCAAATTCTGTAAACCAGACTACAAAAACATGATTGGTTTTCTTGGTTTTTCCAGCATCTACAAGCCCAAAATGTGAAGCAAGTCAGTTTAACAATATTTGCTACAACATACTAATCCTCCAAATCCATTTATTTCTGAAATTTGCAGCAAATGCAAATGTTGTACATTCCCTTTAATTTTGTCTAGCTTCTGAAATCTAATTGGCTGCTATGAGCCTTGTGGATGCTGCCTTCCCTTTAGTCTTGTTGGCCTACTTCTCCAGTGTGCTTGGCGTCAAATCATTGTGCCTAATGTTGGTACGTCAGCGGATATTCAAATTATGTTATAGGTCATAAGACCTTATTCGACATTCTCTTGACTTATTTCTAGTTGGGATCCTGGTTTATCCAGTTTTAGAGGTTGGGAAAAAACCCCTGAATGACATACCAGGGAAAATCCATGAAATCAGGTAGGGACTAAAAACCAAATCTGCAGGTTGGCCCGGCGTGGGATGCGAACCTGGGTCACGGTAGTGGAAGGCGGGGAAACTCGGGAAAGTATGCCAATCTTAATGTGTGACTGGTGCAATAGCCTGCTCATGATTAATTCATGGCATGCAAATTCTTGATCCTCCAATCAGGTCAAGGAACTACAGAGGCAGCAGGAGATGGCCAAAGCCCGGGTGGACCAGGACCTGCAGTCCAAGCTGGCCAAGAGGAGGAGCCGTCGCCGGCGCATGCAGCAACAGGAGACAGAGATGCAATCACTGGCAGACAAGAGCTAATTAGGAACGAGGGCCAATGGCTGCAGCTTGTGTCTTCTCAAAGAGCAGCATTTACCATTAGTCTTTTTGAGATATGCTGGACACATTGGAAGAGTACTCATTAAATTTGGGTAAATGAAAGAGTTTTCTGACTCCAGGTAGTGCAGTCATGTTGTGTCCACCATATCTCAAGAAAGGCTGGTGGGAAAAGCTCTGACAGCAGAGTGCCGCTATGGGCTCTGTTCAGGAATAGTTAATGGTGCTTTGCAATCACTTTTGAGAGCCCCAGTGGGAGGGAAACGCATGTGTATACTGCAGTGTTGTAGTCCAGTAACTTGGCTCATGTCTGAGTCTCGAGTCAATTGGGTCGAGTCCGAGTCTCGAGTCACTTGGGTCGAGTTTGAGTCCGAGTCACTCGAGTTGAGTCCGGGTCTCGAGTCACTTGGGTCGAGTCCGAGTCACTCGAGTTGAGTCCGAGTCTCGAGTCATTTGGGTCGAGTCCGAGTCTCAAGTCTCGAGTCACTTGGGTTGAGTCTGAGTCACTTGACTCGAGTTTAAGTCTCGAATCACTTGGGTCGAGTCCGAGTCTCAAGTCTCGATTCACTCGGGTCAAGTCTGAGTCCGAGTATCGAGTCACTTGGGTCGAGTCCGAGTTACATGTAAATATTGCTTCTTAATATTTTTACTTTTGTGAATACTTTTGAGAAATGTATGCAGCTAAGAATACCTCATAGTACTGGATTCATGTACAGTCGACTCCTGTTTATAACAAGGTCGATGGGACTAACCAAATTACCTCTTTATAACAGGAATGTTGTTATAAAAGGACAGCGAAACAAAGAAACACAAAGAGAACCTGAGATTTGGGACTTCAGAATTTGCTCTTTATAAGCAGAACCTCTTTATAGAAGTGCTCTTTAGAATGAGAGTCGGCTGTACTTTGTGATTGATGAACCACACATATAGTTCTACCGTTTGCAGATTGTTATTCTTTGTAAGATCTTTATCTTTTTTGTATTTGATTACTTTGGTAACCATTATTTTGGTTCTTCAGATCTTAACCCTCCTGCTGTTTGAACAGTCACAAACGGTACAAAAAATCCATCATCTTCCCCTGTCATGCCTTTTACACAGGCTAGTCACCAATAGTCGGATCATATTTCAAGCAAGCACTGTGACTAATCAAATTCAGTCAACAGTTAAAAGCACGCAAGAAGTAGGCACAGCTGGCTTATCTATCATCTACTGTCAAAGCACAGCTTTATAAGTTAAATAAACAATTACAGCCAGTCAATCCTGCTTTATGTAGGCTGGGAGCTCTTAACTGTTGAAAACAGTCACTCGATTGATTTTGACTGAAAGGACAACTTTGCACAGAATGTATGTTTGCATAGAAGAGTTAATGCACTTGTAGAAAAAAATTCTTTTCTTTTAAAGTACTGGGTTATGAAAAGATGTATATAATATGAGCAATGTCTTTCAGGATTTAAATTATCTTAAAAAGTATGAAAAGATGTATTCAAAGAGGAACAAAATAATTTTGGCACATGATTTTGATTTTTGAAAAGTTAAAGAGTAGCGACATACAAAAATACTGCAAAAAGGTTGCAACCTGACGCCACTTCCGCGATTGTGTACAAAGTCTATGGAGAGAAAGAACATTTTCTAAGTTTTCCTAACAAAATTGGAAATGTTTCTCAGTCTCAGATTCATGTCTTACCATCATTTTTGCAATGAATGACCTTCATGGAGATGATATACGAAGAAAAAAGGTGACGTCAGGTTGCAACATGTTTTCCAAAAAATGTGAGGAACATTGTGTAGATAAGTTTTGGACATTGGTTATAATGCACAAAATTTGCACAAAATCCATTTCATATTTATGAAATATTAAATAAAAAAAATTATGATAGATTGGGATCGTTTTTTTTTATAACACCATATTTAACTTAAAGGCATATAGGATCGTTTTCTTTTCCAATAATACCACCAATCAAAATCCAAAGAAGAATGTTAAAAACCTAACCTGTTAGAAGTTTCAGCTCCTTTTGATAACGAAACACAATTTCATTAAATAGCACTCTTTATTCCAAATATCAGTCACTTGACTGATCGTTGGAAATCAGGTACGTATCTTGCTTTCTTTGAAATGACAGCAGGCCAGACGGAATAATTTCAGTTACTTTTGGGATAAATGCAAATGATCCTATATGCCTTTAACTGGCCACCACATTGATGTGTACAGTTACATATTCTGTGTGCATTGATAAATGGTTTCACAGTTAGCCTTTGATTAATGCACAAGTGTTTGTTGCTGTCGAAATAGCGACAGTACAGTTTTAGATGCGGGTTGAATGCATCCCAGCATGCATAGTGTGTTGCTACATTTATAGCAGAAATGATATTTCAAATATTTCTTACACCTTGAGTTCAGCATACGAAAATAGCCAGTCCTCCGTTGTAAATAATCTTTCACTTACAATTATTGTGTTGTATATACTTCAAAAGAATCAGAGCTTTCCACTTTTGATTGTGAATAGTTTAAAAAAATTTCAGTTAAGACTTTTTTAGTTCACTGAATTGTGTGCAATTTTACATTTCCAAAGATTGTTAATGTGTTGTATAGTACTTAATATAACGAGGTCAGATTATTCCGTCCAATGAGGGTGATGGGTCATTTTTAGAAAAGTTGGTGTATGCAAATGTACATGTACATATTCTATTTTCACAACTTCTATGAGAGCTTTAACGGAATTACAAAATAGGACAACAAATTTGAGTGCCTTAGGTTTGTAGTGACTGCCATTTGGTACCGATTTCCTATGAATTTCTATTGTTGATAGCGTTTATTAGTTACACACTGCCTGTGTATTACATCATTACATTCCTTACTGTAAATAAATGAGATTCGAAAAATTATCAATGGATTTTATGTCTTGTTCATTATGGACTTCATATTTAGTTGATATTTTTTCTCCAAACGAGATCGGACAATACCAAAAAAGGGTGCTCTCTCTCTGTGTTATGCATATTCATGATGTCCAGGGTTTTAGAGAATAAGTTATATAACAAGGAATAATGGTGTTTAAATCACCGACAATTGGCTGCTTATTCATGGACTGGTTGTAGTCCTGACTTCTAATCAGGTGATCCGAGTTCGAATCTCAGTGTTTTTCACTTCTTCTCATTTTACCTTTTCAATGACTAAACTGAGGAAGGAACATTTCTCACAAGACGTAAAGCCTATCTTGGGTTTGTGTTGTGGACAACAAGGCATTAGACATGCATGCAATGGACCAATCAGAAGATGGGAAATGGGCGATGTTTGGGAAAAAAATAATTCGCCCCTAGGCCCTTGTAATAATTTTTTTTCTGGCATTATTTTTCCCAACTGTAGAAACTCCAACCCTCTTTGAAGGAGCTCCATTGGCTATTTCAAAATGCATTTCAATTGCGTATTGAAAAAAAATATATGGTAAATTAATAAATAATTATTAAAATTAAAAGAGACAAAACTACAAAAACAACATCGAAAGAATTACGAGGTCATTAATTTTTATTCTAATTCAAAGGCAATCAAATTTCATGATCAGATTTATAAAAAATTCCTGTAAGTACTCTTAATATTTCTACTTTAAAATCACCCATTATGTACAAGGCAATCTAACCGATATATACATAACCCTAACAATGATATGAATACGATGCTAAGAGCAAATTTGCAATATTTTGGCAGAGTTTCTGAATAGTACACATACAAGGCACGTTCTGAAAGATATAAAGTCTATATCTTGTCTCGACTAAATTAAAACTTAGTACAATATTTAATTATTTTTTTTAATATTCCCACCACCTACAAAAAATAAATCAAAAAAAATATCCCCATTTAGTTATCTAAAAGTGCGGGTTGAAAGAAAACAAAGGAATTACGTCCGTGTAGATACAAACGGGAAATTAAATGTCCTCCACTGAGCCTACCTAAGCCGGATAATTTAATTACTTTAGTACATACTTGATTAACCACAATAATGCCACTGATTGGATCATTAAAACAGTGGAACAACATGATACAAAAGTTGGAAATGTATTGAGCAACAGATTACCGATTACCGATTACCAAAGTTAAAAATTTGCTTGATCAATACATAACCAAATTACGTTAATTACATGCAGCCTGTAATCCAGAAATTCATTTAAACTTTTAAAACAGAATTATTGAACTACGGAGAAAAAAAAATGCCAACGTAAGCACTGGCCTTAATTGAACTACCTTAAATATAAAAGTAGCAGATTTTTGGTATAAAAACAATTCCAACAGACCGAATTTAACCATTTTGAGAACTCCAAGGAAAATTTCTTTTTGAGGATTTCCAGGAAAATCAGTGTCAGTTATCACCTTAAAAAATGAGGCTCAGGAAATCCACAAAATTGTTAGGAGTGAAGAGTGTATTTTTTTTGTTTTGCAATCATGCATTAAAGTTTATTTTTTTGTTTTGGCATTCCTATGTATGAAAGTTTACCATAGTTTGACACTAAGTAATACAAATCTTCTTGTGAAATTCAAGTTCATTTTATTCTAACCGAAAGCATGTGCAATGTTTTGCACTCTGACCCTCGTTCCCTACTGTCTTTTACCAAGTACATGTACTGGACCAAGTCCGCCAAAATCCATCACTCATTCTGCTTCCAACACATGACATAATGGAACCCACCACTGAAGTACTGGTGGATATTGATGGCTTAGTAAACATGGCTTATATGGCAACAGCAGTACAGGATGCTAGGCAAGTCCATCATACTCCATCAATATTTAGTCAAACCATGCCTGCAGGTCCAAGTCCCAAAAAATCCACCAAATTTGGCGGATGGATTTTGATGGAGTTGGGAAGGTCAGGGTTAAGTAGAAAAGTCTACAATTGGTGACCAGGATCGATTAAACAACTAGTTATTGGACATATTTCTAGAATTACACTGTAAAAATTATGATTAATCTTTAATCTAATTTCCAACCAGACAAGGTATATCCTCTGCACGCACCTAAGAACTATATGTACTTTGGTCACACAAAAGGTTGGGTTGTGTTTTTTTAAGATGGTTCCGAAATTAACTCCTTTCTCCATAATTTGTTTACAATATTAGTGAGCAATGAAATATGTACTAATGCTGAAAGCCAATGAAAACCTACAGAAATCAATTTATGATAATGTATCCGGTATTGGCTTCAGTACCTGTTTAGTGATCTCCTTGTATTTCAGAAAGCCGGTCTTTTGCACGCCGAATTCTCTGAGCACGGCATCCACTGTTGGTAGACAAAAATTCAAGGCGTGTTAAAATTAAAATGATAACAAATCAGAACTTTGTCAAAATATTCATCAATGGCAGGCAAATGAACAATCATGAAATGAAAAACTATGATGGGTCAATGCTTGTCTGAAAATTTGGGACCCTCAATATCGTGTCCCAAACCTCAAGGTGCAAAATTCGAAAACATGCGAATCAAGGAAAGCAACTTGCACTTGAAGCAACCTTTCCAACACTTCTTCAGTACTGCTTTAGTAAATTGTCAACAGAAACATGTGGTATCCGGTCTCTATTCCTATAGTTTGTCCACATCAGTCAATTTTTGTTACATTGTCGGTTAGGACCGATAACGTAGCAACAATTGACTGATAATGTAGTACAATGTATACTTTACTACACTAACAGTCAATTTGGTTACATTATCGGTATAGCGATACATTATCTGTTGGTTACTACATTATCAGTTGTAACACTAACACTACAGAGCCCTCTACTGGTTCAGGACTGGCTGCATTAGGGGAACAAAAACAAATCCAGACTTGGGCAAAGACTAGCCTGTCTGCTGTACCATGACCCACCTTCCTTGTCCGATAGTCTCTCCCCGAAGCGTGTCATGATGTGTCGGAACTCGTTAGCCATGATGAAGTCCCTGTTCTGTGTGTCCGAGATCCGGAAGGCCTCCAGGATCTCCTTCAGCGGGTCCTCGTGGTGCTTGTACATGATTTGCAGAAAGTCCTCAAACTTGACTTTCCCACCTGGTCAAAATTGGAGTTTATTTGGATCAAGTTTTAGCAGCAAGCTATCACTGTTTCGTTTGAACTCTGTATTTCTAGGGTATTTTTAGGGTCTAGAAACCCTCCCAAAACGCCAAACATGCAACACTTGTTAAAGTGAAAAGCATGCGTAAAAAAAATTCAAAAGGTCGAAAGTCCCACAACTGTTTCAGAATCTGAAAAACAGTTTTGAGTTTTTAGAATGGTTCCCAGTACTGTCATGACTGTATTATCAATACTGAGAGGGGATTGGAACCAGTCTACCCTGCGAGAACTAAAATAGTGTATAGTCTTCAAATAATTGGCATTCTGTAAAGTGATTATTGCGTACCTAAACGTTGGTCATTTTTTTTCTCTCTCTCTTAATGTCTCATTCAAAAGTGAATAAATTTTTTGCATTGCTAGAAAACTTGTAATTTATAAAAGGAATCAATCACTTGGGGTGAAACTCAAAAAATTAACATTTAAAAAACTCAAAAATAGCATTCAGAGTACAATTTCAGGGTAAAACTTAAAAGCGTTCTCTGGAAAGTGAATTCTTTACCATGTTCGTGTTCCTTGCGGTACTCTCTGATCTCATCGACCGTTGGATGTGTATCGAGTGACCTCATAGCCACAACCAGGTCATCCCCTCGGATGAAGCCCTTCCTGGACCGATCATACAGCAGGAAACATTCCTTGTATTCTGTCAGAAACGGAAGACAAGTTGTCAATTTGTTAGTGCTTATTTCTGACTAGTAATACTGTCGGGCGCAATTTGAGTCATCCGCGCAAGTTTAAACTTACGCGCGCAAGTTTAAACTTGCGCGTGCATTAATTTCCTTGCTACAAATTGCGCACGCAAGTTTAAACTTGCGCGCTACATAGATTTTTCCCACGCATGCAAAGCCGCCAAACTATTTTTTTCCTGGTAAACTCATGCAGATATGTAACATTATTTTTAAAAGCAGATTTTTCTCCAATTAATAGCACCACTGTGCTTCGGGAGACAATGCCTTAATGCCTTTTTTGAAACATGTTATTTACAGTATTATGCTAATGAGGTTGACTGTGTGGGTTCAGAGATAAGGGGTGGTAATGCGAACAATTTATGCACTTTCACGATGTGTATTATTGTTTATGGCTCATTAGGATTTTTTTTAAATAAACAACATATTTATTCATTAATTCGAATTAAATGATTAAATTAATAAATTAAATTAATTAATTAAATCATTAATAAATTTATTTACTTTTTAAAATAATTACCATTTTATATGCATAGCGTTTTTAAGTTAAAGCACGTAAACATTAAAATGAATTATTGAGCCTGCAAGTAAAATAATTGTTTAAAGTAGGTAAATTAAATTAATTAATTAAAGGGAATATACAACATTTGCAAACATCGAAAAATAAAACTACCAAGTTTTTGCGAAATACCTTAACAGGATGTTGGTAAATGACAGTCTAAAGCATCCTGTAAAATTATGGCACCTGGTATACTGTCATTTTCAAGAAAAGTGGTATTTTTGTATCAATTTCCAACGCTGATCGGCCGATCAGCGTTGGAAACAACTGGCTTTTTTTCAAATACTGGCCCCAATTAACCATTGCACTTGTTTGCAATCGATTACAAACCTATGAGCGGGTACGAGCCAGCTAGACTGGTTCCCTGACCTTACAATTTCCCAATGTATGTAAACTGCTCTGTTTCTTCTTATATGGAGTCAGGGAACCAGACTACAGGAAAATGATCGTTTTTCTTGGTTTTTATAGCATTTTCGATCCCAAAACCTCCAAAAAGTCAGTGTAACTATATTTGCTTTATATTTCCAACCCCCCAATTCCATCCATTTCTGAAAATTACAGCAAAAGCAAATGATGTATATTCCCTTTAAATTAGTAATGAGTTCATTAAAAAAATTTCAAATTATGCATTTTTGAAGTGTACACAGCGCTCGAAATGTTATGCAAAGTATTTTTGAAAACAAAATGAAATATTGTACCGTCCAATTAATTAATTGCTAAATTAATAAAATTAGTATTTTTTTAAGAATAAGTACCGGTACTTTTTTAGTTGTACAGTACATGTAATATAATTTAAAGCATTTAAAAAATAATGTAAATGATTACTATAACGTCAAAAATCTTGAACAATTGAAGGGTTGATAATCATTCTTTTACGTTAACAACAGGTTACCCCTAGGAAATTATGATTTATTTACATTTAAGAATATAAATAAAATGCTAATTAGTTTTACATATGCAAGGTAAAAAACCTTGAAGCAAGTTGTCTCCATTTTCGAACAACTTCAGTACTCTCTCCAAGCAATCACCGTGCTTAATTATTGCTTGCCTGGTCCCCTTCCCGTCCCCGCCCCCTAAAAAACTTCTCTGATATGCACTGCTAAATCTCAATGTTTCTTTTCATTGACGCTAATTGAATTCCACTTTTTATTTATTTCTTTGTGCATTAATTTATTCCATTATTTATTAATTTATTTCTCCATGCACTTGTGTTTCGAACATTTAGTTTTCTTCATCAATGAAAATCCCGCCCGCAAGGTTCTCAAATTGCGATCGCCTTTGCGCAAGTTGTAACTTGAGCACGCAAATTAAAATGGCGCGGTGTAATTTGCGTGCTTCGGGAGTCCCTCGCGCAAGTTTAAACTTGCGCGGGAGACTCAAATTGCGCTCGACAATACCACATGGGAGATAATGCCAAATTTAGAATTTTGTTGGAAAATATGGAAAATTTCACAGACTTTGTACACAAAAGTGACAAACACCAAATTCACATCAGGATATACAACGATTACTAGACTCATATTGAAAAATTTACATATTTTTTCCTTTTTGCCAACTTTAGAATTAAGAAAAATTTAGCCTAACTTGTTTTTTTAAAACAGAGGCAGAGCCCAATTAATTAGTTACATGTAGGCTAATTGTTTTGAAACTGAAAGACTATTAGTTTTTAAGGTTTTTTTTAAATTCCCATAACAAGAAATAAACTCTAACTTATGATCACAGGGAAATAAGAATAAAGTAACGAGGGCGTGGTTAAATCTGCTCGCCCACTAAAAAAGTAAAACACAATAGGACACATTCCTTTACCGTTGTTCATTGACGTGACATAAGTACGCAGGCCTATGCAAACTTCAACTGAACTGAATTTGTAGGCCTATTTCATCCAATTTAAATTACACCTACCATCGATTTGCTTCTGCGTGAAGACGTGTGCCTGCAAAGAAATAAAAGGAAGTGAAATTTAACAAATATTTCAAATAAGTTTCTCAGGAGAACATTCAGGAAATTTGGGTTAAATTAGCAGTAAAAGTTCGCTTCAACATTTACCATTTTGGTCTTCTTCTAGTCTGATATCCGGATCGGACCTCGCTGAGACGCAATTTGTTTCGAGGGGACCTGAGGCATGACCTAGACTGATGGAACCAGACTATTATCGTTACATTTTCATTACCAGTTCCTGCGAAGGACAAAGTCTTGTTCCCTGTCTATTGTAATACACGTACAAATTATGATGCAATTCCGTTTACACATGTTGTGCGAGGAAATTGTGCGGCTGCGTTTCCGAATGTTGAATTCCTCTGCAAAAACCCCCAGTAATCTCTGACTCATTTTGAAAGCCATGCTGCAAGATCTTTCGTATCTAGGTAATTTTCTGTGAGTGAAGGCCTATGTCATTAACATGATCAATCATTTCAATGCCCCCAGCAGTTTTGTGCGGAATGCTGCCGGTTCTCAAAATATGCCGCTGACTAGACCAGACTTCTGACTTCGTCATGTCAGCTCGAAAAGGCTCAATACGAATAAAACTTTAAAGTGTTTTTTGTTGTTAATGTTATACTTTATTTTTGTGTTGGGTGCAATACCGTAGCTCATGGATTCCGTCTATGTACACTACTGCGACGAAGTCAAGGAATAAAACTAAGAATGTGGCGATTGTGTGGGCCCGGTTCCCTTTAAAAAGTGTAAGATTAAGAGAAAAAAGTCAAATTTTAATTTACGCAGCCGTTTATACGGCAGCTGTATTAAACGCGATTTTCAACTGCTATCGTTACGGAACCATCTTTTTCCCTGACCTAAAACTCACATCAGTATCTTTGATTCTGATCTGCGACTTTACCTTTTTCATATTTTTCAAATAAAAACCTCAAGAGCGTTGAATGAGAAAGAAAAGGTATTTAAATGGTAGCCATGGTGGCGGCACGATTGACCGATAATAAAGTCATGATCGACCGAAAGCCCAACGCGAAAGACCGATAGTGCAGCGCGATCGACCGATTGAATAAATCGACCGATCGCGCCCAACATCATGGATACGCTAAACTTGCCAGGTCGTATGTCATATGACTTAATACCCCACAATCTTTATTTTGCCAAAATTTAATTAGTTTACATTGAGATCTATTGAGGAATATTACCCAGTAAATTTGTAAGCTCTGTTCATCATTTCATGCATTTGCAGCGCAAGTGTCACCTTTAAAATGTCTATTTACGCACTCAATTTTCCTTTTCAAATTTGCTGTGTGGTCACTGTACGATGCACAAGCTTCAAGTCAATGTAATGATATGCAAACAAAAGTTCTCATGTTTCCATCGCACACTAGCCATGCGGATACGCAGATATGGAGTTGTAGCAGTAGAAGGTGTATTGAAAGCAGTCAACGGAGACCATGACTCCATAGGGGTGCAGGTCTACTCGGTCCCAAACCAAAATGTGTTTCCAAGTCAACTCTGTCCCTGTGGACAAAATTAATTTATGCAAACAAAGGTTGGAAACTTTGAAGGTCGCTTGTATTCTTGATGTATACCTTAATTTGTGCCTTGCTATAGCAATTTTGTTCATAACTTTCACAGTTGACCTGGGACCAAGTTGACCTGGGACAGAGTTGACCTGGGACCAAGTTGACTTGGGACTGAGTTGACCTGGGACCGAATTGATCTGGAACTGAGTTGATGTTTGACTGAGTTGATCTTGGACCGAGTTGACTCGGGACTGAGTTGACCTGGGACCCAGTTGATCTGGGACTGAGTTGATGTTTGACTGAGTTGATCTGGGACCGAGTTGACTCGGGACTGAGTTGACCTGGGACTGAGTTGATCTGGGACTGAGTTGATGTTTGACCGAGTTGATCTGGGACTGAGTTGACTCGACCGACTTGGTTTAGGACCTAGTTGATTTGAAACCTCCATAGCTGGGGTGCTACGGCTATCAGGTGATATGAGTTGCGAGGTGTTCTGCAATAGACCTTTATCAGGCTGCCACCATTTCAGTCATGTTCCCTGTATCCAATAACAGTACTGAATGATAATGTTGTTTGTGCAAAAAGGAACCAGACTATTTTTTCTTCCATCCTCGCTTTGGTTACGTTGATTTGAATGGGAAAAAAGTCAAGATGGCTACAACATGATAATGGTCTATTATGAGTTTTGTCTCTTCATTTCAGAATGACAAACTTGACAATGGTCTACACTTAAACAGTATCGATCGAGATCTGAACACCAGTTGTTTGAAGTCTGTCATAAACCCTGTTTTGAAGCCGTCCAATGCCTGCACAGCATCAGTCATGATTGAGAGATCGGAGGAGGAACATCCAATCAGGCGGATCCAGGAGGATCATCATCACCTGTGCGACATCTCCATCAAGACGGACAAGGGCAAACATGCCCAAAAGGTAGTCCAGCATGTTGGCTGGAATTTGACTTTTTGTATGTCAACTTTTCAGAATTGTAATGTAACACTAGTCTGTGTTTGAGCATTGAAGAAGATCTCTGTTAAGAGTGAATTATTTTAAAACTGAGGTCCCCCCTGCTATCTCACTGGCAGGAAAACTAAAGTGCGGGAAACTAAAACTGTTCCAATAAGCCTCTGTACTGATGACGTCTCACTTTGTTTACATGTGCACTTTCCTATGGAGCCAGTGGGGGCACACGGTCCACTGAGCACCATAGGAAAGCACACACGTAAACAAAGTGAGACGTCATCAGTACAGAGGCTTATTGGGAGGACACTCTTGATAAATATTCTTGGGTCAAACGTGAAGGGAATGAATAATCAAAATCAACGTTCAGTGTATGTATACTTTATGTAAGGCATAAAAAAGTGAAACTGCTCAAACTCTGCTACACACGTTCCTTGTGACGATCCCGGAGCATGAACTTTGCTTTTGCTATGAGATTGCAGCGCTAGCACAACGTGTTGACCGTACATGACCGACCGTACTGACCCTTCCTTCCATCCTTCCTTCCTTCCATCCTTCCTTGAAAGTGCAGCCTCATATGTATGAGGATAAACGCACTTGCCAGAAACACCGGTGCGAACCCCCTCTCTTAGCGATAAGTGTTACTGGGTTCTTTTACATGCATTATACAATACACGGGACCTACGGCTTTACGTCCCATCCGAAGGACGAAGCAATTTCGTTAAGTGCCCTGCTTAAGGGCACAAGTGACCACCCATGCCACTTTTGCCTCTGAAACACCAGAGCATGATTCCGGTGCTCCTAAATGCTAGACCATGACACATCCTGTGTCACTGTGTCGATCTTAACCTTTGACATGAACCCTGACACTTACAATAGTGGATTTATAATTATTGTGGATGGCCATTGCAATGAAGTAAAATCAGTGAAAGATTGACTGTTCCATTCAACTCAGCTTCATCTCATTGAATGGAATAGTCAAACTTTCACCTTATGAAAATATTCCTTCCATTGCACTCATAAACATTCATTATTTGTATACTATCTCAAAGAGTGATCATGTAAAGCAAAGTATCTCCTAAACAAATTTAAAAAAGTTTGAAGTCATTGTTGTTGATACTTGCATGGTAAATTACACAGGTGAGTTTAGGTGTAACAGGTCCACAAAAAAGTGTCACACATTTGGACCCCATATTTATGGAATGACCCCCATACAAGCCAAGGAGCTATTTACCGCCACAGAATGATGACAAGATTTCTGTTTTATTTCATCTTGACAGCAAGCCGCAACATGGAAAGAGGTGACAGTGTCACTGACGGCGGGAGCAGTCGCTGGAGCCACCGCCAAGACGGTGATTGCGCCCCTGGATAGGACAAAGATCCTTTTTCAAAGTGAGTTTCACTTTCGAATTACGATCAAGCCAGTTTGAATCAAATGTAGACTCAGATGGGTCCGAGTCCTTCTGCAAATTTTTGGACATTTTCAGCTTACCAATAATCAAATGCCAACATACACGAACCACTCCATGTAAGTTCTCAGGAGTAATTCTTATGTACCAGCTTATATTGCAGTATACCTGTTTGACTCGGAGAGGAACTTGACTACAACATTGGTATTTAGTGGCTACTGCTTCTTTTCTTTTTTTGAGGTTATTTGTCATTAGCACGTTGCATTAAGTAGCCATAGCCAAATACAACAAGAAGTCCATTTTGGATGTGGCCCAAATAGCTTAATAGGTTCCAATCGTATCACTTCAGAGTACCACCTGACCATCCAGTTTTCCAATGATCGACCACCATTGCAGAAGGCAAGCGTTTGGTCATCATGTACGATGATGTGTGGGTTGGAACCCTGCCGGGAACATGGTGATTGTACCCTTGGGCAAGACACTTAGATGCAATTGCCTCTCTCAACCCAGGAGTATAAAAGGGTACCTGTGAGGGTAGAGGCCAAATGTGTGCAGATATATCGGCTGCCACGTGGTCTCGATCGTGGCCTGATGAACAGGGGACTAGTTGTAAAACGCTTTGAGATTGTTGGTACGATGGAAAGCGATATACAATGTATTATCATTACAATTTATTTTTGTTTTCTAGACAGCAGTGCTTTAATATTTTCACATAAAACAACTTAAACTTCTTTGTCAAATGGCATAATGGTCACTCCCTCTGCCGTGTATGGTTATCATAATCGTGTGGATCCAGCACTGGGTGTTGGCTCGGTGTTTCTCTCACAGTTTGTGCCATCCATCAGAGCTTTGAAGGCTTGCCTACTACCCACTGGGTACGGTGCTGTACGATCTTTGCTCTCCGGTACTCAGATGTAGGCTGGGTCACATGGGTCAGTGAGAGCCCTCTATTGCTAGAATGATCAATGTACGATGTCCACCGTTGTGTTGTTTTTGGTCTTTTCACAGCCTCTGATATGCATTTTAGCCCCCGCAAGGCTCTGAACCTTATCTCCAAGGTGTACCACAACGAGGGAATCATCGCCCTATGGCGCGGCAACTCGGCTACGATGGCCCGCATCATCCCGTACGCTGCCATTCAGTATGCATCTCACGAACAGTACAAGAGTCTACTAAACCCAACCAAAGCACCGTAAGTAAACATAACCTGAGGGAGAAATTGCATCATAAAGAGTTCAAAGCTAAGTAGACCAGTGATCCGTGGATCGCACGTGCTGCCTTTTTTCACAGACATACAGAATTTAGGACTGGTAAGTGTCCCCCAAAACTTTGTTTTGGCGACACAGAAATGTGTGCAATTTTTGCATTTTATAGCATTTCCTTCTTGCAGTGTTACAAGCGATATCTACAAAGTGTCAATGAACAGACGACTCTCGTTAGTACAAACTCTGTTAGTACAAAATTCTGGTTATAACAAACATAAAGCCTTAGTCCCGACTGTGCATTTATATGCACAATGAATGGGACTGATGTTCCTCTTAATACAATATTCTGATATAACAAACAATTTGGCTAGGTCCGAACGAGTTTGTTATAACGAGACTTGACTGTATTCCACTTTCCCCACCAAAAAATAAAAATAATTAGTAAACTAAATCGCAGCGCTTACAAATAGTCAACAATTTAAGTAAATAAATAAATTAATTTTATCGATAAACACAGGCACTGCTGACTAATGAATCAATTATTGGTGGAACAGATGGGTTTTGGGTAATCATGCATTCTTTCAAAATGCAACTTGACTGGAAAATCTGACCAGTTTATAGGTTTTGCCTTTTGCAAAGTTTTATAAAGTTGCGTGAAAGTTTTTCTCAGACCTTTTCCCTTGAAGAATGAAGTAAATATGTGTGTGTATTTTCAGTGCCACAGTATTTACTGCTTGTTTGCAAGTTAAGTCTGTTTTGAGCCAATATTCCTTTTCATGAAACAACTGAAAATATTTCTATTTTAGTCCATTGCAGGAAACTCCCCACCTAATGTCAGTATCCATTTGTACTCCTTGGTAGAGTGATAGGCAAGTGGGGGTAAAGTGGCTTGCCCAAGGACACAACAAATGGTCAGCGGCAGGATTCGAACTCCTGGCCCTCTGATCATGAGTCACAAACTTTAATCATTAAAGTGTACTTTTTTTCACAACAAATCTCAGGCATGCAACTTTTCCTCAGATCAGCTGATTTCCTCTTTCTTTACTTCCCATGTGTGCCATTAACCCTAACTCCCTAGGCCTTTTTGCTAGGATGTAGCCTCAATCCTGCAAAATCTTCCAATTGGCCTCATGGAAAAATAGCTCAATCCTTCAAATTCCTTGAATATGGTCCACGGAGGGGTGACTACTGCCTGAATCCTGCAAAATCCTGTGGCAGTGACTGTCAACATGTTGAGGCTTGGCCAGTGACATCCTGGTGCTGTATGGAGGATTTCAAGCATAATCCAGGCCTATATTTATGCATGGTTGAGCAAAAACAACACAAGGTCTGGCCCAAGACCTTGACAAAGTGCAGCCTACGAAATCAGTAATGCACTTTTGCCACGTAACCTCAATCCTCCAAAGTCCTCCACTTTGGCAAAGAGGAATTTTGAAGGATTCAGGGTGGCTAGGGTTAAAAATAGAAAAATACTGTATAAAGTCTTGGAAAGATTTGAATTTCCTCTTCTTTTTTTGGTGACTTCCCAGTTGCATGCATGAAATCTGTAATTTATTAATATTTTTTTCTTGTTTTTTCGGTGAAGGAGTTTACAGCCACTCCCAAGGTTTCTTGCAGGCTCGTTAGCAAGTGTCACGGCATCCGCAATAACGTATCCTCTGGATTGTGTCCGAGCCCGCATGGCCGTCACTAACCGCCAAAGGTACTTTTTCATAACAAATCTGTAATTTATTAACATTTTTGTTCTTGTTTTCGTTGAAGGAGTTTACAGCCAATCCCAAGGTTTCTGGCTGGCTCGTTGGCCGGTGTTACAGCATCCACATTAACGTATCCTCTAGACTGTGTCCGAGCCCGCATGGCCGTCACTAACCGCGAAAGGTACAATATAAACAAAGCCACTACTTTGGATAATTCCGTCTTATTGTATAGTTTCCTTCCACAAAGTACAAACAATCAGATGCATGAAACATACAAAAAGATAATAAGTTAAACAGTATACAACAGGACCCATTTTTTTAGTTAGAAGAAACTTTGGGAGGCAAAAGATTATAAAAAGATTTTGTATCACTAATAAGTTCGGACTGCTCAAATTTAACCCTAACCTTCCCAAATGGTTCAAAATCTTCTTTGCAAAATGGAGGATTTTGCAGGATTGATTGAGACTATATGGCATAAATGTGTGGCTGATTTTGGAGAATGCACTGTGTCAAGGTCTTGGGCCAGACCTTGTGTTGTTTATGCTCAGCCGTGCAAAAATTTAGGCCTAGATTATACTTAAATCCCCTGCACGAGTTCACTGGCTCTGCCTCAACATATTGACAGTGATTGCTGGAGAATTTTGCATGATTGAGGCACACACAACACAACACAACACAAGTAAAAGTTGCTGTATAGTATCACGGTGATAATATGGAAATAATCATGAAAAACAATCTCTGCTTCTTGTCTTAACAGCCACAAGTCCATGAGCAGTATCATTAGAATTACGTTTCGTCAGGAAGGCCTCGTGAGTTTCTACCGAGGCTATCTACCCACTGTGCTAGGGGTAATCCCGTACGGCGGGATAAGTTTCTTCATCTTTGAGACCTTCAAGAAGAGGCATCGAGGTGAGAAAATGTTTATCCTTATGTACAATCTTGGCAAACATCTTGCCACCACCCACTGTTGTCGGCGGATCCGGGCGAAGGGGGGGGGGGGGGCGATTCCCTGACTCTTGGTAGGTCCCAAAGTAGTGTACTCTTGGCCGTATATCTGGGTAAACATAGAAAATAAGTTCTGTAGTCTACCGTCTCTGGAAATAACAGGATTGACTGATCGCTTGCAATCTTTGGGAAGGCTTACATACACTGCAGTTGACATGACACATGCAGCGGAACATTCACCAATAAGGAAAACATAGGGGCTCCCCCTATCAATGAAACGGCCAGCCAGCACCGATGGTGTTTTGGCCCCACTCCCACTTTCAAAACTGTTCCGCCACCGATGCCACCAACAAACTTTATCTCGAACTTTAAAATCATCAAACGCTATGTCTGTCACTGATAAATTTGCTTTGTTTGAAATATCCACTCAGTAAAGTGTAAAATTAAGGTTGGTAATTCTCATCACCTTCAAAAATTGTACTTTATTGAAAATAATATCCTCGCTGACTATGCATGATATGCAGCCACTAGGAATACAACATGATATCCGTCAAAAATAATACAAGAATGGAAAAATAGTATTGTATGGCCTGTAATTTTTTTACTTTTTTTCTTGGGGAGGTTTTTTTTTGGTTTTAAGCCCATGTTGTTATTTGTTAAATTCAAATTAAATTCTGAGGGAACAACTGGTGACAACCTGGTACTGATTTTAAAAAAATAGATAAGTACATGTATTGTAGGTTCTTGTTCTTTTGCACGGCTGGGTGGTTACTTTTTCTTGCCGCTGTCCGGGGGTTTTGTATCAGTTGTTGCTGTGACAGCATTTAGAGATTAACTCGGATCTCCGATTCATTATATTGTTCTTGTGCATAGCTATGGCCAGCTTTTTTTTCGATACACGGATTGCATTGCCCAGATCTGCGTCTGTATTGTAGGTTCTGTATGCCAGCTCAATTTATTTGTTATTTTGGTTGTTTTTTTTCCTCTCTGTACAGAGTTGACAGGCAAGTCTCATCCGACACCATCCTACAACATGGCGTTCGGCGCCGTGGCGGGCCTGGTGGGCCAGTCCGCCTCCTACCCGCTAGACGTGGTCCGCCGGCGCATGCAGACGGCGGGACTCACCAAGTACACCTACGACACCATCGTCAACACGGCCAGGGAAATCTACCACGAGGGGGGTGTGGTGCGGGGACTGTACAAAGGCCTGAGCATGAACTGGGTCAAGGGCCCCATTGCGGTGGGGGTCAGCTTCACGACATACGAGCTGGCTCGCCGGTTCCTACAGCAGAGGGTACTACACGACGACGTCGGCTGAAACCGTACGGCATGCGCTTCATGTGGCAATATTTTCAAGCTGTCGAGTACAAAATAGACGGAAAGAATGTTGCAACCTGACGCTGCTTTTTTCCTTCATATATCATCTCATGGAAGGTCAGTCATTGGAAAAATAATGATAAGACATGAATCTGGGACTGAGAAATATTTTCCTATTTTGTTAGGAAATACTTACAAAATGTTCTTGACTCTCCGTAGACTTTGTACGCAACCACTGAAGTAGCGTCAGGTTGCAACATTCTTTCCAAATAGACATTTAATTTAGTTTTTCTAATTAGCTGATTATTTTTTCAGCTGTTCCTCAGGGTTTGTACATTTTAACCTTGCAGAGGTGAATAACATTTTTGTGCCGAACTTTGTCACTGATATTAAAGCAATTAGAAAGGCGTTAAACCATACGAGCCGTCCTAACAGAAAAAAACCTAATATCTCCACTCAAGTTTGGGGTTTTCACTGTAGATTAAAGGGAAGATACAACATTTGTAAACATCAAAAAACGAAATGATCAAATTATAACGAAATATCGTACTGCATTGTCAGGGAATAATATTCCACAGCACCCTGTAAAAGCATGGATCCTGGTGTGCTGACATTTTCAAGAAAAATGGTATTTTTCCAACGCTGGTCGGCCGACCAGCGTTGGAGAAAACTGTCTTTTTTTCAAAAACTGCTCCTATTTTTTCCTAATTAGTTATTCCGCATTTTCTTTCTAATTGATTACTCACCTGTGAAGGGGTACAAGACTACTAGACTGATTTTCTGACCTTACAATTCCCCCCAATCTATAAATTGCTCCAATTTATCTTAAGTGGGGTCAGGGAACCAGACTACAAGAACATGATTGGTTTTCTTGGTTTTTCCAGCATTTACAAGCCCAAAACGTGAAACAAGTCATTTTAACAATATTTGCTATAACATACTGATCCTCCAAATCCATTTATTTCAGAAAAGAGAAGCAAAAGCAAATGTTATACATTCCCTTTAACAACACTAAGAAAGAACCCTCTTAAAGTGACTTCTGTTGCAACCTAATTCATTTCAGCTGTGTTGTGGATGTTCTTTTTCAACCTGTGCAAGTGCTTCCTTAAATCAATCAGTTGGTCCATTTCCACACAAATGATACTTAAGGATAATTAATATCGGCGAGATGATTTTAGTTTAAGGTTTGTGCTGAAAGTTATGAACCTCTGCATGGAAAGAATGGATCATCAATGCAACCGCGTGTGTGTATGTGTAGAAAGGTGTCGCCCTCCTCCCAATGACATGTACATGTATATTGATTGATTTTGTTGGATAATAATACAGGGTGGTTAAAAAAAAAAGAACACTCACTCTTGACAGCGATTTTCACCTACTTAATGAACGTATTTTAAATATTTTTTTTACAAAGTCGTGAAGTATAGGCCTTTAACCATGCTAATTTGAGTCACCAAATGACATGTACATGTATATTGATTGATTTTGTTGGATAATAATACAGGGTGGTTAAAAAAAAAAAGAACACTCACTCTTGACAGCGATTTTCACCTACTTAATGAACGTATTTTAAATATTTTTTTTACAAAGTCGTGAAGTATAGGCCTTTAACCATGCTAATTTGAGTCACCAAATGACATGTACATGTATATTGATTGATTTTGTTGGATAATAATACAGGGTGGTTAAAAAAAAAAAGAACACTCACTCTTGACAGCGATTTTTACCTACTTAATGAACGTATTTTGAATATTTTTTTTACAAAGTCGTGAAGTATAGGCCTCTAACCATGCTAATTTGAGTCACCAAAAGTCACCAAAATCAGTCTTGTCCACGGGTTATTCTATGTAAATTGGACGTTTTCGTAGTTCATAAATACTAAAAAACCTTCCCACCAAAATATATTTATCATAATCATATCATAATAGGGCTTATACCTTTATTTATGTTTTGATGATATTAAAGTAACACTTGACGAAAAGAAAAAGAATTCTAAATAGCTATCCTTGTTTGAAGTGTGCTAATACTTCGCCTTCAAATAAAGCTCTGATAGCTGAGCTCGGTCAAGCGAAGGGAATGTATACCTCCATGGACAAACAGGTTTGGCACATGAAATGTTCAAATTAGCATAGCTCAACGACAAAATGTGCAAATGCAACGATTTTTTCGTCACATTTACTTGAGGCCAGTACTTTAAGCTACTAATCGGCAGTTGAAAATATTTTTTTTAAAATAGGTAAAAATTGCTGTCAAATGTGGGTGTCCTTTTTTTTTTAACCACCCAGTAGGTTAACACTTTCGTATATCCACACATTTCTACATATTGTGTAACTATTGCAGTTTCCTCTCAAATTAGATGTTTTCTTACCCCCATTGGCTTGAACTCTGCGCACAAGTACCCCCTCAACGGCATAAGTCGTGCATACTTTGCGCCACGTTACCGTGAACCAGTACACGCATGCGGTGTGTCCCTCCCATTGGAGTTCTTAAAAATCGTAAAAAAGCATCAGCTACTGTTCATACATGAAGTCCATAGATACCTAGTTTCAAACTACATGAAGTTGGATCCCTTTTGCCTACATGCAGAAAAGTTGGGATTTTTCGAAAAAAATCAATGACTATTGTCAGATTTGATCACAATGGGCAGAATATTGTGATGGTTCAACTGGTTTTGATTCCATCTTCATCTGCAGAACTCCAGCAGCTGATTTCACGAAACTTTACGCAATGATATAAGTACGCTTGCACCACAATTTATTGCACAACTTGTGCAACATTTCAGTTATGACAATTTTACAAAAGTTGCATAGTGCATTTTAGTCCGCGACTTGCACAAAACAAATTGTGCCGTAACTTGCGCAATCAGGTAAGGTGGCGTACGTTGTGGCGTAGCGACTTAAAAATAACCAAATATTATTTGATTGTTGGAAATACAACATTGTCAACAAAGCTACAAGATAATTCCTACACATGCCTTTTTACTATGCATTGAGGTCGTTATGGGGACTTTTTTGGGAAAAGTATGTTGCCAACCACGGCTTCAATTTTTTGCGCTTGCGGCAGCCCATATGAAATGGTGCCAATGTTTACAAACAAAAGAAAGTTCTTTAACCTGTGACCTAATGCTGACAATGCAAAAAACTAGCTCGTGGCACAGAAATGGACACCAAAATAATATACGTGTATACAAAATTATTATGACAGCCCAACACATTTTACACTGGTAGATTTGGCAATTTAAAATCTTATATTTAAATTTGAATAGTATCGATTTTGTATTAAAATAAACTAAAAACCAAAATCCAATTGCCCAGGGTTGATGATATCAAAAAATGTGCAGTCATCCCGTAAAGTGCAAAAAAGAAGAAGAAACATTTAAAAACCACCTATTTGGGGTAAAGTTGATTTCAAATAAGTAGTATTTGAGGAGGGGGAGGTAGTATAACTAAGGGAATAAATGTGTGCTCGGGAGGTGTTAAACACTATGTTTAAGACTGGTTGGAGTCTGGAATGCTGATAATTACCCCAGGCGAAGCCCTTTTTCTGTTAAAAACAAAATCAAAACTTTTCAGTCCCAAAGTCAAAACAAGTCCAAAATTATAAATTTCCAATGATTTTGTTCAACAATTTTACCTCATATTTTTTTTGGGAGACTCCCCTTTAGCTGTATTATGGAATGGCCAGTCTCGCGAATAGCCGTAAACAACTCCTTATATGGTGATTGGGGCTCACGTCACACGTGCTGTGCAAGGGCGGATCCAGGGGGGGGCCAAAGGGGGCCATGGCCCCCCCCCCAAAACGAAACCAATTTTTTTTTTTTTTTAATGTGACATCGCAATAAAGGCAGGCAATGAGTACACCACCATCTTTTCCTCAAAAAAAATTGGTTAAAGTGGTCAGAAATTGCCTCAGATCGCACCACAGAGCATCTAGAATCCAAAAATTTTTCGGGGCCCTCACGGGCCCCGAACCCCACGCCGTAATTTTTGAGCCCCACTTTTTGGGGGGGGGACCAAATTTTTTTTGGCCCCCCCCAAAATTGTGTTCTGGATCCGCCCTTGGTGCTGTGCAATGTGGCGCACAATGCAGCCGTGTCGGTGTATTGTGAATTTGGGACTATACAATTCTGACTCGCTGGTAATATTGCCTATGCCTATGTGAGGATTGTGAACGTTCAAGCAGTAGCCTGAAACGGTAAAAGGCATTGGATTTTATAGGAGTCCAAATTTTATGCGACACTGGAAAAGTGTTTAAGACCAACCGGCCGGTCTTTATCAACATTTTAAGACTGGCCACGTGACGGGCTCTCGACAAATAGGAATGGGTAAACTGCCTTAGGTATTTATGAATTATAATTAATAATGGTGTTCGGATGATAGGATTGTATATGTTGGGAAAATATTGTATTTATTTGCAAAAATGCCCCCGAGTTTACCAGAAAGTGTGTTACCCTTGTGGAGATTTCAGGTTTTTTTTTTTATTTGGCAGGATGCCAAAAGAATTAACCGCCCATCTATTCAAATCCTTCAGGTATTAAAGGATAAAATCTGTCATTTAGTTGATGATACTGAATACTAATTTCATCTGCAGTTAATGAAAGAAAGCTGTGGTTTTGATCCAACTTAAATTAGCCGTGTTTTAGACGTCATAACGAATGCATGTGTGAGTGAAGCCGTAAACAAAGTCTTTTCTCTAATCACTAAGATGGCACATTTCCTATCAATCCCATTTCGAGGGGATTATTGCAAAGATTTCAGGATTTTCAAGGCTTGGTGCTATGAAGTAAAGTTGGACATTGCATGTTAATTTGACATCTGGCTTTGAATCTTTACATTTTTCGTTATTAGAAATTTATGGAAATGATTTTTGACAAAAAAACTGTGTTTTTAAGTATTAACCAATCCAGGCATGCTATCGTGAAGGCTCCTTCGATGGCCAAAGCATTGTGCTAGCTATTGTTCTGATATCGGTCATAGGGCAGTTGCTTTGTACAATAGCATGCACAATGGATTCTCCATTGAAGGGGGCCTCATGGGTGTACAGTGCTCACGTGCCCGGGATCGTCTATAGCTTTGGGTCATTTGAATGTCCACACCATGAGAGTTTTTGCCAGAATGCGCAACAACGTGATTATCTTTCTGTCAAATGATAAGAATCGTATGCAAGCACGCACACATACTGTGACGTATCAAACAGTGGGAGAGTTTTGAGACATTGGTGGCAGTAAACACACCGGTCCTTTTTAATTGTTTACTTCATTTTGAATATGCGCACATTAGCTTAAACATGACGTCAACAATAATAGTTAAGTTAGTTAGTTGACGTTAACAATTTACCATTGTGTCTGCTGCCACAAGCATTTCGTAAGTCTCCCATTTGTTTATGAAAACATTGATATCGGTGTGATAATAAGATAACAAGCTGGGAGTGAATCCAAGCGAAGTTAGCTGCACGTCCCTCACACGGAAAACGCACGTGCATTCTTCTTTTTGTCCACATGAAAACTTGATTCGGTGTAAACTCGCTGGGGGAAAACAGCAAACTCTGAGTAATTTCAAGATTATTTTTGCTCCCGGAGGCTGGGCCTATTAATAATCACACAACAGCTACTGTCTATTTCCGCCTTCTTTCCTAATACTTTTTTGTACCTGTAGGCACTTGCAGGATGTTATCAACCTTTCTTGTGGTGTTTAATATCAACCTTTCTTGTTCCTCTGTGATTATATGAGGACAAATGTAAATTGTACCAAATGTTTTGACATGGATTTAAAAAGAAATTAAAGTATACAATTGTTTTATAAAATGGTTGTAGAATGAGCGGATTTTTTTTGTAGTGAGTGGTGTATATAATTATGCAGTACTTAGCAGTGCGTGGCCACACTGGGAAAGATTTCTATATACGAAGTTCACTAATTTTCCTCTGTATTGACTAACAAGCCCCCAGATAGCAATTTCATGTCATCAAAGTCAATTTGAGCAGTGAGAAAATACAAGCATTTTCTTAGAAAACACTTAGAATTTTTCAGTCCAATCTCATAGGGTTTGTACACAGGGTGTTGAGTGAACTTCGTATATGGAAATCTTTCCCCACACTGTAGGCAGACACAAGTTGCACTGATAAATATATTACTTGTGCTGTTGAAATTGCCAAGAGTCGAAATTCTGGTTCCACCCCATGGGATGATGTACATGTACAGTCGAGTCTCGTTATAACAAACTAGTACCGACCTAGCCAAATTGTTTGTTATATCAGAATTTTGTATTATGAGGAACATCAGTCCCATTCATTGTGCACATAAATGCACAGTCGGGAGCAAGGCTTTATGTTTGTTATAACCAGAATTTTGTATTAACAGAGTTTGTACTAATGAGAGTCGACTGTACATGGATTTTGATTTTGAAGGCTTGTCCGAGAGTGCACACATGTCTACTCAATTGGAGACTTTTGAGAAGTTGGTGGCAGATTATGTTATTTAAGTGCGCATGCTCAGTATGATGCAAACGAAGGAAAAAGGACCCGTGTGTTTGCTGCCACCAATGTCTCACAAGTCTCCCATTGAATTCAGAACGGCTAATCACTTTTCATGCATCTGGTCGACACAATGGGCTGGAGTTAGCACTTTTACTACAGGGTTTTCTTATAGCATAGCACTGCCTGGTTAAAGGGAATATACATCATTTGCTTTTGCTGTAATTTTCAGAAATGGATGGAATTGGGGGGTTGGAAATATATAGCAAATATAGTTACACTAACTTTTTTGAGGTTTTGGGTTCGAAAATGCTATAAAAACCAAGAAAAACAATCATTTTCCTGTGGTCTGGTTCCCTGACTCCATTTAAGAAGAAACAGAGCAGTGTACATATATTGGGGAATTGTAAGGTCAGGGAACCAGTCTAGCTGGCTTGTTACCCTTCATAGGTGTGTAATCGATTGCAAACAAGTGCGATGGTCAACTGGGGCCAGTATTTGAAAAAAAGCCATTTTTTTCCAACGCTCGTCGGCCGATCAGCGTTGGAAATTGATACAAAAATACCACTTTTCTTGAAATTGACAGTATACGAGGTGCCATGATTTTACAGGCTGCTTTACACTGTCATTCACTAACAGTAACAGTCCAGCAAGGTATTTCAAAATGATTTGGTAGTTTTATTTTTTGATGTTTGCAAATGTTGTATTTTCCCTTTAACAAGTGAATGCATAAGTCTCAGTCAGTCAGTCAGTCGGTCGGTCAGTCGCATGGGCGTGGCCAGGATATTTTCTAGTGGGGGGTAAAGCACACCCCCCCCCCTCTAAATCCCTATATTTTTCAGCATTTTCCCGATTGCTCTTTTTTTTTAGGGGGGTGGCAGGAACATTTGCCCCCCCAACCCATTTAATTAACAATATGATTTCGCGCCTCATTTTCTTTCTTTGTCTCCTTTTATAGTCGTAAGAAGGGGGCATTTGTACACTATAGGTAATATAGTGTGCATGATTGTAGCCTGTAGGGTTTTATCAGCGCTCCTCATTAAAAATATGGTACACCCCCCCCCCCCCCCATTGATTTTCGGAGGCCCAAGTGTCCGGAGAAAAAAAAAACGGTCTAGGGTCCACATTTCAGCAAGCCTCCCTGCAAAAATTTCTGGATCCACCCCTGCTAGCCCCCCCTAAAATATAGGCTCTACAGTGGCGTAGCACGGCCATTTTTTAATTGGGGGGGGGGACTTTTTGAAAAGGGCACTTGTACATCTGTGGTAAAATGTGGACAGGTTTTTTTCTCTGGACACTTGGCCTCGGGGGAGGGGGGGGGGTGGGCTGGTACCATCTGCCGATAGGGGCTTGTTCAAAACCAATGATTATGCGCACAAACGGCCAATATAATGGTGCTTTTCAGGCCGATACATGTGCAAAATTCAGAAAAAGCCAGCTAAAAGGGCACTTGTTCAGAAAAAAGGGCACTTCTTAAATAAAAAGGGCACTCTTTACAAATTATTTGGGGGGGGGGGGGTAAGCCCGTTGAAAAATAGGGCATTTGAATGGAAAAAGGCAGTCTTTACAAAATATTGGGGGGTAAATACCCCCCCCCCCCGGCTGGCTACGCCTATGCTCTACAACCGCGCATGGGGGGTCAAAAGTTTGTGAAAAGGACACTCCTCTGATGGGGGCGCTGTTCAAACCGGAGGATCTTGTTCCAAAAAAGGGCGCTCGGATCGGATCGTACGTACGCGTACGATTCACAAAGGCCGGTGGTAAAAAAAGGGCACCAAAAAAAACCCAGAAAGAAAGGGGCACGCTCTACCAATATTGAGACTGAATTCAAATTCGAGTGTGGCTTAGTTGGTAAGATTAAGGTTTCAGACACATTAAACTAAACAGACAGAGGAAAGTGCAGGCCGGTTTTTTTCCGAATGCAATTAACTCCGCTGGCTAGGGATTTACATTGCTGCCCATAAAGGCATCTTCTCATGGACCTGCAACCCGGCACTCTTTATCTCCTTTTTTTTTGTGATAACGGCTTCTTAACTTTTCCCAACAAATCTACGATTCCTTTTGTAACATACTGCAATCCTTTCGTCTCAGTGGAATTTACAAAAAAATACTGCATTTCACAAAGCCATTGGGGTGTTCAATTAAAATGTAAATTTGCCGATTCAAAAACAAGTACGTACATGTATTTGCAATATCTGTGACGGCAAGCACAATGTAAAAGGGCAAGTTCGTACAAGAACTATATCTAAAAGAAGGCGGACGCAAATGCGTAGCGATCCCTTCATCCAAAAGGCATCTATAGGCCTCAGTGGCGCACCCAATGGGGGGGGGGGGGGGGGGGGGGGGGGGGGGGGGGGGGGGGGGGGGGGGGGGGGGGCCTCGGGGGGCTTGAGCCCCCCCCAGAGGTTGTCAATTATTATTATTTTTTTTAGTCCCACGATTTGACCTTGGTGATATGTATGTGGCCTATTTTCGAGTAGTATAATAGGGGTATAAGTGGCGCCACCAACGTCAAAAAACAGTTCCCCCCCCCAAATTTTATTTGTTCACAATGACAACACCACTCAACATTCAAAGAGGAATGATCAAAACCTAAACCTGTTGAAGTTTCGAGCTCAACGGACACACAACCTTTCGAGAAAAACTGAAAACATGCACAAACTTTTGAACACGATTTGTTGATAGAACTCCAACGATATATTGGAAAGCGCCTACATTATTTTCATGATTTCTTCTGAATGACAGCAATCCAGACGGGATAATTTCACGATATCTAATCCAAATCAGCTTTTAGACACTCGATCTGTGTGTCCTTGTTGATAAATACGAATGATCCTGTATGCCTTTAAGGCGTTCTAGTCCCTATAGGCCTATACTTGTTCGCCTCGCAAGGAATGTATTCTCAGTAAACGAATATATATTATAATAATAAATAAAATAATAAAGAAAGATAAAAAGAAAGAAATACAGAAGGGCAGCATTTAGTTGACCAAAAACACAAATCATAGCCCTATACTTTGTTTTTATCAAAGTTTCTCATCGAATTTTCATAATTACGTGTGTTGGAGGGGGGATTCACATCACTGGCGTCGTGTTTTTGAGAACTTGACATAGAGACCGTTATTGCCCCTTCAATTTTAAAAGCGGTTGTCGTGAAACATGCACACATAACCGTCAAGACGTTTAAGGTTCTCTGCAATGCCGGCACCAAGCTTCAGAACGACTTGCGTGGACCGTCTGAATAAGCCAATATGAGTGAAAGCGCTTGATATCATTTCGTTTCCCCGAGTTTTGAACTGAGAGATGTAAACGTCTTTTTATATTCAAAGAGTGTCAGTACAAACCACCCCCTCCCCCCAAAAGGAATTAGTTCAGACAGGCATCATGACGTATGAGAGTGCTCCCGTTTTCTTTCGATTATGCAAGTAGGCCTAGTAGGTGATGGGTTGTTGTTGGAACATTTCACACCTCCCTCCAGAAAATATACGTAGGCCTCTACCTGACTTTTTTTCAATGTGAGAAAGTTCCTTCTTACTATAGTGCTGAGGACAAGGATTTCACGACTTCAAAGGAACACGCAAAAACAAACGAACACAAAGCGAAGTTATAACGGGGCAAATTTCCAGACCGGTTTTGTATATGCTACTCGGGCGCATGCGTGCATCGCACGGTACACCTTCGATGTCACTCCTCTCTGCTTGATAACTTCACGTGCCCGAATGGATGACTGTAGCTATACGTCTACGCCTTTGTGTGCAAGTATAGGTAACTGTAAGACAAAGCCTACTTAAGACACTGCCATTAGGATGCGACTACTATGCATGGAGAGACGGGATCCCGGGAGTGGCAAACGCTTCACCGTCATTTCACACATCCACAGTCCGTCAATTGATTGCCTGAATAGGGCCTACACGTCCAACGCTTGAGTTTATATGCATAAGTCAGCATGGTAAGCACCCGTTTCTTATATCTTTAAGCTTAATACCGCGTATTTTTTTTCTAGGAGTGTAATTATGTAGTCGAGTCCCTTTTCCGTTTCCCCCAAATGCTAGGCCTACGCAGTGAAATCTAAACCATAGTTCCAAGGCTGTGTTCATTACTCGGACACTCTCGATAGAAGTGACATTTAATTGAATGTACACGAACCATCGGTACCGATGGTTCGTGTACAAACCAGAATGAGCCAATAAGACAACAGCGCCGATGGTTTGTGCACTGACAGATACAACCAATGAGAGAGCATACAATCACTGGTGGTCATCGGCCCAGTGACCTTGCCAAGCTCAGCTATCAGTGAGATTTACGTAACGTTGCGTAACAAAGTGTATGTGGGGAAACTGTGGCCAGGGCCCTGGCCCTGCACAAGGCCATGCATGTGCATGCTATCTTAATATGTTAATGTAACGTACACTTTGTACAGTTGAAACCTTATATTAATTGCTTCTATTTCCAGACATTAAGGTTTGCTGCATGCACTATAATATATTACTTGGACTTGGTTGTATAGCAAGGACCTATAGTTGTACCATGGAGGAAGGAATAGAAAAATACAACTTGGAAAACGATAATCTAAACGAGAATATGCTGAAATGTAGCGCCCACTGAGAAAGAGAACTGGAGTTGTAATACATGCATGTCAACCGTGCAGACAAGTTCTGGGAGAGAATATTCAACCGACGGCGAGATTACTTACACCATGGAGGAAGGAACACCTCCATGCTTACACAAGCTAAAACTGTAAAAGATTTAATGTTTTCATATTCCTTGCTCTATGGTTATTCCAAATGGTCCGGCCGTGATTATTTTAATTAATCTGTTATTACTGATCATTAATTTTTGTCAAACCTGTTTTATAAACCAACAAACAATCAATTGTTGTTCTATGCATTTTAACTGGACTGGTGTTATTACCATTAAATCCCATATTCAAGGCATAAATAGATATTTGTTGATGTATGATGTAACATAGCATGGCGCCGCCACTGACGCGTGGTGTACTTTGTTTGTTCGTCTGTCGCGCTATCTAGAGCAACAGTTTTGTACTGAACTTTCACAAAAACCGGTATAATTTCATCGAGTTCTAAACACTCCCGTTCCTAAATCACGAGTTAATCCGATTCCTGTTACAAAGTTACAACAAAACATTATTTCGACATGATTTTCCTATTTTATTGCAAAGTGCATGGGTAAACCCTTTGAAAATATCCCCCCAAAATGAGGAAATAATTTTGTGACAAACTTCTAGTTGGGTATATAATAATGGTTTATCAGATTTTATCAACTTTACAGAATTCTTCAATGGAATTTTCCGATATTTATTTAAGTGCGCCACGTTAGGGAACATTCAGCCGTTTGTGTGCCCAATTTCCGGATGCCACCGTTTTTGAATTTCGGAATATAATCTCATGACACCGAAATAGTTTACAGAGGTATAAACCGCCGCAGTAATAAGGTGTAAGTACCAGTATTTCACGGACTGAATTTGAAGTTTATCAACAAATAAGTTTGGCAACACTACATGAGGAAAGTCAAGGTAAACGTCGAAGTGTGCCAAGTTAGGAAACACCACTATGTAATATATTAAGGAATTGATAGGGTACTGGTTTTAAGAAATATATTTATAGACTTTGAGCGCATTATTTTTAAATTAGAGATGAAGGAAGGGTATTTCCAAAAAGCAGAGCTTGTCGAGTAGGAATCCCCTATAACATGAATTAATACATACATTTAATGAAAAAAGCAATTGCAAACAATTAAACATGTAAGCTGTACATGCCCCCCCCTCACCAAAAGCAGTTCCTTTGCGCCACCATATTCCACGGAGCACACTTTCATGATATAATTTTAGAAATGTTGATACTGATTTCCGGGGCGGGGCAGATACGTGTTCCCTCACGTCCCCCTCATTTTGGCGAAAAATAAACCTAACCCAGCGTAGTTTTTTACTTTTGATGTAACGAAGGAGAAATCAAAAATGTGGGGGTTTTTTTACCCTAAAAGAGCCGGGGCGGAATTCGCCACCCCCTCGACTTTTTCCGCGATAGCCTTTAAACAATTTTTTTCGCAACCTGAGCTGTTATGACTTTTTAGCCTCGAGCCTTGAGCATCTTTTGACAACAAAAAAATATAAAAATCAGACCAGGGGTTGTTGCGCAGCGAAAAATTTCCCGGTGCCATGCGAATTTTCCCATATACGCAGCGTACACAAACCAGAATAACCATTCGTACATATGAATAATTAATGAGCCATAATTCCAGAACCCTTTGTCCTATAATCATGAAATTTCTTGGGTATATTTATGAAGAGTTGCTCTATGCATCTTCTTCGCCCCTTGGGGGGGGGGGGGGGAGGGGGGCGTGAATTTGCAGCATGTTAGTGCCAAGAGAAGAAAGGGGTGCGGGAAGGCAAAATAGGGGTGCGGGCGTGAATTTGCAGCATGTTAGTGCCAAGAGAAGAATAATCATTCGTACATATGAATAATTAATTAGCCATAATTCCAGAACCCTTTGCCCTATAATCATGGAATTTCTTGGGTATATTTATGAAGAGTTGCTCTATGCATTTTCTTCGTCACTCGGGGGAGGGGCGTGAATTTGCAGAACGTTAGTGCTTAGAGAGGAAAGGGGTGCGGGAAGGCAAAATAGGGGTGCGGGCGTGAATTTGCAGCATGTTAGTGCCAAGAGAAGAATAATCATTCGTACATATGAATATTAATTAGCCATAATTCCAGAACCCTTTGCCCTATAATCATGAAATTTCTTGGGTATATTTATGAAGAGTTGCTCTATGCATTTTCTTCGTCACTCGGGGGAGGGGGCGTGAATTTGCAGCACGTTAGTGCAAAGAGAGGAAAGGGGTGCGGGAAGGCAAAATATGGGTGCGGGCGTGAATTTGCAGCATGTTAGTGCCAAGAGAAGAATAATCATTCGTACATATGAATATTAATTAGCCATAATTCCAGAACCCTTTGCCCCATAATCATGAAATTTCTTGGTATATTTATGAAGAGTTGTTCTATGCATTTTCTTCGTCACTCGGGGGAGTGGGCGTGAATTTGCAGCACGTTAGTGCTTAGAGAGGAAATGGGTGCGGGAAGGCAAAATAGCGGTGCGGGCGTGAATTTGCAGCATGTTAGTGCCAAGAGAAGAATAATCATTCGTACATATGAATATTAATTAGCCATAATTCCAGAACCCTTTGCCCCATAATCATGAAATTTCTTGGGTATATTTATGAAGAGTTGTTCTATGCATTTTCTTCGTCACTCGGGGGAGTGGGCGTGAATTTGCAGCACGTTAGCGCTTAGAGAAGAAAGGGGTGCGGGAAGGCAAAATAGGGGTGCGGGCGTGAATTTGCAGCATGTTAGTGCCAAGAGAAGAATAATCATTCGTACATATGAATAATTAATAAGCCATAATTCCAGAACCCTTTGCCCTATAATCATGAAATTTCTTGGGTATATTTATGAAGAGTTGCTCTATGCATTTTCTTTGTCACTCGGGGGGGGGGGGGGGCGTGTGAATTTGCAGCATGTTAGTGCCAAGAGAAGAAAGGGGTGCGGGAAGGCAAAATAGGGGTGCGGGCGTGAATTTGCAGCATGTTAGTGCCAAGAGAAGAATAATCATTCGTACATATGAATAATTAATTAGCCATAATTCCAGAACCCTTTGCCCTATAATCATGAAATTTCTAGTGTTTATTTATGAACAGTTGCTCTATGCATTTTCTTCGTCACTCGGGGGGGGGGGGGGGGGGCGTGAATTTGCAGCATGTTAGTGCCAAGAGAAGAAAGGGGTGCGGGAAGGCAAAATAGGGGTGCGGGCGTGAATTTGCAGCATGTTAGTGCCAAGAGAAGAATAATCATTCGTACATATGAATAATTAATTAGCCATAATTCCAGAACCCTTTGCCCTATAATCATGAAATTTCTAGTGTTTATTTATGAACAGTTGCTCTATGTATTTTCTTCGTCACTCGGGGGGGGGGGGGGGCGTGAATTTGCAGCATGTTAGTGCCAAGAGAAGAAAGGGGAATCCGCCCCGGCTGTGAGGTGGTCAAAATAACCCGGCAACAATGTTACCAAGCGGGCAAATAATTGTTATTTAAAGATTTTGTCAATTCAATAAAAGTGTCAGTCATGCGTAATGCGCTTGTATGTATTTAGTGTATTTTGTACACTCCATGTTCCAACCTTTAATCATCTTAAAGTTACAATTATTCCTTAAAATATAGCATAAACAGTCATTTTACTCTTCTCTTCTCTGTATTGTTTTAGTGTTAATTTGTTGTTATAATAATGTTATAATATAACAGGTATAATGAATCTAATGCGTAACGTCATCCACGGTAATGTCAGTCACAGAGGTTTATTTGCATATTAAAAGAAATCATGAAAGTTTTGCTCATTTACTACATGTGTTGGTTACCCTATAAGCTAAAATGCTCGCATGGATTTAAATACGTAGAAATTTTAACTTGAAAAGAAATTTGAAAAACATGTTTGATATTTTTTGGTTGCATCGCTTTTTGTAATGTCAGTCACGACAGTAAACTACCACTCTAATTGGAAAAACTGAACATGAAATTTTAAATTTTCAATACCGTATTGTGTATTCAGGTCCCAGTAACTCCCATGCCAAACAATGGTTCAGTTGGCTTTAATTGTTTACACATAAGAGCTGAATTGATATTCAAAATTAGTAAAAATGTAATGTCAGTGACGGTCTTAGGCTTAGTGTAATGTCAGTCACCAAAAAACGATGCTTTTTTCCATAAAAGCATTCAAGATAGCAATAAAAATCTGCCCTTCATTGTTTTCTTAGCACGGGGTCTAGGTATATCAACTTCTATTGTTGACAGACGAGGCTATTTTAATCGGGTGTTAATTTGTTTTATATTAACAGGCATATTCATTCAAAATTCATGATTTTTCCCCCCATCTTACTACATGCGTTAGTAACCCTATTAGCTCTAATGTTCTAATGGATTTTGATCTGCAGCACTTTTAACCTGAAGAGAAATTTAAAAAACATGTTTGACACTTTTGGGTTGCATCGCTTTTTTTAATGTCAGTCACAGCACCAATCAGGGCTCTGGAGTGCTCTGAAACGTGCAAAACTAAATCAGGCCCACTTTACTCACAGTTTAGCCAGCAAATTTCTCCAAAAATTCCACTGGGGCAAAGAAAATGTCCTCAGTATTTCACCAACCAAGTTTGCAGACTCAATTCAATTTTTAAAGGAGACTTTTCTTTAATATTTTGCACATGAGAGGGAAGTCAAGTGATTTCAAAATGGGGCTAAATACTGGACTGGTACATGTTCAACCATGGTCCAACTATTTGAAAAGACTGACCTCATTTCATTCAAAGTCAATAGTCTGGTGGCTTGACTATGGAGAGATGTGTAGTAAATTGAGAATAGTTCCCGCTAGTTCCTGTTTTGGGACTCTCATACACAGTATTGAGAGTCCCAAATTTTCGGACTATCACGGCACTAAACAACCCCCCAAGTCAAAAAAGCTAACCATGAAATTTCAAAGATTCAATACTGTATTGTGTATGTAGGTCCTAGTAACCCCCTTGCCAAACATGGTTCAGTTGGCTGTAATTGTTTAGACATTAGAGCTGATTTGATACATGTAATGTCAATCATGGTGGAATTGCCCAGATAATGAAGACATTAAATCCTGTAGCTTGTGTTGGTAATCTCGCCGTCGGTTGAATATTCTCTCCCAGAACTTGTCTGCACGGTTGACATGTACATGTGAACTCCAGTTCTCTTTCTCAGTGAGCGCTACATTTCAGCATATTCCTGTTTAGATTTTCGTTCTCCAAGTTTCCGTACAACCATGTCCAACTAATATATTAAAGTGCAAGCAGCAAACCTTTGTCCAGAAATAGAAGCAAAGAATTATAAGGTTTCAACTGTACAAAGTGTACGTTACATTAACATATTAAGATAGCATGCACATGCATGGCCTTGTGCAGGGCCAGGGCCCTGGCCACAGTTTCCCCACATACACTTTGTTACGCAACGTTACGTAAATCTCACTGATAGCTGAGCTAGGCAAGGTCACTGGGCCGATGACCACCAGTGATTGTATGCTCTCTCATTGGTTTGTATCTGTCAGTGCACTAACCATCGGCGCTGTTGTCTTATTGGCTCATTCTGGTTTGTACACGAACCATCGGTACCGATGGTTCGTGTACATTCAATTAAATGTCACTTCTATCGAGAGTGTCCGAGTAATGTGACTGAGAAGGCCTACTTCCGATGTTTTTGTCTAATAACACTCGGAATCCTTCCCACAATCAAAAGCCAAATCACAGTGGAACTCTTCATCTATAGTTTATCGGGTTTATTCGTACTGTTTATTATACGCAGCAAGCACCAAAACACACTAACTTATTATTATATTTCCTCTTTTATTTATATTGAGGATCCAATGTTGCTTGATATAATGTCGCACAGGTCGACTTAGGAATAATTTCAATTAAGTTGTCATGTTCATAACTTCTCTCATGTATATTATGAATCGTATATTATAGTCGACTTTTAAAGTTTATACGTCGTTTTTGATGGGATAAATAAATTCCATTTCAAAAATCCAGATCATGGGCCGATACACATTAAAGATGTCGTAGTATACACACAGCTAGCATTGACGAGTCGAATTATAATTTGTACCAAATATATTTTACTCACTGTATAATACTGGAACATCAAACCTGCGTCAGTAGTTGAACGATATATGCTTAAAGGGAATGTCGGACACTTCGCCCCATTTCCACGTCGCCCCATGTCACTTCGCCCCTAACCACTTCGCCCATCCCCCACATCGCCCCATCCCCACATCGCCCCATCCCCACATCGCCCCATCCCCACATCGCCCCATCCCCACTTCGCCCCATTCCCACTTCGCCCCATTCCCACTTCGCCCCATTCCCACTTCGCCCCATCCCCACTTCGCCCCAGCTGTTACATGTAAAAAAAAAAAAAAATCTCATCTATTTTATTGGCTTAAAAACAATTCCAACAGATTCACTAATTGCTAACCAACGGAAAGAATTAGCCCACCAAATGAACAATTCATAACCAACCCTCAAGCTATCACTCTCCCCTACCGAGAAAAAAGTTTGAAGTAAAAGATCCAACTTTGTTTCCAACCCGGCTATACCAACCCGTCTCCCACTTATCTGAGAACGACAATACCTTTGACATCCTAATTTCACTCTTGGAGGAACCAATCTACATGGGGCGAAGTGGGGATGGGGCGAAGTGGGGATGGGGCGAAGCAGGGATGGGGCGAAGTGGGGATGGGGCGAAGCGGGGATGGGGCGATGTGGGGATGGGGCGAAGTGGTTAGGGGCGAAGTGACATGGGGCGACGTGGAAATGGGGCGAAGCTAAAACATTGCTGAATGCAGAATTCTGTTGAGACAGAATTGATGATATAGCGTGCCTGGATAGGTATGTTCGAGTGTATTACAGTCAAACCTGCCTTAGCGACCCACTGTATACAACGACCACCTTTAATGACCATTTCAAATCCCCCCCCCCCCGCTCCGCTGAAAAATCCTGTTACTAATTAGGCCTAAGTCCTGTATAGAACGATCACTTGCTTCCGTAGAAATGCTAGTAAGTCTGTACTAATGATGTGCATTGGGTTGGGTTGACCAGGCCAAACCGACCCGAAACATTATACCTGGCTTGGAAGAAGTGATCACTTTTTGTGCCTGCCCTTAATACACACGTGGCATGAATTCTTTTGCAAAACCATCGTCTCTCTCTCTTACGAAAGCCCATTAGCGCATTTACGAAAGCCCATTAGCCCATTTACGGATTATTAATTCGTTATTACGGATTACTAATTCGTTATAACGGATTATTAATTCGTTATTACGGATTATTTAATTCGTTATTACGGATTACTAATTCGTTATAACGGATTATTTAATTCGTTATTACGGATTACTAATTCGTTATAACGGATTATTAATTCGTTATTACGGATTATTTAATTCGTTATTACGGATTACTAATTCGTTATTACGGATTATTAATTCGTTATTACGGATTACTAATTAGTTATAACGGATTATTAATTCGTTATTACGGATTACTAATTCGTTATTACGGATTATTAATTCGTTATTACGGATTACTAATTCGTTATAACGGATTATTAATTCGTTATTACGGATTATTAATTCGTTATTACGGATTACTAATTCGTTATAACGGATTATTAATTCGTTATTACGGATTATTTAATTCGTTATTACGGATTACTAATTCGTTATTACGGATTATTAATTCGTTATTACGGATTATTTAATTCGTTATTACGGATTACTAATTCGTTATTACGGATTATTAATTCGTTATTACGGATTACTAATTCGTTATAACGGATTATTAATTCGTTATTACGGATTACTAATTCGTTATTACGGATTATTAATTCGTTATTACGGATTATTTAATTCGTTATTACGGATTACTAATTCGTTATTACGGATTATTTAATTCGTTATTACGGATTATTAATTCGTTATTACGAATTACTAATACGTTCTGAGTCATTACTCGGCAACTTAGTATGGCACATGAGTGGTGCTGGTGTAAAGCAAACGTATGCAAAGATAGCGCCGCCTAGCGGCGCTATATACATAGGCCCCTGGTCACGTGCTCTCCACGTGTGAGAACATCAGACTTAATTCGAATTAAATAATCCGTAATAACGAATTAATAATCCGTAATAACGAATTAATAATCCGTAATAACGAATTAATAATCCGTAATAACGAATTAATAATCCGTTATAACGAATTAGTAATCCGTAATAACGAATTAATAATCCGTAATAACGAATTAGTAATCCGTAATAACGAATTAATACTCTCTCTCTCTGTCATACTCAGTTGGTTGATCGAGAGTAATGATGTGCAAACCCGACCCGAAACCGACCCGAAACCGACTTCGGGTCGGGTCGGGTCGGTTTGTCCAACTTTGTCCATCTTTTCAGTCGGGTCGGGTCGGTTTGTCCATCTTTTCAGTCGGGTCGGGTCGGTTTCGGTTTTGCCATCTTTTGAAAAAACCGAAATAAACCGAAATAAACCGAAACAGTTAAGAAATTGAGGTGATGCAATATTATTGACAGTCACTGTGACCGAAGCCCATTGTGTGGTGTGGCCACCGAGCGCACTATCAAGTTCCCACGTTATTAATTTCTCCGGGTAATTTCTCCGGGTCGGGTTTGCTCATCATTAGTCTGTACAGCTTGGATAGCACGGCTTTCGTTGCGCTTGTTCCATTCAACAAAATGCACTAGGGTTGCAGACCAGTAAATAAACTTCCATAGACCCCAATGGTAAATGCTCCCACTTCAGAAATTCGGGAAAAATACTCACAACTCTCCAATGTGTTCGGGACACACATCAAATTAAAGCTTATTTCATCATCTTTCATTTTCTTCTCAATTTTTGGCCAATTCTCCGTGAAATTTTGAAGAAATCCGTGAAATTTCGCCGGTGCAACTGAGTATTAATTATGTTTTTATAGTTAAAGATGTTTCCCCGTTTATTTCATTGGGTTTCATTCTTTGCATTACTTTACCTATTAATCTGTCTATATTTTGAATTGACTGTCTAACCATTGAGTAAGCCCCCTATATATCTCCTTCAGTCTTTCCAGATTT
This sequence comes from Patiria miniata, assembly GCF_015706575.1. Taxonomy (NCBI): domain Eukaryota; kingdom Metazoa; phylum Echinodermata; class Asteroidea; order Valvatida; family Asterinidae; genus Patiria; species Patiria miniata. The sequence continues at coordinate 18,576,600 of NW_024037076.1, read as the reverse complement.
GTGCGGATCTTTTCCCTTCCTTGTTCGACATATATATAAACATTTGTACAGTTCAAGATTTTTATTTCCATTCATTCATTGGTTTCACTCTTTTCGTTGCCTTGCATTTTTCACACTGACTGTCTAAGAATTCCACTGAATTTTTGTTTTATTATTTTCTGAAATTTTTTCGAGATCCGATATGTGAATTCATTCCATAGCATGCATTGTAAATATTTGTATGGTTAGTTTGAGATTTTTATTTCGAATTATTAATTGGGTTCCTTCATTTATTGCTCTTATGAGCATTTCTGATTATGTGGAATGTCATATAATTAATCTATCTTGCATAATACGCTTTGTTTAATTTCCCTGCTTATAACTTCGGGCTGGCGGATATTCGTATGTTTACAGATTGATAATTTGCGCGGGAATCAAACGACGTTTCGGGTGAAAATTTCCTAATTAAAGTATTTGCAAATGTTTTAATTAGAAAGCGTTTTTATTTAAAAAAAAAAAAAAAAAAAAAAAAAAAAACACCCGAGTCAGCCACAGTGTCAACTTGAAAGCTTTGATTTTACGGAGGTCAAGTGTCCGGAGAACTGAAAAAACACACAACATTTTGGTGCCCCCTGACATCAAAAGCTGGATACGCTACTGGGCCGGGGGAATGGGGCCCAGCGAGATTTGGCCAGGATTGTAGGCCTATATCCTACATTGAAATAAATAGTGTGACTGTGGCACCATCAGATTGAACAGTTTACATTAAAATACATAGGCCTAGGCCTCTAGGAGCCCGCTTAAATATCGCTTCCCGAAGGTCACGGGTTTAGCATTAATAGCAAAAACAAGAACAGTCAACTATTTCTAATAAGGTCTAGTGAACATGGGCGTCGCTTGCCTCCTCTGGAAAAGCAGAAAATAAAATATTAGTTTAAAATAATGGTTTGGTGGATGCCCCTGCCCCCCCTCGAAAAAAAAAGATGAATCGAGAATACGCTGGAAAACACACAGGGCTTTTGGGGAAACTGTAGTTTGCCCCCTCTAAAAACAAATTCCTAACGACGCCCATACTAACGAACTTTTATACAACCCTAACGAACTTTTATACAACACCAAATAACCTGCCAATCTTACTGATTATTTCAGATATGTCAAGTGCAAGGAATTCCAGCAAGACAATATCCTGCGTGAAATTTACCTGTTATTTTTTTTTCGGCAAGCAGTTAGACAATGTGAAGAAAAACAACGACGTAATTACAACGGGTAATCCAAAAACAACACTATACTTTTTATTTCTTCTCTAGTTCCTTTGTAAGTTGACTACAATGCTAGACCATGAGTGAACTTGAACATGTCAAGTGCAACAAATTGCCCCGTTACTTTGTGCCCTATTACTGCCAATGCAATGTCAAGAACCCGCAGAGTATTACGTTTGAACGTGGGCCAGATGGTGGGAAACCCTTAGGACAACACTAAAACATTTCTTATGGTTTTTGTCTCATTTTCTATGAAACTGTACTGCCACTTTATTAACAAAATAATAACAGAACTGTTCTTAACGTCCTTAACACACTTCTGTCAATGTTTGTATACAACGTCAATACCCTAATGTGAAAATATAGGCATGGTAAATTTTAGGAAAAACACTGGAAATTCCTAATTCTGTTAATTAATGTTGCGCCCTAATAACACATTACTGCCAATGTTTTTTTTATACACTGTCAAGACCCTGAGTGAAATATTTGAAAACATGGGCCGTGATGAGAAACTCTAAGAAAAACAGTAAAAATTCCTAATTTCGTTGCAACGAAACTACCAATATCCCCATTTGCGTCATTATATAACACACTACTGCCAATGTTTTTTTTTCATACACTGTCAAGACCCTGAGTAAACTATTTGAAAATATGGGCCGTGATGAGAAATTCTTAGAAAAACACTAGAAATTCCTAATTTCGTTGCAACGAAACTACTATAGTATCCCCATTCGCGTCCTTAAATAACACATTACTGCCAATGTTTTTTTCATACACCGTCATACACACATGTTTTGTATTTCATAAAAAAATATTTCATTTTTTTTTTAAACTGACGCATGCGCATAATGGTCATTGACTATACATGGGTTACATAAAAAAACATAATTGCCGCCCGCCCCAGTTCGCCGGCGAACGCGAACTTCGCGGGCGATTATCTCGTGAACTCACACATCCCCCTTTGCGCTTTACAGTACAGCAGTGAAATAAAACAGTTTCCTTTTCCCCCTCTTTAAAATAGCTGATTTTCACACAAAGTTGGGGTGAAAAAACAAGCACAAACTACAGGTTGCCGTAAAGACATTATGTTGATATAAACTTATTTTTAAGCCAAATTGGAAGCCTGGATCAACGACATTGATTAAAAAGCAAATAGTAAAACGGTTTACCAACCTGATATAACTGCACAATTTTCATTTCCTAATTGAAAATGCAATAAAATATATTATGTGGAAATTGGGAAAAAAAATTAAAAAAATTAACGTTGAAGGTAAATACATTAATTTAATCAATTAAAACAATTCATGAGTACAGAGACCTTGGTTGTACTGTGGAAATATTAGAAAGCAATTATAATATACACCTTGGACTTTTCTGAATCACAACCACACTGTTGAAGGTCCATAGTCCAGGCTACCTTTTCCATATAGGCTGCATAAAACCTGTATAAAACACTTGTAATGTGTTTCTAAACTCCCTTGGCCTTTTTGCTATAGGATGTAGCTTCGATCCTGCAACATCCTCCAATTGGCCTCATGGAAAAATAGCATATAGCCTCAATCCTGCAAACTCTTCCATTATTTCTTGAATACGGTCCTTGTATGGAGGGGCGACCACTGCCTGAATCCTGCAAAATCCTGCGGCAGTGACTGTCAGTATGTTGAGGCTTGGCCAGTGACATCCTGGAACAGTTTGGAGGATTTCAAGCATAACCAGGCCTATGGCTGAGCAAAACAACACAAAGGTCTGGCCCAAGACCTTGACAAAGTGCAGCAGTAACGCACTTTTGCCATGTAACCTCAATCCTCCAAATTCCTCCACTTTGGCAAAGAGGATTTTGAAGGATTCAGGGCGGTTAGGGTTACCTTACAAAGTATTTCTGTTATCTACAACGCAGCTAGCATTTTACCCCCATGTAAATGAACTGGATAAAAGCTCTCAAAGTTTCTTCTAAATGCAAAATGTATTAATTGTATTGCGCCCATTGAACTTGTCTTGTCTAACTTCCTGTGTAATTTGACTTTCGTTTGCGTCAAAGGAGGTCAAGATTGTATCATACAGATGCAGAGTTTGCCTAAAAGTTGCAACATTAGAAAACAAATAATAAAAACTGTTTAATATTTTCATTTATTCATTAAACCATATATTTCATTAAGCCTGACTATTCCTCAACCCTCTCCTTTTGACCCCATTCTATTTGGGTCCCTACGGATCCAGAAATAAAATCAATTGATAGTGAAAGGGTGTACTTTTTACTTGCGGCCACTCTCACATTGAACAGGCATTGAAGCTGGTGACATCAGGGGTGCGAGCTTAGTCTCACCCGTTATCCACGGATCCCAGTCTCGTGGTCGGCTTATGGTTGGCCAGGGTTGCATAGGCTAGGGTGTGAGTGACCCAAGTGAAATTTACACTCTTTCACTTAATTGATTGTATTTCTGGATCTAGGGATAAACGGTTTTAATTATTTGTTTTCTGAATGTTGCATTTTTTTTGGCACAAACTGTACAGTAAGAAAATACAAGCACCAGAATATAAGAGAAACTGTGTCTACGAAGATATGTTTCCTTGAAAGGTCGGTGCGGGGGTGTAGAAAGCAGTACTCTAGTGTAGGCCTACTGGCTTATCCAGGTTTTACTTAATGCTCAATGCAATAAGCGGAGTGTTTATTATTCAGACATTATTATTTTGACACAATTTTGCATGCTGATTTTTTTTCTTTAAAGTTTCTGTTATAAGCAAGGGCGGATCCAGGAGGGCCAACGGGGGACATGTCTTCTTCTTTTTTAAAGACGTCGCTATTAAGGCAGGCAAGCACTGCGTACGCCACCATCTTTTCCTCCAAAACAAATTGGTCAAAGTGGTCAGAAATTGCCTCAGATCGCACCACAGAGAATTTAGAGTCCAAAAAAATTCCGGGCCCTAACCCCACGCCGTAATTTTTGGACCCACTTTTTGGAGGACCAATTTTTTTGGGCCCCCCCCCCAAAAAAAAATTATGGATCCGCCCTTGGTTATGAGGAATACGAAATTAAGTGCTCAAGAAAATGAAACTTTACTACACTACTTACGGTTGAAAACAAAAATTCAAAACGGACCGAAGTTACAAAGCCAGCAATGCAAATGCAAAAACTGGGTTAAGCATAATTAAACACTTTTCTAAACACTTTCTTGATTTCACGTTGTTATAATGTTTAAATACTAATCATGTTTCAAGGAATCAATGTGGGATAGTGTTCACTGTTCAGCAATTGAACATTGATCCTTGGGCTTCTACACAATGCTTACCAAGTGATAGCAAAATTGTGTTTAACTTTGCTTAACACAATTTGTGGAGTGAGGGTTTCGGAAAATTCTGCCTTTATGTCGCTGGGCGTCCATTAAAATCAGCCCACAGTTGTTTTGTTGGCCGGGTGGATCATCGTCGATAGGCCTTTCAGGTTTAGTTTTGATGAACGGGGGATTTTACAGACTACAAATGGGGCCAATAAAGGTGAGTTTTCCATAACACACCCGTGCACAGCAGGGACACAAACAAAGATGACGTCTTTACGAACGTATCTGCATGGCCTATACTTGATCGCGTCTTGGTTTTAGAGAAGGGAAAATCCAGGTACTTTTCCAGCGAACTACAAAACCACACGATTAGTGGCCTCATCGTGAAAAAATAAAGCTCCTTGTATTAAGTCACCGCGTGTATTGTGAAATAGCGCGCAGGCTTTGGAGTGTTATTTTGTACGGTAGGTCTAGAAGTATAAACAAACTTATAAAACAGGGTGTTTTTCTTCTCTTTACTTCCAGAGTAATTATTCGGATACGTTTCACGATGACGTCATTCCATTTGTCCGAGCGATGGATATCGTGATCGCCATCGCCGGTTTCCTAGGCAACATCATCGTCTGTGTTGTGTTTCTCTCCAAGAGAGCCAGAGACAGCGCCACCAATAAACTCATTCTCCACCAGTCCGCCATCGATCTGATGGGTGTCCTAGTATTCTTTGCCGCCAGAGTTTTATTCCACCCTGCTGACCTGGTCGTGCCTACCGGCCAGATAGCCAGCAAGTTGTACTGCAAAATCTGGTACACGGAGTTTTTCTTGTGGGGCATGTACTACACGTCTATGTTCAATTGGTGCTGATAGCCATTCAGCGGTACGCCGTGTCGTGTCACGCCCTGTGGTACGCCAAGTTCCGACTGAGAGGCATCAACAAAGCGGCTTTACTGCTGCCGTGGCTGGCAGGATTCGGATCGCAGACGTACATGCTCGCGCTGGCCGATGCCCATTATGGCTGGTGTTTATTTTCAATCCCCGAACACAGCCGAGTCTTGGGTGGGATCGCCCTGTATCTCTTCATGTTCCTGCTGCCGTTGGTCGTCATGTTCTGGTGCTACTGCCGAGTGATCCAGATTCTGAGAGAGAAGGAACGAGCTTACCGACGGACCGCCAAACAGGACAGTGTCTTGAGGCGCAGCAAGAACGTCGCCTACACTTTAATCATCATCACCATCGCCTCCATGGTTTGCTTCATGCCATCAGAGACGGAGTACCTGCTCTTCAACCTTGGACTGAATGACCACTACGGAAACATTTTATACTACGTCTTCTCCATCTTGAATTCCCTAAACTTGGTTGTCAACCCCTGCATCTACACCAGCCGCTACAAGTTGTTCCAGAGACGACTGAGGAAACTACTCCGTACCGCATGGCGGAGAAACAGAATACGGACTGTCAATCAAGACATGGCATTGCCTTGAAGTTCCATGTTCGCTATATTTTGACAAAACTAGCGTCAGTGTGGTCGTGTTTAGAGTTGTTGTAAAGATTATCAAGTCCGTTTTGTTTATTGTTTTCTTGTATAAAAATGTCTCAACCGTCTTCTGCTTAGACTTTTTTTTTTATCCACCACTGGGTACACTGAATGACAATATTTAGTACTATGTACTACATCTATATACTCATATTGTTTTGGTAAATTGTATATAATCTGTATACATGTAATCTACAGTTAATTATTCTGTGTTCAATTTGTGTGAAACTTAATCCAAATTAAATCGCCCGGGATACAGAAAAGCTGTTTGAGATCTGACACTATTAAGAGGCGCTGTACGTATAGGGTGGCCTTAACTTGTTGCATCAGTAGGCCTACAGTTAAATGATTTTGCCGAATTAAATGAGAAAAAGAAATTATGAATTGGGTTGCACACTTAACTTCCACGCATTCTTCTTTCGACTTAGGAGTTGATAAAGAATACACAGCTTTTTACTTTTATGAGACAGATGCAGCATTTACTTAGTGATTCACGTTATTATTTTTTGGAGGGGGGACTATAACTTCGGTCTGGGTTCCAAGCATCAATAAAACTCCATCTTTATGTCTTATCGCCCGTTTCTATAATGTGGTCTTTGCTTTGAGCCCTCATTGGACGATTTGTGTTGACACCCAATGACACGATTGTTAATGCATTTGTATGCTTCACCTCACCATGACGTCATCAATAATTTATCAAATCATGCACGTGAACTTTTGTTTATTCAATAACAGTAGTTTTGGGTGCCCGGTGCATTTAGCCCAAATATTACTATAGACCATGTGCTAACATACGAATCGGGTTTTGGGAGCAACTGAGTAGGTACGTGATGCAGAATCAGCACTGGCGAAAATGTTGGTTGCATCAAATCCGCCTGCGTGCTTCGCGCTGCGGGGTCTACCCGATGTTTTTCCCCCAATACATGTGTTCCCCAAAATCCGTATGGGTGAGGGTTAGGGTTTGGGAACATAGGTATTGGGGAACATAGGTATGCACGGCCCCCTTTGCTGCATGCTGACATAATCAAGCCACACTTTGATCCGTACTCAAGTACTAGGTTCAAGAAGCAAGCAGTGTTATTCTTCCGACTTAGTCTTCGATGGTTAGACAGGGTGAGTTTTAAGTGGGAGCAAGTCAGGTTTTCCTAACTTAACTTTGAAAATATTAAACGCAAAAATTGCTCGTTGTTTGGTTTACACATTCAGGCCCTGGAATTATCTGAACCTGAATGGTACAGTTGGCAAAGCATCCATCAGGAAACATCACACCAACTTGTTGGTTAGTTTTGGGCGTGGAGCTGGACGTGTTTTCAACAGCCTTTGGAACCACCATTAAAAATTTGAGGAGTTCCGCTCTCAATGTTGAGTGAGATGTTTTCCCTGATTGGTGGGACACTGTTCCAATCCTTAATTGGCTGTCCTGGGAAGAAACTGTTGTTGAAGTTTATGGTTCTGGCATGCAGTTGATTTCCCCGGGATGATTAAGTAGGCATATTTGTAGTAACAATGGCCTCTGCTAGAACTGTGTTGTTACGTATCTTGTTGAGCATAGTTAATCAGTGCCTCACCTTTTTCCTTTATGTTGACATCATTTAATATTTACACTTAATTACATACTGTCTGTGAAGAATGTTTTGTTTAAACGTATATTTTTTTCTGTATGAATTGTCACCGAAGATGTCAATGTGAAAATAAATGTCGAATTGATTTGAATCTTCAAATGTTTACTTGGTTGTTCAAGGGTAAGCCATTCATGGGTGCACCGAACCAATTCAAGCCCCATTAAAAACTGTGTAAAATCAACAAAGTTCAGGGCCAAATAACATGCAAGCCGACATCACTGGGGTTTCTCAAACAAAAATTAAATTATTTTCTTATCCTTCCTCTGCCTATTTCTTTTCAATTTTTGGTGGGTTAGCCAATTACATTTTTTAATATTCACAACAAAACTTACTCACCTCCCGAAAAGTGATACTTCCCAAGGGTGCATGTAGCCATTTTACAAATGGCGTCCATCCATTTTCTCAGGCAAATAGGACCCATTTTTCAACCGTGATTTTATCAAATATGCTCTCAGATGGAAGCCCAAAAACCAGGGAGTCCATCCTCGGCTATTTACACAATTCAACTCTTTTTAAAGCCAAACGGTTTCCTTTTTTCAAAAGAAGTTGTGGGGGCACTTTTTATGCTAATTGGCTGGCGTAGAAATTCTCACTTGCATTAGTTCACTGCACCCTCATGGGCCTTATTCACGAGTCGGCCATGTTGAATTGAAAGTGAGGGAAAATTTTCACTTTTGGAACTTGCGAAAAGAAATGAAAGCAAGTACATTACTGAATAATTCTAGTGTGCTCAAATGAATAATGTAAGATTTGCAATTAAACATTCCCTAATGTTTTAAGCCAGTCTAAAAAAAATGAAAGTAAAATAAGGCTGCATAAATAGTCTGGCGCCATCCCATTCCACAGTTAACAATTTATGAAATACATTCAGGGAACACGACAAAAATGCTACCTCGCGAATAAGGTCCTAGAAGTGATGTAACCGTGGCGATGCGCTGTAATAATTATTGTTGTAGATGAATCAAACTGCCTGTCTTTGAAATCGTTCCAAATGGTGAATGTCTGATTTCAGATGAGGATCCCAGGAAGATGAAGCATAATCTAATACCATAGGGCGAACCAATGTCGTGTAGGCCGCTTCTTTAATGTAACGGTATACAGAACCACAGATTCCGCTTGATTAAACCCGATGTCTTTTCTTCGGGGATTTCTCGGTCACATCAGAGATGTCATACTTTATGAAAATGTGTACGTGACGATGCAGTATTTCGATGATCTCTAAAAAATATTTTAAAAAAGAAGAAAAAGATGCTGCGTTGCTTGATATTTTTGTTCTTCCTTTTACTGATATTCTTAGCGCCGATTTTACCTACCGCAGGGCAGTGGCATAGCAGGGGGGTGCACATTGCAACAAGCTACAGATTTTAAGAGCGAGCCAGGCGGGGATACCGGATACGCGAAGCAAAATGGGGCAGGCGACATCGGCTGCCGGAAAAGCGTGTCGTTTCAGTCGGCATTGATGAAAAGCGTCACCTACTGTTCGAGAGTGTCGATACGTTTTAAAAGTGTCCCTACGGTACAATCAACTGCCACAGACCCCAATGATAAATGCCCCCACTTCAGAAAGTCAGACTAAAAATACTCACACTTAACTCTCCATTAAGGTGTTCGAGACACACATCAGAATTAAAGCTTATTTTATCATCTTTCTTTATCTTTTCAATTGTTGAGGGCAATCTGATGACTTTTGGGAGAAATTTCCATCCGAATATCATAACCGTTATAATAGTCCTGAAGCCCATCGCCATTTTGAAAAACACTGCCTACACTCCATTACAAAATAGGGCGCTTTTAGGGCCTCAATTTCATCCAAATTGTACAGAAATACAAGCTCACGTTCCAGTGCACGGCTTTCACCCTTAGTTTGTACGAACCCTCAAGTTCATATGGCCCACAAAATGCTCAAATACTGAAGAATTTGAGGGCATGCAAATCCTTTTTTTGGCCGGCGTAGGCAATTTCGGACCGACTTACTGGCCTGCACCTAAACTGCTTCCCGGTGTATAGCCTGAATAGCAGACTCAATGAAATTACGGACTCATTGGTAGTATTGCGCATCATGGCGTATAAGTACGATTATTATGCCATTTTTAGGACCATTATGGGAGAGGGACCTGTCACTTGCGAAGGATCAACCAATAATAGGGGAAAGGAGTCCGATTTTCATACGAGTCGGATTTTCATAATTATGACACCGGCCCAGCGCCCTGTGTACGAGCGAAGCGCTATCATAAAGGATGCACATCGGTATCGTGAACAGCGCCCCTAGTGTAATGTGGTGTCCTGGTGTGATGTTGTTTTTGTCTTCATTTCAATATTCGTGGGTTTTTTTAGAATTAAGGATGAAAACTTGCTGTTCACATTATTTTTCACGAAAATAATGTTTGATAACAGGCTGATGAAGAACTGTTGGGAACAGCGAAAGGAATATAGGCCTGATTTACAGTGTTAACAAAAATCCGCAAAAACAATTATCGTTTACTTTTTTAAAGAGTTCCGCACAATGTTGAAATAGTAGTGACGGATCCAGAGTGGGGGTCGAACCCCCCACCCCACCCCGCCTATCCTGCTCTGACACACAAACAAAATGTATAGGCTAAAATTATGAAAATGATAAGATCGGATATAAACGGATATATGTATAGGCTAACAATTATGAAAATGATAAGATCGGATATAAACATCTAACGGGCCTGAACCCCCCCCCCCCGCCCCACTCCGCCAAAATTCCTGGATCCGCCCTGATGCCTGTTTCAAAAAAGCCAACATAATAATAGTGTTCATTGTTACGTAACCATAAGTATGTTTAACACACGTAAGGCCTACGAGTACGACTAACCAGGCTGCCGTATACAATTTTCAAAACAAATGAAAACAGTTGACTCATTATTGCCCGAAATATCGACTTCTGTTCGTCCATGGAGCCCAAACAGATGCACACACTCCAGCAATGTTCCAGGTTTCTCCGCCTATTATTAAGACAAACTGTTTTTGAGGAGAATTCTAAGAAAGCCTGATGGCCGAGTGGTTAGATTCGTCGTCCACGAATCGCGGAGTCCGGGATCGAATCCCGTCGGTGTCTTTTTGCTTTTCAACGCACGCGTTCTATTCAGTCATTATAAGATGTTTAATTTCCCGTCGTAAAATACCAACTGTACCTTAGCTTAATCGGTAAGCACTGCGGCTGGTACTGTCCGTGAGTTCCAGGTTGGCGCCTTCGTACAGGTTCAGGGCATGTGGTCCACTCGGAGGATCAGGGCTTAGGGGCCGCTCTGTTCCTCCCTTAGCTCTTTGCTTTTACATGGTGCCTGGCCCTCCGGGTTATATGGATGGACAGGGAAGGAAGTGTGTATTGGTCGGGGACGCCGAGACCCCGGAAGAGAACTAAGGGATTGGCTGGGGCATTGTTATGGCTCAGACCGATCCCTGAAAGCTTGGCTAGCACATAACTTTTTGATTTTTTTGCATCCTCTATTTTCTTCAACTTTGGTTTAGTTTGATATTTACATCTGCTCGGCAGTGCTACGGTAGTATTAAAAACAAAACAAAGGTCTCTGTAATAAATCCATGAATTTTGAATAATTTAATATAATCAAAACGAAGTTTCTTTCGATCAATATGACTTTACCATTATTAACGGCGCAATTTCCAATTGACGTAAGAAACGCCGTATGCAGTATTACGTACCGGGCAAAATTTAAAATGTGCATTGTGATATGTATATTACATCTTTCAAATAATGTTTCTTTAACTGTGAACATTCCCAAAAAATATATTAATTCTCAAAATAGAAAAACGCAAGAAAACAAGGCCCCTCACCCTTAAAACTGGAAATTCAAAACTGAAAAAAAAACAAAGTCAAGTGGAACACCCGAATATACCTTAAGGATTGAATTTGAAAATTCCATCCATAACATGGGGCTTTTACTGACTTTTTACCTATCCTCAAAATAAAAATCTGAAATGTGGATAGGTTTTCTTTTCTCCGGACATTTTGGCCTCTGAAAATCAATGGAGTGTGTGTGTGTGTGGGGGGGGGGGGGGGGGGGGTGACCGGCTCGCACCATACTTTCAATTTGGGCGCCGTTCAAATAACCAGTGGCGAACCCAGGATTTGGTTAAGGGGCTCACAATGAAAAAAAAATGAAGTTAACATTTAAAAAAAAAAAAATTGCCCACAATAAATTTTGGCCGCAGAAAAATTGGGTGTTTTTTTTTTGGGGGGGGGGGGGGGGGAGGGCGACTATTTTTGTCGTTGGTGGCGCCACTTACACAAATACTCGAAAATAGACCACATACATATCAAATCATATACAAGGTCAAATCGTGGGATTAAAAAAAATACAAAAAAAAAATGACAACCTGGGGGAATTTCGGAACTGGAGCGCGTCATTTAAAACCAACTTTTAAAACTGTGTAAAACAGGCGCGGATCCAGGGGGTCAACCCCCCCCCCCCAGCTCTGTCCAAAAAAAAATTATCATACAAATTCCTAAAAATAAGTCGAACCCCCCCCCAAAAAAAAAAATATATAATATCCGCCTGTTCAAAATACGGTACACCATTCTGTAATCTAGTGTTCATAATCGTCGAATTTGAACAGCGCCCCCTATTGAAATATGGTACCAGCCCCCCCTCCCCCCCCCCCCCCAAGTTTTTTAATTTACGGAGGCCAAGTGCCCGGAGAAAAAAACCTGTGTACATTTTCAGATTTTTTGCTGATGAACCCCCCCCCCCCCGCGAAAATTCCTGTATCCGCCCCTGTAAAGGCTTGCAAAAACAAACAAGCAAATATATTTGTTACAGGTCATTTTAGTCCTTCAAATTTTGTTCAGAAAAAAAGGAAATTTTGACAAAGCACGTGGGCCCTATATACCAACTTTTATAAAAAATGTCATACTTTATGAAATTGTGCGCAACGATGCAGTATTTTAATGATCTCTAAAAAAAAAAATAGATGCTGCGTTGGTTGATATTTTTGTTCTTCCTTTTACCAATATTCTTAGCGCCGATTTTACCAACCTCAGGGCAGTGGCATACATGGCGGGGGGGGGGGTGCACAGTGGCAAAAAAGCCACTGTCGAAAAAAGCGTGTCGGTTCAGTCGGCATTGATGAAAAGCGTCACCTACTGTTCGAGAGTGTCAATATGTTTTAACAGAGTCCCTACGGTACAATAAACTGCCACAGACCCAAATGATAAATGCCCCCACTTCAGAAAGTCAGACTAAAAATACTCACACTTAACTCTCCATTAAGGTGTTCGAGACACACATCAGAATTAAAGATTATTTTACCATCTTTCTTTATCTTTTCAATTGTTGAGGTCAATCTGATGATTTTTGGGAGAAATTCCATCGCCATTTTGAAAAACGGTGCCAATTTGGAGAACGTAAATCACCGGCGCTATGCATGGCCGGTTCTACAACCCACAGATTAACTGTTGTGCAAAATATATGATGTAAAATTAGTGGCGAAAAGATGATTTCCAACATCCAATAGTACAGTCTTCAAACCGCCCCCAATCACACCCCTTTTACACCCATCTTCACAATCACACCCACTTCATGTTTGTCAGCAAATTTTGTGAAGTGCAAAATTAACGGAATGGAAAGTGCTCTAAACCGTTTTAGTTCAAAATATGATTTTCTTAATTGGGGGGAATCGGAAAGAAATCCATGGCAGGCAGATTTGCAACTCGATCGCAGAAAGGAACTTTTGCATCATAAAATGGCAACATGTCAGGCGCGGATCCAGAGGGGGTGGGCAGGGGGAGTTGGGATTTGGGGTCAAAACCCCTCCAGCTCTGTCAAAATTTTTCATTTTCCATAGAAACTCATGAACAAAATGCGACCCCCCCCCCCGTGCTCCGACACCCAAAATTTCTTTGCTAGTAATAATGTCCGCCTTGCACAAAATACGTAGCCTACAGAGCTAGCTTGGTTAGTATGTAAGTACATTATTCCGTGATATAGTCGGATTTGAACAGCGCCCCCATTCAAAGTATGGTACGAAAAATGCGACCTCCCCCTCGTCTCCGACACCCAAAATTGTTTTGCTAGTAACAATGTCCGCTTTGCACAAAATACGTACAGAGCCAGCTTGGTTAGGTGGTACATGTACATTGTACATTATTCTGTGATATAGTGTTAATAATCGTCGGATTTGAACAGCGCCCCCATTGAAAGTATGGTACGACCCCCCCCCCCCCCCCCCCCCCCCGCTTTTTGATTTTACGGAGGCCAAGTGTCCAGAGTAAAAAACGTGTCTACATTTCAGATTTTGCTTGGCCAATGAACCCCCCCCCCGCGAAAATTCCTGGATCCGCCCCTGCATATACACTAGCCCCATACTACATTTAGGCCCCTCTTCGGCAGTTTACCAGGGGCCCTTTTTGAGGGGTCTGCGAGTGGCCGGGGAAGTAGCAGGGTTGGCTGGTTTAATTCACAAACTCAAATCACGATTAAAATCATGATATTTTTTCTAAATCATTATTTAAATCCCTTTGGGTTTTTTATAAAAAAAAAACCCTTTTTCAAAATAAATGGATTGAGGTTCATTTTTAAAAATCATTTGAATCAACTGATTCCGCTTTGTTAACACATATTCAAACACCCATACTTCATCAACATCTCCTCAACTTACATGTATAGATTTTGCACAATTATCCGAAATCATTTATTAAAGTCAAAATCTGCATGTTTTTCTTCGAAGTTTGAATTTTAACTTCTGAGTTAATCAGCACACTCCTTATACACCGTGAGCTATTAAACACAGCATACAGCACAATAGAATCACATTTGCTGTTGTGGCCTTAATAGCGCTTATCTAATCCATCTAAAGGTGTGTTAAAATCCCAATTGATGGTCTCATTCTTATCTTTTCTCCATAAAAATTTAGATTTACATTATGTAAAGAAAGGTGCATCATCATATAATGTTCTCCATGTCCACCTTGTATGAAGGACCAAAGTTTCACAAGGATCGGTGCTGTCGTTTTGAAATTAGAATTTTTAATGAAATACATGCCTAGCGCGAACTATACTCGTAGTTTTTGGTATAAAATGTGGCATCACCGCGAACACGTTTTTCATTCATCACACAACGTATGGTTATATCTCTACCGTGTCAATAAAGCCACACACCTTTATTATTTTAAAGTGTCTTCAGCATAATATACTACCCTTTTATCAATGTGGTTGACTACTGTAAACGAAATCAAGGAATTTTTGTTTACGTCACTGATACAATGCAATATTTTCAAAGGCATTTTTATCAATGTTTATTGAGGGGAAGTTCTGGAAATGTTCGCATACTGAATTGAGTCTTGTATGGGTATGATCATTGTACTTAACTTGTAAGGGTGTGTGTGTAGATTTAGACAAATTGGAGACGAATAAAAGTTAAAAACATAAAAATATTCAGATATAAGGCCTATGTTTATTTATATATATCCAATGAAATCATCACGTATCACAATCCACGGTGCTCAATACATCTCTGCAGAGCTATAATTATGCAATAAATTCAGGATGTGAGTTAATCAAAATTATTTTTAACATATGTATCTAATTTTAAAAAAAAAAAAAAAATCGCCAACCCTGTATGAGGGTTGGACGGGGAAGGGGGGGGGGAAGGTATAATTTCTGGTACATAGTTGGCATCCTTTCGCATGCGCATGTCGCGCCAACCACCGGATGAAATGTACCGCGCACGTGACCAGAATGATTGACATGGATGGGCACGCTGCTTTTGTTGCATCACCTCCACCACATGACGTCAGCAATAATCAGACAATGTAAAATCACGTGAACTATTGACCCAGTGACAGCCGTAGTCGGGTGCCCAAATGTAAACCTTGTGCTAACATACGAATCAGGCTCTGGGAACAACTCAGGAGGACGCAAACGGAATCGGTCACGAGACTTTCTGTCAACACTGAGATCAAGTTTGGGTTGCATAAAACCCGCCTGCGTGCTTTGTTGCTGACACAATCAAGACAATTTTTGGTAACCGACGCAAGTACTAAGTTCCAGAAACAAGGTGTTTTATTCTTCAGATAGATTTCCACAGTTTGAAACGGTGAGTTTTCGTTAGGCGGGCGAAAGTCAGGATTTCCGGAAAGAATCCAGACGCCATTTCTGAGGTTGTGTACAAAGTCTATGGAGAGTCGAGTGCATTTTCAAAATCAAACTCAAACTTTCAAAATATTTTACATCAAAATTGGAAATGTTTCTCGGTCCCAGATTCATGTTTTTTCAACATTTTTGCAATAAGTTACCGTCATTCAGAGGTAAAACATGATAAAAGGGGGTGTCATTGTCCGGATGCAACATTCTTTTCGTTGAAAAAACATGAATCTGGAACTGAGAAATTTTGTTAAATGCACTCAACTATCCATAGACTTTGTACACAACCAAAAATGTGCATCGGGATCTTTCCATTCAGTTATATTAATAATATGTTGGGAAGAAATGAATTGAATTGTTAATGTTTGAAATTAAATATTTAGCATGGTTTTTATTTCCCCATTGTGGTTTTAGTGCCTATACTCAGCATTTATTTCCAGCAAACAAGAACTCATTTTTTGAAGCACTGATGAATCCAGTTGTTGAAAGAGAATTTGTCACGAGAGTTTAGGGATTTGACTCATTTTTTTTTCCCCTCATGAATTGCTCTTCATAGAGTGACCTCAAGATGATGAGAGTGGCAGTGTTTTGCGCCCTGATGGTGGTAGCCCTAGGCATGCCCTTCAACTTCAACACAGACTTGGATGGAGAATGGGAGCTCTTCAAAAAGGTGAGAGGGGCCAGAATAACGTGCAGCACTAGCTATATGATAGAGGTTACTAATCCTCCCTGTACATTGTAATTGATGGCTTTAGTATGTTAGGCCTGTGTCAAAACTGTTGTTCTGATCTGGATTGTGTAAAGTGATTTTTTTTTCAAGTATCAAAGAAAAAACGCTCAAGAGATCAAGTACGTGTACATTGTACATGTCTAGTTTCTCTGTTTAACTGTGGGCAAACCCGTCTGAATAACTTGCAGACTTTTTTCAGGTTCCTCAGCCCAAGACAGTGTGTTCTCAACTATTCTAAGTTGCATCATCTACAGTTCTTGATGGCATCAATTTTTTTGTTGGTGGGCATATCAAAACTGGTGTTTTCATTCTTGATCTGGACCAATTTTAGGTAGTATAGTGCAGCAGATTGTTGATAAGATAAAGCAGGCATTCGACTTTTCCTCTGATCGGCTGATTTCCTCGTTTTTCACTTCTCACGAATACCATTACAAATTCAAAATACTTTACAAAGTCTTGTGTGGTTTGGAGTTTCCTTCTTTTTTGGGTCTAAATTCCCAGTTGCATGCCTGATTAAATGCATGAAATTTAGCGCACACAGTCAGATTATGTCATGGGAAAGATATTTGGCTATAGGGCCATTGCAGATTTGTCCTTTGAAAAAAAATATCGTAGGATAACCAAAAAAATTCAAAATGGCGGCCATTGCATGTTATATTTTTTTTTCCAAAGGACAAATCTGCGATGGCCCTATAGCCAAATATCTTTTCCATGACATACTCTGACTGTGTGCCAAATTTCATGCTTTTATCATCAAATGAACAATTTCATCATATTGTGCATCAATCTGCCTGACTATTAGGGAGAAATGCTTTGAGATCAAATACAAGTTAACTTTGTGTTTGTTACTGGGTAAAATCCTATGATTAAACTTGCAGACTTTTTATTAACCCTTGCTCCCTAGCATGATTTACTAGGAACCATACCCATCCTGGCAACTTCCAACACCATATGGGAAACTGCACACACGTATTTCTGACTTTGATTCTGGAGATGTGCCAACCCAATGTAAAACACTGTCATTTTACGGGGAATGTACCCATCCTGATAGATTTGACAAAACATGCCGTTGGGGTTAGATGGGTTGAGTTCTGTTCGGGTTAAAAGGTTACATGAACCTTGGCCCGACTCCATTCGGTGTGTAAATACTGTACATTTTTTTCCCCCCAGGTTCATAACAAGAGGTACTCCGGATTCGGGGAGGAGGCAAACCGACGAAGCATATTTGAGTCCAACGTGAAGCTGATCACAATGCACAATCTGGAGTATGACCTGGGAAACCACACCTACAGGCTAGGCATGAACTTCTATGGAGATATGGTACGTGCTGCCAAACTGGTTTAAATCGTTCACTTCCCCTTTCTTTGCATTCTCATTAATAAAAATTGAAACAATTTTTGTTTTCCAAAACAAATCTTGATGACATGCTGAGCAGGGCAAGTGTAGTTAACCTATTACATGGCATGCCAGTTGTTTGGAGAAGTGGAATACGATATCAATGGCAGAAATTTGAGAAGTTATAAATGCACCAAGGGCATTTTGTGGCTGTTGTTCCTCATTTTTGTTTTTGTTTTTGTTTTATTTCTATTAAATGAAACTTGTGTCAGCAAGCACGTGAAATTGTTTCATTAAAATTAATTGGCGTTGTCTAAAAAAAAACAAAGTCAGTAGCAGTTGAAAGTAATTAACCCTCTTTGCGGTGTGTGAAAAAAAATAATAAGAATATTAAAATTGGGAGATTCACAACTTCTAAGGTTAATGGATGCATTGCAAAATGAATTCTAAAAATAGTTGCCATGTCCGCATGTGACTCTGTCATTAGTAAGAACTTTCAGTTCGGTGTTTTATCCAGGAACTGTATACACAGTAAAGTATCACTGATTACAGATGAATCAGGAAAAGGACTTTGTCCAAGGATTGGAGTCTTGTGACGAGGAAGTGATGGTCAATTTTTTGGGGTTTTTTTTTCATCACGTGCACCTAATGGAAGGACAGGGCACAAAGGGTTAAACAGGATGTCCTTTGACAGGATACAGCGTGTGGGTTTTCAGCACCATTGTGTTTATCGCTATTGTGTCCGTGGTTTTGTCATGTGCCTTTCGTTTTCAAGGCTTATGCATCATTTCATCGGAGAACTTGTGAAATGATATTGTCAATTCATTGGTTGAGCCAAAACCTTACATCATGTGATGTAGATGACCTGTGACTGTCACGGGTTTAGCAAGATCAAAAATGGCTTTATACTATGCTAATGCTATGTACTTCAGGAAATTAAAAACAAATCTCATGGACCACATTTAAAATAACTTTTTTTTTTTAAACCTAAGGGAGCCTTTTTTTTAAAAAACTTGTTGTGTAATGGGAGGTTATTTTGTAATGAAAGCACCTGGTTTGTTTTGGTATGAGCAGTTTGTGTAATGATTACCATCTATGGTAGGGTACCCTTGTTCGAAATTTGGCTTTTTTTTGCGGTAGCGCCTGTGCACACATATTCTTGTTCCAGTTGAAATGGTTTGGAGAAAAATCACTGAGTCGCTGTCAAATGATGTTACGAATTTTGGCCTTTGTAGTTTGCACAAACAACCCTTTTCAACACCATGGCACTTGGTATTATGCCAAGCAAAACCAGATTTGATCGTGCTGTGTGCTCAGTCAGGTATTCATTGTCCCACGCAGTGCCTGGTACATGTTTGCATGCATTGGTTCACCTCTGTATGTATGAACTAGTCACAGGTCACTTTTTCCCCCAATACTTCCCTTCAAACATAAAATATAGAAGAGTTGCTTTAATTGTTTATTTATCCATCGGTGATAATGGAATAGGCCCCTCCCAGTAAAGTACCCATTGTTGATAATGGAATAGCCTCCCAGTTTAGGTCAGCTATCTCTTTGTACACACACAGGCCAAATCTTTTATGAGACAAAATGGGGCCAGCTACAAGTTTCTTTTGTTAACTAAACTTTACGCACCTAGCGTTAATTGTGACATCACACAACTCAGTGGCTCCATAGGCATGTGTACACACGCCAAATCTTTCATGAGACAAAATTGGGCCAATTTGCAGCTTTTTTCAGCTTTTTCAAGAACCGGTCATCCAAAAAACTTCAAACTTGATTGACACTGCACATTCTGGTGTCCTGATGAGCAATACACCCGCTGATTTTCATCTTCATACAGTGCCCGGTTCTGGAGATAATAAAATACAGACAGACAGACACAGACACACAGAGATTCCCAGAATTATAGTATAGACAGCCAGAGAAGGCATTCAAAAAGTCATGAATATGTATGAGGGAGACTACCAACTCTGCTCTATGCATAGTCCTGCAAATACCGTTGAAGATTCAGTAGGCCCTATACATGTACAAGCACACTGCTCTATTCATACACATAGGGTAAAATTAGACACAAAATTAGACACATTCATGCAAAAGTGAAATAGTACAATACATTTTGAACTTTCAAATGTAAGCTTTCAGTATGACTGGTTCCTTTTTTTCCCTAACAAATATAGTAACCATAAAATATGCCAGTTAGTGTACGATTGTAAATTGACCCTCTGTATACATGCATACGTATAAAGCATGCTGTCTGAGTTGTTACATAACTGTCTGCTGGAAATGTACATGTTAATGTCAATCATGTTGTGAAAACATAATAGGCAAAATCTACAGTACTTAACGCTTCTGCATTCACTTCTAACTTCTAGCGAACCTACATACCCTGAGATGTTTGTGACACTCTTCAACTTCAGTTTGAAATGTTTGTGCCATGTTGTATCCAGCTCAGTGCAGTAGAGACACAACAGCTGCAACATTATCTGTTAGACCCTGAACAATTGCACCTTGACATTTGCCCTCAGTTTTAGTTGAAAAGTTTTTGTATTATCATCAACAAATAGGTGGCTTTCAAAGTTTAGATTTTTAACCCTAACCTAGTAGTTCCTCAGGACTACTCTGCTAAATCCAACAGAGTCCAACCGGACTTTCCTGTTCTATCCACTGTGCCTTATTTTCAGTTGTCTGCTGAATCCAACGGAGTCCAACTTGGCATTATAATGCGGTTCAGTTGCCTGCTGAATCCAACATTTTGCATCAGGAATGTACCCAAGGGGTTTACTGCTCAATCCAACAGGCTCCATTGGGTATATGATGTACATGTAATTGGATCCTGTTGGATTCAGCAGGGTTAGGGTTAATGCAATTTTGTTGACTTTCTTGTGAAACACTCCCAACCGTTGGATTTGTATTGATGTGTGTGGTTACTTTTCTCCCTTAAAATGTACAGACAGGCAAGGAGTTCACACAAGTGATGAACGGTTACAAGACCAGAGCCAATCCTCCCAAAGCGACCATGACCTTCCGAGAGCCACAGAATGTCCAGTATCCTACCACGGTGGACTGGCGAACTAAGGGCTACGTCACCCCCGTCAAGAACCAGGTGGGTGATAGGGCTGTTCATTTTCAAATTATTTCAACGTGGACTTGATCGAATATTCAAATATTTGATTTTGAAATGCGCTAAACTGGCCACCGATCAGGAGTTGTGTTTGCCTGCAATTGTTGAAAATTGACAGAGAGCATATTAAAGTAATAATAATTTTAAAAACCAGGTAGCAGAATGGCTGATATTGAACAAATTTTAAAATTGAGCTTACATTCACCATGTATGCTCTAAAATCATTTGCGAAAGTGGCTTGCAGCAAAGGTACCGTAGGGCATTTGACACACAACAATACCACGTGACTTATACATCTCCTTGAGTTTGCTCATTTGTTTGGAATATTTCAGTTAAAAAGAATGCCATGTAGTTGATGATTAAATATACAAATATTCGGCTTAGGCCTTATGGGTGAGTTTGTAACTAAACTCCAGCAACCAACCTCCCCACTTCCCTTTCCGCTGACAAAACACAGTGGGTGCTCTTTTGAGATGTTAAAATTTGCCTGTACGCCTTTGCATGGCCCTTACAGAGATGTTGGCCATACCATGATGCTTACATCCTGAGATCCTCACATTTTGCTTCTCAACAATCAGGATTATTGAACAATGGTGGTCACCATTATTGTTAGCTAAAATATGAATGTAGGAAGTATCAGGAGTGACGATTTTGGTCTCTGAAAGGTAAACTTTATTTTCGACCAACTAGCCTCCTCAGTCATTCTGAGTGAATGCAACAACTGGTTTTTCAGAGATGTAGGCCAGTCTATCACAAGTCCACCACGAGTCCAGTCACAAGTAACAGTGGATGAACAATGACAAAAAAACGTCTTATTGTCGAAGCTCATTTGAATAGCTCGTGAGTTGATTTGGGACTGGAGGACTTGTGATGGACTTGCTAGGCATTTCGATGGACTCGACTACATCCCTGTGGTATTTCAACATTGTAGTCAATTCAAATACACACTATAATTTGGTTGTTTAAATGCCAGTCTGATAGGGCTTGAAACATGTTTAGCAGAGTTGCGTTAAAGCTATAGTCCATCATTTGCAGCCATCCGAAAAGTAACTGGCATAATTATTGTTGAAAAACATACTTGGTTGAAAGATAGTAAGTGGACTAAACTCCCTGTGAAAGTATTCTTTCTGGCAAGCTGTCATTTTGAAGTAATCAACGAAAGAAGGCCTTTCCAACGGTGCATCTCAAGACGCACCGTAGGAAAATTTAAATTAGTAGTTCGTTTTGTTATTCAGCGAAGTGCGCGCAAGCATTGGCACGACGCACACGCGCGTGCGGTTGCTATAATTCGTATATAATAGCTGCAATCGGCTCAGTGAGAACGTGTCTCGGACGCTGAATTCAGGCCAATTCAAAACATGATTCAGCAACTTTTGATTTGAAATTGAGATCTTAGAATGCTGTTTTTCTCGGAATATACAGCTGAAGCTGAACTGAAACTTCATCAGGTTAGTTGTTCAGTATCCTTCATTAGATTTTGAACACTTTTGTTGCTTCAAACGAACAAAATGCACAAATTACAAATGATGGACTATATCTTTAAGTTTGAGCAGGGCAGCGCGCCCTTCTAAAATCCTGTCTGGAGAACACACAAAACAATTTCACGCACAAATTACTCAACATGAACTTTTCCAACGAATAGATTTCTCTTTCGCTTCACCCCTTAGGAACAATGTGGTTCCTGTTGGGCCTTCAGCGCTACTGGCTCTCTTGAAGGGCAGAACTTTGCGAAGACCAAAGTGCTGCCAGACCTGAGCGAGCAGAACCTGGTGGACTGCTCCTACGTGGAAGGGGACGACGGATGCAACGGTGGACTCATGGACGACGCCTTCAAATATGTCATATCAAACAAAGGAATTGACAAGGAGTCTTGCTATGTATACAAAGCTAAGGTGCGTTTGATACTTTCGTAGTAAAGGCAGAGTGGATCACTTGCATTTACCCCCAAAAGTAACCCACCAAAATGTTATCAAAAAGCTTTAAGACTTGATACTAAACACCTTCGTGAAATTGTTCCGTCAGGCGTGTTGTCCTCTTGAAGAAATCAAGAAATGTCGGTAATTTCTGAAGATAGTAAATTCAATGATTTTGTAGATGTAAAGAGTGCTATAGACAAAATTGTGCTTCGTCATGAAAAGGTTGTGAATGATTTTTCACTGTTTTCTCAGGGAAATTAAATGTCCGCCGAAATGAAATTGTAACAGGTTAAATTTTGAACATCCTTCTTTGGATTTTAAGTGGTGTCATTATTGGACATGAACAAGACGCATGTACAGCAATTGATTCTATATGCCATTAAATTATTTTTGTGTTTCACAATAAACACCTGTTATTTCTAACATCTACTGGAGGTTATAATAACAGTGGCTTGCACAAGATTCAAAATATGCAATGCAATTTTACAGACATGGAAAAGGTACACGTAATATTCTACCGCACTGTCATTAACTCTAACGTACCTGAATCCATCAAAATCCACACCCCTGTTTCGAGGGATTTTGGCGTATTCAGGATACCTCCATATTGAAAACGGAGGATTTTGATGCATTCAAGACTGAAGCCTAGCTGTACCGCAGGATTTTGACGGATTCAGGATACCTCCATATTGAGCAGTTGGGGGACTTTGATGGGTTCAGGATCTCAACAGATTTACTCCCTAGCTAACTGGTAGATTCTGATGGACTCACTGGCCACCAAAATTGTTTTGCATGGCAAAAATTGATGGATTTTGGCAGATTCATGATACTTTTCAGTAAATATACCCGAGGGGTTAGGGTTCAAGCAAGATTCACATTCTCAACTTTCACTAATAAAAAATGAAGGCAAAGCACAAGTAAAAAAAAAAAAAGAACATAATGATTAATAGAATGTATTTTTCTGTCTTCAGGATGAGAACAAGTGTCATTACAACGCGTCGGAAGAATGTATTACAGGTCATTGCACTGGTTTTGTGGATGTGCCGACCGGCAACGAGACAGCACTGATGGCAGCTGCTGCCACCATTGGACCCATCTCAGTCGCCATTGATGCCAGCCACAACTCATTCCAGCTCTACTCAGAGGGTGAGCACCAGAGACAAATGTCTAATTATCACGAAGCTAGGTCCCAACAAAAAATACCTTTGGTTAGGACCACATGGTTAGGAAAAAAAATGATTAATACGTGACGAAGGACCCAAGTTTTCTTTCGGATAATATTAATACGTGAATGTTTTCTTGCGGATAATACTATAACGAAAAAAATCACTTGCTGATAAATGCCTGTAAAAATGTTCTGGCGGCCGGCGATTTTGACCAATTTTGATCGGAAGTCAGTATTTTTTTATTCCTCCCAAATAACCAATACAATTGTGTGGGGTTGCATTTTATCGCTTCCAAAAATAGGGTCAGTCGGGTGACCCAAACCAAAGGTATTTTTTTTTTTGGCCTAATGTCCCCCCCCCCCCCCAATTTCAGGTAACCAACAATTTTGAACTGTTTTAAAACAAAAACACTTTTGTATTTCATAATTGATATTTTTGTGAGTGTATATTTCTGTGTGTAAATTGTATTCACCGAGTTGATCTCATGTGATGGTCTTTTGACTACTAACAGGTGTGTACAACGAGCCAGAATGCAGCCCCACAGAGCTGGACCACGGCGTGTTGGTAGTTGGATACGGTGTTGACCAAGGCAAAGATTACTGGCTCGTTAAGAACAGGTAATTTACGCAAGCAGATAAATCTAATTATAATTCAAGGAATCTCTGTGTGTCTGTCTGTCTGTCTGTCTGTCTGTACGTCGATTATCTCCAGAACTGGGCACCGTATGCAGTTGAAAAATTGGTGGGTGTATTGCTCGGGACCACAGAATGTGCAGTGCCAAGTTGGAAGTTGTTTGGACGAGTGGTTCTCGATAAAGCTGCAAAAAAGCTGATCTAGTTCCATTAAAGATGCATTCCCCGTTGTATTCTGAGTTTCACCACGAAAATTTGGTTTCGTTTTTTTCAATTGCTATTTTCATACCAATATAAAAAAAAATCACTTTTGAATGAGACACTAAATAGAGAAAAACCCACCGATGTTTAGTTATTGAAGTATTTCTTTACAAAACTTGAATTAATTGCGGCCAGACAGTAATTCGGCTCTCATTAGTGCCCTATTACATGGCATTTGAAAATAGGGTAGGTAGGTAGGGAATTCTTTTCTTTTTTTTTTGGCAATTTTTTCCTCCGTATGATCATACGGAGGTGTCTGCATGTAGCAAAGGTAAAAGGTAGTACATGTAATTAAATGGTTTTCAGGGTTTTTCCCCCTCATTTCCCCCCCCCCCCCCCAAAAAAAAAATTAGGGTATGGGCTAACAAAATTGGGTAGGTAGGGTAATCGGAAACAGAACTACCTGTACCATTTTTTTGGCCTAAGTACTTAGGACCTCTGAAACATTCAGTCTTTGTACCTGGACTCCCTCCAGCACCTCTGTCCACACAGGCAGACAAAACAAAACAGATCTGGACAAAAATAAAGACCTCGATGTAGGAGGAGTGCCTTATCCTGCTTTCCTGTTTTTTAATTTTTTTTTTATCTCACTGAGAAGTTATCCCAGAAGAGTTCTTGACAAGTGTTTAGTTTCAATCAAGCATCTTTTTCATATTTTTCGAGGGAATTTCCTTTTTGAACAATTGAAGAGTGCTGAGGTGTAACGTTCAAATTGTTTGTTGAAAATTTAAAAACACTCCAAAATACTCCGCACTTAAGTTTGATTACAACATCAGTATCATCCCCTGCAAACTTGTAATTTTTGTTTTATGAAAATTCACAAAACTTACAATGATTATGCTGTTCTCTTTCCAGTTGGGGTGCGAGCTGGGGAATGCAGGGCTACATCATGATGAGCCGCAACAAGAACAACCAGTGTGGCATTGCAACATCTGCCAGCTACCCCCTGGTATAGGAATGTCATGGCTGCGACTGCTGTTTCCACCCCAGGAATTGGGAAAAGCCTTCTGTTTTTTCTGGGATAAAGAAGGGAACCTATTGCGTTTGCTACAGGCAAATTAATTATGCACTTTGCTTTCAATTTTGTTATCCTTAAATTTGAACTTGATTGAAAAAATTGTTTTTCATTACCGAATCAAATGTAGTTTACTTTAAAAAAAATGTACTGGAGCACTTTCATCTCTCATTTGGTATTGATAACATTGGCTATGGACTTTGTGCATGGCCTATAGAGGGCGCCTTGTGACCACCAATGACATGTCTGTGTGCAGGTAACACTGGCTGCACTGAGTTGTGCATATGGTACTCTATGCGCACTACTTATTTTATTCTGGATGTGCAAAAACCTTCACGTCTTTGCGTGAATGCAACGTGTACAGTGGCAATGCATTCTCTTCTTTTTAACCGTTAATTAGAGGGCACTTGTGCACAGAGTCCAATGTCTGGAACTGATTAAGGAGGTTCTTTTTTGGTCGTCCTTTGAAAAGTCTTGTTAGTCGGGTAAACTGCATAGAAATCTGTGCTGCTAAATACTGCTTGCATTTTGGAGGTTTTCACTGACTGTTGAGTTTCATTGACTGTAAATCCTTGTTTTTGATACTGAAAAGGTAAAAAAAACCACTTCTTAGGGGCAAAGGACTATGCAACATTTCTGTTGTACTGAAAAAATTCTTTCCATCCGAGTTGGCAAGTCTGCGTTCTTTAAGCTTTTCAACTTTCACCGCCAACTTATGCCAAATTCTATTAAACTGCATGTTGCTTCGATATACTGATTGCTTAAAAATTGACTTGTGCTCTTTCTTCTATGTGTATACAATGTACGTAGTTTTGGTTTCGTATTTTGATTTTCAGGGTTGTCATGTGTTGCACTGGTAATATTGTTAGTAGTATTATTAGAAATTTGCATCCAGGGTTCATTGCACTTTTTTTCTTCTTCAAACTTAAGTGTATTGTAGTCAGGGTTTTTACTTTTAAGTGTGTGTGTTCAGCTTGAATAGAAATATTTTTGGATTTTTTTACTCACATTATTTTGTATGTGCAGGTACTGTTATGTGTTTGTATTTAAAGGTGGAGGGTTTTTTGTGGTTGAGTTTTCTTTCATTTTTTGAAGTAGGAATGTGTTCACTATAAGACGTAACTAGAGTTTCAGTTTTTGGACATTGACACATTGATACGATTTCAGATTTTTACCAGTTTTTGTGTGTAAATCAATCATGATCAGATTTTTTTTTATATTATGAAACACAATTCATTGGAGCAACAGTGGCAATTGTTATTACATGTAATTATAGAAACATAGAAACATTGACAATCAAATCCGGGCTAGCCATATTCCAGTCTCTTAAGAACATCAAACTGCTGTTATCATTAAACTTGAAAGCCACGTTTTTATTAATGATCAGGTTTTATTGGTGTATACATGTATTTTACAAAAACAGCTTTTATCATGTTAAACAGCATTGCGTCTTTTCCTAGAATGTATTCTACACCAGTTTTTCACACATGCCAAGCCTTTAAGTATGTCTATATTCATATACATATCGTACCCAGTACTTATACGTGGATTACCTTGAAAGATTGACAGTTTTTTTTATGAAATGGAAACGATTTGCCAGACAAAAAAACTGCTTTGTTTCATTTGGTATGTAATAATGTATATTTGCTAATAAAAAAATGGATGAAAATAAACCTGATTATACAGTTACACTTTAGATAATGGTGATTGGTCTCCAACTTCCTTGCCTTTGGTGCTAGTTATAGCCTTTAACACATGAAGGTTACCCCTTTCATTAATGAAGGTTGTCCCTTTAATTAATTAATGAATTTAAGGTATCCTGTAAAAGAAAATCTACACAGAGTCAAATGATGTACATTAAGCATGAGGAATATAATTATAAACTACTTTCGCTTGCACCAGTATTATTTAGTCGACTTGTCTTGTATTGCAATTTGTTATACCTGTCTTGAATTCTGAGTTTTCATTGGCCTAGAACGATCACGTGTTAAGTTTATAAAAAGTCATGGCACACTCCCTGTGGGATATCACGTACCACTGGGAGTGTGCTATGACTGCATGTGTGGTACGTACGGTGTGAAACGCTTGTATCGTTTGTACCCTCGCTATTTTCACCATGTTTTCACACATGAGTGGGCCGGGAGCAGTGAACTAGCAGACGATCAGCTGTTGGAGCACGCGACACTAATGCATGTGAGAGTTGGCGTTCGATTGTCATGTTTGTTGTGTTTAGCTGTTTGTTTTCGTGATTTTTACATCAATATCCAAAGATTCCAAGACACAGGTACAACAAAACAATTGCTGACTGCTGTGATGTGGGATATGATGTTTTGAACATCCGAGGGGCGCATAGCACCCGAGGCTTCGCCTCGGGTGCATGCTATCATGCTATGCGCCCCTCGGGTGTTCAAAACGACATATCCCACATCACAGCAGTCAACAATTGTTAAATCTACATTATAAAAAGTGGTTGCTAGGCAAATTTGTAAGATATACAGTTTGCTAACCAGGACACAGCGCATATATATACATGTACTTTGGTCTTTCTGAGTAATTAGGCCTCTTGCAACGTTGAGCTAGCCGTGGAACCAGTATTGTTGATGTACCCTAACGTGGCGCGGCCCCTAACATAGTGCACTTTGCTTTTTTCGCCTGTAGTGCCTAGCTAGAGCAAAAGTTTATACTGAAATTTCACAGAAAGTGGCATTTCATCAAGTTCTAAGTACTCCCGTTCATAAATCACGAGTTTATCTACCCGTAAGAAAGTTAGAAGAAAGTTTTATTTCGGCGTGATTTTCCAATCAGTTTATTTCGAAGTGCACATGTCCCGAAAAATAAGAAACAATTTTCTGACAAACTTCTAGATGGGTATGTAAGTAGAGAAAATAATTGTTTATCAGAATTTATCAACTTTACAGAAATTCTTAACTATGATGTTCATTTGGAATTTTCCGAGATTTATTCAAGTGCGCCACGTTGGGGAACACTCAGACGATTTGTGCCCAATTTCCGGACGCCACCGTTGTTGAATTTCGAATTAAATTTCATGAAACCGAAATTGTTCACAGAGGTTAAATAGCAAGCATTAATAAGCTAAAAGTACCAGTATTTCACTGAATGTATTTGAAGTTTGTCAACAAAGAAGTTTGGCAACACTGATGTGGAAAGTCGGGGTAAATTTCGAAGTGCGCCACGTTAGGGAACACCACTCTATTCCGGTGTGTCAACTTTTGCTTTATTTTACCACTTTAACCATTTTATTATAAGTTGTCAACTTTGTAAGTCCGTGCATTAACATATTTACCTGAAGTAATTGATTGAATTGGAGAGACACCCAAAACTAAACTATGTTGTCATGATAATTATGTAAAACCATAAAAAAGGACTGTAATTTATGCTCCTATGCTTTAAAACAATAAGCCCCGAACCTTTTGTGTGCACAAATGAGATGTTGTTGCATACATTTATATAACGTACTCTGTGATTTCAAATGGTGTTCCTCATTTACAAATTTTCATTCCCTGAGTACCGCACATATTTCGAAGGGAGTGGGTGTTAGAGTCAAGCCGTTGACTGCTTTGAAGGAAATGGGCGGGGCATCCTCTGGTCTCTCAAAGGTGAACTGATGCATGAGGAAAGAGAAGAAGATGAACAATTCCATCTTAGCCAGCTGCTCCCCCAGACATACTCGACGACCTGTGGGTGAGAAATAAACAGTTAGGGTGAATTGTCGTTTCTTGAAAAGTTGAGCTACAGCAGACGTGCAAAAGTAAAGTACCAATGACGCCATGCTCTTTCTTGTGTCTTTTCTTACCTGTGGAGAAAGGCAGATGTTCTTCAGGGCGCCTCACTTTTCCATCCCCGTCCAGAAACCTCTCCGGTCGAAACTTCTCCGGTTCGGGCCAGAGGTTCGGGTCTCGACTAACTGCCCACAGGTTCGGAATCACAATGGTGTTGCGGGGGATATCGTAGCCAAAGATTGACGTATCTTGCGAGAACATGTGAGGCAAGCTCAGTGCTCCCACGCTGGCGATGCGTTGCACCTCCATGATGGTCGCCTCCGTGTACGGCAACTTGGGCTTGTCGGCGATGCGAGGCAGACGGTTGCGGCCGACCACCTCGTCCATCTCTCGCTGGACTTTGCTCTGAACCTCCGGGTGAGCCAGCATATACAACAAGGCCCAGCGGAGGGTGGAGGTGGTGGTTTCTGTCCCGCCAACGAAAATTTCGAAGACAGTCAGCAGCATGTTGCTGGGCGAGATGTGACTCTTGATGTTATTCCCCTCGTTGCTCTGGATTTCACCGAGAAAGACGTCCATGAAGTCTCTGGGATTATCCGGATCCAAATTTTGACGGTGTTCGTCGACGTTTTCTTTCAGAAATCCAACAATTTTGTGCAAGTTGGATCGCAGCTCTTTGAAGGTAGGTGTGAATGTTAGATACTGCATGATTGGCAGAAACTGGTACGCAGACCCTCCGCCAACGATCTCAAAGTTCCTGTTCATCATCCTCAAAAGCTCCTGAAACTTGCCGTCAGAATACTCGAATCTTTTACCGAGGGTTACGGAACAGATGACGTTTGAGACGGCATTTCCTAACAACTTCGTCGGATCAAAGGGGATGTCGTTGTGGTTCTTCATCTCTCCGATCAGGTAGCGTGCCTCATCAGCAATGGCATCCTCAAAGCTTGATTTTCCGACACCAAGACCCCTCAGAACGTTCAGGGAGAACTTGCGCTGTTCAGTCCAGCTTTGTCCGGATGCTGAACCTACACCTAAAATAGATAACACCCCACAAATTATTGTTCAACCTATCCGGTATTTTTTTAATTTATTTTTTTAAATATTATAAGGTAACTTCGGTAAGTTAGCCCGGTTGCATGTCTTTGGCAATCGGGCTAACCAGATGAAGTCATATCAAGCTTTAACATATCATGTACGTTTGCACAACAATTCGGTCAGTACGTTTCAAATTTCTATCGCCGCATTTTTTTGGCTGTTCTATTTTGTTGGCTGCTCTATTTACTTTGACTGTAGGCCTACTCAGTATATACACCCCCCCCTTCCCCCTGATGGGGCCAAAAACAATAAATGGAAAGCTTAAGTTCCTAAATATATTTTCAAATTGCCTTAAAATGCAAGAGAAAGCATCGTAGATTTCCAAAATTTGCAGGACATGTTTCTGAACTTTTTAGCAAGAAATAAATTCCTGAGTTCCAGGAACACAATTACCAATAGGGGGGCCTCTGTCGCAGATCTTGCTTCAAATGTGCTCCCAACACGTCACTGACTGTGAGTACATTGATTTTGTGAAATCTTATCAAAGCGAGTAGATTTTTCGAGCATCTCATTGTAATCATGGTAAAAACCACCTCTAAAGGCTCTAATGAGCAACTTGGATTAGTCTATTGACTAATATCTTACCCAGAGCGTCTTTGTCCGGTGTGGCCTTGCTGTAGAAAGTCGTCGGTGGTCTGTCACTGGTATTTGGATGGGCCAGGGCTTTCTTGATGGCTTCGTAGCTGCATAGGACAACCACCAGCTGTCCGCCCAGATTCAAACTGAACACATCCCCGTAGGTATTGGCGAGCAGGGCCAGGGATTTGTACTCGTCGCCTTGCAGGGCTAACTTTGGGAGGTAGCCGATGATAGGTAGTCCAGTCGGCCCGGGAGGCAGGTTCCTTGGTCTTCGAAGAAGCCAAACGACAAGGACGAAAACTCCTAAATAGACCAGTGATGATTCGATGGTCAAATAGCTGGAGATCACTTCCATTTGAGCCATTATGTTCTTTACCGAAAGTGATTTTGGTCGGTTTCTATCAATGAATAATGAATGTGTAAGGGCTATGAATCCGGGTATATAGGCATGTCGGTCCGTTATGAAAACGAAAGATACAGGCCTTCCACTTCCCCGAAACAGTAATTCTGCATGAAGGATTTCCGAAAGTAAAGCCTGTCTGTATCCTGTTTGACTGGTAGTATGACCATGGAGCTATAAAAAGGCCTGTAGAATGTATTGTGCAACATCAGTGATCCGTCGTTAAATGTAAATACACATTGTACTCATTCAACCGTGTCACCAAAGGCAGTGAAGGCGGGACAACCTCGTTCCCACAGTCTACTCTCAGTCGACCTCACCCCTGGAGGAAACTTGCTTCCTGTATTCCGATTCAATCCGGCAAATGCAAATAATGGACTTATATCGATCCGATCCGTGTAATTCGGTCCAATCAATTGTCGTTTTTAAAATCGTCAAAAGAAAAAGGACTCGAAAACGAACCCATACCGTCTACCGTTTTCCAATCATTGTTTATGAAAAAAGCAAATCGTTTACAAATTACCGTTTATGCATCTGTGAAAAGAAAAACAGAAAACAAACGTTTTACCGTTTACCGTTTTCAAATCTGTAAACAGAACAAAGGAGAAACAAATCCTTTACAATTTCTGAAAAGAAAAAGAAAAACTTTTACCAATTATTGTTTTTGAATTTTTGAAAAGGAAAAAAAGATCAAGCAAACCCTTGCTTTTGAATTTTTGAAAAGAAAAGAGAAAAGCAAACCCTTTACCAAGTGCCGTTTTTAAATTTGTAAAAAACAAAAAAAGGAAAAATCCTTTTACCAATTATCGTTTTGGAACTTTTGAAATTAAAAGAAAAGAAAAAGCAAACCCTTCACTACTTTTATTATTGTTTTTGAATTTTTAAAAAGAAAAAACAAAGGAAAAGCAAAACCTTTACCGTTTTGCCATTTTATAATCTGCAAAAAAGGAGGAAAACAAACCCTTTATATTGGCGTTCCCTAACGTGGCGCACTTCGACGTTTACCCGACTTTATTCGGGTAGTGTTCCTAAACCTCTTTGTTGACAAACCTAAATGCAGTGCATTACTGGTACTTTTACCTTATTAATGCTTGCTATTTAACCTCTGTGAACAATTTCGGTGTTATTAAATTTAACTTCCAAAATTCAAAAACGGTGGCGTCCGGAAATTGGGCACAAATTGGCTGAGTGCTCCCCAACGTTGCGCACTTGAATAAATCTTGGAAAATTCCAAATTGACATTTAAGAATTTCTGTGAAGTTGATAAATTTTGATAAACCATTATTATCTCTACTTACATATCCAACCAGAAGTTTGTCAGAAAATTATTTTCTTATTTTTCGGGGCATTTTCAATGGGTTCACTTTGCACTTCAAAATAAAATCAGAAAATCACGCCAAAATATATTTTTCTTTTAACTTTGTAGCGGGTAGATAAATTCGCGATTTATGAACGGGAGATAGAACTTCATGAAATTCCACTTTCTGTGAAATTTCAGTTAAAACTTTTGCTCTAGCTAGGCGCTACAGGCGAGAAGTCAAAGTGCGCCACGTTAGGGGCCGCGCCACGTTAGGGTACATCAACAATACCGTAATTGTAAAATTACAATTCGTCTTGGAGCAATAAATGCTGGCACTTGTTTTTATAATGTAATTATTATTGTGAGTAGAGAAACATAAAAACATTGCAATCAAATCAGGGCTAGCCATAACTGTGACGCAGTCTCTCAAAACATAAAACTGCTGTTTTCAATAAATGAAAGCATGCTTTATTAATGATCCTGCTTATTGGTGTATACATGCATGTATTTACATTAAAAAACGGCTTTTATCATGGTAAGTAACTTAGTGTATTTTCCTTGAATGTACTCTACACCAGTTTTTCACACATGCCAAGCCTTTAAGTAGTATGTCTATATTCATATACATGTACATATCGTACTCAGTACCTTTATGTGGATTACCTTGAAAGATCGACAGTTTTACGAAATGGAAACGAGTTGCCAGATAAGACACAATGAAACTGCCTGATTTTTAATTCTTTTGATGTGTAAATGTATCTATAATTTATATATAAGAGAGAAGTTTACTCGCCCCCGAGACGATGTTTGCTCCTGAAAGGATCCGAGACCGCGGGCTCCCGCTGCGCGAAAATCGCTCCACGTCCGTGGAAAAATGCGGAGGGTGTCTTCCGCCGGGTCGGACACTTCGGGTCGTCCTGATTTTCCCGTACGGACCGGCGATCCTTTTCGTCGATTTTTCGTGACTGCGTTTTTCGCAGGAATTTGCCGTCGTGTGCGCTTTCACGTTGACTGCCTGGCCGCCCCCTGTGCTGGCTTCTCTGCGTGTCTAGACTGTGCGAGGTCAGCGAGGTCAACGTAGGGGTTCCGTTTACGTGTTCTACTCAGCCGTTCTGCAAAAGCGTTCACCAAATTGTGTTATGGGGTGACCTTGGTAAAATATTTTTTCTCCATGGTGCGTGGCCACCAAGTGCCCCTATTCTTTCATATGCTTCGCTTGCCGCCCCTGCGCCGTGTGCAACGAATACTCCGAAGGACTACACATTAAGTATGCCTTGCGCGGTCTGACCAATCGAAAGTCTACACTGCGTAGTATTTCCGGGCTATGCAAAACTGTCGATGGCAACGCGTACTGCAGCCTGCTCCGCACCCTGGAAACGAGGTTGGGTCTACGGTGCTCGCTATTTGCATGATTTGAAGCACAAGCATGTGAGTGACGTGTATAGTGCTCTGTTGCTTCCATCGTGTGTTAATACAGCTCCATGCTTCCACCAAGGCTGAGCGTTGTGAGTTCGCTGCCCGCCACAGTGTTGCGTTATAATTTCGGGGGCCTGTCTGGGATCAACGAAGGATCGATGCATTGCTTCAAACATCGCGATCTTAAACGCAGTCACACAAAAAATCAACGAAAATGTGTCCGATCCGGCGGAAGACACCCTCCACATTTTTCCACGGACGTGGAGCGATTTTGGCGTCGCGAAAGACCGCGGTCTCAGATCGTTTCAGGAGCAAACATTTCTCGGAGGCCGAGTAAAATTTGCTCTCATATAGATGGTTGCCCCAAGTTGAATAACAGTTGACTCGACAAGTTCCTCGCAGACGGTCTCGCAAATTGTAAGACGTTCAAGTTTACGTTTGTTGAAGAGTCCAATATACTGAAACTTAATTATGACCTTCTTAATCAGCCTTCGCCTGTGTACTACGGCAAGCCTTTCAAGTACGTTTTCCCACAAATGCCACTGCCTCACAAAATGCCAATTTAACAGAACGGGAACATTTACAGACTGTTGCCATGGTACATGATTGTTAGTGGTCAGAAATTGCCTCAGATCGCACCACAGAAATTGCTTTTCTATAACTGCATGTCTTCTCAACTAAATCCCCCAGTTACATTCATCTCCCCACATTTTCATCCCCAACTCTACGCCCTACCCGATCTATGATCGGGTAAATCAACGAGGGATCGATGCATTGCTTCAAATATTGTGATCTTTGAACTATGTTGGGTTGGAATAACGAAGAGTGCATAAATAATAATATTGGCGGTTGTTGGCTGTTTGGCCTTGCTTATATTATGGTTGAACCATGCCAACTTGAATAAAATAGTTAAATCGACTTTTTCCTCGCAGGTCTCGCAAATTGTAAGAAGTTCAAGTTTACGTTTGTTGAAGAGTCCAATACTGTACCTTCATAATGACCTTCCTCCATGATTCAGACTATGTAATTTTATGATAACACACTCAAAATTTTTTATTGCAAATGCCACCTTCACGTTTTATTCCATTATGATTTATTGTCAAAACAGTACAATCAGCCTTCGCCTGTGTACTATGCGGTAAGTCTTTCAACTCAGTTTTCCCACATTAACAAACGCGACTGCCTCACAAAATGCAATTTAACAGACCAACGGGAAAATTTACAGACAGTTATACATGCCATGGTACATAATTATCATGGGCGCGGCGTCAATCGGTGGGGGACGGGGGACCCCCACCCCAACATTTTAAAGCGGGCAATATCGTTTGGTTCCCTACCCCCACTTTTTCTTCCCCGAATAAAAATTGTAGCCTACTATAATATTCTTTTGCTCAGAACAGCTGATTCAATGACTCCAAACTCGAAAATGATGTTTAAAAGATGATCTTTTGTTTTACTATCGTACGTGGTCAGAAATTGCCTCAGATCGCGTCACCGTAAATTGCTTTTCTATAGCTACATGTCTTCTCAACTAAATCCCCCATTTACATGTAACTCCCCACACTTTCAACCCCAACACAAATACGCCCTACCCGATCTATGATCGGGTAAATCAGCTTGTATTTGATAAAGGAAAAAAATTGATTAAAATAAACCTGATTATACAGATACACTTTAGACAATGGTGATTAGTCTCCAACTTCCTTGAGTTTGGTGCACAGCTTATAGCCTTTAACACATGAAGGTTGCCCTTTAAGTAACGAAGATTGCCCCTTTAATTAATGAATTAAATGTCTCCTTAAAAAAATAGTCAGTCCGCAGAGTAAATGGTTTCCATAAGCCTGATGAATAAAGAGACTAGTTTAACATGTACAAGTAATTGTTTAATCGACTTCTCGTGTTGCAATAACTGCATTGTTAAAAGTGCCGGTTTGCAAGGCAAATTTGTAAGATACAGGACAGAGCGCATGGATACTGCTCAGGTCTTTCTGAGTATTTCGGCCTCTTGCAGCATTGGGCTAGCCGTGGAACCAGTATTCCGGTGTGTCAACTTCATTATAACTTTACAACTTTATAAGTCCGTGCATTATTTACCTGAAGTAATTGATTAAATAAGAAAGACACTCAGAACTAAACTATGTTATGGCATGTACAACCATGAGGACAATGTGCATGTAATATGCTCTTATGCTTTAAAATAATTGGCATCGAAATGTTGTGTGCAAAGGTGAGATTTTGTATATACATTTATATAATATACTCAGTGATTTGAAATGGTACTCCTTATTTACACATTTTCATTCCCTCAGTACCGCACATATTTCGAAGGGAGTGGGTGTTAGAGTCAAGCCGTTGACTGCCTTGAGGGAGATGGGCGGGGCATCCTCTGGTTTCTTAAAGGTGAACTGATGCAGGAGGAAAGAGAAGAAGATGAACAATTCCATCTTAGCCAGCTGCTCCCCCAGACATACTCGACGACCTGCGGGTAAGAAATAAACAGTTGGGGTAAATTTTCGTTTCTTGAGAAGTTGAACTACACGCGCGAAAGTACCAATGACGCTATTCTCTTTCTCTGTGTCTTTTCTTACCTGTGGAGAAAGGCAGATGTTCTTCTGGGCGCCTCACTTTCCCATCCCCGTCCAGAAACCTCTCCGGTCGAAACTTCTCCGGTTCGGGCCAGAGGTTCGGGTCTCGGCTGACTGCCCACAGGTTAGCAATCAGAATGGTGTTGCGGGGCATGTCGTAGCCAAAGATCGACGTATCTTGCGAGAACATGTGAGGCACGCCCAGTGCGCCCACGCTGGCGATGCGTTGCACCTCCATGATGGTCGCCTCCGTGTACGGCAACTCGGGCTTGTCGGCGATGCGAGGCAGACGGTTGCGGCCGACCACCTCGTCCATCTCTCGCTGGACTTTGCTCTGAACCTCCGGGTGAGCCAGCATATACAGCAAGGCCCAGCGGAGGGTGGAGGTGGTGGTTTCTGTCCCGCCAACGAAAATTTCGAAGACAGTCAGCAGCATGTTGCTGGGCGAGAAGTGACTCTTGATGTTATTCCCCTCGTTGCTCTGGATTTCACCGAGAAAGACGTCCGTGAAGTCTCTGGGATTGTCCGGATCCAAATTTTGACGGTGTTCGTCGACGTTTTCGTTCAGAAATCCAACAATTTTGTGAACGTTGGATCGCAGCTCTTTGAAGGTAGGGGTGAATGTTAGATACTGCATGAATGGCACATACTGGTACATAGACCCTCCGCCAACGAGCTCAAAGTTCCTGTTGATCATCCTCAAAAGCTCCTGAAACTTGCCGTCAGAATACTCGAATCTTTTACCGAGGGTTACGGAACAGATGACGTTTGAGACGGCATTACCAACCAATGTAGTCGGATTTAATGGTTTTTGGTTGTGGTTCTTCATCTCTCCGATCAGGTAGCGTGCCTCATCAGCAATGGCATCCTCAAAGCTTGATTTTCCGACACCGAGACCCTTCAGCACTTTCAGGGAGAACTTGCGCTGTTCGGTCCAGCTTTGACCGGATGCTGAAGCCACACCTAAAATAGATAACACCCCACAAATTTATCACATTTTTACTGTTAACATATCCGGTATTTTGTTTTTATTTAAATACAACTAGGGGTAACTTCGAAAAGTTAGCCCGATCGTCGTTGGCAATCGGGCGAACCAGATGAAGTCATATCGAACTTTAACACATCATGTTCGGCTGTACAAAAAGTCGGTCAATATTGTTATGCTTCAAATTTCTATCGATGCATTTTTTTTGGCTGCTCTGTTTAGTATAACTATAGGTCTATTCAGTAGCGGATGGGGGAGGGGGCGTTTTAGGTTGCACCCCCCCCCCCCACGTTAAGCCGCTGACTAATGTTATGACACCAGTAAAATTGGTCCAAAAATAATACATTGTAAATAGAATGCTGAAGTTCCTAAATTTATTTTCAAATAGCCTCGAAGTTTAGGAGAAGGTATTGTCAACTTTAAAATTTTCCTTGGGACATGTTTCCTAAAGTTTTTTGCCTAAACAAAAACAATTCCTGAAATTCTGGGAACACAGTGACCGACACGGAGGAGGGGGGGGGGGACCTCTGTCGCAGATCTTGCTTCAAATGTGCTCCAAGTGAGTGCATTTAATTGTGTGAAATCTTATCAAAGCGAACCTTAATTGGATGTTTAGAGCGTCTCAGTAGTCATGGTGAAAACTAGTCCGAAAATATGGGAGACTCTCAATACTGAGTCCCAAAACTTAAGGTATTGAAAACATGCAATACAAGAATAGACTGGCACCTGAAACAACCCGTCCAACAACCCTTAAGTACTGTATCAATCAACACTGTACCAAACGACTACATCTGGCATGTTTGATAATACTCTATTTCTACACATTTCTTCATGTCAGCCACCAGACTAACGAAGAGGTCAGTCTTTTGAAACAGACGCACCATATGTTGGACATGACTGTACCAGTCTGGTCTTTGGCCACAAATCACTTGACTTCCCTCTCATGTGCAAAATATTGAAAAAAAGGCCTTAAAAAATTGAATTGAGACTGCAAACTTGTTTAGTGAAATACTGAGGACCTTTGTCTTTACCTTATGAACATTTGGGAGAATTTTGTCAGCTAAAGAGGGAGTAAAGTTGGCCTCATTTCGTTTTGCACATGTTTTCAGCACTCGAGGTCCCAGTCCGGATGAAAACCACATCTAATGAGCAACTTGGATTAGTCTATTGACTAATATCTTACCCAGAGCGTCTTTGTCCGGTGTGGCCTTGATGAAGAAAGTCGTCGGTGGTCTGTCACTGGTATTTGGATGGGCCAGGGCTTTCTTGATGGCTTCGTAACTGTTTAGGACAACCACCAGCTGCCCGCCCAGATTCAAACTGAACACATCCCCGTAAGTATTGGCGAGCAGGGCCAGGGATTTGTACTCGTCGCCTTGCAGGGCTAACTTTGGGAGGTAGCCGATGATAGGTAGTCCAGTCGGCCCGGGAGGCAGGTTCCTTGATCTTCGAAGAAGCCAAACGACAAGGACGAAAACTCCTAAATAGACCAGTGATGATTCTATGGTCAAATAGCTGGAGATCACTTCCATTTGAGCCATGATATATCCTCGATCCTCATATATCTGTGAAGATAGGCTAAGGCGTTGATAACTTGATATATATAAATATATTTTACCGGCTTCTTTATATCAAGGAATAACGAATAGCCTGTGTAAGGCCTATGTACGGTACCAATAGTCAAGCATTTCCGAAACTAAACCTTGACTGTGTCCTGTGTGACTGGTATGCAAAATGACTGCGTCGTTATAAAAAAATTCACATTGTACTGTCTGCATTCAACGAATAGCCTGTGTAAGGCCTATGTACGGTACCAATAGTCAAGCTTTTCCGCAACTAAACCTTGTCTGTGTCCTGTGTGACTGGTATGCAAAATGACTGCGTCGTTATAAAAAAATTCACATTGTACTGTCTGCATTCAACGAATAGCCTGTGTAAGGCCTATATATGTACGGTACCAATAGTCAAGCTTTTCCGAAACTAAACCTTGTCTGTGTCCTGTGTGACTGGTATGCAAAATGACTCCGTCGTTATAAAAAAAATTCACATTGTACTCTCTGCATTCAACGCGGTCATCAAAAGGCCAAGGACGCCGCGGGGGCAGCTCGTTCCAAAGGTCTTACCTCGAGACAACAATAATAATACATGTACATGTACATGTAATGGAAATTTATAAAGCGCCGGTGTCCACCGCAAGCGGCGTTCATGGCCCTTCACTGAAACAACCAAACTTTAACAATGAAGTAAAGGTAAAGGTAAACGGGACGACCCTGTGTTCACAGGAACGGATCAGTGCCCATATCTCTCATCGTTAGCGATTGGGCAATTGAGGTAAAGCGCCTTACTCAAGGGCACAACACGCGTGGCCACGGCGGGGCTCGAACCCACAACCTCTGTTTTCTTGGTGTATCGGGAGATCCTTGCTGCAATATTCTGTAGCCGTTGAAGGCGAGAGAGCTAAAGCGAGTTGCCAGGGTCTACGATGGTAGACCATGGGAGGAAAGTTGCTATTCTGTATTCTGATTCGATCCCGCAATAAATAAAAAGAGGACAATTTTTTCAGAGAGAAACACAATCATCCGATTTTGCCCTCCCCGCACTCCTCCTCCCCACCCCAAACCTGGACGTCAAATGTTACGTCTCAGGGTTGCAGACCGGTATAGACTGCCATAGACGGCAGTGATAAATACGCGCACTTCCAAAAATTATTGGAAATAAAAATACTGAGGCTCACCATCTTTCATTTTCCGTTAATTTTTTTGGTTCACCAATGACTTTTGGCAGAACATCCATCCAAAGATATGATTGATCACCCCTAAAATTAGACCCTAAGCCCATCGCCATTTTGAAAACGGATCGAGGCCTATCCGCTCCATTGGAAAATAGAGCAACTTTTGGGCCTAATTGCATCCAAATTTCACATTAATACGAGTTAACAGTCCTCTGCACTGCTTCCACTCTTCTGTTTTATAAATCGTCAAGTTCATGGCCCTCAGAACGCTCTAATAACGGAAACTTTGAGGGCATGAAAATCGTGATTTGGCAGGCGTATACTATAGCGTATTGATTCGGGCCTATTTACCGGCGTATGGATTCGGGCCTTATATTTACTGGCGCGGCCTGCACCTTACCCTCACTGC
The DNA here is from genome assembly GCF_015706575.1 of Patiria miniata. NCBI lineage: Eukaryota > Metazoa > Echinodermata > Asteroidea > Valvatida > Asterinidae > Patiria > Patiria miniata. Next base: position 18,535,386 of record NW_024037076.1, on the reverse strand, counting down.
CAGCTCTGTGGCTGATCAGTAGACCGAATAGGACGTCAATTCTCGATCGGTGCATGCTCGGTTGGCATTTAGAGGATAGCATTATTTGTAGCGTGGCGCCATCTTTTCTGAGTAAATTATCGGAATGTGGAACGTAATTGCCGACCTACGGACAGCAGTCATCGCTGGCGTGGCTGCCGTCCTGTTCCTCCTGTGGCTGGCCCATCGACAGCCCAGAAACATTCCCCCTGGACCGAGGGGTTGGCCGCTACTGGGCTACTTGCCCAAACTTATTTTGAGTGACGACGTACCCGTCACCCTCACCAAGGAGGCCCAACGGTATGGCGAGGTGATGAGCGTCAACCTCGCTGGTCAGTTGGTCGTGGTGTTGACCAGTCCTAGAGCTGTGAAGGAGGCATTCTACAACCCTGATGTCAGTTCCAGGCCATACAATAATCTATATCACACGTTGGTGCCCAACGGAAAAGGTAAAAAAAACCCAATAGGCCTATTTACGTTATTTTTTAATAACAACTCACACATGCAAACTCAATCATGTACATGTGTAAGACGCTAACACTAGAATATATCATCTTCTCCCGACACCATAGGTGTTGCAACATGCTCTGGTCAGGATTGGTCTGTGCAAAGAAAGTTCTGCCAGTCAATGTTTAACAGTTTCGGCATCGGGAAATCAAGTTTCGAAGACAGCATCACTACGGAAGCAGCAAGTCTTGTCAAGGAGATGCGATCTTACAAGGAGCGTCCCTTCAACCCAACCGCCCTTTTCTGCAATGCTGTCTCAAATATCACCTGTTCGGTGACCTTCGGTAAGAGATTCGAGTACTCGGATCCACGATTTCAGAAGCTGCTGGCCTCCTTGATCCGAGTGTTTGAAGTAATGGGCTCCGGAGGGGCTGTGCAGTTCTTACCCATCGCTCAGAAGCTGACGTTTCTCCCCAGCTACAAGGAGCTCTTGAGCCGCGTTGGCTCAATCATGAAGTTCATTCGAGGAGAAGTTGAGGCCCATCGTCGAGACTTTGACCCGGATAATTGCTTGGATTTCATCGATACCTACCTGAACAAGATCCGGAGTCAGAGTGGTGCTGATGCTACATCTCCGCTCAATCCAGACAACTTACTCGTCACGATTTTTGAGCTGTTCATGGCTGGCTCGGATACTACCTCTTGCAGTCTCAGATGGGCCTTGCTGTTCATGATGGCTCATCCGGAAGTCCAGGCTGGGGTGCAGCAAGAGCTCGATGACGTCGTTGGTCGGAACCGTCTACCGCGTCTCAGCGACCTTCCAAATTTGCCTTACACGGAGTCCACTATACTGGAGATACTTCGCGTGAGGGTAATAGCACCACTCCCTATGCCTCACCGCGCATCGAAACAAACGCAGATTCTCGGTTACCACATCCCAAAAGATACGTTAGTCATTGAGAACCTCTGGGCTCTTTGCAGAAAAGAAAGTGTCTGGAAAGATGCAGACACGTTTGACCCCAGCCGATTCTTGAAGGATGGCAAAGTCTCGTCCCTTCGAGAGAAACTTTCGGTCTTCGGTATCGGTAAGTTAATCCAACTTGGCACTTGTCTGCATTAAAGGGAATATACAACATTTGCTTTTGCTGTAATTTTAGGAGTTGGATGGATTTGGGGGATTAGTATTTCACAGCAAATTTTGTTGCAATGACTTGTTTGAAGTTTGGTGTTCGTAGATGCTGGAAAAACCAAGAAAAACAGTCATGTTCTTGTAGTCTGGTTCCCTGTTCCAATCGGGGAATTGTAAGGTCAAGGAACCAGTCTAGAAGGCTTGTAAAAAAAATCATAGATGTGTAATCGATTGCAAACAAAATTCAGACTAACTAGATTTGGTAAATTGGGCGCACTTTTTGAAAAAAAGCCGTTGGAAATTGATACAAAAATACCACTTTTCGTGAAAATGTCAGCACACCAAGGTGCCATGATTTTACAGGATGCTTTAGACTGTCATTCACTAACAGTCCAGTAAGGTATTTCATCACTAATTTGGAATTTTTGTTTTTTGATGGTTGCAAAATGTTGTATATTCCCTTTAAGATTGACGTCCCCCAGTCTGGAATCACCATGATGAAATTTCCCAGTCTAAAATCAGGTTTCAAAATAAATGATTACACATTTATGTTTCAAAATAAAAGATTACACATTGTTTCAAGTTTTTATTTGAAAATTACCTTCAGACTTATCTGATATTTTCCGGTCTGGAATCACCGTGATATTATTGTCTGGTCTGAAATCAGGTTTCTCATTTTTTTCCCCAAAATTAAAAATCAACCAGTTTTTCAAATATTTGATTCAAAAATTGCCTTTAGACTTGTTTGTTGCAACTTACCCGAAATTACTGGTCCGAATTTCGAAATTGGCATCCAATCATTATTCATAGCCACAAAATAGAACAACCAACTATTGACGCAATGGTGTTGTAGTGTTTTATTGAAACGAATGTCAGTACAAAAGAATGCAACATTGAGCCACTCTTGGAGATGGTGTGCTGTTGGAAACAGCCTGTCTCAAAGAATTTCCTTGTAAACAGAAGATAAGTAGGAGTGTTTTTTTTTAATCACCAAACACAATCCCCCATTTTTTCCATTTTCTACATGATCCTTGTAGGTCGTCGGGCATGTTTCGGGGAGAAGTTGGCGCGGATGGAGTTGTTCATCTTCTTCTCTTTCCTCCTGCATCAGTTCACCTTCAAGAAACCCGAGGGGGCCCCGCCCATCACCCTGAAGTCTACCAATGGTTTTGTTGTGGCCCCACTACCTTACCAGACCTGTGCGGTGTCACGAGACTAGATCGGCACTGAAACCATTGTATATCAAGAGAAGCACATTGCTACCGCTAGCCTGAGAGCGTTGATTTGCATAGTTCAGGTATACGTTTCCACTTTTCCATACAATTCATGGTTTTTGTGGTTTTTCGTATCTGGCATTCAACACAGCTGTTGGTTACAGTGTGGTGCTAAAAGAGTAACGAATACACACACAAATCGCTAAATAGGAATACATTTGCTTATCATTATTTACCTCTGTAAAATTGGAGACTCAAATGGAAAGACTCTTATACTTCTCCAGCATACAACCTTTAATATCGAATTTAATGTTTTGTAGAAATGTAAATCCACTTGCAAGAAGCTATACAGTTTTCAATGTTTGATTACATGTGTATTCAATTTTTGGAAGAGACACATATTAAGACCGCCTCCCATGCTGTAATAAACATTAACCTATTAACCTTACATTCTGTGTATAATTGAATCTGTTTTGTCTGGTTACTCAAAGAGTGAAACTGCTTTTTATGCGTATGAGCGAAGTGAAGCAGCATGGAAGGGGAATATTGCGATAGTGTATTCCTTCTGGGTTGCATCCACCCAGACTGAGAACTTTGGGGTGTGTGTGTGTGGCAGGGCCCAGTTTTAGTTGTATATTTTCATGTATTTAATGTATAGTGTATTAAATAGGAGTAGCTCCCCTTAGAAAAAGAAATCATTTTAGTTACTCAAGATTCCCCCCCCCCTTTTTGTTGGTAGTGTGTCCCCCTGTTTGTTTACTTTAGCCCACATGTTCCCCCTATATAAGCTGCCACATGGTCAAGCCACAATTCAGTCCATCCAGCAGACCAGCAGAGACAAGTCATTCATGCATATATATTTTCCTCCTAACTGGAGTGCTGTCCTGATTGGGTTCAAGTCTGTTGTTGGAGTCATTGACTTTATTCCTGCTTGAGTGTCTTTTAAAAGATCCACTATTCACACTGTGTTGGTTTTTAACTTGGTTTTATCATTGGTTTTAGATTTTATGTTTTAAGTCTCAATTTCTTGGTTTAAGATTTTTGTAAATAAATTCTTTTTGTCTTTGTTGTTCTAAATCTAGAATTCGTCTCTGGTCTCTATTAATTCAATTAGAGATCTTCGAAATACTGCATCGACGCGTCACGCACACATTTTTATAAAGTATGACATTTTTAAAAGTTGGTATATAGAGCCAACGTGCCTTTTACAAAATTTGAATTTTCTTTTCCGAACGAAATATGAAGGAACTATTATGTCCTGTAACAAATAAATTTGCTTGTTTGAGTTTGCAGGCCTTTACTCAGATTTGAAAGTTGGCTTTAACTGACGCGCTCCAGTTCTGAAATTGCTCACATGTGGCTTTTTTCTTGGCAGGGCCAAGATTTAGTTGTGAAGTTTTGTCCGATAGCGATGTAGTTAATGTCCAATAAGTTGGGTTTTTTAAGACAAATGGATGAATTCACTCTGTGTTCAGGAAAGTTTGAGTTCTGTGTTCAGGTCAGGTCAGGACAAGGTTAAGAATTAAGTTTTACTGCTCTGTGGCAACTTAACTCAGAAGGTAACAAATTTAGGATTTATAGCTTGAACTCAGAGGGTATAAGGACAATTAAGATTTACTGTTCTACAAATGGATGTCAACTTTGAACTCATGACCTTCCTACTGGTCACGTTCAGGGTGCAGAGTATAGTTTCATTGTTTACAGCATTGGTGTATTTAGTAGCTCCCCTCGGGAAAAAGAAATCATTTAAGTTTCAGTTTAGACCCCCCCCCTTCCCCTATATAATCTGCCACATAGTTAAGCCTCATTTAGTACAGCCAGCAGACCAGCAGAGACAACTTCACATTTACTATATGTTCCTCCTACCTGGAGTGTGTTCCTGCTTGAGATTGTCTGCTTGTCAAGTCATTGATTTTCGCCAAAGTGTATTCTAAGATCCATTAATTCACACTGTGTTGGTTTAAGTTTCTTTTTAAGTTGGTTTTTTAGGTTTTGGTCTTTAACATGGTTTTATCATTGGTTTAAGTTGGTTTTAAGGTTTATGTCTTTGGTTTTTTAGGTTTAAGTTTTTGGTCTTCATCTTTAGTTTTGATTTTATGGTATCGGTTATTGGTCTTTGATTTGAAGTTCTTGTAAATAAATCCTTTTTGTCTTTTTTGGGGGTTTAAAATCTAGAATGTGTGCCTGTGTCCCTATTAATTCAATTTCCTTGCGACTTTTCCCTTCAAAGATCCCAAGTTTAGTTTAGTTGTAGTAGTTTTGCGAGTTCCCCAGGTGTGTCATTTTTCACGGTTACACACACTATTTAAAACGAATTAGGAGCGTCCCGTTCTTAATTCGAAAGTTGAAATTAAATAATTGATTGCTTGGTATGGACGATTTTTTTCGTGCGATGTCTTATTTGAAAGGTCGTTGAAATTTTCGATTTTGGGGATTTAATTCCATTTGTAATTGTAAACAACATAGTTATTAACGATCATAAGTAAGACTTTTTTGAGACGACGACTATGGAAAGACGTCGCGCCGGTAGATACTATCAAATTCTAGCACTGTACAAGAGTCGCCCAGGCCTCTATCCAGGAGGGGGGGGGGGGGGGGGAGGTGGCGGGTGTTCCAACCCCCAGCTCTGTTAAACAATTGTTTTCCGTAGAAATTCTCTGAAAATAATGTGAAACCCCCCCCCCCCCCCCTCCGCTCTGACACCCTCAAAAATCTATACTGGTAATAACGGCCGCCGGAATTTTTCAGGGGGGGGGGCTGGAACATTCATGGGGGGCGTCATGTAGATCAGTGAGGGGGGGGGGGCGACTGGGGGGGGGGGCGACAAGGTTTCAGGGGGGGCTGTCGCCCCTCCCCCCACGCCCCCCCCCCCCCGTGGCTGTGCCACTGCGTCCGCCTGTGCACAACATACGGACAGCAGAGGCAGCTTCGTCGTGGAATATTAGTACGCTATTCTGTATAATCGTCAAATTTGAACCGCGCCCAAATAGTATGGTGCGAGCCCCCCCCCCCCCCATGAGGCCAAAATTTCCGGAGAAAAAAATCTGTCTACATTGCAGATTTTTGGGGGTTGATGAACTCCCCCCCCCCCTTGCCAAAATGTCTGGTTCCGCCCCTGCCGCCTGTTGGGTTCCACCCTTTTGGCGGATTCATCATCGGCAGTTTTTCAAGGTGTCAAAAGGCAACTTATGAACGGACGAGCCATCGGCTGATATCCTGCTGCCTAGCTGCTTGGTCGTGGCCCACATGCCTTCCCACATTCTGGGGACTCCAACAATACTTTCTTACCCATTTCATTTTCTCATCCTACATGAGCTACAGCAACTTCATTTGGGTCAAAATAGTGATAAGTCGATATCACATTTCACATCAATGTACCAACTTACGTCAGAGGTAGATTTGGTAACTTTTGCTGGGGATGGGTTGGGAGGAGGGGAGTGGTTCAGGCCCGTCAGATTCAGATACACATGTACATACTTTATTGTGTGAGAGCAGGAGAAGGGTTCGACCCCCGCCCCATCCCCTCTGGATCCGTGACTGCATGTAACTGACAGTCAAAGGCAGTCAAGTCTGTAAAGGCCCCATGTTATGGAATTTTCCAATTCAATCCTTAAAGTACATTGGGGTTTTCCACTTGACTTTGTTTTTCTATTTTGTATTTCCAGTTTTAAGGGTGAGGGGCTTTGTTTTCTTGCGTTTTCCGATTTTGCGAATATCTGTTTATTTGGGGAATGTTCACAATTAAAGAAACGTTATTATTTTGAAACATGTAATAAACACATTACAATGTACATTTTAATTTTGGCCCGGTACAATATTGCATACTGCGTTTCTTACTTCAATTGAAAATTGCGACATTAATAATGGCATAGTCATATTGATGGAACAAAACTTCGTTTTGATTATAGTCAATTATTAAAAATTCATTGATTTATTACATAGACCTTTGTTTTGTTTTTGATACTACCATAGGCCTGCCCAGCAGATGTAATCATGAAACTAATTAAACCAAAGTTTTAAAAAATAGAGGCTAAAAAAAAATCAAAAAGTTATGTGCTAGCCAAGCATTCAGGGATCGGTCTGAGCCATAACAATGCCCCAGCCAATCCCTTAGTTCTCTTCCGGGGTCTCGGCGTCCCCGACCAATACACACTTCCTTCCCTGTCCATCCATGTAACCCCGGAGGGCCAGGCACCATGTAAAAGCAAAGAGCTAAGGGAGGAACAGGGCGGCCCCTAAGCCCTGATCCTCCGAGTGGACCACATGCCCTGAACCTGTACGAAGGCGCCAACCTGGAACTCGCGGACAGTACCAGCCGCAGTGCTTACCGATTAAGCTAAGGTACAGTTGGTATTTTACGACGGGAAATTAAACATCTTATAATGACTGAATAGAACGCGTGCGTTGAAAAGCAAAAAGACACCGACGGGATTCGATCCCGGGCTCCGCGATTCGTGGACGACGGATCTAACCACTCGGCCATCAGGCTTCCTTAGAATGCTCCTCAAAAACAATTTGTCTTAATAATAGGCGGAGCAACCTGGAACATTGCTGTGTGCATCTGTTTTGGCTTCATGGACGAACAGATTTGAAGAACAAGATGAAGTCAATTGAAGTCGGTGTTTCGGGCAGTAATGAGTCAACTGTTTTCATTTGTTTAGACAATTGTATACGGCAGCCTCGTTAGTAGTAGGCCAATATGTGCACTACTTATCGTTACGCAACAATTAACACTTATTACTATGTAGGCTATTTTGAATTTTGGCGGGATGGGGGGGGGGGGGGGGTTCAGGCCCGTTAGATTTCTATATCCGATCTGATCATGTTTGTAATATTTAGCCTATTTTGTGTGTGTCAGAGCGGGGGGGGGGGGGGGGGGTTCCAGCTGGGTGGGGGAGGGGTTGGGGTTCGAACCCCTGATTCGCGCCTGACTAGGCTACTGTTTGTATTTGGAGAGATACAGATTCTCAACTCCATCACCACTATTTCAAGAAAATACGGACGTTTTGAAAAAAAAGGAAACGAGAATTTGTTTTTACAGATTTATTTGGTAACACTGTTAATCAGGCCTCTATGCCTATTCCGTTCGCTGTTCCCAACAGTCCTTCACCAGGCTGTAATCAAACATTATTTTCCTGAAAAATAAAGTAAACAGTACGTTCTCATCCTTAATTCTAAAAAAAAAAACACCCAAAAAACAAAACAAACAAACCGTAAATATACACGAAAACAACATTACACAAAAACACCACATTACACCAGGGGAGCTGTTCACGATACCGATGTGCCTCCTTTATGATAGCGCTTCGTACGTACCCCGCCCTGCAAACAGGGCCTAGGGTGCATGGGCCGGGAATTAGGGAAAGGCTGATGAGCTTCACAGAATCTTGTGAAGGAAGTAGGGATGGCATTGGTAACTTATCATACCCTATATATGAAGGCATAATTAAAGCTGCTGTTACAGTAGCTTTTTAAAGGGTGCAGGCTAGTCTGGTTCCCTGACCCCTTTGTCCTTTGGACTTGCAAAATATATTTAGGTGGGGCCGGGAAACAGTCTACAATCCCGGCCAAAATGATTGGGACACTTCCTGAGCCTAGCAACAGTCACCCACTCCCCCGCTCCCCCGGCCAATGTTGTTCTCTCCAGCTGATGGAGCACACACCGCGCAATGAGAGACAACATTGAACGTGGGCCAGGGGAGGGTGGGGGCCAAGCGAGATTCGGCCAGGATTGAAGCTCCATGCTCTGACCGGCCATGCTCTGGCCATGCTCTGGCCCACAGAGATAAAGCCCTAACCCATTAAGCTGCCCAAACTACTTCAGTGCAAAACAAAAGTATAAAAGTAAAAGATCGTGCTCGGCTGTTTATTTATCATATTTCACAGTTCAAAAAAGAAAACAAAGTAACAGTTTAATACTCAAAGTATTATCTTAACATTGCTATCAGCTCACATGATGAAATTTAGTTGTAAAAATTGAGGCTGAATCCCTCAGGCAGGACTACTTTTCCACCTTCATCAAACCATGGAGCTTGTGTTTATAGCTCCATCATGATGATCAAACTACATGTACATGCTTAGGATTAGCGGTGATAAGAATCTTAAATCTTCCAGGCCCTCTTTTTTGATAGAGTACAAACCTGGCCGTCATTACGTAATATTTATGGCCATTTTCCAGAATTACCTCTATAGCTCATGGCATTATTTTGAGCTTGGGTCTACCTTAAATTATCGGAATGTGGAACGTAATTGCCGACCTACGGACGGCAGTCATCGCTGGCGTGGCTGCCGTCCTGTTTCTCCTGTGGCTGGCCCATCGACAGCCCAGAAACATTCCCCCTGGACCGAGGGGTTGGCCGCTACTGGGCTACTTGCCCAGACTCATCTTGAGTGACGACCCTCCCGTCACCCTCGCCAAGGAGGCCCAACGGTACGGGGAGGTGATGAGCGTCAACCTCGCTGGTCAGTTGGTCGTGGTGTTGACCAGTCCTAGAGCTGTGAAGGAGGCATTCTACAATCCTTATGTCAGTGCCAGGCCATACAGTAATCTATATCACACGTTGGTGCCCAACGGCAAAGGTAATTATCAAGGAATTATGTCAAGTATAGTCATAACCAGACTGGGACCTTGAGTGCTGAAAAACATGCAAAACGAAACTGGCAAGCTCACTCTTCGGCTGTCAACATTCAACAATAAAGATATCTCCAATATATAGGGACGAATGCTGCATCCTGACGCCACTGTTTTCCTTCTTATCTAAATGAAGATCAGTCATTGCAAAAATGTTGAAAAGACATGAATCTGGGACTGATGAGAAAGATGTGATTTTGTTACAAAATACTTTGAAAATGCACTCGACCCTCCATAGACTAAATACACAGCCAAAGAAATTGCGTCTGGATACTATATACATTCAAACAATTAATAATACATTTAAATATAATGAAATATAGTTCCATGTGTAAATCTGCATGACACAATACGAATGACTTCGGTGGCGTACAAGCAGTGCCGCAGTTTGGGTAAGAAAGGGGTTCAACTCTATACTGAGACCCAAAGTGAACAAACTACAAACAAACCAACCAAATCAAACCACGAATTTTACTTTGTTTGTGGCATCACTTTCATGAAAAAAATTATCGGCTACTGAACAATTAAGACTGATCTCAGGTCACCTTTTTTGTACAGGAGGTCAGCTTTTAATTTAGTATCATCCGTGTCCCTTTAGAAGGTTGCACCCTATCAGAAGGTCTACTAATATTTGATAAAATGATTAGGAGCGAGACCGGTTGGCTGCAGTACAAAGGATTTTAACCCCCATATGTTCTGCAGGTTCCAGGGGGCCAGCAAAGTGTCCTATATACATGTAGTTGTACCTGACTGACTGACTAACCGACTGACTCCCCACTGCTGTGTGATATCAAACTAAAATGTCGACAGTCATGTTTTTTTTAAAATAACGTACGTGCTTCAGATTTATTGTATTGTTCCTTGAATAACCGGCCAAAACTTGAACAAGTACATGTACCTTTTAAAACCCAATAGTTACGTTAGTTTAATTTGTAGCAATTTATACATGCAATATGCAAACTCAAAAATCATCACTCACACTAGAATATATTCATCTTCTCCCGACACCGTAGGTGTTGCAACATGCTCTGGTCAGGATTGGTCTGTGCAAAGAAAGTTCTGCCAGTCAATGTTTAACAGTTTCGGCATCGGGAAATCAAGTTTCGAAGACAGCATCGCTACGGAAGCAGCAAGTCTTGTCAAGGAGATGCGATCTTACAAGGAGCGTCCCTTCAACCCAACCGCCCTTTTCTGCAATGCTGTCTCAAATATCACATGTTCGGTGGCCTTCGGTAAGCGATTCGAGTACTCGGATTTAAGATTTCAGAAGGTGATGGCCTCCTTGATCCGTGCGTTTGAAGTGACGGGCTCTGGAGGGGCTGTGCAGTTCTTACCCATCACTCAGAAGCTGACGTTTCTCCCCAGCTACAAGGAGCTCTTGAGCTGCGTTGGCTCAATGATGGAGTTCATCCGAGGAGAAGTTGAGGCCCATCATCGAGACTTTGACCCGGATAATTGCTTGGATTTCATCGATACCTACCTGAACAAGATCCGGAGTCAGAGTGGTGCTGATGCTACATCTCCGCTCAATCCAGACAACTTACTCGTCACGATTTTTGAGCTGTTCTTGGCTGGGTCGGAGACTACCTCTTGCAGTCTCAGATGGGCCTTGCTGCTCATGATGGCTCATCCTGAAGTCCAGGCTGAGGTGCAGCAAGAGCTCGATGACGTCGTTGGTCGGAACCGTCTACCGCGTCTCAGCGACCGTCCAACTTTGCCTTACACGGAGTCCACTATACTGGAGATACTTCGCGTGGGGGTCATATCACCACTCCCTGTGCCTCACCGCGCATCGAAACAAACGCAGATTCTCGGCTACCACATCCCAAAAGATACGTTAGTCATGGAGAACATGTGGGCTCTCTGCAGAAATGAAAGTGTCTGGAAAGATGCAGACACGTTTGACCCCAGTCGATTCATGAAGGATGGCAAAGTCTCGTCCCTTCGAGAGGAACTTCCGGTCTTCGGTATCGGTAAGTTGTAAACCAACTTGATTTAAAAATGACCGGTCGTGTTTTCTGGAAATCACCGTTCTAAGATTTCCCAGTTTGAATTTACCGTGCTGAAATAATGCGGTCCTAAATTTCCCGTGCTTAAATTGCCAGGCCTGAAATTACCGTGCTGGGGTTACTTTGATCAAAATTCCCTTGGGTCCAAAAGCAGATTTTTTTTTCAAAACTATAGACCAACCATTGGATTAAATAATTTGATTCGAAAATAACCCAACGACTTGTATGTGTAAAACTACCTGAAATTACTGGATAAAAATCACCAGGAACGTTATAGCCTAGTCTGGAATTTCCCAGTCCGAAATCACCATGCTGAAATTGCCCGGTCTCAAATCATGTCTGTTTCAAAATTTCCTTGTAGACAGATGATAAATAGGCACCGTTTTTTTTTGACCAAACACAATCCCCCATTATTTTCCATTTTCTACATGATCCTTGTAGGTCGTCGGGCATGTTTCGGGGAGAAGTTGGCGCGGATGGAGTTGTTCATCTTCTTCTCTTTCCTCCTGCATCAGTTCACCTTCAAGAAACCCGAGGGGACCCCGCCCATCTCCCTCAAGTCTACCAATGGTATTACTGTGGCCCCACTACCTTACCAGACCTGTGCGGTGTTACGAGACTAGATCAGCAATGCAACCATTTTAAAATACAGTATTAATTCTTCGATTCAAAATCTGTCAACAATTTTAAAGTTTTGCTGGCGGATATCATACAGTGTGAGTAAAAAGTATTTTAAAAAAAATCGAAATCCAGCTGTCGGGACTGTTGTTTTAGTGAATTGGGCTTCCATATCCTAGATTTTGATAGTGCTACACACGCAGAACTTCACTTAAACGATAGTCCCGACATTTGGTTTTCGTTAATTTGTTTTTACTCACTTGTTTCTTTTTTTGGCATAAACCCTATGTTTTTTTCTTAAATTTCGGTAGAGAAAAACTTATAAAATGAATTGAAAATGCAGAGAACAATATGTCACTGTGTGGAGACTTGATTTATTTGTACACTTTTTACATTAAATGCAATCATGTCATACATATGCATCAAAAGAAATAATTATAACTGATACCAGCTTGAGGACCACTGACATAAATTCATTCAGAAACAAATAACAAAGCCATTCTCAAAATCTCACCCTAATTTCAATTTCACCTATTCCACAAATATTCCCATTTATCAAATTTTCTTTAAAATGTGACATAGGTTAAGACCTAGAGTTGTGGCCTTTCGAGGCCCTTATTTTTCCTACCGAGAGACAGATGTATTATCCCTCGTTGACAAATTTTGCAACCTAAAGAATAGTTAACTTACTCTCTTTTCAGACTGGCATTCACAAAAATTTTGCCAAACCAAATAGTATCAGGAATGGCATCGGGTCGACCCAAAAGAGATTTAGGTTTCAGATAGATGAATTCTAATTTTCCATGAATTAGACCTCTCAAGTCCTTCCGAAGTATGACTGCAACATTCTATCTTTCAAATGTCAAATTGTTAATGGTAGGGTAGATCATTTGTCATTTGGGCATTTTGTTGTTTGAAGCAACAAAAGTGCTCAAAATCTAAAGATGGGTACTTAACAACTAACCTGATAAGTTTGAGCTCTAGCAATGCTGTATATTCCGAGAAAACAATATTCTAGGATCTCGGTTTCAATTCAAAAGTTGCCGAGTCATGTTTTGAACTGCGCCCGAAATCAGTGCCGGGGACATGTTCTTGTACAGCCAACTGCAGCTACACGATGTTACTCACTGAACTGATGAATAATAGCAACTACGCGCACGTGTGTGTCGTGCCAACGCTTGTGCGCACCCATTCACGGATTTGCCGAATTACAAACCAACTACTAACGGAAATTACCAAAAATGCATCACTTGACACGTCTTTGGAACTGGCCTGCTTTTATTGTTTTCTTAAAAATGACAGCATGCCAGAAAGAATAATTCACAGGGAGTTTAGAGCCATTACTTTCTTTAAACCAAGTAAGCTTTTCAACAATACATTTGTCAGTTACTTTTTGGATAGCTGCAAATGATCTACTTTACCTTTAAGTGCTTAGTCAAATATCTTTGGATTAATATGGCTTGGTACGACTATGGAACGCAGACTAAAACCGGCGTTAGATTTCCATTATTTTCTGTAAAAGTACACATTAAAAAACAGGATAATTATGTCAAGTTTGGGTCGTTTCATAAAAAGACGACAGCACTTTTTTCTGATACCCTGACCGACAGACAGGGCAGACCTTGGTCTGGGCCAGGGACAACTCCTCAAACGCTTGCAGACAGACAAGATGGAACACGTGGGTGCAGGACAGCAGCACTGTGTGTCTATGACCGTGTCTATCACCGTGTCTATCACCATCCCGGTCAGCACTAGTGTCATCATCATTATCAATCCGTGTATGTTTCCTGAGACTATGTGACGTCCCACTTGGTGCGCTAGTGACCCCAGTGTCTCGCTGCCGAACGCGGTTCTTCTTTTTAGCACTTGAATTATTTCCAGGTCTGTTGGGGGGTCTGTCACTATGTGTGTCTTTGCCCCGATGCTGTATGTTGGGTGCATTGGTGATGGGCTCTGTGTTGTCTGGCTGGTGCAAAGGCATAATGCATATTGGACACTCGGTCTTGCCTCTCTCCACAGCCTGAAAAATACATGTATTCGTCAGAGAAATACGACTTTGAAAGTAATAAAGACACTGACACATTTCTTGTTTTTCTGCTAACTTTCAAAGGATAGACATCAGACTCCATCTCACATGGATATTTTCGACACATCTTTATAGCGCTTGGTAGTTTTCAAAAAAAAAAAAAGGTGACTGGTGCCCAAATAGTTTGGGCACCAGTATCGCTTGATGGTAAAGCACATTTATTAAGATTTAGGAATGACTATTACATTACATCTCAGGTCCTGTAATTTAACTGGTTTAGAACTGAAACAAGTTATGTTTGTTTAGTCAAAGGTGACAACATTTACATCAAACTAGTGGTTGGAGAAATCAGAGATTTCAAAATCTGGTTATCATTTGTTTTCAAAGCGCATAAGGATTATCGGATTATACCGGAAGTTCCCGTCCAGCTCACAGTCATGCCAAGATGCCAACAAAAAAGCGCCAATGACTGGGTATAGTTTGCAGGATTCAATGACCACTGGGCCTTCGCAAAACAAAAAAAAACGCTTCAGAGCTGTTATGTTGAAACTCTGGTGGGAATTCTCTGACAACTCGAATGGGCAGGCGATTCATACACCAAGAAGACCACTAGCAAGTGAATACAGGTACAATCAGAGACCATGGAGCAAATTGGCAATGCTTCAGTTGTTTTCTTTAGCCTGTGTCACAAAACAGGAAGGCTGAATTTTGTTTAAGGTTGGATTCGAATATCTGGTTTCCAAAAATCAAACCAAACAGTGGAATTCAAACCGAATTTTAAATAATCTGGATTTTAATCCTATCACTACAGAACTTTGCACATTATGTGATGGGCCAAAACAACCCATTCGACCCCAGCAAGATGGTTTGTTGAGTGGTGAAACATCAACAATTTTGGTTGAAGTTCTCCCAAGTAAGTTTTATCTCACAAGCTCACAAAAGGCATCAAACATATCAGTCCTCACTAAAGTAAAAGTTTAAAAACCACATTTCAGTCCTTCTGATTTGAAAATCACAGGCGTGTGGAAAAAGGCACACCTGGATTTTTCTAGGCGTGTGATTTTCTAGGCGTGTGATTTTTCTAGGCGTGTTATTTTTCTAGGCGTGTGATTTTCTAGGCGTGTGATTTTTCTAAGCGTGTGGTTCTGTGGTCCAAGCTGGGACTGAACAATCTGGATTTTTTTTCATACTATTCATCTTGGTTAACAGTAAAGCCATTTTCTTTTCACTGACATACTTTTTCCCCACTAATTATGAAGCATAATTATGCCGAGGTGTGCGGTACAGAGGGATCAGGCGTGCGATTATTCGCACTTCTCAGGAAGCTTTTAGGCGTACGATGGCGTGGGGGTGTGATCGCACACCTTAAATCAGAAGGACTGACATTTTGCAATAAGCAAAATTTATTTTCCAGGACTTTTTGCATTATTAATCATAAGTACTTGTAAGGAAAGAAACACAAATGAGCACTCTACCTTGAGCTGTATCGAGTCCCATTCCTCCGGCGTTATGGTCCGTAGATTGGACGCTTCCAGGTTCTTAAAGACATCCCTACTGGCTGTAATGGAACGGTCCATTTCTGCCAAGAAGGAGTCAATGTTGGTGTCGTACGATCGCAATAACCGTTCTGTTATTGCCTGGAGCTAAACAAAAAGGGGAGAAATACACCAAAATATGAGAACTGTTACTGTAACGACCTATTAAAAGATGAATAGGTTAAAAGTTGATTTAAATATCACAAATAAATTGTTAGACGAATGTTTCAATAACATTTTTGATTTGTATAAGCATTTAATTGTTTACTTTTGGAATTGTAATCAGACATTTAGCAATGTATGCAGTTTATTTATAATAATCGACAACGTTCATGTTGACACAGAGAGTTTTAAAAAGTGTGTTAATTTTGAAGGTTTTGAATTCTATTTGTTTGGTTTGCGAGGCCTCTGCAAGTTCACTTTTCTGAACTTTTTACAAACCCAATACATGTACAATGAAAAATTAACCACATACCCTCTCCTCGTAGAATTTCTTTCGCAGTCTGGGGTCTTTTGGTGGCACCGTTTGCCTAAGTTTACGATACCAGCTGTAGACGACATATCCCCGCCAACAAGCTTGTATCCTGGAATTGTACGAAATTAGAATTTTAATTGGTCTAGAAAAAGTTTAAAGTGAAGAAGTTGGAATTTAGATTTGGAAAAAAAAGCCATGCCACAGATTTGAATTTCACCTTTGCCTTTAGTTTCCAAGAGAGCAAATTCAGACACGAAATATAGTTAATCATAGTTTGACCAACTTTGGTCGATCAAAGGATGATTGGAGCGGGGATCCTCTACACAAGGATAAACTACTTCCCCAAATTTCTGGTTAGAGGCGTGATACGGCACTTGCGCGGAATGCGTGTGCGAGACACGGCGCGCGACTGCAGTCTTTCACTGTGGTCAAATTTCTGTCAGGCCGCCAGCTGTCGGCGATCATGGCGCGCGCGCATTGTTCTACATGTTCTATGCGTTGTTCTATGCGCAGACACGGCATATCACGCATGTAGACAATCCGTTCCGTACATTTTGTACACAAGCTCAGATGAGTCTGTTATCCTTGTGTGGAGGATCCTTGGGCCAAGTTCGCGCAAGGACTATAGTTGACCAATGGTTAACTAACATTTGCCCGAACTCTGTCTAGTCGACGGTGGTTGACTACGCTAGTCGACTATTTGGAACCAGCCTACTGGGGTTGGTTGCTTCGCTGGTAACCAATAGCCGCGCGCATTCATAACGCTAGCAGAGAGCCAGGATCCAGAAGTTTTGTGATGACATTTTGACCAGCGTTTGACTTGAGACGTTCGCACGTTGCTATCAGTGCGCAGGCGTAAGGTACGTCACAAATCAACCACTAGTCGACTAATGGTCCTTGCCCGAACTTGGCCATGATTGGACTAACTGTAGTCGACTATTTTGAACTGGACCACAGGGCACGGTTCCATCACTGGTTACCAATAGCCGTCTGCATCATAAAGCACAACGGGGAGCCAGGACCCAGACGTTTCGTGATGACGTTTTGACCATTGTTTGACTAAAAGGCATTCGTACGCTGCTATTTGTGCGCAGGCATAAGTTACATCACAAATCAACCACTTGTCAACTAATGAACCTCGCCAGAACTTGCTCTTACATGTTGGCAATAACAGCACGTAACTATACTCCCAATCAAACTAAAAAAAAACCAATGTGCAAGGGGGTCAATGGCATCACTATAAAAACTTTGATTGGAGGACTCACCGTATGGCACACCTAACTCTGTGGAGTTTAGCACCTTCATGTATGACCCTCGTCTGGTACTGCTCCTTCCTACACATGGGACATGTCTTCTTTCCAGTGAACCGTTCAAATGCTTGAAGACAGTTCTGAGAAAAATAAACAAATATTCTCATGTTTCAAGTATACTTTTTTGTGGATCAAGAATACGGACACTGACAAGCTGGCAGATTCAACAAAACCATCCCAGCAGTCAAAAATCAATCGAGTGACAGTTTACAACTGTTGAGGGCTCTCTGCTAACACAAACCAGAATTGACTGGCTGTGACTGTTTATGTAACTTGATACAGCTATGCTTTGACTGTAGGAGATTGATAAGCCAGCTGTGCCTACCGGTTACTTGCTTTTGTTGATGGAATTTGACTAGTCACAGTGACTACAAGAAAAATATTATGATCTGACTGTTGGTAACTAACCTGTGTATAAGTTATTGAATTTCTGTCTCAAACAGTAGGAGTGTTTTTAATAGACAGTACTGTGTAGCGTACAGCTGCAGCATTTAGAAGACACTGCAGGTAAATATGTAAATCTATACACAGCTTTGCAGGCATATAGTGTGGAGTTAGCCCCATAAATGTGGCCAATTTACTGGACTACCTCCGTAAATAAAGGCCACACTTCCACCATGTACAAAAACATGTCGAACTTTGTCAAATTTTGATTTTCACATTTCGGCTTAGTTCGTAATTTATTTTTGCTTTAGAAGCATACTCACCCTCTTTATAGGCTAATCAGAAAGTGCTGCCTTTTTCAGATGTCTAATGTTCGTGAACTTTCATGTTGAAATTTTGATACGCAAACGTGTACAAACGAATCTGGAAATTTCACGAAAAACAGACATCTGAAAAAGGCAGCACTTTCTGATTAGCCTATAAAGAGGGTGAGCATGCTTCTAAAGCAAAAATAAACTACAAACTAAGCCTAAATGTGAAAATCAAAATTTGACAAAGTTCGACATGTTTTTGTGCATGGTGGAAGTGTGGCCTTTATTTACGGAGGTAGTCCAGTAAATGGGCCACATTTATGGGGCTAGTGTGGAGTATATGCACAACCAACTTTCATCTGAACGTGTACAAAGTATTACATATATCTGAGCCTGGGTGAGCAGCAATAATTGTGTTCAATATCCATTTCTCTCTAGTTCAATTTTACCAGTTTTGCTTTCCATTTATACTATTCTAAAGTGGTACTCACCCTATGAAACACGTGAGAGCAAGACAGCAGAACCTGGAGTAAAAGACATCAACAAATGAAAAGTTATCTCTCTGATCGCTTTATGATACGAAAACAAGACTAGGCTTGCGTAACTGAGTTCGACCTGAAAGCACCAATTTAGGACATTATTTATACATGGTTGCTCGGGGAGTCAGGGAGTCAGTCATTCAGTCGGGGGGGGGGGGGGGGGGGGGTCAGTCAGTCAGCCAGGAAAACTTGGACCACTTGTCAAGTTTGTGAGAGAAAAGGGGGTTCCCAGGGTTCGACCTTAACTCTTTTAACAGACTATTAACAAGCCTGGGGGCATTTTCACTAGCCCGTATTTTTTTTTAGCTCAAATACAAAATGCCCTATTTTCAGGCTCAATTCTGAGGCAATTTTGTCAGTGTTTTAAAGAAACAGATCTAATTCAACCATTTAAAACAGTTGATAAAATTAAAAACAAATTGATGAGGTTTGCTTTCTGAATTTAATGATTTATTTCTTCCTGTCCTTTCATCTTTGCCGTAGCCCAATAATTTTGGACTCGCCAGCCGAGCTATTAAGGAATAGTTCGACTAGCCCGCCGCTGTTTTGACTAGCATTTGGCTAGCGGGCTACCACTAATTTCGAACCCTGGGTTCTGTAATATTGGAGGGATCAGGAACATTGTTGTACCTGTTGCTGTAGGCCAAATTCTTCCTTGCAAATGACACAGGGAAGTATGGAATCGTCACGGCGATTGGATTTCTCTTTGGCATCTCTCCAGTCCAGATCAGAGAGGGGCTGTTCGGGCGCTTCCATTAGGCCAAGTTTTTGAGCTGAAAATTATAAAAATGAAGATTACGAAAAGCCTTAAAAGTTTTTAAAAGTAAGGGGAAGTTCAACGTGGACAAAAATGGTAAAAACTAGCTGTGCACTAGGCAATTAATTATTTTTTTTATTTATACATGCCATGCATTCAAGGGGAAAAACCTGTTGATTTTTATCCTCAACGGAGTTGACACATACAGTACGTAAATTGAACTGCGTTCTATGACCATTTGTAAATGGTTTTGAGACCTGCTAGCTTAAGGTCAGCTAAAGGTGTGTTGCAAAGAGCCCTCCGAAAATGTGCAAGAGAAGTTAACCAGTTCGCACCATAGGACGTGTATAAATATACACGCCAAAGTTTTCCAAAATGCAGATCAGATGACTGACAAACCCGCAAATGAAAGAGGCCAGAAAATATCTGTCAGCGAGCCACAGCCAACGACCAAGGGTGATGGCTTCAACCCGCCTGGCATTGCGGTCGAGTGGAATGCCAACCCGTGCCTTGGTCCGTTCTTGTCAAAATAAACCCGACCTCAACTGGTTCAGCAGATTTTCAGTCAATTTGGCCCCATGCATATAACAAGACTATTAATGTACAGTCTTTTGTTCTTAACAAAAACTGATATTCACAGAAAATTCTCGTAAGTGCATGTTGCATTTAAATTTACCAACTCCAACTCTAACAAACTTTGACGAATGCTGGCAATGTCATCTGAGGATATCTCACCAAGAGTAAGTGGCTGTGGTTTCTGGTCCAGCACGTACTCCTTCTCCGTCTTGCGATTGGAGGGGGCGTCGCCCTTCCTCCCGCCCACTCCCGGCCTCTGACCAGTATCCACCACCGCTTTGACTTGTTTCTTGGGTCGCCCATGATGAATCGGCCTCTTCGTCTTCAGGGGGTCGGCGAGAGACAGGTTGCGCATGAGATGATCCTGGAAAGCCACCGCAGCGAGAGCCGTGCTGCTTCCACTCTGATACAGAGTAATGTAAACAAATCGTTCCCTCAATGCTATTATTTGTAAGGCCGAGTAAAGACAAATAGTTTCTCGTCCGGGATTTTTGAAGGCGGTGGCTCCTTATTCCTATTTTCTTCCAAGATGATAAAAAATTGATACAAATTGCATCCAAAGGAGCAGTCACCCTTTCTATAAAGCTACAATTTTGTTGGAAATGTCGAGCGCAATTTGAGTCCCCCACGCAAGTTTAAACTTGCGCGCGCAAGTTTAAACTTGCGCGAGGGACTCCTGAAGCACGCAAATTACACCGCGCCATTTTAATTTGCGTGCGCAAGTTTAAACTTGCGCAAAGGCGATTGCAACCTTCTTTTGCAGGCGGGATTTTCATTGATGAAGAATTTTTTTTTCAAAACACGAGTACATGGAGAAATAATGGAATATATGAATGAATAAAGAAATAAATAAAAAGGGGAATTCAATTAGCGTCAATGAAAAGAAACATTGAGATTTAGCAGTGCTTATCAGAGAAGTTGTTTAAGGGTACGTAGGGGCGGGGCCGGGGAGGGGACCGGGCAAGCAATAAACTTATGCACACTAGCGGCGATTGCTTGGAAAGTGTACTGAAGTTGTTCAATAATGGAGACTAGCTTCAAGTTTTTTGCTTTATATTTATATTCTTGAGTGTAAATAAATCATGATTTCCTAGGGCTGGTGTAACCCGCTGTTAACGTAAAAAGAATGATTATGATCCCTTCAATTGTTCAAGTTTTGACATTCTAGTAATCATTTACATTATTTTTAAAATGCTTATGTATTCTACAATTAAAAAAGTACTTATTCTTAAAAAAATACTAATTAATTTAACAATTAATAAATTGGACGGTACAATAATTCATATTGTTTTTAGAATACTTGCATAACATTTCGAGCACTGTGTACACTTCAAAAATGCATAATTTGAAAAAAAAATTTAATGAATGCATTACTAATTTACTTAATTAATTAATTTATTACTTTAACAAATATTTTTTCATTGCAGGCTCAATAATTCATGTTAAAAAATGTTTACAACTTAAAAACGCTATGCATATAAAATGGTAATTATTTTAAAAAGTAAATAAATTTGCAAAGGATTTAATTAATGAATTTAATAAAATGTTTCAAAAAAAGGCATTAAGGCATTGTCTCCCGAAGCTCAGTGATGCTATTAAATCGGAGAAAAAAAATCTGCTTTAAAAATAATGTTACATATCTGCATGAGTTTACCAGGGAAATATAGTTTAGCGGCTCTGTATGCGTGGCCAGGAAAATCTATGCAGTGCGCAAGTTTAAACTTCCGTGTGCAATTTGTAGCAAGGAAATGAATGCACGCAAGTTTAAACTTGCGTGCGCGCAAGTTTAAACTTGCGCGGGGGACTCACTGTGCGCTCGACAGCAACAAATAAAAAGACAATAATATTGACAAAATGTGCGAAATATATCTCAAATGTATTTACTTCCAGAACTCTAAAAAACCTTACGGTTTTGGAAGTAAAATGTATTAAAAAAGGGGGGAGGCGGGTGAGACAAACTCATGAAGTGGGCGTGGACAATAAAACTGGTTTCTTTTTCTACTTACTTGGCCTAATTCCACAACTAGGATTGGATGCAGTCAGTAGTCATTACAATTTACATGTTCAACCAACACCTGACATATTCTTTCCAAGGCCTTGCAAGGGAACTAAAGTCTTAGATTTCTTACAGGATCGACCGATAGCGCAGCACGTTCGACCGATAGCGCACATCCGTCCATTGCGCCTGTTGTGCCCATTCTTGAAAATCACGCATTCTCGAGAATGGGCATGCACATTCTCGAGAATGGGCGCGCATTCTTAAGAATGAGCGCCCATTCTTAAGAACGAGCACGCGTTCTTAAGAATGAGCGCTCATTCTTAAGATTGGGTGGGAATATCACGTGCACAATTTATGAATTTTGCCCAATCTTAACAAACATTGCACGACATAATTATGTTAAATGAATTGTATAGCGGTTAAAAGGGAAACAAATCATATAAAGAGGAAAGAAAATGTGCTATGCTTCTGTACTCGTATAACTACGATAATTTGAATCAAATTAAACCTGTTATTATTGCTTTCTTCTGCCCACTATGGGAAGTTTTATAATAACGGAGGACTGGGAACTAGTCTGGGAAGTGCTTTGTTTAGGCTAGACAAGTTACAAGTCCCTGCATGTATCATATGCGTGCCACGAAAAAAAAACGATGTCAAGAAGCTGCCAAAATTGCTCTTTTGACTAGATAGAATCCAGCTCTGCGACGTTATGGTGGGATGTGAACAATAAATTGGTGGCAATTTAAATGGGAAATAGCATTAGCACTATGGGATGTCGCAGTATTCATTCTCATTCTTCACATTCTTCATTCTTACGTCCCCCCCCCCCCGCTTTTATTATCCCAAAACTCAGAATTCTTTGCACTATTATTATTATGTCTCTTATCCCCCCCCCCCCATATCAATACGCCTTTACTTATCATATCCATGTTGTGCCCATTCTTGAAAATCACGCATTCTCGAGAATGGGCATGCACATTCTCGAGAATGGGCGCGCATTCTTAAGAATGAGCGCCCATTCTTAAGAACGAGCACGCGTTCTTAAGAATGAGCGCTCATTCTTAAGATTGGGTGGGAATATCACGTGCACAATTTATGAATTTTGCCCAATCTTAACAAACATTGCACGACATAATTATGTTAAATGAATTGTATAGCGGTTAAAAGGGAAACATTTCATATAAAGAGGAAAGAAAATGTGCTATGCTTCTGTACTCGTATAACTACGATAATTTGAATCAAATTAAACCTGTTATTATTGCTTTTTTCTGCCCACTATGGGAAGTTTTGTAATAACGGAGGACTGGGAACTAGTCTGGGAAGTGCTTTGTTTAGGCTAGACAAGTTACAAGTCCCTGCATGCATGTATCATATGCGTGCCACGAAAAAAAAACGATGTCCAGAAGCTACCAAAATTGCTCTTTTGACTAGATAGAATCTAGCTCTGCGACGTTATGGTGGGATGTGAACAATAAGTTGGTGGCAATTTAAATGGGAAATAGCATTAGCACTATGGGATGTCGCAGTATTCATTCTCATTCTTCACATTCTTCATTCTTACGTCCCCCCCCCGGCCCCCCGCTTTTATTATCCCAAAAATCAGAATTCTTTGCACTAGTATTATTATGTCTCTTATATTTTCCCGGCCCCCCCCCCCCCCCATATTAATACGCCTTTTCTTATCATATCCACTCTACTGTTTAAGCGCCTTGCGTTGCAACAGTATAATTATTGTGAATCAGTGAACGAGGATTCAGCTAGACTTGCCAAGTGCAGCCGGTGCTCGGCATCGACAAGACCGTTATCTTGTCGCGCATTCTCGAGAATGTGCGCTCAATCTGGAAGAGTTATTTTTTGCCAAGATTGAGCAAGGATCCAGTTGCACATTCTCAAGAATGTGCATGCCCATTCTCGAGAATGCGTGATTTTCAAGAATGGGCACAACACCCACTCTACTTTTCAGCGCCTTGCGTTGCAACAGTATAATTATTGAGAATCAGTGAACGAGGATTCAGCTAGACTTGCCAAGCGCAGCCGGTGCTCGGCATCGACAAGACCGTTATCTTGTCGCGCAGTCTCAAGAATGTGCGCTCAATCTGGAAGAGTTATTTTTTGCCAAGATTGAGCAAGGATCCAGTTGCACATTCTCAAGAATGTGCATGCCCATTCTCGAGAATGCGTGATTTTCAAGAATGGGCACAACACGCCCAACAATCTACCATCCCCCACCGCGGTCCATGTCCAAGCACGAACAGTGATGAACTTTTCCCTCGGATATCCATTAAGATAATTATTTTTACCTGTCGATCACCTGTCTTCATATTGTTGGCTCTCATAAGCAACTGTTCATCCTTTTTGAAATTCATCACAATTTGTCTATTGAAACAAACAACAAGAAATCGGAGAGTTACATTTGCGGCTAGACCAAATTTCCATGACATCAAAGACGCAAGTTTATGCATTGTGAACTTTGACCCTGTAAACTATGGCGTGTCAAACGTTGCAATATTCAATATTTTGCAATATATATGTTGCAGGCGCGGTTCTAGGGGGGGGGGGGCTAGGGGGGGGGGGGCTGTAGCCCCCCAAAATGTTGTCTAGCCCCCCCCCCCCCCCAAAAAAAAATAAATTCCGTAAAAAAAAAAATTGCATTAACAAAAAGGAGGATTGTGATGTACATGCGAACGGTCTCCCCCTAAAGAAGAAATAGCCGTGACAAGGGTGCATTAGTTAATATAGTGCAAGGGCGGATCCAGGAGGGGGGGCCAAAGGGGGCCATGGCCCCGAAAAACGAAACCAATTTTTTTTTTATGTGACATCGCAATAAAGGCAGGCAATGAGTACACCACCATCTTTTCCTCAAAAACAATTGGTTAAAGTGGTCAGAAATTGCCTCAGATCGCACCACAGAGCATCTAGAATCCAAAAATTGTTCGGGGCCCTTAAGCGGGCCCCGAACCCCACGCCGTAATTTTTTGGACCCACTTTTTGGGGGGACCAATTTTTTATTTGGCCCCCCCCAAAAAAACCAAATTGTGTTCTGGATTCGCCCTTGCTATAGTGTGAATGATTTTAGGATTTTATTGGCGCTCCCCATTGAAAATATGGCATGAGCTCTGCCCCCCCCCCCCCCCCCTATTGATTTTCGGAGGCCTAAGTGTCTGGAAAAAATAACCGGTCAACATTTCAGCACGCCTCCCTGAAAAAAAATCTGGATCCACCGTGCTAGCCCCCCCCCCCCCCAAAAAAACCAAATATTGGTTCTAGAACTGCGCCTGATATGTTGGATGTTCAATATGTGTTTGTTACCTTTTACATTTATGTTCGATGTTCAATATAAGTGTGCGATGTTTTTCATTATTTGCGCGATGTTTAATATATTTGTGCGATGTTTTACAATATATGTGCGATGTTCAATATATGTGTGCGATGTTTTACATTTATATTCGATTTTCAATTTATATGTGCGATGTTTTTGACGATATATATGTGCGATGTTTTCAATATTAAGTTCGATTTTTTGCATTAAATGTGCGATGTTTTTCGATACAATTGTGTGTGTTGTTTTACAATATATTTGCGATATTCTCAAATATGTGAGCAATGTTTTACACATATGTTTGACATTTCGAGCTATTTGTATTCGATGTTTCATCGGTATGTTTGCATTCGATCTTTTGCAATATGCATTTGATGTTTCCCTTTTCATTTGATGTTTCTTTAAGAGTCAAAGTCTGGGTTACTAGACCGCGAAAGTCTGACTATTTTGCCTAAAGTCAATGTATGAGACGTCAGGGGGATCGCGTAAAGTGATTAGAGCCAGACCTAAACGGTAAAAACCGGAATTGTGGGTAATTCTTTAAGCATATCATTGTTTGGGCAGTACCCCCAGCTGTGCCTGTACTACCCATAGTGTTATGTGCATCATCTATGCATTGAGGAGTGCATGACACATGGTCTGAGCTCCAAGGCCGATGTGCACCTGTCCCGTTTAATGATCCAGTTACCTGATAATTTGTTTGAAAAATTCCAGATGTAAACTTGGGCAAAATTAGATGTTTATGAAAAAATATCAAATTGTAAGGGGTTAACCTTGCATTTTTTTTAAGCAAAATCGGGAAAAATGTTTCTGGAAAATTGCAGATTGTATGGGGTTAGATGTTTATGAAACATTTCAAATTGTAAGGGGTGAACATTGCATATTTTAGCGAAATTGGGCAAAATCAGATGTTTCCGAAAAATTTCAGATGTAAGGGATTATCCTTGCTTTTTATTGAAATTCTGCAAAGTTAGATGTTTATGAAAAATTTCAAATTATAAGGGGTTAACCTTGCATTTTTTAAGCGACATTGGGGAAAAAATCCGATGTTTCTGGAAAATTGCAGATTGTAAGGGGTTAACCTTGCTTTTTAAATTCGATTGGGAAAAATTAGATGTTCATGAACAAAAATCAAATTGTAAGGGGTTAACCCTGCATTTTTTTTAGCAAAATAGGACACAATCAGATGATTCTGGAAAATTGCAGATTGCTAGGGCTTAACCTTGTATTTCTAGCACAATTGGGCAAAAGAAATGTTTATGAAAAATTTTAAATTGTAAGAGGTGTACCTTGTATATTTAGTAAAATTTGGCAAAATCAGATTTGTATGAAAAATCTAAAATGGTAAGGGGTTAACCTTGCTTTTTAAGCAAAATTTGGAGCATATTTTACTAAAATTGGGCAAAATCAGATGCTTCTAAAAAATCCAGATGTAAAGTTTCCGCAAAAATAGCTGTTGAAAAAGAGCCCAATGTTGAACTTTACTGAGTCTGAGGTCTATCGAGGGGACGATCCTTATTTCAACTCCCGGAGATTCGCTGACAGTCTCTATTTTTCTTTTTAAGAAAGTCGAAATAGCTGAAGAGGGAGGTGAGAATCTATATGTGCCCAGATACAAAGAGTAGAAATCTACGCGTCTGCCTTTTGAAAATACACAATTGCGGTGTTCATTGTTGCGTAATGATCCGCCTAGCACACGACTGTTTTGCATATTAGGCTGTGTTATGCAGCTTCCTAACAAACCAAACACACTGGGCTCATTATATCGACTTGTTTTTACCCATTAAGGTAAAGCAAATGGACCCAGTAATCTTCCTGGCGCGTTTGCTCACCTATAAAGACAACTTTTCTCAGTTTAAGGAAAATTCTAAGGTAACGAAATGGCCGAGTGGTTACGATTCGTCGTCCACGGTTAGCGGGGTCCCGGGTTCGAATCCCGCTGGTGTCTTTTTGGTTTTTAACGTATGAGTTCAATTATTCACTATAAGAGATTTATTTTCCCGTCGTAAAGTACCAACAGTACCTTAGCTTAATCGGTAAGCACTGCTGCTGGTACTGTCCGCGAGTTCCAGGTTGGCGCCTTCGTACAGGTTCAGGGCATGTGGTCCACTCGGAGGATCAGGGCTTAGGGGCCGCCCTGTTCCTCCCTTAGCTCTTTGCTTTTACATGGTGCCTGGCCCTCCGGGGTTATATGGATGGATAGGGAAGGAAGTGTGTATTGGTCGGGGACGCCGAGACCCCGGAAGAGAACTAAGGGATCGGCTGGGGCATTGTTATGGCTCAGACCGATCCCTGAAAGCTTGACTAGCACATAACTTTTTGATTTTTTTTTACCCTCTTTCTTTTATACTTTGGTTTAGTTTGATATCTACAGCTGCTCGGCAGGTCTACGGGTAGTATTAAAGTTGAAACAAAGGTGTATGTCATAAATCAATGAATATTTCATAATTGACTATAATCAAAACGGAGTTTCGTTTGATCAATTTGACTATCATTATATAATGACGCGATTGCCAACTTGACGTAAGAAACGCCATAAATTATACCGGGAAAGAATAAAGATGAACATTGTAATTTAAATATATTTATACATCTTTCAAATAACGTGTCTTTAATTGTGAGCATTCCAAACAATACAGTAATTCGCAATAGTAATAGAATGGTATATGATAGCACGATCAATGCGTCTCTATTAAATTTTAAAAAAATATATAATTTAGGCCCCTATGTGTGAAATATTCTTTGATTGACTATGAGCATTCCATACGAATGAGTTAATTCGCAAAATATAGCAACAACAAAAGAGAAAGGAAAAAGAAAAAATTCCTTTACCCTTAAAAACTGGAAAAATAATTTGTTTTAAAAAAGTCAAATGAAACACTTCATGTATTGATTTAACAGTTTGCAAGGGGTTAACCTTACATGTTAGCAAAATTGGGGAAAATCAGATGCTTCTGGAAAATTGCAGCTTGTAAGGGGTTAACCTTGCATTTTTAGTAAAATTTAGATGTTTATGAAACATTTCAAATTGTAAGGGTTGAACCTTGCATTTTTTAGCGAAATTGGGCAAAATCAGAACTTTCTGGAAAATTTCAGATTGTAAGGGTTAACCTTGCTTTTGTAGTACAATTTGGCAAAATAAGATGTGTATGAAAAATTTCAAATTGTAAGGGGTTAACCTTTCTTTTTAGTAAAATTGGGAAAATTTTTAAATGTTTATGAAAAATTTCATATTGTCAGTGGTTAACCTTGCCTTTTTTAGCAAAATAGGGCAAAATCAGGTGTTTATGGAAAATTTCAGATGGTAAGGGGTTTACTTTGCATTTTTAGCAAAAATGGGCAAAAACAGATTTGTGTGAAAAATCAAAAATTGTAAGGGGTTAACCTTGCCAAATTAGGGCAAAATCAGATGTTTCTGGAAAATTGCAGATTGAATGGGGTTAACCTTGCTTTTTTAAGCGAAATTGGGAAAAATCAGATGTTCTTGAAAATTGCAGATTGTAAGGGGTTAACTTTGCATTTTTAGCATCACTGGGCAATATCAGATTTATATGAAAAATCTCAAATTGTAAGGGGTGAACCTTGTATTTTTAGCGAAATTGGGCAAAATCAGATCTTTCTGTAAAATTTCAGATTGTAAGGGGTTAACCTTGCTTTTAGTGATATTTGGCAAAATAAGATGTGAATGAAAAATTTCAAATTGTAAGGGGTTAACCTTGCTTTTTTAGTAAAATTGGGCAAATTTAAATGTTTATGAAAAATCTCAAATTGTAAGGGGTGAACCTTGCATTTTTTAGCAAAATAGGGCAAAATCAGGTGTTTATGAAAAATGTCAGATTGTAAGGGGTTCACCTTGCATTTTTAGCAAAATTGGGAAAAAAAATCAGATTTGTATGAAAAATCAAAAATTGTAAGAGGTTAACCTTTGCCCAATTAGGGCAAAATCAGATGTTTCTGAAAAATTGCAGATTGAAAGGAGTTAACCTTGCATTTTTAGCAAAACTGGTCAATATCAGATTTTTATGAAAAATCTCAATTTGTAAGGGGTGAACCTTGCATTTTTAGCAAAATTGGGCAAAATCAGATGTTTCTGAAAAATTTCAGATGTAAGGGGGTTAACCTTGCTTTTTTAGCGAAATTGGGAAAAATCAGTTGTATGAAAAATCAAAAATTGTAAGGGGTTAACCTTTGCCAAAATTAGGGCACTAAAAAGGCAAGGTTAACCCCCTTACATCTGAAAATTTCAAATTGTTAGGGGTTAACCTTGCATTTTTTAGCAAAATACGGCAAAACCTGGTGTTCATGAAAAATTTCAGATTGTAAAGGGTTCACCTTGCATTTTTAGCAAAATTGGGAAAAATCAGATTTGTATGAAAAATCACAAATTGTAACGGGTTAACCTTTGCCAAATTAGGGCAAAATCAGATGTTTCTTGAAAATTGCAGATTGAAAGGGTTAACCTTGCATTTTAAGCAAAATTGGGCAAAATCTGATGTTTCTGAAAAAAATTCCGATGTAAGGAATTAACCTTACTTTTTTTTTAGCAAAACAAGTCAAAATCAGATGTTAATGGAAAATTTCAAATTGTAAGGGGTTAACCTTGCTTTTTTAGTAAAATTGGAAAACAAATAATGTTTATGAAACATTTCAAATTGTCAGTGTTTAACCTTGCATTTTTAGCAAAATAGGGCAAAATCAGGTGTTTTTGGAAAATTTCAGATTGTAAGGGGTTAACTTTGCAGTTTTAGCAAAATTGGGCAAAATCAGATTTGTATGAAAAATCAAAAATTGTAAGGGGTTAACCTTGCCAAAATAGGGCAAAATCAGATTTGTATGAAAAATCAAAAATTGTAAGGGGTTAACCTTGCCAAATTATGGCAAAATCAGATGTTTCTGGAAAATTGCAGATTGTAAGGGATTAACTTGGCATTTTTAGCATCACTGGGCAATGCCAGATTTATATGAAAAATATCAAATTGTAAGGGGTGAACCTTGTATTTTTAGCGGAAACTTTACATCGGGATTTATAGAAGCATCTGATTCTGCCCAATTTTAGTAAAATATGCTCCAAATTTTGCTAAAAAAGTGAGGTTAACCCCTTACCATTTTAGATTTTTCATACAAATCTGATTTTGCCCAGTTTTGCTAAAAATGCAAGGTTAACCCCTTTCAATCTGCAACTTTCCAGAAACATCTGATTTTGCCCTAATTTGGCAAAGGTTAACCTCTTACAATTTTTGATCTTTCATACAAATCTGATTTTTCCCAATTTTGCTAAAAATGCAAGGTGAACCCTTTACAATCTGAAATTTTTCATGAACACCTGGTTTTGCCCTGTTTTGCTAAAAAATGCAAGGTTAACCCCTTACAATTTGAGATTTTTCATAAACATTTAAATTTGCCCAATTTTACTAAAAAAAGCAAGGTTAACCCCTTACAATTTGAAATTTTTCATTCACGTCTTATTTTGCCAAATATCACTAAAAAAGCAAGGTTAACCCCTTACAATCTGAAATTGTCCAGAAAGATCTGATTTTGCCCAATTTCGCTAAAAATACAAGGTTCACCCCTTACACTTTGAGATTTTTCATAAACATCTAACTTTGCCAAATTTCACTAAAAAAGCAAGGATAATCCCTTACATCTGAAATTTTCCAGAAACATCTGAATTTGCCCAATTTTGCTAAAATATAAGGTTAACCCCTTACAATTTGAAATTTTCCATAAACATCTGATTTTTCCCTATTTTGCTCAAAAATATGCAATCTTAACTCTTTACAATTTGAATTTGTTCATAGACACCAAATTTTACCAAATTTCACTAAAGTAAGGTTAATTCCTTACATCGGATTTTTTTTCAAAAACATCTGATTTTGCCAAATTTTGCTAATATATGCAAGGTTCACCCCTTACAATTTGAGATTTTTCATAAAAATCTCATTTTGCCCAATTTTGCTTAAAATGCAAGGTTAACCCCTTTCAATCTGCAATTTTCCAGAAACATCTTTTTTTGCCCTAATTTGGCAAAGGTTAACCCCTTACAATTTTTGATTTTTCATACAAATCTGATTTTTCCCAATTTTGTTAAAAATGCAGGGTGAACCCTTTACAATCTGAAATTTTTCATGAACACCTGGTTTTGCCCTGTTTTGCTAAAAAATGCAAGGTTAACCCCTAACAATTTCAAATTTTTCATGCACATTAAAATTTGCCCAATTTTACTAAAAAAGCAAGGTTAACCCCCTACATCTGAAAATTTCAGATGTAAGGGGGTTAACCTTGCTTTTTTAGTGCCCTAATTTGGCAAAGGTAAACCCCTTACAATTTTTGATTTTTCATACAAATTTTCACAATTTTGCTAAAAAAGCAAGGTTAACCCCCTTACATCTGAAATTTTTCAGAAACATCTGATTTTGCCCAATTTTGCTAAAAATGCAAGGTTAACCCCTTACAATCTAACATTTTTCATAAACACCTGATTTTGCCCTATTTTGCTAAAAAATGCAAGGTTCATTTTGAGATTTTTCATAAACATTTAAATTTGCCCAATTTTACTACAAAAAGCAAGGTTAACCCCCTTAAATTTTTCATTCACATCTTATTTTGCCAAATATCACTAAAAAAGCAAGGTTAACCCCTCACAATTGTCCAGAAAGATCTGATTTTGCCCAGTTTCGCTAAAAATACAAGGTTCACCACTTACAATTTGAGATTTTTCATATAAATCTGATATTGCCCAGTTATGCTAAAAATGCCAAGTTAACCCCTGACAATCTTCAATTTTCAAGAAACATCTGATTTTTCCCAATTTCGCTTAAAAAAGCAAGGTTAACCCCTTTCAATCTGCAATTTTCCAGAAACATCTGATTTTGCCTTAATTTGGCAAGGTAAACCCCTTACAATTTTTGATTGTTCATACCAATCTGATTTTGCCCAACTTTGCTAAAAATGCAAAGTAAACCCCTTACAATCTGAAATTTTCCATAAACACCTGATTTTGCCCTATTTTGCTAAAAAATGCAAGGCTAACCACTGACAATTTGAAATTTTTCATACACATCTTATTTTGCCAAATTTTACTAAAAAAGAAAGGTTAACCCCTTACAATTTGAAATTTTTCATACAAATCTTATTTTGCCAAATTTTACTACAAAAGCAAGGTTAACCCCTTACAATCTGAAATTTTCCAGAAAGTTCTGATTTTGCCCAATTTCGCTAAAAAATGCAAGGTTCAACCCTTACAATTTGAAATGTTTCATAAACATCTAAATTTTACTAAAAATGCAAGGTTAACCCCTTACAAGCTGCAATTTTCCAGAAACATCTGATTTTTCCCAATTTTGCTAAAATGTAAGGTTAACCCCTTGCAAACTGTTAAATCAATACATGAAGTGTCCCATTTGACTTTTTTAAAACAAATTATTTTTCCAGTTTTTAAGGGTAAAGGAATTTTTTCTTTTTCCTTTCTCTTTTGTTGTTGCTATATTTTGCGAATTAACTCATTCGTATGGAATGCTCATAGTCAATCAAAGAATATTTCACACATAGGGGCCTAAATTATATATTTTTAAAATTTAATAGAGACGCATTGATCGTTCTATCATATACCATTCTATTACTATTGCGAATTACTGTATTGTTTGGAATGCTCACAATTAAAGACACGTTATTTGAAAGATGTATAAATATATTTAAATTACAATGTTCATCTTTATTCTTTCCCGGTATAATTTATGGCGTTTCTTACGTCAAGTTGGCAATCGCGTCATTATATAATGATAGTCAAATTGATCAAACGAAACTCCGTTTTGATTATAGTCAATTATGAAATATTCATTGATTTATGACATACACCTTTGTTTCAATTTTGATACTACCCGTAGACCTGCCGAGCAGCTGTAGATATCAAACTAAACCAAAGTATAAAAGATAGAGGGTAAAAAAAATCAAAAAGTTATGTGCTAGTCAAGCTTTCAGGGATCGGTCTGAGCCATAACAATGCCCCAGCCGATCCCTTAGTTCTCTTCCGGGGTCTCGGCGTCCCCGACCAATACACACTTCCTTCCCTATCCATCCATATAACCCCGGAGGGCCAGGCACCATGTAAAAGCAAAGAGCTAAGGGAGGAACAGGGCGGCCCCTAAGCCCTGATCCTCCGAGTGGACCACATGCCCTGAACCTGTACGAAGGCGCCAACCTGGAACTCGCGGACAGTACCAGCAGCAGTGCTTACCGATTAAGCTAAGGTACTGTTGGTACTTTACGACGGGAAATTAAATCTCTTATAGTGAATAATTGAACTCATACGTTAAAAACCAAAAAGACACCAGCGGGATTCGAACCCGCGACCCCGCTAACCGTGGACGACGAATCGTAACCACTCGGCCATTTCGTTACCTTAGAATTTTCCTTAAACTGAGAAAAGTTGTCTTATAGGTGAGCAAACGCGCCAGGAAGATTACTGGGTCCATTTGCTTTACCTTAATGGGTAAAAACAAGTCGATATAATAATGATGTTTGGTTTGTTAGGAAGCTGCATAACACAGCCTAATGTGCAAAACAGTCGTGTGCTAGGCGGATCATTACGCAACAATGAACACCGCAATTGTGTATTTTCAAAAGGCAGACGGCGCGTAGATTTCTACTCTTTGTATCTGGGCACATATAGATTCTCACCTCCCTCTTCAGCTATTTCGACTTTCTTAAAAAGAAAAATAGAGACTGTCAGCGAATCTCCGGGAGTTGAAATAAGGATCGTCCCCTCGATAGACCTCAGACTCAGTAAAGTTCAACATTGGGCTTTTTTCAACAGCTGTTTTTGCGTAAAATATGCTCCAAATTTTGCTAAAAAAGCAAGGTTAACCCCTTACCATTTTAGATTTTTCATACAAATCTGATTTTGCCAAATTTCACTAAATATACAAGGTACACCTCTTACAATTGAAAATGTTTCATAAACATTTCTTTTTGCCCAATTTTGCTAGAAATACAAGGTTAAGCCCTAACAATCTGCAATTTTCCAGAATCATCTGATTGTGTCCTATTTTGCAAAAAAAATGCAAGGTTAACCCCTTACAATTTGAATTTTTTTTATGAACATCTAATTTTCCCCAATCTTATTCAAAAAGCAAGGTTAACCCCTTTCAATCTGCAATTTTCCAGAAACGTTTGATTTTGTTTCCATTTTCGCTTTAAAAAAAAGCGAGGTTAACCCCTTACAATTTGAAATTTTTCGTAACATCTAACTTTGCAAAATTTCACTAAAAAAGCAAGGTTTATCCCTTACATCTGAAATTTTTCGGAAACATCTGATTTTGCCCAATTTCGCTAAAATATGCAACGTTCACCCCTTACAATTTGAAATGTTTCATAAACATCTAACCCCATACAATCTGCAATTTTCCAGAAACATCTGATTTTTCCCGATTTTGCTAAAAAAAAATGCAAGGTTAACCCCTTACAATTTGATTTTTTTTCATAAACATCTAATTTTGCCCAATTTTACATCAGCTTTAATGCTAACAAATTATCAGGTAACTGGATCATTAAACGGGACAGGTGCACATCGGCCTTGGAGCTCAGACCACGTGTCATGCACTCCTCAATGCATAGATGATGCACATAACACTATGGGTAGTGAGGCACAGCTGGGGGTACTGCCCAAACAATGATGAACGCATTGCGTATGCTTAAAGAATTACCCACAATTCCGGTTTTTACCGTTTAGGTCTGGCTCTAATCACTTTACGCGATCCCCTGACGTCTCATACACTGACTTTAGGCAAAATAGTCAGACTTTCGCGACTTAGTAACCAGACTTTGACTCTTAAAGAAACATCGAATGAAAAGGGAAATATCAAATGCATATTGCAAAAGATCGAATGCAAACATACCGATGAAACATCGAATACAAATAGCTCGAAATGTCAAACATATGTGTGAAACATTGCTCACATATTTGAGAATATCGCAAATATATTGTAAAACAACACACACAATTGTATCGAAAAACATCGAACATTTAATGCAAAAAATCGAACATAATATTGAAAACATCGCACATATACTGATATATATCGTCAAAAACATCGCACATATAAATTGAAAATCGCATATAAATGTAAAACATCGCACACATATATTGAACATTGCACATATATTGTAAAACATCACACAAATATATTAAACATCGCGCAAATAATGAAAAACATCGCACACTTATATTGACTCGCACATAAATGTAAAAGATAACAAACACATATTGAACATCACACATATATATTGCAAAATATTGAATATTGCAACGTTTGACACGCCATAGTAAACAGCGAGTAGTAGTCTGATTCTAACATCTTTCCATGTGCACGTTCATTTTAAATAGGTGTTGAGTTGGATGCCATACCACTTTCAGTACACGTGAGATGTGTGTTGTTGAACGGGTACAGTTCAGTGACTTGTTGCTGATATTGAGAAAGTGTTTTGCTCGTTGTAAAGTTGTATTTTCTTGAATTTTTGAGTTACGGATTTGTCATTTAGAAATGGCCGAAGCATCTCTAACTGCCAGTATCTTCTCTGAATTCAACGAGTACCTCACGAATGATCAGGACGTTAGGGAAGTAAGTAGGCCCCTTAATTTTGCTCTGGTGAAAAAAAGTTTTGGGCGGGGTGGGGGGGGGGGGCGGTGCGGGGGCGGGGGTAGCCCCATAAATGTGGCCTATTTACTGGACTGCCTCCGTAAACATAGGCCACACATCCACATGTACAAGAACGTGTCGACTTTGCCAATTTTTGATTTTCACATTTAGGCTTAGTTTGTAGGATTTTTTTGCTTTAGAAGCATACTCACCCTCTTTATAGGCTAGTCAGAAAGTGCTGCCTTTTTCAGATGTCTAATTTTTGTGAAATTTCATGTTGAAATTGTGATACGCAAACGTGTAAAAATGAATCTGGAAATTTCACGAAAAATAAACATCTGAAAAAGGCAGCACTTCCTGATTAGCCTATAAAGAGGGTGAGTATGCTTCTAAAGCAAAAAAACCCTACAAAGTAAGCCTAAATGTGAAAATCAAAATTTGGCAAAATCGACACGTTTTTTGTACATGTGGATGTGTGGCCTATGTTTACGGAGGCAGTCCAGTAAATAGGCCACATTTATGGGGCTAGGGCGGGGGTAGCTTGCGATAATTTTTAATGAGTATTTAGAGCAGGGGTCTCCCAAGCTGGGGAAGGGGGGGGGGGTTCACTTCTTTTGCTGGATTCATATTTCAACTTTCTTGTTGTGACTAACGTGACCGCCTGTTTTTTTTTTTTTACATAGTCGTAGTGGCTATCGTTACAGCCGTTACATGTTTTTCAACTGCTATCGTTTTGGTATTGCAAAATCACCTTTGCGAATATACATATCACATTTACCACGCGTCCAACCAGAATGCGTCAGTAGCTCGATTGGTATACATGTTTTTAATGAAATTGTTCTTTATAATTTAAGTAGATTTCATTTTCTTTTCTGCATCCATAGCTCTGGAAGGTTTTTTTAAAAAGGGAAACAAATTCATTCGGTTGAATGATAGTCCAATTCCAACAGCCAAAGATCCTGACGTTGAATAACCAGATGGTTCCGTAAATGATAGCAGTTAAAAATCGCGTTACGGTTGTTGTAAAGATAGCCACTGAGTGACTGAGTTTTTTTAATGGCACTTTTTTGGGCATTAAAGGGAAAATACAACATTTGCAAACATCAAAAAATGAAATGATCAAATTATCACGAAATACCTCACTGAATTGTTAGGGACTGACAGTCTAAAGCATCCTTTAAAATCGTGGCTCCTGGTGGGCTGACATTTTCAAGAAAAACTGTATTTTTCCAACGCTGGTCGGCCGACCAGCGTTGGAGAAAACTGGCTTTTTTCAAACTCTGTTCATAATTTTTCATATTAAGTTATTCTGAGTTCTGACTTTTCTTTGCAATTGATCACACACCTGTGAAGGGGTACAAGCCTGCTAGACTGATTCTCTGACCTTACAATTCCCTCGTGTATTAATTGCTTTGTTTCATCTTAAGTGGGGGCAGGGATCAGACTACAAGAACATGATAGGTTTTCTTGGTTTTTCCAGCATCTACAAGCCCAAAACATGAAACACTAGTCAGTTTAACAATATTTTATATAACATACTAATCCTCCAAATCCATTTATTTCTGAAAATCGCAGCAAAAGCAAATGTTGTACATTCCCTTTAATTTGTCAGTTAAACCTTTCAGAAAATTAGTGAAAACAAGGTCAGTGCGATTTCATCTGTGTTTGATTGAAAGAAATAGGCCTGGTGCAAAGTTTTAAATAAACTGTAGTAGTATGGCATTCTGGCTTTTTTTTAAAGTATATTTCCATAGTCTCAATATCAAAAAAGTTTTAAATTAAGCCTTTTTTTGAGATTGTGAAAGCATTGAATCCAAGTAAGAGAGGAATCCCTTCCTTCTTTCCTTAAAAGTGCAGCCTCATATGTATGAGGATAAACGCACTTGCCAGAAACACCGGCGTGTTAACGTGCATTACACAACACACGGGACCTACAGCTTTACGTCTTATCCCAAGGACGAAGCAATAATGGTAAAGTGCCTTGCTCAAGAGCACAAGGACCATGTTCCCAGTCAGGATTCGAACCCGCATACCACGGCACAGTCGAACACATACCAAGTCGAACACCGTAACCATTGGACCGCAGCCCCCAATGGACCACAGCCCCCCATAATTTGTACAAATGGCATTGAGCTAATAAAATTGGATGATTAGTTCAACCAATATTTTTTTTATTGCTGTCACAAATTTCTGGAGTTGAGTATGTGATGTAAGCCATATGTTGTGAAAAGCTCAGACTGAGCACCTAAAATCTAATCAAATTTCTTTCTTTTTGCTTCAAACCTTAAACATTCTGCAAATTTTCAGCCAGATGCTTTTGATTTCTTGCAGGAGATTCGCGTTGCGGTGCGTGCGATGGAGCAGACGGCCAGAGAAGTCATGACCACGCTGGAGGGCATACACCAGTCGGCAGGACTCAAAGAGGGTAAGAAACGTTGTCGCTAAAAGTTGCAAATTTCATTTAGAATTAGGGTGTTGTAGCAGACTTGGAAAATTCAACATATACTCATACAGGCTTTTACAGGCCCTGTTAGGCATTGAAATGTGAATATTCCACCAGGGATGTTAGCTAGTCCAGTCTATCACAAGTCTGCCACAAGTCCAGTCAAAAGTAACAGTGGATGAACAATGACAAAGGAATGCCTTTGTCAAAGCTGATTTGAATAGCGTGCGAGTTGAATTAGGACTGGAGGACTTGTGATGGACTTGCAGGGACTTGTGATGGACTTGACTACATCCCTGCAATCAACCTAAGTAAACATTGGATTTTGTCGTTCCCCAACCCCCCCTGCCCTTCCCCAAAGGTTGCTACCTTGAAAGAGTAGATTTTAAACCTCCCCTCCCCCAACATTTGGGAACTGCAGAAGTGGTAGTACCCTTACATCCAAAGATGGGTCCCAAACCCCACAGATACTGAAATCTGCTTCTTGACTTTGAAAGAATAAAGTGTGAGGTGCATAGAAACTCTGTACATGACATCTTTTCTATCAAAACGCCATACCAAGCACTTATAAAAAAGGTGACCGCAGGCAGTGATGTGTGGATGTATGGGAACTCAACTATGTAGTTCATGTATTGCATTGGCCAGTCAAATTCTGTTAAATTCTCTTTTTTGTTAAGTTCCATAATTTTAATGAAGAATACATTTCAGTTTCTCTTAATGAAACAACTGAGCAGGTTCATTCTCAGAATAAGGTATCCTAAATTAAACAAAGTAAATGTAAAAAAAAACCAATGTTCGGACAAAAAGAGTTACAAAATAAAATTACTTTTCTACCTACCTACCTGAATAATTTTTACTGTAAGGGTGTTACTGTAAACACATTTTTTGGGGGCCCAAAATATTCTTTCATGATTGTCATTGTTGGCATAATATGTGGCGTGTTCATACCATCCTGGTTTTAATGAATTTTCACTTGTGAGACGCCTTATGTATTAACATTCCAAATATAACGCAGCCAGACTCAGTGACAAGCTCCATTCTGTTTTGTAGCCCCTGCCCTGTGTCAAAAGGCAAGAAAGTTACTGGAGACAACGCGGAGCCAATTTGCTGAACTCCAGAAGAAAGTGCCAGCTGATCAGTATTACAGGTGCTTTTGGCATGTGTAGCACTTTGTAAAAACCATTTATACTTATTTTATTATTCTTTATTTTTTTATTTCTGGTAATGAAACCAAGGATTCCTCAAAAGTGCCCTAGGCACTGTAGCTTGTAAGCCTGAAGAAATATGTAGAGAGGAGGCAAATGAGAAGAAATTATAGTTGTAGAAGTGGGAAGAAACCCCTAGAAGAATATTCTGGGGGAACCCACGGAATCAGGTATGGACTGAAAACCCAATCCACCTGTGGACCAGGTCAGGAATTGAACCCGGGCCATAGAGGTGGAAGGCGAGGAGGTAACCACTGCGCTTACCTGACTCTTAGTGGATCTGAGCTGGGATATTTTACAGAAAAATAATGCAGAGATTGCATTCTCTTGTGTTCCAACTATGATTTCAGATTTCACGATCACTGGCGCTTTGTCAGTCAGCGCCTGTCCTTCCTGGCAGCTCTCATTGTGTACCTGGAGGCAGAGAGGCTGGTTACCAGGGAAGAGGTGGCACACTTAATGGGAGGTGAGTACCACTGGGCGCCCCTGGGTACCACTGGGTGCCTATAGGTACCTCTGGGTACCACTGGGTGCCTATAGGTACCTCTGGGTACCACTGGGTGCCTAAAGGTACCTCTGGGTACCACTGGGTGCCAATAGGTACCTCTGGGTACCACTGGGTGCCTATAGGTACCTCTGGGTACCACTGGGTGGCAATGCCTTGCCTTGGATTAAAGAAAAAAGCTTGCAGTAACATGATACTTTTTTTTTCATTTCTGTCATGAAGAGGAAAATAAATGTGATGATTTGATACTGATTCATTGCTGTAGAACTGGCAAGGTTCCGAGATTTTAAAACGTGAGCTTCATCTCTGTGTTTGCTTCCGGAGATTTCTTGAGGGACACTCGCTCGATACTCCTTGTTCTGCTTTAAAATATCAGGCAAAGGGTTTGTGTATTTCCAAATGTTTTTGATGACGGAAACTTTCAAAATCATGGAAAGTGCTACATAAGCGTTACAATTTATTTATTTTATTGAAAAATTCA
The DNA here is from genome assembly GCF_015706575.1 of Patiria miniata. Lineage (NCBI taxonomy): Eukaryota > Metazoa > Echinodermata > Asteroidea > Valvatida > Asterinidae > Patiria > Patiria miniata. The sequence continues at coordinate 18,494,821 of NW_024037076.1, read as the reverse complement.
AGTCAGATATGTATGGACTGTAATACTAATAGTCCCATCACTGCCTCCATCTTGGATTTTATCTTCAACTATTTTTCAACTTCACACGGATTCAAGTCAGTTGTGCTTTTGAATATTTACATGTTATGTATGTATACAATGCATACATGCAGGTATCATAATGTTCGTGCATGCACTTAAGTGCACATGTAACTCATGAAGCCTATCAGACTTTTAAGGGATTAACCCTAACAGAACTCAACCCATCAAACCCCAACGGCATGTTTTGTTGGAATCTGTCAGGATGGGTACAGTACCCCTAAACTGACCGTCTTTTTCATTGGGTTGGCACATCTCCAGAAACAAAGTCAGAAGTATGTGTGTGCAGTTTCCCATTATGGTGTGGACATTTGCCAGGATGGGTATGGCTCCTAGTAAATCATGCTAGGGAGTTAATCAATGCCTGTCTTCAAGTCAGGTCGGGTCTCCAAGTCTAATGAAGCCGGTGTGGGCAAACTAGTGAATAATTTGACTAATATGCCCATAGTCCTTCTGTGCAGACTCAAGACATTTATTTTCTTTACAGACATTGATATTTTGACGAACTAATAAACTATAACAAAGTATTCTGAGAGCACATTTCATCTGTCCACAGTTTCAGTGAGGAAAGAGGATGGTTTTCATCTGGATCTTGAAGACTTTCTGCAAGGCTTACTTCAGTTAGCCAGTGAACTGGTAGGGGCAATTTCAGCTTTTTTTCATGAAGGAACCACTAATCCAGACATGGTTCTAGAATAACAACTTTAAGGAGCTTGTTTGAAGCATGTTTTTAAGCCTTTCAATTTGTTTTAACATTTGGGAGTACTCCTGAATGCTAGGAACTTTAGAGGAGAGTGTTCATAGCAAGTTAAAATTGTGTTGGTTGGGCTTTCAATTCAATTCAATTCAATTCAATGTATTATATTTGTCACGTAAAAAACATGAAAATTGATTTCCAGTGTGCATTATACATGTACATGTACAATAAGACCACAGATATATATACGAATGCAAAATAAATAAAATTTGATGTAAAAAACAAAAGGTACTATAAGATATTAACACAATGACAGAGACTATATTTACAGACTATCAAAAATTACAAGGTTGTCATCCAACAAATAAAAACACCAGATTGTTAGAACAAGGAACCTAGAAAGAGACACAATTAAAAAGAGCTCTTTACAATAAAAACACGTGAGTGGATGCCAGCATACCAGGAAACCTAAACGGGGATGGAAAATTGAAATCCCATGATAATAAACATTAGTTCAAGGGATCAAATTCACTCTGTTTTTAAAAAATAAACGTTGTCCTCTAATGTATGTTTGAAATTTTAAACCAAACTGTTTTACAAAATTGCTCTTCCAGTCCCGACTTGCCATCAACAGTGTGACCGCGGGTGAGTACGACCGACCCGTCCGCATCTCCAACTTCATCCAGGAGCTGAACACTGGTTTCCGTCTCCTCAACCTCAAGAACGACTCGCTGAGGAAGCGTTTCGATGGACTGAAGTATGACATCAAGAAAGTGGAGGAGGTTGTGTACGATATCTCCATCAGGGGCTTGAAGCCTGCGTCTGCCGGAGGGGGCGAGGGGGGTGATGAACCTCCAACGTCGTCAACTGGAGCTGAATGAGCCGCTGAGTCGTTTTCATCCTGAAATCCAGAGGCCAATGAGGTGTATGATCACCAAGTCGTTGGCAGACAGCTATAGACAGTGACTTTTATAGCCAGAAACCTTTTTTTTTTTCTTTCTGAAATTAATCAACTTTTTGAGATTTGAAAATTGGAAGGGGGAATGGACATCGAATGGACAAGTGCAGGGGGCGCTGTTCAAGGTAGATGAAGCTGGACACCATACGCTGTGCATTATGACCATTTGATTGAGCAGGGGGGTTCACAAGCCCAAACACCCTGTCTAGCAACCCCCATTGTTTTCCATTACTTGTCCAATATTTTACCACATCTGGCAATGCCATTCAGTGCAAAGCACTATTTCTCATTTAATCACCACACAAGAGAGCAAATTTTGTAAATGTAATTTTGTCCTGTTTTGGAAGTGAACCAAAATGCTGTTTTTGAGTAAAGAAAAAAAAAGTGGACATGATGCATGCTAGAATATGGTGCATGCTAGACTATGGTGCATGCGCAGTCCTACAACTGTGTAAACTGAGAGGTTTTAGTTTTTAAGAAGAAACAAAAGAAAGTGCCTTTTGATTCAGTTTCAAAAGTGATAATGTCTTTGTCAAATGATTCAAAGCACATATGGTATTCCGTGTGATATTTCTTTCGAGTTATATATAGTACATTGTATTATTTCCAAAGAAAAGCTACCAAAATATGTCTCTGTTGCACAAGTTTCATTTGTTTCGTGACCAAATGGAGGGATTTTGTTATGTCTAGTTGCAAGTTCCCGCAAATGTTCTCCTCATCAAAGGAGAAAACTGTGTGATTGATGGTGTGTATCGATGCACCAGTTTTCAGTTTTTTACAAAGTGTTTGAACATGCCAGATATTACCAGGATGGTAAAAACAGATTCTTTTTTAATAAACATCGATTTTTTACATTGTAATATTTCTTATGCCTGTCTGTTGATTTGTATCTTTCTTGCTAAACAAAAGATTTTAAAAAATAGGTAACCTGACTCCTATTTTTAGGAATACAAGAATAAATCATATACTTTGTTCGAAGTTAAAAAAGGAAAAAAAAAAGTTTCCACTAATATAAGTAGGAAGGGTTCCCTTTGTCTCTCTAGAAATAAAGTAAGAAAAAGTGTGCACAATAAGCCTAGTGGAGAATTCAAAGTTATTTCTGACATTAATTAAAATAGTTTCAGATTCAATTTGTCCAAAAAAAAAATGTAAAAATATTCTGACAAGTCGCCATGCACAAGTTTGCAACGCTAAAACTTAGTGCATAAATTGCAGTTAATCAACTTAATGTAGTGATGAAAAGCAATGCAAGAAGTCAGCTAATATGGTTTTGTGTCCTGATGAGGAAACATGTAATTTATTCACAGATCATTTGCCGATTAGTCCCACAAATATAATGGTTGACAAATACATCAATGTTCCTTCAAAGTAAAAATGCTGGGTATTATCCAACACACAGCCACATTTGTGTTTCTCAGTCTGTTTGTATAGCGTTTGTAACACCAACAATGTCTCAATGCAACCAGTTATACACATACACTTATTTTACAATTAACTCGCAAATACTAAGAATGAATTGACAGATTCCACTTTTCCGCTTACCATAAGCATTTAATATTAACTAAAGCAGAGCTTACATGTACAGGGTTTGCCAAAACTTTCTGTGCTTGCGCTATAGATTGATTGCATTTCGGCAGCCATGTTTGAGGTGTGTTTTGTTATGTTAACCCATTAACGATGAATGCAAGAGATCTACTCATGCCTATCCCTGTTGAACAAAAGCACACGCCTCAAAAGATAGGTGTAGTGCAAATGATCTAAACACTACACACACACAAAAAAAGGCCACACGCATTGGTGGGGTCATAATTTTGAAACTGATCGTGAAAAGCGGAAATTGCAGCGTGACCATGTAACACTGCCCGAAACAAACGTCAGGGAATATCGATCGCACAGTGCTTGTATGTATGGGAGCAACCGGGCTATTCGAATAACCAGCGGTTTGTTTGGGCAGTTATGTGCATGTGTGTTTGGTAACGCTTAGCAATTTCAACTCGCGTAATCTTTTAAATTTGCAACTTTTCCAACTGCATCAATTTTCATAAACCGTTGTCAATCTTGGACGATTTACAGTTTTCGGTGGCAAACAGGGTAACCAAATATAGCTAACAAAACTCCCCAAAGGTATCTATAAATGACGTCATCATAAGACGATCAGATTGAAAATTATGACCCCTCCAATGAGCGTGGACTTTCTTTTTTTGCAGTGTTTATGAGCACAGAATGGCGAGTGTAAGCATAGAATTCAATGTTTAGCAGAGGCATGACATAAAAGGGTCCATAAACCTGCACTGCGTTGTGCTATTAAAGACGAAATCACCAAACATTCTAAAATCAGTTAAGAACTATACAACTGCTCTTCCAGACAAAGCATCTCAAAATTTCTTATTAAAAATTACTTAGCGATTTGATGCTCAGCAGGTTACTAAGATTGGTTTATATTTCACAAGCCAAAAAAACACCAAAACCAGGGTGTCCAAAATGATACAAAATAAAAAAAAACCTACTACCTCCTACGATTTAAAGAGGTCACCAATGGTCAAAATGTTTGTATCTCACCTCCTGGCATACTGTGTACAAACCAATGGGGGTCTTGACCAATATTGACCCTAGGAATAACCAGGCTGACAATGCATGTTTCCATAGGAGGGTTAATAATGAAAAAACAAAAATACAACTTCATTTATATCACAAAATCAAACGTTGATTGCAGGATATGCGAAATAAGAAAAACCATTGGAAACTGAGGCATTCCAAGTGACTCAACAAGACATTTTACTTATACGATGAAAATCCATTAAAAATATATACAAATGGAGGAAATGAATCACCAAGAGGACGTTTCCCAAAAATGTTACAAAATCAAATCAAATTAATCATTCTTAAGGGGTTAGTATGACCAAAGCAGATGAATGAGATCATAAGAAACATTTAAAATTGCAATAATTGCTACTACCACATGTATTATGACATGGTTTCATACGCTTGTAAAAAGACAAAAGATAAAAAAAGAAGAAGAAATGTTACACACAAATTTACATGATCAGTTTGAAAAGTAGGAAAAAGTTCGATTAAAAAAATTCGCAAGATTTTTCTTGCGTATCTTCTCACGTTGAACAGCATTTACACAGAAAAAAATGAACTACTACCACAAACAGCACAAGGCCATAACATCTACTCTACACAATGTTTACCATTTTTCTTATGAAATTTAACACTTCTACAAAATCATCAAACACCAGACGAAGCAATTTCATGGATGATTTTAGTAATGAAGTACAAAGCATATAATGAACTCAAAAATTTGAGATTTTCATTAATGACTTGCTCAGGTTCTCTGAAAACATTTTAAGGAAATAAGGCCCCCCAAAAAAGTCTCCGGTTTCTGGTATGCGCGCGCGTTGCCGTAGCCATGCGCGTCGGCAAAATGAAAAAAAAAAAATTTCAATGAAAGATGATGTCTCAAAACTGCCAAACTCACTGGTTTGACTGGAATCCTGCTGCTGCACAATTTTAACGTGTTTTTAGATTGGGTTATGGTCGAGAATAAGCTTTATGTGGCCTCTCTGGTCTCCCATATATTTGCACTAAGTTTAGTCGGGCACCATTTGCAGTCATCAGCCGACATTTGAAGCAAAAAAATCAGGTAAAAAAAAAAAAAAAAGCCGCGTCGCCAGACCACTATTTGGGCAAGCTCCATACCAGAAACCGGAGACACTTTTTTTTTTTGGCCTAATATAAAGATGGGCAAACACTAAAATTCGCCCGCTATACAACTACTGTTGTATGTATCGATAAAATGCTGGACAAACGCTTCGTGATCACACGCTGGAACTGGAATAGCTTCGGCTACTGCGACTGTAGGATCTGCTGGCGCTTCTCCTTCGGCTCCTAGACCGGTTCCTAGACCGGCTCCTAGAGCGGGACCTAGATGATGACCTAGAATGGGACCGGCGGGCTCGCCGGTTCCTATCACGGCGAGGTGGTGATCTCGGCCGACGGCCGCGGGATCGCGACCGCGACTTGGTGCGTGACCGGGAACGCGACCGACGGCGACGCAGCGGACTTCGGCTCCTTCTGCATATATTAAAATGGCAATTGAAAATATGGACAACGTAAATAAAAATTGCTTTTATTATCAAAAAAAAAAAAGGTATAAACTTGACGTTCCGGTCAGTATGCTCTGACCGACTCCTGAAGACGGTCAGAGCATACTGACCGGAACGTCAAGTTTATACCTCTGGTTCTTTTCAGAACCATTCTCTTAGTTGAGCAATTATTCGCACATGGTGTTTCCGCAAACCTTTTATTATTTAGTATCTCCACCATGCAAAGCCTCAAATCTTACTTATGATCAAATAAGTTTTCACGTGTGATTAACTTTTACGATGAAAAATTATAGCTGAGTTTCTCCCAACATAGCACAGAAAAATGCGGTCTCCTACCTTCTGGTTCGGCTGATGGATCGAGATCTCCTGCGTCTTGGGGACGGGGAGCGAGTCCTCCGACGTCGCCGTGGTGACAGGCGCCTGGGTGACGGTCGCCGTGGTGATGGTCTGCGCCTCTCCCTGCTTGGGCTGCGTCTGTTAATGGAAAACAAACAGGATGAATAAGATGGCAGCACATTAAGATGAGGAAAAAGTTGAAAATGGATGACGATTCTGAAAAACAAAATTTGTCCAGCATGATCCATGAAGCAAGCCTTTATACACATACACAGCTAGCCTTTATACACAAGTTGGTGACATCATCTGTTGCAGATATTTAACAACTTCTCCAGACCAATCCACAGACTACATTTGTTCATAAAATGCTATTATGGCAAGGTATTCTGCACTGTGTACAGTGCAAATTTCATAGAATTGCTAATCATTAGCACTAACCCTTTCAGACGCAACACAGTGCATCAGGTGTGAAAGTCTGGTGCACTTTGATGCAATTAGCTACCAACACCAGTGCATAAACGGCCACTTCTGACACTATGAGAGCTAATCCCATTGAACAATGCCTCAGTTGTTTCCTGCTGCGTTCAGTGACCACACACTCTGAGGCATTTTGGCCGGGAGACTTTGGACCTGATGGCTCTTGCTACACTGGGCAAGCTTGTCATATAGACAAGTGTTACATGTTGCTGCGTATAGCAGAGTTTCTAGCCAAATTACAACGGAGAGTTAGGGTCAATAAGACGGAAAATGCTTGTCAATTGAAAACAGCGTTACCGGCCCAAATGTTTCGTGACATCCTTGTGACGACTCCTAAGCTACATTTGTTTGGCCCACAATTTCGCTATGCAATATTTTCGACTTTGTCAGCATAGCAGTTTATAAATTGAACACACTCATAGTCTGAAGCGCCACTCTCTCATTTTTGCTCATGGACTCTGCATAATACTTGCCTGCGATCACGGGCAGTTCTGCCTCTGCTTCGAGAGCGACTCCTGCTCCTCCGTGGAGGGATGGCTGGACGCTTCCGGCCACGGGGGCCTGGCGATGGACTGCGTGAGGAGGCAGAGCTGATGGAGTCAGACGTGAGAATTATAGACGTCAAATCAGATACATCCAAAATTTGAAGCTTGGTTTAAACGGAATGCGAGTTGAGATTATAATAATTATGTTATTAGTAAGTGTATCATTTGAATAAGTTTGCAAAAGGTGGAAGCTGGAGTATTCTGGGGGGGGGGGGGTCGAGGTTGATTTTGGACTGGCAACGTGACATTGACACAAGGCCAAGAAGTTAATTCACAATGCCTGGCATTCCATACATTTCTTTCTTTCTTCTGCCGAGTCCATCCAGACTACAATGTGCACGTGTCAATTTAACTTACCTTACAAAGTCATCATAATTGTGTGAAAATCATCATGCTACACTAATTGATGACACTCATGTCAGTCATTCAGGAACTTAATTTTACCATTCTACAAAGTTGTTTAACACTGAATATTTTACATTTTTTTCGTAGGGAAACCAGAACCTACCTTGATCTGCGAGACTTCCTGACAGGTGACCTGCGGTTTGACCTCTTGGCAGGTAATTGTCTAGGAGATCGAGACCTTCTCCTAGGTGTTGGGGATCTGCTGCTGGATGAAGAGGATCGTGACCGCTTCCTTGCCGATCTTGGAGGGGACCTCTTAGCTGCTCGGACAGGAGACCTGGAGCGCCTCCTAGGTGACCTGGAACGCGACTTTGAGCGTGACCTAGCTGACCTTCTAGGCGGTGAGAGCGATCTCTTTCTCTCTTTGCTTCTCGGTGGGCTGCGATGATCCCTGCCCGGGCTACGGGAACGGGAACGGCTCCTACCCCGCGGGCGTCTCTTGGCAGGGCTCCGACTACGGCTACGGCTGCGGCTCCTGGAGTGGCCTCGCTTGTGCTGGGCTTTGGAAGAAGGTTTGTCCTCGGAGCGTGTTGGTTTGGGGCTTGCCTCTCTTGGGGCTCTGGTTTCTGGCGCCTTCCTCGGCGGAGAGGCGGCATCATCACTGTCAACCTTCTTGAATTTGGCAGGCACTGGCGGCTCTGGGGACTGAACCACCTCTGCCTTGTCAACAGAGGGCGCTTTGTTATCTTCTCCGTCGGATTCCTCAGCTCCTCCACCCATCATTTCCTGGATCTTGCGATTCTGGGAGGTCAAGGCTGCAAGGCGCTGCTCCAGGTCGGTGCGCTTCTGCTCCAAATCTTCAATCTCCTCATTTTCAGAACTGCTTGAGTGCTTGTCTTCATGTTCCTGTAAATTAAGACAGAGTGGAAATGTTGGATATATACCATCATGACTTCATGATTAGTCACCAAAATATGACAAAAGTTGGACAAGTCACAAGTGACACAAATCAAGTGGTTCTATCACAGAGGAAGAATTTTTTTGCACTGACCTGGCGAGTGTCCACTTGACTTTGTCCAGATCTCTCAGTCTGGGCCGACGCCCGAGGACTCCGCCCAGTATGTCCCCCATCTGCCCCGCCCATGCCAGCTCCACCAAGCTCTGCCTCGTCCTCGGAGGGCGGCTGCCACTGGAATCGCTCCTTCAGCGTTGGGCTCCGCTTGCGCTGCTCCGTAGCCTTCTGGTACTTCTTGCGGTTCTTGGTTGAGTAGGGGTCGCCTGTTTTGTGTGCCCCGCTGACCTGATCATCATGCGCTGATGGAGATTCATCGTTGTCGTCGGTGTTGCTGGACGAGCTTGATCTTGAGCGGGAGCGACGTGGGGAGGAAGGAGGTAAAGCGGCCAACTTGACCCGCTCAGAGGGGCTGGTCGGCCAGGCCTTCTGCCTGGACACGGGCAGGGGGGACCTGGAGGGGCTGCTCAGTTCATGCTGAGGACTCAGGTGTCGAGGGGAGGGGCTTCGATTAGGTCCATGCCTGGAGACAAAACAAGTCAGATTGCACCTTATGATATCAGTTAACATATGCAAATAAAATTTCACTTGCACCAGTTTACACCATGAAAACCAACCCTAACCGCACCTAACGCTACAAAATACTACTAGTAGTAAACTGTAGTATGCAGTACTTGAGCATATAAGTGAGCACAGCACTCATAGTACTTTCTAGTATTTGAGTACCTGCATACATAATTTTTGTAGTACTTTGTAGTATGTGGTACTGTTCTCCAAATGAACTCTTAGGGGGTTAGGGTTAAGACACAAAAGACACAAAATCTGCTCAGACAAAAATGACCTCATAATCAATTTTGCCCTGTCACATGCAGTAAACATGCACTTTACGATGCAATTTTGTTTTGGCAAATATGGTGTAATGTGGGTTTATATTGTCTCTGCCTCTGCCATGGACGTTTTCTAAATTCAATATAGGGAGCTATAGGGAGCAGAAAATACCCTACTGCACAGGAAACCAATGGTATGTTTTTGCACTCTAACATTGTCAAGGTAATGGAAACAATTGGTAAATGTTATAAGATGGAATTTTGCGTCGGGGTGATAGAAATCAAATTAGGTTTTGCCCTTCACCGACGTTTAAACACTGTATATTCAGTGTGCTAATTTGTAAATGTGTTTTGCCGACCCAAGGAACAACAATCCGACAAATCGGATGCATATTATTACAAAACTAACCTGTCAAAATTTCAGCTCAGTAGATATTTTTTGTCTCGAAAACTGTGAAAATGCATCTTCATTTTTCTTGACGCAAAGTAAGGTTTTCGTTGAAAGTGTGATGGTTTGGTTAGAACCGTCGCAAGAAAAATTATGGTAATTCCCTTTTTTCTCGAACAATGACAGCATACTAGGCGCAATGATATCACAGGATGTTTGATCCTATTATTTACTTACAATCAAGTGGGATATTTCATAATATTTGGCAGTTTGATTTTTGAATGTTTGCAAATGTTGTCATGGGGCCTTATTCACGAGTCGGCCATGTTGAATTGAAAGTGAGGTAAAATCTTCATTTTTTGGACTTTGCGAAGAGAAATGATAGCAAGAACATTAGGAACTAATTCAAGTCTGCTTAAATTAATAATTTAAAATTTGCAATTAAACATTCCCTAATGTTTAAAGCCAGATAAAAAAAAAAAAAAATGAAAGTAAAATAAGGCTGCATAAATAGTCTGGCGCCATTCCATTCAACACTGAACAATTTATGAAATACATTCAGGGAACACGACAAAAATGGCTACCTCGTGAATAAGGTCCATTACCTTTAAGGGGCATTGAACCCCGTGTTAAGAAAAAGTGGTCTGGCTCGACATTCCTTAATCCTGCAGCATATCCTACAAATCCTCCTGGTAGAATTTGAAGGGTCTGGCCAGGTGTTTTGGGTTAATATTTTACCTTCTCAATTGGACTGGTGATGGGGAGCGTTCGTCGATGGATGGTGGTGAGGATGATGGGCTTTTTGCAGTCAGGACAGGTCGACCAGCGGGTGGCACTTCTTGACGTTTGTTTCTCACACTGCAAATTAAAAATACTCAATATTTAAGTACCGAGATACCGACACTGCATGGATGCTCAGTGCTCTCCAGGAGCTAGAAAATTAAATAAAATTGGCAAGCTTAATTGGTCGACACTCCAGCATCAGACCCCTTTCAAACTTATACCAATGTCACTGATGGTCCACTGACCTTGACGACCTTGTTGGTCAAATGTTGAGGAAAGAATGCAAATTTAAAGCAGCGGTAACTTAAAGTTGAAACCCAAAGGCAACCAATAAAACCCTGTAATACCTGCAGGCAAACCGCTAGTTTAATCCAGGTAAACCTCTAGTTTAATTTCACATTCTGCTCTAGTAAGCAGGAGGTCACCGTTTAAATTTCCACCCAAGCAAGCTTGTGAAGTACTGGTCATGCAATTTCGGACAGCAATGAATGAACAGTGCTCATAATATTTAAACTGAGTAAAGTTGAGCTGAGTAAAGTTGAGTTGGGTTCATTTGTTGATCTCAGATAAGGACAATAGCAATGGATGGCCTATGCTTTTTGAGAATCTCTCTTCTATTTTTTTTCATTTAGACTTACCCAGATTCCTTGTTTGCATCCGAGAGCTTCCAGGGTTTCTGGCCTGGCTTCCAACGGCTTGGCGGTGGGCTCAGGGACTTGGATTTACGGGCTCTGGAACACAGTAAAAGATTTGACATTCAAAACAGGATTGCACAATTAGACAAATTCATACAGACGAAGGATTTTACAATGTGTGTGTGATTTTACAAGTTAGGTGAAAAACTTAAAGAGATTTTGATGTTTTACAGAACAGAAAATAAGGTTTTCCTTGGTCTAAAACCTAACTCTCAATCCTCCAAAATCAACCAGGCAGTTTTAGAGAATTTTGGAGGGTTGAGGCTGAATGGCGAACAAGTATCGTTGATTTGAAGGATGCATTTTGTCAAGGTGTTCAGCTATACCAGCATTGCTTATGTTCAGCTATGCACAATTGAGGCCTACTTATACTGGACGTCATCTGCACTGCTTCTGGATATCATCTGCACTGCCTCAACGTATTACAGTGAGTGGAGTATTTTTACATTGAGGCAGCTGGGAGATTTTTAATGATTGAGGATGGGTCCAGGGTTGGACTTTAGCGGTAGCCCACTAGCCAGATGCTAGTCAAACAGCGGCAGGCTAGTCAAACTAGATCTTAAGTAGCCCAGCTGGCGAGTCAAAAATTATTGGGCTACGGCAAAGATGAAAGGACAGGAAGAAATAATTCATCAAATTCAGAAAGCAACCCTGTATCAATTTGTGTCTAATTTTATTAATTGTTTATAGGGTTAAATGATTAGATCTGTTTATAACAAACACTGACAAGATTGCCTCAGGGTCCACATTTTACATGTATGCACATTGTTGTTTATGAGAAACTCTAGAAAAGAAAAAGATGCAGGCTAGTGAAAATACCTGCGGGCTAGTTAAGAGTCTGTCCCAGTAGCCTAGCTGGCTAGTGAAAAAAAATTAAGGATGAACCCTGTGGATGCTATCAAAAAGGGCCTAGGTAGTTAGGGTTAAAAATGCATGAATCCTCCATACCTGTCGTTTGTCTTGACTTCCATGCGCTGGCCTGCAGCGTTTCGTCTAGCATCCCTAGGGGAGGGGCTAGACCGGTGTCTGCCAGCCCCACCGCTGCCCCTCTCCCTCCTGGGTGAACGGGCCCGGTCCTTCTTGGCTTTCGGGGACCGCGATCGCGGCTTGGGAGAGGACGCTCTCTTGTCTTTGGTAGCCCCCTCCTCGTGGTCTTTGTGCTTTTCCTTGTCCGAGTGCTTCTTGTGTTTCTTATGCTTCTTGTGGGATCTGGAAAGACAAATTTATGTGTTAAATTCATCCTAAACCGATACGTTTTGCAGTCTGTTCATGGCTTCATGACTATGGGGAGCTTTCAATATTGACTTACATAGGAGTTAAGCCGAGAGCAAACAATTGTGGCACACCTTACAATACCCATTTCTTTTATTCTATATAAAGTTTTACAAGGGAAAAAAACACCTTAAAGGTAAAACCTCAGGAATTCAAGATTTCTTTACAAAACATGACATCAGGAAATTCCTGACCAAAAATCCTGAAATCAGGGCAAAAATCCTGACAAATCACTCCCCTGCATAACCGAATAAGATTTTTTTTTCAGATGAAATCTCACTTGTCTTTATCTTTCTTGTGCTTCTTTTCCTTTTCTTTCTCCTTTTCCTTTCCTCTTCCCTTCTCCTTTCCTCTGTCAGACCTCTGGGCTGCCTCCACGTGGACCCTCCCTCTCTGCCCCCTCTCGTCTCTCACGGGCGCCCGTCGATCCCCGAGCCTGCCAGACAAGGGTCTATCTCGCTGACGCCCCCCGATGCCGTTGTTCCTGAAGCGAGGATGGGCGCGATCATCAATCAACATTTCCCGTATCACTGCCCTGCCCTGTGGGGGTTCATCACGCCTGGGACAAAATAAATTCCAGAAAAAATAATGTTTTACTTTGTCTTTCGGGCAATTCCACGGCAAAGTAGACACGGCTGGAAAGTGGAAACTGTGTGAAATCTTCCAAACTACAAGCATCACAACATCAAATGTGGTGTCAAATTAACGGGGACAACAAGATCTTTCATTTGAGTGGTGTGATTCTCATGTGATTCTCATGGATGAAAAATCATGGATTTTTGGTAGTCATCAGGCATGCAACTGGGAGTTTAGAAAAAAACGAGGAAATTCCAAACCACACAAGGCTTTGTTCAGTTTTTTTTTTCAATTTGATATGGCATTCATGAGTAGTAAAAAACGAGGAAATCAGCAGATCCGAGGAAAAGTTGCATGCCTGAGTCATATTTGCACTTTCTTTTAACATGCAAAATGTGACTGTTATTGAGAGTTTTTGTGTTTAAGGAAGAGAAAAAGGTTCATATATTATAAGAAAAGAGTTTCGTTATGTTGCAGTTAATCAACCTCAGATTTTATGCTGTGTTAGAAACCATGAAGAGGAAGTAACGTGAGTGACGTAACGTGGGTGACGGTACCTCCCTGTAATGTAATGTCTCTTGCATCTAAAATACACCCTTATTTGATTCAAAATGGGTTTTTATATCTAGCTATGGGTTGAATGAAAGGTAAAATAATGTTACTTCTGTGTTGCAGACTACAGTTTGAGTAAACTGCAAAAACAAAATTGCAGGACAATTTCCATGTCCTTTTTTTGTAACATGAGTGACGACCAATAAAACACATGTTTCCAAAAACTGAATTCATGGATTGAATTTTTCTTTCCATTTTTGAGTATCCCTTACACCAAGGTTGTTGTATGCTCGTTTGATTCAGCTTGATCAAATAGTTTTGAAGCAGTGAGAGGTCAAAGTAGCCTCATGGCATATAAATGTAATGTGAGTGATGGTGGAATTGCCCTTTCACGGAAGCGTGGTATCATCCGATACTATGGCGATTCTATTCAAGGTAATATATAAGTGAGAGCAAATTTAGCTTTCAGGGATGGATAAGTGAGCTCTGAATTTTTGCAGGAAATTTGAGGCGTACAAGTAATGTACAGAGACATGTATGGTATAAACAGGATTACTTCAAAACGTTTTGTAGTGTGTCTATGTGCTAAAGGATGGTTCATACTTGGAGTGCAAGCAAACGTAAACAGGAATTTGCAGCGTCAAGGCAAATTTCGCTGAGACAAATTTCCTGACATAAAATTTGCTTCACACTCCCATTCATGAGGTGGATGTACTGGCTTTAATTTAATGGGAAAAAGATTTTTTTAAAAAGGTTTTGGAGAGTTAACCCTAACTCGCTAGGCTTTTTTGCTAGGATGTAGCCTCAATCCTGCAAAATCCTCCAATTGGCCTCATGGAAAAATAGCATGTATAGCCTCAATACTGCAAATTCCTCCATTATTTCTTGAATATGGCCCGTGGAGGGGTGACCACTGCCTGAATCCTGCAAAATCCTGCGGCAATGACTGTCAATATGTTGAGGCTTGGCCAGTGACATCCTGGAGCAGTACGGAGGATTTCAAGCATAATCCAGGCCTATATTTATGCATAGCTGAGCAAAAAAACACAAGGTCCGGCCCAAGACCTTGACAACATGCATCCTACGAAATCAGTAACACACTTTTGCCATGTAACCTCACTCCTTCAAGTTCATCCACTTTGGCAAAGAGGATTTTGAAGAATTCAGGGCGGTTAGGGTTAATGATGTTGATGATAATGATATGGAAGACATTGAATTCATGCACCAGACCACGAGGCCACAGCACTCCACGAGACCACAAGGATGTACCTGTTGTCTGGCCTTGCAGATTGCAGGGCCATGCCCCGCTCCCATCGGTCATCTTGGGATCCCAGGCTGGCCCTCCGCGGCCCTCTAGCCGGCCACTGGTCAGACACCAGGTTGCCTGCTTGCCGCTGCTCCTCCACGCGCCAGTGAGGGGGAGTGACACTCCTCGAACGGGAACGGGATGGAGTACGGTAAAGCTATAAATGAAATTATAGAAACAAAGACTTTTGTTCACAAATCTTGCATTGGAATTAAACTTGGTTTATCTGCTTCTACCGATATCATTGTTACTTCAATCCTGGTTAAATTACAAGTACGTTGTGCAATTGATGAGATGGAATATTTTGCATCGGGGTGATGTAAATCAAATTAGGTTTTGCCCTCCACTGACGTATAAACACTGTATACTCAGTGTGTTACCTTCCGAGTGAAAGTTGGAAAAAAAATCACTCGAATGGGACTCGAACCCACAACCTCCTGCTTTCTAGTGCAGATGTCTTACCACTCGACCACCGAGCTAACATGTATACAGTGTTTATACATCGGTGAAGGGCAAAACCTAATTTGACTTGTGCAATTGCTTCCGGAGGAAAATCGCAATTATCAGAACAGCGTTAACATTTTCACATCACAATTCATCCTGTGTTTCATCCACGGAAAAATGGCTGACAAAACAACTCTCTAAATAATTATGCTCCAAAATCTGAATAAATACGATTAAAAGCTTTATACGGAACTGACCAATTTTCGACAACACTTGTTGAAGTTTAATTGTTTGTGTTTGTTCAGAACACACATTGAAGGGGTTTTCTCCGAAAACTGAATTCTTTATGAAAAATTAGTTATTAAATATGAAAAAAATTTATTCCGTCCTCGTTAACAAAAAGTAGGAAATCAAAGGCTCTTAAAAAAATGTTATAACTTCCCTAGGATCAGTATTATAAACATGCAGTTAAGGAATTTTTTTAGAAATGTAAATACTCACCATTGTACCCCTTCCCTTCACCTTACGTCCAGACCGAGTTCGACTTGGGTTCATCCTCCGCATTCGCTGATTTCTGATGGAAAAAAAAACAAAACACCAATGAAAAATTTCAGGCAATTGTAATGTTTTTCTAACAAAAGTTTGAAAAAAATCCAATCCTTTGACTTTAGATTTTAAAAAAAGGAATAAATCAGTGGAAAGCTGTTCAGTACTAACAACCATGGCCATTGAGAGCTGTAATTTAACATAGGAAGCAAGATATGTTATGGAAGGGACACCCCCCCCCCCCCTATTTTGTGTTGGCCATTGTGTTCCAGGATCTCTGGGAATTCTGTTGAGATATCTAGGGGGATGTGTTAGATAACAATAGTATATGGAGCGTCTATAGGGATACTGGGGGGAAGGGGGGTACCCATCTGAAATTGGGCACAGTATAAAATTTCAACATCTCTTGCCAAATTGAATAAATGCACCTTTTACCGAGGACTACTAATGACAGAGGTATTGTGCCCACTCTTGGACAAAACACTCACTCCACGACAGACAATGCGTCTGCCATTACTGGGGGGCACCATGAGTGTAAAGTGACTCCGTGTCCAGAATGGTATATATTGTAAGTAGCTACATTAACCCTAACCTTCCCAAATCCTCCAAAATCCTATTTGCAAAATGCAGATTTTGCAGCATTGAGGCTATATGGCAAAAATGTGTGGCTGATTTTGGAGGATGCACTGTGTCAAGGTCTTAGGTCGGACCTTGTTATGTTGTTTATGCACAGCCGTGCATAGATTATACTTGAAATGCTCCGCATTGCTCCAGGATGTCACTGGCTCTGCTTCAACATATTGACAGTTACTGCTGGAGGATTTTGCAGGATTGAGGCAGTGGCCAGCCCTTCAAGGACCCCATTCAAGAAATAAGGCATGATTTTGGAGGATTGAGACTGTATGCAATTTTTACATGGAGGCAGTTGGCGGATTCAAGTTGCATCCTAGCAAAAATGCCTAGGGAGTCAGCTAGGGATAAACTAACCCAAGATCATAACAGTTTGCAATTAACTTTATGCGAGTGCTAATTTAAGGCAAAAATTATGTTACAAAACATTCATGTTGAAATGTGTTCAGCTTCCAAATTCACAGTGCGAAAACTTGCCTTGACATCACAAATCAGCATTACCACTCACTTCCACTTTGAGTAAGATCGGGCTTTTTAACTCAGTTTAAACTTGAGGAGTTTCAATGCATATGGTCTCCATACTTACGGCAGGTCAGTCACAGGGCTTCTGCGTAACAGGAACTTATTGGTGGGAACATCTGGGATCTGTTCTGGGTTGATGGTCACGTTAGCCGACAGCTCACTCTGGTAAACTGTGGGTTTGGGCTCTTCCTTCACACTGAATTTTGTATAAAAAAAAAAAAAATTGAAAGGAACAAAAAATGTTCATGTTAAAGTTTCTATATCCATTTTGTTGGAGGGTGTTGCATATGGAAAATGAATCTAATCCTATAATTTCTGAGTATTGCAATGAGATATAGAGCCAGGTGAAGAAGTTTAAAATGTGGAACGTCCCATTTCTACTTCCAACAATATAGACCCCATGCAAAGAGCACCCTATATTTATTTATGATTATTCGGCAATCAGCCAGTTTGGTTTTCCAACTTCGCATGTGCGCAATGATATGGGCATTCGGGATAAGTGAAAGATCATTGAAGGCGCTTGAACGCGCAAGGAGATGGTTGCACGACGTTCGCGCGTTAATTACGAGCAGAATGGACGTTCGCGTAACATCGCAGATACAAGACGCTTGATGCTTATCCTAAATGACCTTTGGCCTGGACCACTTCATCGAGAAACCAAACTGGTATTGGCCGGGATAGTCCACGAAAGTCTTTGAAGTTTCAGCTCAGTGGATATTACACTTTTTGAGAAAACAGTTAAAAACCATGCAGAACCTTTTCATTCCGGAACACGATTTCGTCAACAGAACCCTTTTTTCCAAAAATCAGTCAACTAACTGATACGTTGGAAATCACATACATTTCTTGATTTCTTCTAAATGACAGCAAGCTAGATGGAATAATTTCACAGGGTGTTTAGTACCAGTGTGATCCGTAATCTAAGTAAGATTTCTGATAATAATTTGGTAGGGTTACTTTTGGGATAAATGCAAATGATCCTTTATGCCTTTCAGTTCTGTAATTACATTACCTTTCTTCTTTCTTGTCTCTCCTTGACTCCCTTGCCTCCTTTTGTTTTTTCTTCTTCTTCTTTTGCTTCTCGTCTTCGCTCTCCGAGGATGATTCCGAGGAGCTCTCCTCAGAGGAAGAGTCTTTGTCTGGTTTCTTCTTCCGCTTGGGCTCTGAAAATTAATTGAATTAAATGTTTGAGCTCCTTAGCTTCTTTCCATTATATAAACAAGAGATCATGTGAGGCAAATGTTGCAACCATCTACATAAAAAGTGCAGACACATTCTCTATTCATAAAGGAAAAACTTGGCAAACTTTTGATATCCGCTCCGTTCACAAGTACCCCCTCACCGGCAAAGAAAGTACAGTTGGGGGTGGCTGACCGACGCCATCTTGCCTGACTGCAATTTTGCCGCGACGCGCGGCCGTACCACCGCGTGTACATAGTACAAATCCTCTGGTGTACGTGCGTCACACACAAGGAACGGTGCGCGTCAACCAGCTAAATGTCCCACCCATGGGACGTCATTGCTAGGTAAAAGGGCGCCCCCTTTTGTTGACGCACGGAGCCCATAGTGTGGGTAAGACGTGATCATATGTAAACATTTGAATTATCACAGCCCTAGCCTTGCGTACTAGAGTAATACGCTATTCAAATTAACTTGCACTTGCAAGGTTAATATCAGTGTTACAAAAGCAGAATGATTCATCCCAATGAATGGTTGGCTACAGACACTTCATTTCTAGAAACTGTGACATCATAACTTCATTTGCATATAATGAATATTCATTTTACATCATAGCTTCATAATGACTTAACATTTTCTTTGAAATGAAGATGCAGTTCAGTGAGCACATCTGCCGTAATTTCTGGGCGGGGTACGAGCTTCTCTGGTTATACATTATCAAAATCAAAATTTCCAAAGTGCTGTCGGACACACAAGTGCAGAAAAATTGGGGCAATTCAGGATAAATTGTCTGATTGTTAAATCTAAAAATACCAATTTTGACAAAATTTGATCTGTTTGACATATTTGATCTGATTTCTCTCAAAGATTATTTAAGTTATGGATGTCAGAACAAAAATTAGTTTCATCTATGTTTCTATTCATTGTTGGGGATGTTACAAGTGTTACTCACGGCTGAAGGCCGACAATAATAGTTTTATACCTTTTGCTTTCATTTTCAAGACGAGCTCGCCGCAGTTTGTCACACGCACATCGGTCGTGGGCCGGCTCTTATTGTCAACCCGCAGGTTCTCGATTTCCTGCACGACCTCTGACCCCAGCAACACTTGGCCAAATACAGTGTGAATCCTGAACGAGGAAGACAAAAAACATGGGCTGATCACTGAATGATTCACAGAGATTAAAACGACTGGTTCTTAAGTGCTCGGCCTGATTTCATAGAGCTCCTGCAGTCGGCTCGGCAGCCGTTGCTAGACTTTAGTTATACTCGGTGTATAGTACGAATGAGGGTGCATTACAAACCGGGGATTACCAAAGTCAAGCAACAGCCGCCGAGTCGACTGCACTTTGCGTGACTGACAGCAAACATGTCGACCTGCAGGTCACGCATTACCGGTATACCAGCATGCATTGCGGTTAGCGTCGCCATGTTGGAATTGTAGTTACACTCAAACATGTACAAGCGAGCCTCAAAATTTCCTCTGGAAATTACATGAAAAGTAGACGTCTGAGGAACTGCAAATTTGTTTTCCTTGCTAGTATTTAAGAAGGTGAGTGTATTATGAGATGGAATTTTTTGTGTCGGGGTGATATAAATCAAAATTAGGTTTTGCCCTTCACTGACGTTTGAACACTGTATACTCAGTGTGTTACCTCCCGAGTGAAAGTTGGAAAAAATCACTCGGGTGGGACTCGAACCCACGACCTCCTGCTTTCTAGTGCAGATGTCTTACCACTCGACCACCGAGCTAACGGGATCGGCTGGCTGGTCTAAATCTGATGTACATAGCAGCGGGTACCGCACAAACTATTATGAGATGGAATTTTTGCGTCGGGGTGATATAAATCAAATTAGGTTTTGCCCTTCACCAACGTTTGAACACTGTATACTCAGTGTGTTACCTCCCGAGTGAAAGTTGGAAAAAATCACTCGGGTGAGTGTACTTCCAAAACGTAAATAAACTAGCAGCAAAGTCTGATTGTGAAAATTGATGGAAAAAAAAAAAACATCCTCCTCGTCACTTGCTATGGCGACAGTGTGGCCGATTTACGGAGGTAGTCCAGTAAATTGGCCACATTTATGGGGCTACATATGCATAATGTGCATTCATGTCCGGCTCTTGTACGTGCATGTCGGACATGAATCACCTCTGTGATTGGTCAACACATCATGGAGGCGGGGCTTAGTTGATCGATGAATTGTCTCTACTGATCTCTCTGTGCATCAGGTTTTTTGCCGCACTTTACTACCATTGGACAATGGGCCAATCTACAAAGTGGCTACTTATTGATATTATTGGGGAAAAACTCTTACCCATCGAGATGTGGAGCTTGCTTGGTCGTGCTGTACCACGGGTATGTAAGAAAGCAAGTTATTGGGAAAGAAAGCGAAACAAAGTTTGAGGTTAGTCAAATGCATGATGAAAGTGTGTGAAGTTCTGGAAAGAAATTCAGATTAGTAAATTTTTCACATCAACTATGCACATGAACATTTAATCATAAACGATCTGTAGTACTTTAAAAAGCACGCGATCCTAAAAATCACTTATTGTTTAGAAGGATTCATTTTCCAATGTTAGGGATTCAGCATGAAAAATTTCACTTTGCGACTATCCTTCATGTATGTGTTGCCATAGGAGTTCAGTCTTTATACCATATCATATTTTGGAACTTCATGGAATATTTTGGTCACAAATTTACAATCGAAAGCAGCACTTTCTTTACAATTCTCACCAGCCGAGTAAAAAGGGATACAGTTGAAGGAAAGACTCAAAATTGAAGAAGGGTAAGATTTTAGGTATTCTTTCACAATTTTATTTAAGGGGGGAGGGGGAGGGAGAGGGGTGGACTCGTTTTGATATTAGGAAAGTACATGTGCGCTCTCCTAAATAATATTTATGTGACTCTCAAACCAATACTTACTGCATCACTATTCGATAAAGTAAAACTGTAAAAAAAAATCAATACATTTCAAAAAAACTGCAAGATCTTTCAATGAAGGTACGTCTGAAGGAGTTTGAAGTCACACATTTTTTTTTCTCATTTTTCGCAGGTTGGTCGTGAACCATATGTTTTGCACTTAAGAAACAGATGGCATATTGGAAAACAGCAAATGGCCACATTCCACAGTTTGGATGAATGTATTTTTAAATATTTCATTTAAGAAACAAGTCAAGCTTTTTGAATTCAATAGTCTAGTACTAAAGCCTTTGTTAATCATGACAAAGAACAGCTCCATAAACTACCCAAGTATTTTTTGATTCCCAAAAATCTACCATTACTCCTATTCAACAATAAGGAACACACTGGCGGTGCGCATCTGAAATTCAGACCCACACAAAGTTTACAGACCAATTACCTTCGAGTGCTGCTGGAATAGAAGTTTTTTTCTGCAAAACAGTAATTCAACACAAAAACAGCAAAATAGAAACCATCACTAATGAGTTTCAGTCAACATTTAATGGTGAACATAAAAAAATATACAAAGCTACAAAAGTTACAATGTCTTGTTCCTACATGGTACATGCTTTATTTAATTACCAGTTAAATTATGTGAAAGTAAATGCCACACATCATATCAAACAATGAAAAATCGTACCAGTCTCAAAACTCTCTCGCTTTACACCACCACCACTGTTGAAACACTCACAAGGTTCCTAGGACAGTTGTTTGACCAATTCACGCCGGGATTATTTTTGCCGAAAATTTTAATTTTTGCAAAAGGCAAAATTTTCCAGCCAACTTCTGATATACAGCCAAATGCCACAAAACTGATTCACAAGAGTCGTTTGAACAGTATTTGTATAATACAGTAAACTCTGGCCAAGTCGACATCGTACAACTTGCCAATTCACTCAAGTCGGCCTTCTGACTAAAGTCCTGATTGTCTGTAATGCATTTCCATTGAATTTTTTATTTCTAAGTCGGCTATTATAAGTCGCCATTTCGCTCAAGTCGTCGTGTTACTCTCGGTCCCCTTTCCATAAAAAGCATAACAAAATCCTTTGTGTAAGTCGGCATTCAAAAAATCATGCATTGCATTGACTTCCTGCACTGCGGTTGGCAATAAGTGTTGAGTGGAAAGTGGTTTGGCACGGCCCGTGATCGCTGCATTGGTGTCGCTGCACAGCCAAGCCAAGGGGTTTCCCACTACTGCTTGCATCGTGAGCATATCAATACCAGTTCCCCCTCTAGTCCTGTACGCATGCGCTCTGTCCATTTTGGGGGTCGTCTTATTGAATGATGCAGTCAATACCACGCACGCATTTAATTTGTAACTGTACACGACATTGTACACGTGGTCTCCTTTATCAATACCCCAAACGTGATGATAAAGTTCGAGGATTAATTTGCTGGAATCAACTCAAGCATTAAGGAGGTAAACCAGGGTAAATTGAAGCCAATTAGTGCAATGAATCATGTGTGCAAAAAGGCCATTCATGTAAGTCAGCAAAATGACGACTAACAACAGATGTTGGCATTCGCGTAAGTCGTCACAAATTCTCGGATCCTGAGAGTGCCGACTTAGCCAGAGTTTGCTGCATTTCTTGCCGAAACCTCATACCCCGGTATGTTGCAATACGCAGAGGTGTGCACTGGAGCATAAATTGTCGAACAATAGGCCGTGCACAACGGCCAATTCGAGATCAACTCACGGTCCGCCTCCACAGACTTTGTGTGTGTGTGTACAAAAGGCACGAGGAATTAAGCGTGTTTAGACGTCACCCAGGGGGGTGGAGGCAATCAGTGCGTGTTATGACGTCCTCCGACGCGAAGTGGAAAATCAACTTGTCGCAGAGTGGCGCGCTATTTTTTTGGGTGTCTTTCCTGATTTGCACAGAATCACGAGCCTCCAATTTCACACTTGGGAAAAGAATTGGTCAAGAGAACCTGAATTTCAACATGACCAGTAAATTTGCTTTGGCAACGCATTCTACAACTTTGTAAGCTATCCAGTGTGGACAACTGCACTTATTTGAGATTCTTTTTGGAAACTTTTCCATAGAAAAGCCTGTCGATTTTTTCAGAGTTCAGAGTATGAGTTGCTTTCGAAATAATTGGGTGAAGGGCAAAAATGACTAACGTCTGCATCATCAATCTCATTCATTGCAGAATACACACATACACACTAACTACCTCTAGCTCTCAAGTCATGTCTGTTTAGGAAAAAATCATCTAACAGCCCCCTACTGTACCTCCCCTTTGCCCCACCCATCCCCAAACTGACCAAAATACTTACATGAAGAACTGCGACCCATTAGTATCCTTGCCACGATTGGCCATGGATAGCAAATATGGCTTGTCATGCTTCACGTCAAAATTTTCATCTGCGAATTGAAAAGAAAATAGCTTGAAAGGAAATTTTTAGTTACTGAGGGTAAAAATTTTCAAAACGATATAATTCTGTACCAACGAGGAACTAAGATATTGGTTTAGGTTTGCTTCCGTTACATGTAGATTGCTTATACATTTACATGTAATTATTTCATTTCGCTTTTTTTTTTTAAATTTTGTGAAGGGCTTTCTAGTCACTTTCTGAAATGAATTGTCAACAATCTGGCCTTCCAACTTCAAACATTGAAATCAATAAAAAAAAACTGTGGCTAAAGATTAAGATAGAGTGGCTAAATGAGTAAGAAACAGTGAATAGAAGTCAGGAGAGCATTTCACAATAGCGTTATCCATGTGGATGGTAAAAAGCTATTATTACTGTTTTTATTTTTCAAATCTTTAGACATAAAAAGTAACCAAAGTTACTATTACAGAGATACAAAATAGAACAACTGTCATGGAACAACTTGCAGCTCCAAAGCAAATAATTATGGAGAATTAATACAGCTATCAGTTCTGGGTTCCAAATAATAAAACATAAGAAGATGTGTGCGTGTGTGTGTGTATGTGATAGTGTTGTACAAACCCGTCGCGAAACTGACCCGACCTGAAAGCCACTTCAGGTCGTGCCTGTTTGTCCATCATTTCAGTCGGGTCGGGTCAGTTTCGGTTTTGCATTTGCAATTTTCAGGTCGGGTCGGTTAAGCCAGTTTGGAAAAACCCCAAATAAACTGAAATAAACCGAAACAGTTTGGAAATTCACACAGTGCAATATTTGTTGCAGAGTCACTGTGCGCAGTACAACCAAAATGGTTTGCAGTCTATTACGCACAGTCTATCACGCACTGTCTATAACATCTAGACGCCAATAGTAGGTCACGTTGTGAGCGCCATACGGTATGATTCAGCTACTGAGACACGATCATTTTGATTTCATGTGACGTGGGTAATTTCAGACACAAAAAGTGGACACAGATGCCCAAGCCAGTTTTTAAGTGTTTTTTTTTAGTCAGTACGTTTTTGTATCAGTTTTCCTTGAATTTTTGTCGGGACGGGTCGGGTCAGTTTTAGGGAGTTCAGATCGGTTTCGGTTCGGATTCGGTTTATATCTATAATGTTTCGGGTCAGTTTGGACTGGTCAACCCGACCCAATGCACAACACTAGTGTGTGACCAGAGTTAACCTGCAATACATTTTTGACTTATTCACATCTTTTAACTTTGTTGACACAAGAATGTCTGTAGTAACAAACCTGGTAATGAAAAAGTTCTGTCTGAAAGACAAAATCATTTCTTAAAAAATAGGAATAAAGAGATTATGGGCTTCGTGCACAAGTACCCCCTTAACGACAAGAAGGGAGAGTTGCGGGGGACCACTTGGAGAGACATTGGAACGTAATGCTGACAACGCCCGATGCTCACGCGAAGACGCTTTGGCCTTGTGCACATTTCAGAACAAAATAAGTGCTGCACACTTCGAGCTATACGCGCGCGAACCAGTACGCACACGCGGTGTTTCCCGTCCACGGGACTCTCGAAGGTGGTAAATAAGCGCCCTCTCTTGTTCGCAAAGGAGCCCATAAGAGACACAGGTGATGTCTTTAAACTACATGTACATTTTAAGCGCTTTCTAATGAAAAATTACTCAGGTGCATTACGGTCAGTGGTTGTAACAACCATGTATTAGTATAGCCACTAACCATAATGCACATGAGTCAGTTTTTCATTCATAATGCACTTAAGATGTACATATGTAGTTTAACCCTAACCGTCCCAACTCCATCAAAATCCATCCCCCTTTTTTTGGTGGGTTTTGGGGGACTTGGTCCTGCAGGCCTGGTGTGACTAAATATTGATGGAGTATGATGGACTTGGGCCTGGAGGCCTAAAACAAAGCATGCATTGGAAGCAGTGTGATTGATGGATTTTGGCGGACTTGGCCCAGTACTTAGTAAAAGACAGTAGGGAGTTAGGGTTAAGACATGAACTGTGTCTCTTATGAGCTCTGTGCGTGAACAAGAGAGGGCGCTTATTTACTTTTAGGACAAAAAGTTATTCATGCATCTTTAGGTACAATCATGGGAACCCTCAAATGTTATGTATCACATCTAAAGGCAGATATTTACTCTTCTGCATTTTGCAGATAGAACGGTTTACTCACGTTATCAAAACTGCACACCGCTGAGGCAAACATATATAAGAGTCTAAAATTAGAGTAAACAGGTACTTCCCCAGCAAGGGTAACTCACCGCCAAATGTACCACCATAGATGGATTCTCCCCCTGTTCCATTTCCTGTCAAGAAAGCAAGATGAATAATCTTTGTAAAACAAATTGCTGAATAAAAGTTTGCCAAGTTTGATTTCCATTTTTCTTGGATAAATCATATTTCATGGCAAATATTATCTCCATCCTCACCGAGTATTCCTTGTTAAATTCAAGACGAGAACAATGTAGAGGTAACAATTTTCCACATTTCTATTTCAGAAAATACTGGAAAAAATATTTCATATTTTGCCACGTGGTATGTAGGTGTCAAAGTCCACTGATATGGGCATGATTTATCCTTTTCTTTGTAATAAGTTTTCTGAAGAGTCATTAACAATCTGCAGTGCTTTGTATCTTATCAAAATAAGCTACAATCAAGTTAAAAAAAAAAAAAGCCTGTCACAAGCCAATGTGGCCCATCAGGCCGGTGTTTATTTCTGGTTTCAGTAGCATGAAACAACTGGGAATATTTCTATTCCCTCCCTCCATCGCAGCTTACTGGCCGGCTAATGCTGATACCTATTTATATTCTTGGGTGGAGAGAGGCAAGTGAGGGTGAAGTGGCTTGCCCAAGGACACAACATATGACCAGAATCTGGATTCGAAACCCTGACCCTCTGATCATGAGTCCGAACCCTAACCACTAGGCCACTTTCACCCCTATGTATCACTTCCTCCTTATACCACAGACGGTGCTTACCTGCACTGAAATCGCCTCCTTGTATGATGAAGTCTTTGACAACGCGGTGGATGGGTGTGCCCTTATAGTGTAAGGGTTTCTCTGTTGTCTTGCCGATACCCTTCTCACCTGCAATTCACACAACAACAACAATCTAAAATTTGCACATCTGTTGAATTGCAGTTCCACCTTTTTGAGTTTCTGACCGGATGGACAGTTACGGATTTGGCCACAAGTCGTGCCTAATCGCACATGGGTGAAGCTGCACATGCGCTTCTCCAACGCCACTGTGTATGTTTTGGCCACGCGCATCATGTGTAAGTGTTTCGCAAACTTCGGCACAATTGTTACCATTTTGTGAAAAGAATATACATTCCGTGTAAAAGGCACAACTTCATATTTTTGGTATTTCTACGTTTTGGGGAGTGCATTTTATTGGGTGTTTGTTTCATTTATAGGTCAAACATGATGAAATCAATACTAAAAGTCAATTAAGTAAAGGAATTTGACACACTGATTTTGATATCACTGCATACCAAAGCTGTTAACGGCAGAAAAAAATATGGAAGTACATTTTGTCTACATGCGTTTTATGAGTGACTTCATGTTCAATAACCTAAGTTTCCACTGCAGGTATTTCTGGCATGTAGTTAGCCAGGTTGGACTCCGTTGTGTACACGCAACGGAGTCCAGGGTATGAATCTCTCCTGCCATAGCGAAAAAAAATTATAACACATTTTTTGCATACCTTTACCCGACGGAGGAAGCTGAAATTTCCCTTACATATTCCTTGTGTCCAGAATTGTACCTGCGCTGGGTTTAAAAGCAAATATGTCAGCGGGCGGCGTGTTTACCGAAAATAAACCGCAACCCCACGTTTTTATTGAAAACATTTTCAGTACGACCTCCCCACGTGAAGATTACGCGCGCGCGTGCATGTACACCTAGCACGCTGCCGCCACGGCAGCAAGCGGCAGAAAACGGCACGCGCGTGTACGTCTTCACGCGGAGAGTTCGTACTGAAAAATATTTTCAACAAAAGCATAGAACTTGCGGGTTAACTGGTTATTTTCGGTAAACACGCCGCCCACGGACATATTTGCCTTTTCTAAACCCAGCGCAGGTACAATTCTGGACACAAGTAATATGTAAGCGAAATTTCAGCTTCCTCCGTCAGGTAAAAATACGAACAAAAATGTGTTATAATTTTGTTCGCTATGGTGGTACAATTTATACCCTGGACGTCAGTCGTAATGCAATAAAGACGTCGTCCAACCTGGGCTAGCATGTAGTTAGCCCTACCACTCTATAGATTGTCATTTTGGGTCTATTTAATCCACACTGCTTAGGGTTTGAGTAGAAAAAGAATGCTTTTCAATTTGTTCAAAATTCATTACACCCTTACCAGTACAGAGGGCTCGGAAATTCTCACACGTCAGGGGGCAGATATCCGTGTAGAGTTCAAAGGTCACACGTCCAGCTGTGTTACAAATTACAAATAATGGATGATTATTGTGAAAGGTGAATTTACAAAAAAAAGGAAAAGATTTTAAACATTATCGAGGTACATTTGATATTCCAATCATTCACGTTTTTTAAAATTTCCTTTACTCCAACTTACCAGCAAGTTAGGTGTTTATATTTCAATGCCAAGTATATATCATTATCAAATAATAGATTGTAGCAAAAATACAAGAAAAAGTGACAATTTTAGGCAATTTTGGAATAAGTCAAAGCAGAGATATCAATTTTATTTCAATTCTGGCCTTATTGACTGTCCTGATCCATTAATTGACCCTAACCCCCCGGGCCCTTTTTGCTAGGAGCCATCCTCAATCCTCCAAAATTTTGCACAAGTGTTCAAATGAAGGATACCCACTGCCTCAATCCTTCACAATCCTCTGACAGTCCTGCCTCTCAAAATGTGTTCATCCTCAATCCTCCTCAATCCTCCAAAATCCTCCTCAATCCTCCAAAATCCTCTTCTTCTTCAAACACCATTCATCCTCAATCCTCCAAAATCAACCGGTACTGAATGTGCATTCAATCTCAATCCTCCACACTCCTCCAAAAGGTCTAAAATTGTATCCTACACTCATCCTCAATCCTCCAAAATCCTCCAAACTGCCCGGAGGACTTTGGAGGATCGAGGAGGGTCAGGGTTAATTGAACTTTACATGTTGGCATCAAGACAGGCACATTTCCAATGCCATACTGCATGTTCAAGCCGTGCATTGTCATGTACACAAGTACGTCAGATTTTTGTGAGACATTTATCTTGGTCAAAACATGAGGGGGGGGGGGGGCTTGTTGCATCGGTCAATTGTGTGCTACGCACAAAATGTGTCAGAGTGTAATGAAGAAAGGATCTTACCCAGAGATCCATTGATAGTGATGTCAAAGAAGCATCGCGGTCGATGCTTCGCAGCTGAAGCCACCATCTTGGCACAGAAGAATCTAAGGAAATGAGAACAGAAAAAAGAGATATTCATTTGTATTGCAAGAAAACAAATACTTCAAAGCTCGCAAAATAAACCAATTTTCAAGGTCACATGATTGAAGGTGAATACTTTCCTGGTTTTTAAGATAATTACTGCATTTATTCTTGACTTGTTTACCCTGGGATGGGTAAAATCAGATTAGGGAAAAATTCTGCCAACCGGACACCACTTTTTTCAATTAATTTTCTAGTGCCAAAAGTTACCTCTTTTATGGTTATTCCCTCCACTTTCCCTCCTCTACTCTCACCCCCTCCATGCCCTCCTTTCCTTAATTTCTATTTATCAATCAGTCGCTCACTTCATCGAGATTCGAACCTCGGACGCTTGCTTGATACACGAGTCTCTTAACCGCTAGGCCGCGCACGATCGCTGTTGCAATGATCAATCTTTGGACGTATTTGAAATATCCACTGAAATAAACTAAATATTCATGAGAAAATAAATATTCATAATGACGTATTGCACTATCATTGGCCGGCTCATGCGACGTCTCATGCGACGTCATGGTTATCGATGTCATGCGTATAACGTACCGCTGTTCCAGACACTTCAATCGGTAGCTCCCTTCAATCAGTTTTGACCGGCTGCTTCAACTCAGATCTGCACTACATGTGCATGCAAAATGTGCTCCAAAAACACATTTTTACCAATTTTTTTTCGCATGTCCACTCTTTCCTGGATTCCTCTTGGTTGAACTTGAAATCACAAGGTAAGGTGAAAATTTGGATGTTTGGCGGCAGGTAAGTGGTGTCCGGTTGGCAGAATTTTTCCCAGATCAGTAAATAATACTGTTTTCCACTGATGCCAAGCAATGGGAAAGTTGTACACCGACTTGACTTTCCAGAAAGATGCACAGCGGTCGAGTTGGCAAACGGTCGAGTTGACTAATTTTTTTTTTAACTTTCAGGTCTCTGATCGACACCCGATATCCGTGCAAAATTTAAATCATGAGAGCGACCACATCAACATATTTCTGCAATATTTACAAACACTGATGGATTGAGTAAATGTTGAACAAAGAAATTTCACAATATCATGCAGTAAAAACGTGAAACGGACCATTTATTTTGACCAGGAACTTACCAAAATCGTCTTCTGTGGACAGCAACTAGGCCTACATGCATTGAATTGAAGCGCGCGTGCGTGCAGAAAACGCGTGGGATAACAGCGCCCTCTTGTGAAGTTCAGACACGAACCCGGGCTAATAAAAAGCGATCTTCATAACATGGGGAGGGGGGCCGGGGGATTAAATATTTCGGGTGGAGAATTGCAAGATGTTTTGTATTGAACAACTTCGCATTTCAGACCAAAAAGGCACGTTAAAGTTTCTTGTATTTGCACGTTTTTGTCTTCAGCCTAAAAAATCAGTCACAGCTTGAGTTCCAGAGAAATGAGAAACCAAGACTAGTGGGGCTTAAGGTTCCTCAATGAATTTTATTTTTCGATCAACCTATTAAAATTAGGACGAGAATCGCCAAATAATTTTCAAATTGGGTTATCTCAGATATTTTCCATGTGAATAAATACCAAATCGAGACTACGGTGGCCGTATATGGCAACGAAAGAGGCGAACCTATGATGATCGCTGCAGTCGCCTATTAAGAAATTATAAATTTAAGGGAATATAGCTGCTTATCATTAAAAGTTATAAATAACATCACACAAAATATTCGTAATTCCAAACCCCCTCACGACCCGACGCCCGCCCGACCCCCCCCCCCCCCCCCAAGAAGATTTGGGGATTCGATCAAGGAAACTGGCTTTTTGAGGCAATTTCTGACCACTTTAACCAATTTTTTTTTTGGAAAAGATGGTGGTGTAAGCAGTGCCTGCCTTCATTGCGACGTCACTTAAAAAAAAAAAAAAAATGGGTTCGTTGGGGGGGGGGGAGCATGCCCCCCCCCCCGCCCCCGGATTTCCCTTGTCTGGTTCACAACATTGGTGCATCCGGATCCGCCCCCACCGATCGACCCTCAAAAGGAGGGGGGGGAAGGAGGAAAATAGAAGATGCCTGAAGAAAATACTCTTCCCCTCCTAAGTCATAAATAATCCAGCCGTGATCTCCATATCCATCCAGCCAAAATGTTTGTAAAAAGTTGGCGGAAAAACGGTAAAACTTCTGACTAAAGAGGGCGCTAGTCACGCTTGCATAACGTATAAATTACACACAAAACATCAACGAGCTCGATCGTAGGTGGCATTTGTTTTATAATTTTCCAAGTAAATTATAATAATTTAAACATCCAAGACCTTTTTCCCTCCGCTCACTCATTCATAAGTAAGATGAGTCATCTTTCTTCAGCTCCCGATGATGCGGCCACAACATCATCACCAGAGCTCAAGGACAACACGGTTGTCCCTGCCGCTCTGAGTCCGCATTTTTCCAGCGGGTCAACGCATAAACAAGCGGCCGCAATGGAGCCCTCTCCCACGGCGATGCGGTGCAGGGTCGGCCTGGCCGTGACCGGTATCTCGCTCGGTGTGCTGGTCCTTCTCGTGTTTTTGGCCGTGGCGGATTTCAGGAATTATCACATCGCGTGTTGGGGATTGGCAAGTGGTGAGTATGGAGAAAAGGAGATGCTTTTTCCTGGAAGTTGGATGACGGTGAATCATTTTGACGGAGTATTAAACAATTGCCAACTCGGGGATGCAGCACTTGAATACAGCTGGACAGGGCAGGCCAAAATTAACAATCACTGGAAAGATATTGATATCCACTACAAGAGATGTTGATGTCCACCACAAAAGATGTTGATGTCCACTTCAAAAGACAGTGATATCAACTACCAAAATAATAGCTGAACCAATTCGTCGAGGAAAAAACTCAAATCAATGATTTTGAATAATTATTCTTGTTAAGAATTATTCAAATTTCAAGGCTAAGTTATAGGCCTATGTAGGGAAGGTTTTTGTGTGGCCTCAGTATTGCTGCGCTGTACTAGTACTGGAGAACCTGGCATGTGGCCAGAGATACAGCGCAGCAATATCGCGGCCACACTAGTGGGGCTAGGAAGGTTTTGTAAAAATAGAAAAAAAAACAGGCTAGAAAATTAGGGATGGGGAAATATTATTTTCCATGTGATGACACTTTTCCCAGAGTGGTGTACCATTTTTGTGTTGAGTTGTGGATATTGAATTTTGAATTGATGTCAACATCTTGTTTTGATTGCAGGAATCTTTGCTGTTTTTACCCTTATCGTCCACATTCAGCATCTGAAGGGAAACCATGACGACTGGTTGAATCGTCTGAAACTGCCCATCATTCTTGGATTCTTTGTACAACTCGGAACGATACCTGCATTCATCACCTACATTGTCTTAGCAATCGTACAAAACCAATGTGAGTAAAGTGAAATAAAAAGTGTAAATAAATATAAGTTCAATCGTTTTATTTGAATCAACAAGACATGTAGATAAAACAAAAAAGATTGGGTTTTCTGAGCATTTCAACATACTACTTGGCATTGCTCAATTTTTTTCATACCCGGTTATAATAAATACAACAACTAACAAATTATGTGTTTTTTTGTATAGATTTTTAAATTACAATAGTGATGTTATTTTTCAGTTCTTTCACACTGAAGGATGGAATGAATTATTAATATAAAGTTACTCAATAAAGATATCAAATTTCATTTCTGTTTTGCAGCTGTTATGCCACTGAACGGACCTCACCATGGTTACTACGTCACAGCTGTTTGGGTATTCATGACTTGGAAATGGTCTTTCGCGCTCTTCTGGTATTCAAAAAGCTACCGACGATTTTACATCACTAAATATGTGTCCATTCCCTGAAAAAAAACGAAATGCTGCGCTCATGAAGGTTTGTATTGATTTCATAATATTTTTTTCTTTTTTTGACAAATTTGTAAACTAAATATTTTGAAAAAAAGGGTTTTTTTTCTGTGTGAAAAAAAGGAACAGAGATACAGGGTTCATACTATGTGCATGAAGTACAGTGATGCATTGCAGGTTGTGATACGTTTAGATTGTACATGTAAATCTACACGAAAATGAAAACCAAATGTGAAAAGCATGCTGTCTAAAAATTCAGGGGGGACTTCAACCATTTTAAAGTTGTTTTTTTTTAAACCTCGGGTTCTCTATATTTTGGAGTGCATATTAAATGCAGAAAAAAAATTTATGGAGCATCAGCTCCACTCATAGCCACGTTTGTCAAGATTTTATACCGAGGTTATATTTTGTGTTATTTTGATAAACATTACGAAAGATGTTCAAGTGAGTCAAATTAGGTTTTGCCCTTCACCGACGTTTTTAAACACTGTATACTCAGTGTGTTACCTCCCGAGTGAAAGTTGGAAAAAATCACTCGGGTGGGACTCGAACCCACGACCTCCTGCTTTCTAGTGCAGATGTCTTACCACTCGACCACCGAGCTAACGGGATCGGTTGGCCGGTTCGAATCTGATGTACATAGCAGCGGGTACCGCATAAACTATTATAAGATGGAATTTTGCGTCGGGGTGATATAAGTCAAATTAGGTTTTGCCCTTCACCGACGTTTTTAAACACTGTATACTCAGTGTGTTACCTCCCGAGTGAAAGTTGGAAAAAATCACTCGGGTGGGACTCGAACCCACGACCTCCTGCTTTGAAGGGCAAAACCTAATTTGACTTATATCACCCCGACGCAAAATTCCATCTTATAATGTTCAAGTGACTTTGTCAACTTTTTGGAAAATTCTGAGCTGGGGGAATATTACAAAGTATTGATAAATATATGTGGTAATAGTATTATGTTGTATTGTTTAAATTTATGATAACTACATCACAGGGTGACGGAGATAGATGATTATATTATATCTTTGGAGTGACCCAAGGCCCAATTTCATAAAACTACTATTGAGAGAACATTGCTGAAAGGGATATAATGTAGTTGGGTCCATCACAAGTCCAGTCCCATGTCCAGTCCCAAGTAACAGTGGATGAACAATAACACAGGTATGCCTTTGTCAAAGCTCTTTGAATAGCTTGTGAGTTGAATTGGGACTGGAGAACTTGTGATGGACTTGCAGGGGCTTGTGATGGACTTGCAGGGACTTGTGATGGACTCGACTAAGAAAAAAATCATATAAGAACCAGTCATAATTAGTATAACTCGCATGGCATTTCGGTTGGTAACCTATTTTATTTTGTAAGCAATATTCTTTCCGTGCTAAGCACATTTTTCTGCTCAGCAACTTCATGAAATTGGCTGCTGGTTTTCACTGCCAAATTCTAAGTGCTGAGATCAGCATTCTTGTGTTAATAAATTTGATTTTTTGTAGTTTATCTTTAAATCATGTTCATGTATCTCCATGAATATATTTGTTGGAGAGTTAGTGTGTGCTGTAATAAAACATTTTTTTTTTTCATGTACAAGATTTTTTTTCTAGTTTATGAATTAAAAAGAGATGAAACACACGAATGAAGGTGAATTGAGACCAATGTACCACACTAACTAACCACAATCATTCCTTTTTTATACTCTACTTGCAGAGAAAATGGTAAATGATAATTATATGGAGGTCATAGGCATTTGGGTTTTAATGAAAGCTTATAGATACCCAAAATGATGATGTGTGTAAGTTGCAACAAGTAAGCCTACAAGACCTAGACAAGGTTTGTCTATAGTTTATTTTCTTAAAGGTGGGTAAGAATTTTTTATTTTAATTGGCAGGGAATATTGTGAAGGGCCAATTTTGAATTTACACCACCGCAAAGCATATTCCATCTTATGAATTACATAATGAGAGTTGCTTGTTCATATAGTGTAGTAACATGTGATTCCTCTTGAAGTATTTTTGAATTTTATTTGTAAAAGAGTATTATACCATTAAGGCCCAAAAAAAAGAGTTTCTGGTATGCGCGCGCGTTGCCGTAGCCATGCGCGTCGGCAAAATGAAAAAGTTTTTTTTTCAATAAAAGATGTCTCAAAACCGCCAAACTCACTGGTTTGACTGGAATCCTGCTGCTGCACAATTTTAACGTGTTTTTAGATGGGGTTATGATCGAGAATAAGCTTTATGTGGCCTCTCCGGACTCCCATATATTTGCACTAGGTTTAGTCGGGCACCATTTGCAGTCATCAGCCGACATTTGAAGCACAAAAAACAGGTCCGGAGAGTCCTCTTCGGACTCCCATATATTTGCACTAAGTTTAGTCGGGCACCATTTGCAGTCATCAGCCGACATTTGAAGCCAAAAAAAAACAGGTAAAAAAAAAAAAAGCCGCGTCCCTGCACCGTTTTTGTGCAAACTCCATACCAGAAACCGGAGACTTTTTTGGGGGGCCTAATAGCTCTTTGTTCTGTCAAATTGTAATTGCAAAAGTTTATTTGCATGGACTTGATTAAATCAGTGTTAACTGTGGCCGAGGATGAAGCACACTTGTAATGACAGTATACGATTTTGAAAATGGGTTTTTCCAAAGATGGGCAAAACCCTATTTCAAAATCTCTATCTCTCCCCACAAATTCCATTAAAAATCAAAGTGTATATTGAAAGGAAATTGATGATGTTATAATACTGATGATAAATGTTACAATATGAAACAGTGTAGGCAAATGCTTGTCTTTTTTTGTTGGTGGGGGAACTTTGTTTAACAATGGAGCTATCCTGATGCACTCTAGATTCTGAAAAATTGATGTTCGCATGTTTAATTTACAGATCATGAATATGATGCACTTAATAAATTTAAATCCTGTCCATTTTATATCAGTGTCCTAGTCAGTGCTAGTGAGTTGTGCTACATTTGGTGGTGTCTTCTTGGTCATTTCACAGGAAACAGCCGCACAGATAAGAAATGGGTCCTTTATTATTCAGTTGACCGTACACTCAATCAGTCATGGTCAACTCGCCCTGTATGTACAGTGTCACTGCGGTAAAGGTGCTACAATGTAGATTGGTTATAGGTCATTTTGTGGAGTGATTCTGATATATGGCAAGAAAAAATGTTTATCTGAGTTATCAGGACAGATCAAACATGTATATATTCCACCTTGACAGGGTTTTAAATGTTATTGTTGAAAAAAACAACCTTTGATCAGTGTTAACGTTATTGATCATTCAATAGTCATTCATTAGACATCATTATTTTTATAAGTTTTTTAGTTGTAAATGATATTTTTGAAAAAAGTTAGTGATTTTATTAACACCTTGAAACAAATTGCATTTCTGCTCATGCAGTGTGTTTCTAGTGTTAGCAAAGTCCAGAGTATAATATTAAATTCAATTTCATGATGAATATACGCACATGTAAAAATAAAGTACGTCCAGGAACAATTCGGTCTTCCGTTATTGCCAGATTTTGTGCGTTGGTGAGAATGTGAAAGTTTGTTTAGTAGTTCATTCTTTTCCTCCAATTACTTGATTAACCCAGGTTCCATTCCGGCCAACTCACCGGTCTTTTTAAGTCCATGGGTTTTAACGAGTGTTTTTGTTCTCTTTAGTTCTCGTATCAGTTTCCAACTGATAGTTTCTTTTCTGGGTTTTAACGAGTGTTTTTGTTCTATTTAGTTCTCGTATCAGTTTCCAACTGATAGTTTTTTTTCTGGCTGTAGGTGGTCTTTCTTTTTAAAACACAAGTTAGGACCTGAAAGAGGAACTAGAACTTGTGATAAATTAATATTAACCCAATTAGCATATTGAAGAGGCAGAAATGAAATTCCATTTCCAGTAAAAGGGTAGAAAAATTCACTAGTTAATGGTTTAAATGATGACAATGGAAGAAATGAAAAGATTATCCTTATTTCTATGATTTTCTCTGCGTGCTAGTCCCCACTGCACCGTTCGACCCATTTGTGCATAATTTAACCTGCAGAGGTTTACGTCAGATCTTCTCACCTCGAGTTATGTGCTCTGCTTCACGATGGATGAAAAAAACCTATTTGGGAAATCAATATAATAAAATCCAGCTTCACGGCTGATAAAAAAAGATTGAGTACATGTACATATACTCACAGGAAGAATACAAGTAGTAAATATTTAGCAGTTCTTCGGTTTGTCATGATCCACTCTGTAAACTGCAAATACATGTAAATTCAAATGTGTTTTTTTTTAAGAAACAATGTTGGGAATCGTTTTAATTCCATCGAAACACAAGCAAATCTCCCCAAAAATGAGTAAGAATCGAACATTTGCTGAACAACATTAGGTGTCCGCCGTTATTGCTGCTTGTGCCTATTCACATTATTTGGCAGTAGACCTTTTAAAAGGTTTTATGAAATTTGTATAAAGTTTTGCTCGGTCTGAAACCGCCAAAAATTACAAATTGCATCACCGTTGCCCCTCATATAAGAAATAAAATTGACAGATCAAAACATACTTTTATGAAAACGTACAAATTTTTATTGAAAAATATTTTTTTCAAGCTTCTTGGTACAAATTCTTCATCTTCAAAGTTGAAAATATAATTTTGCCGTTAAAATAATCAAAAGATTCTGCATGAAAAAAATATATAATAAACAACACATGAATTAAGTACATGTAGGAATAGTTGTCGACTGAATGGAATCATGCATAATAACACAATGAACATCATGAGCAACCATTAAGCAAAGATGGGTTTCAGAAAAATAGGGGCTTGCCAACTGATATAAATGTATGCTCATGAGATCCTTATGGTTATCTGTGCTGAAGCAATATATCAGCAGAGCTCCGCAGTGAGTCATTCTTTCCAGGAATTCAAGCTTCAAAATTACAGACAAAAACTGAAAAGAGCAACTCATCTTGTCTTCATACAGAATTGGCATTGGTTTAACTTGGGTAAAATGGTAAAACGGTAACTCAAATTCCAATTCACATAAGATAAGTATTAGGCTGCAATTATGCATAAAATTGTTCTCAGAAACAATCCTAATCCTGGCGGGCAGAAGATACAACAATGAAAGAAAACAATCTTCCAAGAAATTGTGTAAATTGAAACACATAATAGGCATTGAGAGGGATGACCAACGCCAATCCTGATAATTTGACAAATAAAAAAAAAAATCTGGAGATGCATAATCTTGTCTTGTAATTCCTTTTACCAACTCAAAATTTTGAAAATGTTCTAGATGGCCCTTTCAGACCTCTCTATTGTGCTATTCTACAAAAGCCTGGTTGACATCATACGTCTATCGTTTATTAACTGCTATCAAGATAAAAGATAAAAGCATTTTAAGTCCTTACATTCTTGAAAATTTTTCACATAAGGCCAAAAAAAAAAAATTCGGTCTCTGGTCAGACCAAAGTTCCGGAATTGACGCGGCTTTTTTTTTTTTTTTTTCAAGCTTGGATTGTGCATACAAGGTGGGGTACTATTTTGGTTTTTTGGTGTCCTCATGTACATTGGTGTCCTCCATAATTTGCCTTGGTGCTCTCGATCATTTGCCTTGGTGCAATTTCCCATTCCTTGGTGCTCTTTGGTAAAAAAAAATTGAGGAGGTGCGGCAATAGAGGGCGCTGTTGGAGCTACCGCGGAACATTTTGGGAAAAAAAAGATTGACGCGCATGATTAAAATCGACGCGCGCGCTGACCAGAGACCGACTTATTTTTTTTTTGGCCTAATCTCCAGCCGCGACATAACAATATGCATGGATAATTTTGAACCTCAAATTGAATACAAAATTGACTTATAGACTGAAGATTTTGTTTAATGTTGGACTGGAATTAAACAGCCTTGCTCTTTTTGGCAGGCCTTACTTTTATACATTTGAATTACTTTCCCCTGCATTGTGTCATATTAAATTTAAAAAATGTCAATACTAACTGCTTATTACAAAAGACCACTGCTCTTGCAGTATATTGAATTAAAAAACTAAATATCAAAATTAAATTCTTACATGTGCAGTACTAGACTATCTTGAACAAAAAATTACAAAATTACAGACACTAATCTATTATATGAAACAAATTTTGTATGTATAAAATATGCACATGAAAATAAGGTACTGTTTTTACTTTTGCCCCTATTTTTCACGCATATGCACCGGCAATAAAAAAAATCAGACAAACAAGTCAAAATTTGACAAATTTCCAACAATTTTGTTCAACAATTTTACTTCATGTTTTATAAAACATGTCTATGGTACATGCCTCATGCGCATAGTGCTAACAAATCTCCTTATATGGAAATCGGCGCACGCGGCGCGTGCTGCGCGATGTAGCGCTTAACGCAGTGGTGTTTTTACCGCACGATTAAAACCACCCACATGATGGGCACTCGACTAAACGGAATTGGTTAACTGTGTCAGGTATTTATGAATTAGTAATTTAAGGTTGAGGAGAAATGTAATACACCAATAGTTCATGAATACTTCCACTGTTACAAGCCCCAGGGTATTCCAACAAGAGTATTAGGCAAAACTTACAGAATACCAGGGAGGACAAAATACTTTTTAGCAAGGGCAA
Organism: Patiria miniata; assembly: GCF_015706575.1. Classification (NCBI taxonomy): domain Eukaryota; kingdom Metazoa; phylum Echinodermata; class Asteroidea; order Valvatida; family Asterinidae; genus Patiria; species Patiria miniata. The sequence continues at coordinate 18,455,374 of NW_024037076.1, read as the reverse complement.
TCTCACACTTGCACCACATACTGAATGATAACACATTTCTAAGAACTAAAATAAAACCGGTTTCTTTCCAGCTGAAACACAAAACACCAAATTAAGAAACACTTACAAGGCACCAACGGTATTAAAACAAAGCCTCAAGTACAGACAACAAATTAATGTATATACTTTTTCATGAATCGGAAATTTCATGACTAGCATCAACAAACAAAACACTGCAATACTTCTTGCAAACTAAGTATGGCCAATGGCTTCCAATCTTGGGGAAAACACAAAACCTCCTTTTGAAGCAAAAACACTGCATTTTTTTTCAAAACAGATACAAAATCAGATTTTGATGGCTTTGTTCATTTAAAATTGTGACAAAAAAATCTTTGCTCATCCATTTTCAACTGACATGAAGTACATGACAAACCGTGACATGACGAAACATGACTAGATTCTTAGTAACCCTGTTTATTATAGCTGGAAAAAAAGTCTGCAGCATTCAGAAAGATTCCTACCAAGAATGCGTAGGCAGTTAGCAGTTAAGTACGGTTTTCATACGGACTCAAGTAGCCTTAAGTACATTTGCATTGCTCATTTCACCTTTGTTTGAATACCTGAAATTGGAATCCGTCGTCGTCATAAAAAATACTTGCATATACATGTACATCATGATCAAATTTCAAGAATTTTTGTTTTTACAATTACTTTCTTATTTCACATCTACAGAAAGTAATGTCCATTACAGTGCAATAAAATTGTTCTTACAATAACTCTTGCAGTTGAGGGTGTACGCGGGTCTTTTCACCTCTGCCAAAGTTCTGAAATGTTAGAAAATACAGGGTTTCTGGAGAAAAAATTACAACAGTGCCAATGCACTTGTAGCACCAATGTCCTATGACTTAAACCGTCATGGATTGCGATTATCAATGCTTATATAAATCTGAAACGCATTCATGCATATTGATAAAAATCCTAGTAAAATAATCACAAAATCACGGGTACGAAAGTTTAAGTGAAATGATGTGAGTGAAATGATGTAATCCGCTAAACCTTCAACAGTAAAATGGCAAGTTTCTCAAGAAAATGACCACTGAATGTACTGTTTCAATATAACTTATAAGACCCACTTCAAAATCTTGTTTAAGCTCATAATTTTTGATGTTGTGGTTTGTAAAAAAAAAGAAGAAGGATAAAACCTGTTGTGGAAAGAACACATTCTCAGATTTTATGTAATAAACACAAGAAGAGTTTTCACAGATTGTATCACAAATGTTCTCGGATCCTGCCAATTAAAAACTGAAGAAAAACTTTAAGGAAAAGTACTGTTATTTTATATTAAACCAGATCTCAGTACTATCCATAATATAATGCACGTTGCTTTTTTTCTCATTGAATTTTTTTGAACAAGTAGTTGGTAAAGACATGCGATTTCTTTTGGTATTTGAATTCACACGGCTGTGATGAAACATGACAACATGGACGGAATTCCTGTTGTTAGTTTTTCCAAAGAGATTTTGCTACAACTTAGTTTGAATACAAAGCTGGATATATGTTGCACAGCACCTTCAGTATTTGCACTTTACACAAAAGTAGGTAGGGTTTCAAAATGTTAAAGCAAAGCCAAAGATATCAGTACTGGAGGTCTAAGACCTGGTAGTCAGAGACCAGACCTGGAGGTCTATGACAGAGACCTGGAGTACCGAGACCTTGGATGTCCGAGACCAATACCTGGAGGTCCGAGACCAGGAGGTCTGAGACCGAGACCTGGAGGGTGTCTAAGACTGAAACTATCAAGTTCTGGAGGTTGAAGACCAAGACCTGGAGATCTCAGAGGAATCATGGAGATCCGAGAGTGAGACCTCTAGGTCTGAGACGGAGACCTGGAGGTCCAAGAATGAGTCCTGGAGGTCTGAGACCGAGACCTGGAGGTCTGAGACCGAGACCTGGAGGTCTGACACCGAGACCTGGAGGTCTGAGACTGAGACCTGGAGGTCTGACACCGAGACCTGGAGGTCTGAGACCGAGACCTGGAGGTCTGACACCGAGACCTGGAGGTCTGAGACCGAGACCTGGAGGTCTGAGACCGAGACCTGGAGGTCTGACACCGAGACCTGGAGGTCTGAGACCGAGACCTGGAGGTCTGACACCGAGACCTGGAGGTCTGAGACCGAGACCTGGAGGTCTGACACCGAGACCTGGAGGTCTGACACCGAGACCTGGAGGTCTGAGACTGAGACCTGGAGGTCTGACACCGAGACCTGGAGGTCTGAGACCGAGACCTGGAGGTCTGACACCGAGACCTGGAGGTCTGAGACCAAGACATGGAGGTCTGACACTGAGACCTGGAGGTCTGAGACTGAGACCTGGAGGTTTGAAACTGAGACCTTGGAGGTTCAAGACTAAGACCTTGAGGTCCAACACCAAGAACTGGAGGTTCGAGACTGCATATTCAGAATATGAAGAATATTCAACAAAATTTGAGAAATAAAGACAGTGTCCTGAAATGCATCTCTTTTGGAACAAAGTCAGCCTGATATAACTAATACTATTGAATGCCTTTTTTTCAGGGGTTACAAGAATGTGTTGCACTCACTATACATGTAACAATATTGCACTCGTTTTCGACTCATGCAATATTGTTGTAGTTCGTGCAATATATCCTTGTATCCTCTTCAAAGCCATTCAATATTATATAAATACCTGTTTTAGGTACGCAAATATTTGCTGTAGATGGCAATTCTGTGCTTTAATTGGCAGCTCCACAAAACTGGCCCACAGGTGTGTTCAATAGACTATCAACTATCACAGTAAAGTATTGTATCAAAAATAACGGTATGCTCTTCAAAGGATACAAAAATATCTTTGAAACCATTTCTGCTCGCATTTGCTCCGCAGTCCGTGTTACAATGCACGATTAAACTTTTGAGAATACAACAAGCTTGGACGGATATATTGTTGCATAGTATTGTGTGAAGGATATATAAACAGGTTAAACATATTGTTTGCTAATACATGTATCTGGAAAACATTTACTTTTAAGGAAAAAATGACAAGTCACAAGATTGGTTCTACAGGCCTGTTCTTACTTCCACAAATTATGCAAGAATTGGACGCCAGGAAACATTCACTGCCAAATTTGCCAGTTGAAATGTGCTCAATTTTTCAAATTCGCAGCACGAAATATTGCCGTGACGTCACAGGCCTTAACACTGTCGCTACTGTATTGGTTTCTAAAACAAATATTGTGTTTGGAAACAGAAGCTCTTTCTACAACTGAGTTTCATTAAAATTACCTGTTTTAACTTCAGACATTCTTGCACATTTAAAGTGATTTTTTTGGTCCATAGGTATAAAAACTTATATTTACAGACAAACAATTATATCAAAATGGTAGTACTCTTTTTTTTTGGTCAAAACACCATCTCACTTGTAGATTTTTGTGTCCCATTGGAAGCCTGAGCATTTATATACTTTTTTCAAAATACATAAAAAATAATTTCTCTTTCAACAAAAATATTATCGTATTTTGGTCCATTTTGTTAAGTTTTTTAGTGTCAATATTTTATAATCACTTTACTGGAAGACTTTGATTTCTGCATAAGTTGATTTTAGTTTTGCATTTGTTGCAAAAATCAATTTCACACAGATGTTTAAAAGATAAATCTGCTTGAATTATATAAAAAAAAACCAACAAGCCACTCCACACCCACAAAGCACCACACAAACTGAAAAACAAACAAACAAATTGAAACAAGGAACACTCATCATCCAAGCCAGAACAAGTACAAGCCAGTTCACACAGAACTTTAAGTCCAAATCAAATGTTATGGTAAGGGCAAGCGTCACATTGAAACTACACACTTGCTGGTGCCATGAAGCTCGATTGGCTTTCATGTAAAGTACGCGACCGATCTTGCTTACAACAGGAATCAAGCCTGGTTATAGCAACCCCCAGTACAATTAAAATACACAACAGTTAAACCCCTCCTCTACGTAGAACAATTCTACCAGCTACCGACACACCAATTCAGGATTAGAACCTTGGCTGTCACCTTCCGCTGAGGACTGTGAGCTGCTGGATGCCTCAGATGATGCAGAGGAGGGACTGGCGGTGTCGTCCCGAAAGTAGCCATGGGCCAGAGCTTGCGTCGCAGTAAGCCGATCGGCAGGGGTAAAGCACAACAGTCTCTGTGGGGAAAGGTTGACAAGGAATGGATAATTGGGCGTGTAACCTCAGGTTCAGACTGGCATTCCAGATTCATGCCAAACCAAAGAAGAATATGAAAGGTAAAGGTGTTATGAACTAAGTACAAAACGACCCAAGTAGTTTTGGAAAGGCTAACTTATTGCCACAACTGTTAATGGGGGTTTGGTCTGAAGAGGGTGGGGGTCAGAATTCAGGGGGTGTGGGTTGGGGGTGGGGAGGGGAGTAGTACCGAAAAAAGTTGCACTTTTGTTCACTTGCAAGGTGAGTTTGAACCGCAACATGCACGTATACAAAAGTGCAACTGTTTTCGATATCATTTGTCATAAATTGCATAAATTTGTATCCATTGTTACCGTTTTGGGCCAAAAAGGTATGGCTGGATTGCTAATGAATTTCTGTACTGATTAGTTGTTATTTAAGCGAGATGTGCTCAGTAGTTTTTGACTTAGACAAAAAAGTATTGGAAGGGGGGACTTTCTTTTTTGGTTGAGTGTATATGCTCTCTGGGAAACTGAACTGCATGACAAAATGGCCCTTGTAAAATGAGGGTTTTCACTCTGGAATTAGGTACCATGTAAAGCACATTGATCCTATGACAACAACAGAACTTTCAAGTGTGCTTTTATTAAAAGTCCTTTTGTATTTATAAGGCAGAGTTAGAGCAATGGTTTTGTATTGGCTGGACATGCATGAGTAAATCTTTTATGCATTCACTGTTACCAAAATTATATTAACAAAGAACATCCTCTGGACACCTGCAATGCACTCCTTCCGGCCACATCATGTTATTACAAAGTTCTGGGGCATAGGTACACTGCAAATCTTGTTACATTTGTCTATCAATATCCTTTCAGAATTATTTTACATGTACATGTATACAAGCAAATCAGCAATAATTTCACAAGCATTTTACACAATAGGAGTTGCTTGCAACTAAGGCCAAAAAAAAAAGTCTCCGGTTTCTGGTATGGAGCTTGTCCAAAAAGTGGTGCGGCGACGCGGCTTTTTTTTTTTTTTTACCTGACTTTTTTGCTTCAAATGTCGACTGATGACTGCAAATGGTGCCTGACTAAACTTAGTGCAAATATATGGGAGTCCAGAGAGGCCACATAAAGCTTATTCTCGATCATAACCCCATCTAAAAACACGTTAAAATTGTGCAGCAGCAGGATTCCAGTCAAACCAGTGAGTTTGGCTGTTTTGAGACATCATCTTTCATTGAAAAAAAACTTTTTCCTTTTGCCGACGCGCATGGCTACGGCGACGCGCGCGCATACCAGAAACCGGAGACTTTTTTTGGGGGGCCTAAAGTACACTGGAAGAAATTAGCCTTATTTCAAACAAAGAGATGAACTAATTTAGACAACTTGCAAGAATGTAGTCCAAATCCCTGGCTGTTACCTGTAGCAAGTCCAGCCCCTGTGGACATATGTCACTGACATATAGTTTCAGAGGGCGGGGCGGCGATGGGCGGAATGAGCTCCACGGCAGGGAGACTTCCGGCCAATCCTCTTCCAGAGGTAAACCAATCACACTGCAATAAGGACAAATAAAATTCAGGTAAAGAAACGTTCACAAAAACAATACCTTTTGTGTTTAGGTTCTTTGGGTTTTCACTGCAGAATAAATTCATTCAGTTTTAAACGAGGGAAACTTCAGAACAATACTTACTCAAATATTTTATAAAGCTGGTCAACATCTGAAGTTCCACAAAATAATGGTCTAAAAGAACAAGAGTTGCAGAAAATAATCAGTACAACTTAGGAAATGGTTGAACTTTTACGGCCTACCAACTTTAAGGAAATATTATGGTAAAACACCACAAAATGGGTACGGGCATGTGAACTTCAAAAAAGATTTGGTTCTAATGAAGATAAGCAGTGTTTTAAAATAACCAAATCCAAAAATTTCAAAAAGCAGAATTTAATTTTATTTTTTGGATTGATCCGCAATTAATCTGTACAGAACTATATCCACCGTTTGCTGTGTTAGTCAGTCGGCTGCAATTTATTTACAGAAACAGCCAGTTCAGTCACACATTATAAACTGAAATCACTCTCAAAACAAAAGGGGGACAGTTACTGGTCAGCTTACACTGGAAAGCTATGTAGGTAGGAAGCAGAAGGTGGAGGGTCCCACCCAACAAGCAAGCTTGTGACGTTTTGCTTGTAAGCTCCAGGGGTAAGATTGGGGGTAATGAAAAATTCACGAAATAATTGGCAGAGGGTTGGAGGGATGCCAAGGGCCCAAGATCAACGTACATGTAGGGTCTATGGCAACCTGCAATCTATACATCCCATAACGAGAGATTGCTTGTAGTATTGATCCAGATCCAGATCCAGATATGGCATATGTTTGTATTTGGCTAAAGGCACCCCTTCAAATAACCATTCTTTTTGTTCTACATCAACCTTTATATGTACAGACACCTGCATGGTAAAATCCCCCAAATTCCTGACTTGAAAGGGATTTTTTACAATCCTGAAATCAGAACAAATCCTAACAAACCTCACCCCTGAAGCTCATGGATGGCATCGAGCACAGAGCTTATGGAATGTTGTTTCTGAAGTGTGAAACCCAATAAACCATCAGATATGAAATGCCAAACAAGCTTACTTTCTTCTGAACAACTCGGCAAATATGCAGCCCACACTCCACAGGTCAACAGGTGTGGCATACTGGGATTGGAGCAGAACTTCAGGGGCTCGATACCATAGCGTGACCACCTGGTTAGGGGAGTAGGAAAAAACAACAACTGCCAAGTATACAAAAATAACTAGTTTTTTCGTCCGGCCTTTTTAAAGGGACACTGGGTCCTGTAACAGCCCAATTGGGCTACAGAACGCGCTTTGAACGAGATGATGTTAATTGGAAAGAACATTTAAAAGTAGGATATAAACATCCACACAACTATCCTTTAAAAACTGGGCGTTTTTGGGTTATTCCTGTATTATGCGTGCGAAAACAAATTTCGGGGTCCACTTTTGCGACCCCATAAATTCGAGCTGTTTTGATGCTAGTTGTGATTTCATTAGTAAAGTGTTCGCCTTTTGCGGACGTTGAAGAAACCAACATTTTTTGCATTGGTGATTGGTCAACGCTGTTCCCGAGACACACAGCGTGTATATCGTACACTGAGAACGACACGAAAAAGGTATTCGTTCTCCGTTGTGTCCAATGTAAACAACCAAGGTTTTTTCGTCTTTTCTCGGGAACGGTAAGACATTAGGTTGGTTTCCTTTCAACCAGATGTTTGAAATAGGATAAGTAAACAATCCAAAACATGAAATTTCGGGTATTTCAGGACCTAGTGCCCCTTTTAAAAAATGATGGACACGGGCGCTTTTTTCTTCTTCTTTTTTCCCCCCAAGATGGCGAAATTTCCAAGATGGCGGATAGATTCTTCAATTTGCCCCGTCTTTTTTGCTGGTACAGAATTGTGTGCAAAGGAGCCATAACCCTTTCTACACAGTTGCAATTTTGTTGGAACAAATAAAAAGACAATGTATTGACAATTATGTACAAAATATATTGCAAATGTACAAATTAAGAAACAAAAACAAAGAGGCAGCGGCCGGAAAAAAAACAAAATGGAAGAATGGGTGTCAAGTATCTTGCATAATACTCGGTCATGCAACTGGGAACTTAACTAAAAAAAACCCCAAACAACAGGAAATTCCAAGCTGCAAAAAAACTTGTGGGTTTCCATTTGTAATGTCATACGTGGAAAGTTAAATATGAGGAAATCAGTTGATCCGAGGAAACATTGTATGCTTGAATACTCTGTTGGCAAAAAGAAACTTTAACAAAGCATTAGAAGCTAAAAGGTTATCTCTCACTGTTTGTTCAGCGGCAGATTTTTTGTCATTCTCACTTCCTGTTACCTTGACTTCGGTTATGTTCAAAGGATAGAAAATGGGTGAAAACATGTGACAAACCACGGATGTTAGAGCCATCTGGAAACCATAGACTCTCGCCAGTCCAAAGTCGGCCAATTTCAGGTGCCCGTCGCAGTTGACGAGGATGTTCTGAGGTTTCAGGTCCCTGTGGATGATGCGGTGTGAGTGAAGGAAATCAACCCCCGAGACTAACTGGTGCGCAAGTTCCTGCAAGTGGGTTAGATACACAAAAGAACCCAATCATTATGTTAGAGCAGAAATTTGCCAGGCACAGAATAAAGTTGCTTCCCAAATACAGGTTATTAGTGCAAATATTTCATGCAATGCTTATTGCCAATGACTGCTCAGCTGATTTTGTTCAGCACATACCTTAAATTCACTTTGCAATATCATCTACTTAATAATATTCACCATTATTTGAAGTTTTGTGAAATGAAACGTTACAGCCACTCACCCACTTGACATTCCTACTGGCTTTCATTCTTACAGGCAATATACAACATTTGCAAACATCAAAAACAAAACTACCAAATTATTATGAAATACCTGACTGGCCTGTTAGTGAATGACAAAGGTGGAATTTTTGTACAAGAACATGATTTGTTTCCTCGGTTTTTCCAGCATCTACGAACACAAAACTTTAAATATTTGCTATAAAATACTAACCCCCCAAATCCATCCGATTCTGAAAATTACAGCAAAAGCAAATGTTGTATATATTCCCTTTAATTAAAGGCATATAGGATCATTTGCTTTTTTATGCATTTTGTTCGATTTCAATATTTACACCACCACTCAAAATCCAAAGAAGAATGTTCAAAACCAAAGCTGTTAAGTTTCAGTTCGGTAGATATAACACTTTTCGAGAAAACAGTGAAAAATCATGCACGATCTTTTGATCACGAAACACGATTTCGTCAATAACACTCTTTATTTCCAAAAATCGGTCAATTGACTGATCATTAGAAATCACCTACATTTCTTGATTTCTTCCAAATGTCAGCAAGCCAGACGAACTAATTTCAAGATGTGTTTAGTACCAGTATGATCTTTCATCCAAGTAAGCTTTTTGGTAATAATTTGGTAGGTTACCTTTGGGGATAAATGCAAATGATCCTATGTGCCTTCAATTACCTTTATTTTGGACGGCTCCAGACCAGGCGAGGGGCACCTATCCAAGTAAGTTGAGAGATCCATGTCGATGTATTCAAAGACAAGTGTTAGGTTCATCTCATTGTTGCCTGATATACCTCCATAGCAAACGTCAAGTAGCCTGTTGGTACACGATGGGCAATACATTGAAAATCGTTTCCACCAATGAGGTGGTTGTAACTACATGTACTCCCTTAATTTATTTTAATGAGTAAAGAAAGAACGACAAGCCCAAATACATATCAAAACACAGCTAAATTACTTGCTTTTATGTGAAATGCATTACAGTGAGTTTCAAAAGGACATTTGCAAATAATATGAAAAAGAGGTACTGATCAGTTTATGCAACCCTTAGCAACAATTTTCCATGTTTCCTTTGTTGTAACTAGTTCCAAACATGTAATATTCCACACAATGTGAGTTTCTGGTGATCAACAAAATATTAAATAACCACGGTGCACAGAGGTTAATGGTTCAGCTTTGGTATTCAGTATGAATCAGTATTCAGAATGGATCAACACTCAGTATAACTTGCAGCTTCAGCACCACCAAAAAAATTCCCACCACTAAAATCATGAAGGAAAACATTCCAACACATGTACATGTTACACAATATTTGCACCCTCAGAAAACCTGCCATTTAACTCCAGTGCACCTTATACAATTCAAATCCCAAGGAATGTTGGGACTTTTTTATTCCGGCCACCTAACACTATGGGTCTGGGCTAACAAATCAATGAGCAAACACAGAGCAAAAGCCTGTAATCCAAGAACAAAAAAGAAAACTCAAGAAACATGCATACCGGTACCCTTTGTAACAGGGCATGCTGAGGGGCCAGTGGGCAATGGAATATGGCAGTGGGGAAAGTTTGGCTGCATGTACATGTACATGTACATGTACATGTACTTGTCTGCATATTTCATGGAAACCAAACTTTTTGCAATGGATATCATTGTTTGACAGAACCTTAACCTGAACATTGTTGTTTCCACTTTATATGCTGAAGAGCATTTTTCTTCCCAACCTTTGGAGTATGGAAACAAATGTGTACCGCTCAAAACGAATGGCAAAGGTTATGTACTTGCTTCTATTGAAAGTGATCTGTTTCATGTAAAGTACATATACAAAGATACATTTGCTTTGAACTTTCTAGGCATTACTTTATGAACTTAAAATGAAATACATAAATTGCATAAGTTTTTCTATAGCTTTATATTAATGCACCAGTCTGTCAATTCAACAGTGTTTTGCTGAACATTAAAGAGTTTCATCTTAAATAAATCTACATGTATGTTCAATGTTTTGGCCAACAGTTACATGTACCACTGTTTTGCAATGGTACTAGCCTGATGCAATGTATTAGAAAATACAATCAGTTATGCTATTTATTACTTTTTTCGCAACCATAAAAATATTCTCATTGTTTTGAAGCTTCAAATGTACCAACTCAAGCAAGTATTGCAATTGTAATCTTCTGTTGTGACTAACAATACAAACTTGAAGTGTAGATTTCTTTTGAAGTCAATTAAAGGCACATATAGGATCATATGCATTTATCCAAAAGGTAACCTAACAAATTATTATCAAAAACGCTTATTTGCATTATAGATCCTAACTAGTCAAACTGGTACTACAGTCATTTAGAAGAAACCAAGAAATGTAGATGATTTCCCAACAATTAGGCAGTTGACTGATCGTTGGAAATAGAGTCTTAAGTTAAAGAGCTTTGTGACTAAAAGGTTTGCATGGTTTTCACCGTTTCCTCAAAAAGTGTACTATTCACCGAGCTGAAACTTCAACAACTTAGGTTTTGAACGTTCTTCATTGGATTTTGAGTGACGGAATCATTGGAAACGAAAAGAAAAAACAATACATGAAGAGCAAATGATCCTATATACGCCTTTGAAACAAAACTTACCTGACAATATTCTGAGGTTCCAGCTGACCCAGATGTTTGAGTAAACCAATCTCTCGTAGTGTCGACATGGGTATCCCTTCCTCTCCCGTGTGCAGTCGTACTTTCTTCAACGCGACCACCTTCCCGCTTTCACAATCCCGAGCCTTGTAAACTGTGCCGTAGGCCCCCGTCCCAATCTCCGACATCACAGAGTAATTCCTGCTTTCTGATTTCACTTCCATTCTTGTTTACTTTCTTTGCTCTTCTTTTTGTCAAGAAGACTTAGCTGCTGGGTTTTATTTTCATTGATCTAACTTTGAGAAGTATCCACATTCTTGAAGAATACAATTGTTGTACGATCCAAACATGGAATACATGCACTGACCTAAACATGAAATGAACGAAATAAATTTTCTGCAGGATTTCTGTTTTGGTCACTTTTCATGATCACACACATGACATAAACGTCACCAATTTCAAGATATTCTGCACAAATAAAGGAGTAATTCTTCACGGAGAGCTCTCCATTTTTTTTATAGACTTATTCCCCTTTTCTTCCAAGTCTCAGCTCTCTCGTTTTGCCTTAGAGTGGTGGCCTGTGGGTCTCCAGAAAGATCTCCAGAAAGGCTGAAGAATTCCAAGAATGCACAGGTCTTGACATCAACCTGTAGAGTATTGATAAAACAAGAGAGAGGAATATTAAACCCTTACAAAAAAGTGAATGTCATTTGCTGCATGATACCTTTTTCACACACAAACAGGAGTATTTGAGTAGGGGGGGGGGGGGGTGTAACGCTCCAAAAAGGGCACTCAGTAAAAAATGGTGCTCGTGAAAAAAGGGCACTTGGGAAAAAAGGGCACTTGTTACAAAATATTGGGATGGGGGTCCCCCCCCCCTCGCATGTCACTGGACATGACAAGACTTACCATATCACTCCCCCTTAGTTTTAAGTCCTACAGGCTAATGAAGAAATAGTAAGTCTATAAACTCCACCCGTACTCCAAATGGGAAAATAAATAAACATTAGAGGTTCACGTTTGTTGTTACAAACGCAGAGTGGTCGGGTAGACAACTATTTCATTAGATATTGTCCAGTTAAGTTATGAATATGTTTTTGGCACGAAAAAAGGACTTTAACATTTCCAATACCAATTATTTTGTACAAAAGGAATACGTCTTTTAGGGTATGTTAAATTTCAGTAAACATTTAGGTACACGTACAAGTCATTTCCGGTTTGAAGACGTAATCAGTCAAAAAAAGAAGGGAGGACGCTTGTTTATCAATAAGTAGAAATAACGGATTGGAATATGGAATTTAAGTGTATGTAATAATAACACCTAACTTCCGGTTTGATGACGTCACAGTATTTGGAAGCAAAAGGTCAATATTAAGTGTAACAGATGTCATTTTATTCGGCAAGTGATGAGACAGGGATCATATGATGGATTTAAATTAAAAATTAAAATGATCAGTGTTGAATTCTCCCTACAGTACCTTCCGGTCAATGACGTCATTATTATGAAACCTTGCAAATTAATTTGTGGTTGCTCACGGGATATATTGGGGCAATTTTATTAAAATTGGATTGAGGGTTTTAACATTTTGAAAGATTAAACTGTTATGATGTGCCGCTAGAGGGCGCCCTTTTGTGCGATGACGTCAAAATGATGTTTTTGCGATTGGCATTCCTCACTTAACACTTCCATAATGTATTTGTCTGTAGTAAAATTCTTCCGTTTTAGAGTAAGATTCAATTTCTATTGCACTTCCGGTAACACCGGAAGTAAAGGTCAAGCAGTTTTGTCCCCGGGAATAAGAAATGTTGCTCAAGGCACCGTCTACAACCTCATGAAAAAATGATAAAGATACTCTGTTTAGTTCAAGAGATATAGGTCAAACTATTTTGTCAAATCGTGCCATCAAATCGCTTGTAATTTGATATCTGATGATGTCATGATGATGTAACAACATTTATAACATCTTTCTAACATGGTACAAGTTCACACTAGGTTTTATGATCATACCGTATTCCGTTCTGAAGAAATTGTGCTTTGTTTTGATTTCAGGCTAATTTCTTCATTTTGAATTCACTTAAATTTAACCTTCCGGTAGAACCGGAAGTAAAGGTCACGCGAATTCACGTACATGACAAAAAATGTTTAGCGATTAATGGTCTATCTGATTACAAGGTTGGAACATAATTGATCAATTTGTTCAAGAGTTATAGGTGTAAGAAGATCGTCATTTTTTTAACGAAAATCGCTTGTAATTTGACACCCGATGACGTCATGATGACGTCAGAGTAATATGCACCACTTAGGATGAGGGTCGATATATATTGAAAGTTACGAGTTCCTATCATAAACCATTTAGGAGAAAACCCGCGGAAACGTGCTGTACGGAAAAAAAAGAAAGAAAGAAAGAAAGAAAGAAAGATTAATCGGAACAAATCCAAAGAGTGGTCGGGTTGTGCCCGACCACTCAAATAGCCAAAATACATGTAGGAGATGAATAGTTTGCTCGTTGCAAATAAAAAGGAAAAGCTTATAAATGTTAAAGCTTTTATAAGCTAATAAATGCCTTTACATTGCATTTGTACATAAATACCACTACGAAATATCAACCAGTTGTTACTTTTATTCAACCAAACACAATGCCAAAACTAAAGCAATAGAACAAAAAATTAATAGGAACCAAAATCGGTCAACTATTTGAGAAAGATAAACCCACACAAAGAATCATAATATGATTTCCTCATAGACCAGACAGCTACTTTGGTAAGATCCAAGTTCAGTGCAAATTCGGGAAAACCGCGGGGGCACCGGAACATCTTTTTTTCCCCCACGCACAAACTTAATGCATATTACCAGAGTTCAAGGACTGAACTTCAATCAAAGACACCCCAGAACGCATGCTGAATGCATAAGGATTAACCCAAACTTTGCCCTTTGGAATGATAAATTTACTTTTGAGAGCTGATATAATCTTTGCCAGGAATATCATCGCATAGAGGTTTTGTACTAACACAGTTTGTAGACACACAACTTAAAAGTTAATATACAACATTTGCAAACATAAAAAAACCCCAAAAAACTACAAATTTATTGACTTTCTTGACTGTAAGTGACTAATAGCCTCAAGCAGCCTGTTAAAACATGGCACCAGGTGTGCTGTCATTTTCAAGAAAAGTGGAATTTTTTAATCAACTTCCAACGATGGTTGGAAATTGAGAGAGCTAAAACTTCATCGGGTTAGTTGAGCACCCGTCCACAGATTTTGAGCACTGTGGTTGCTACAAACAAAAATGCATAAATGACAAATGATCTACCCTACCTTTAAAACGTGTAAGATATGCTTTAATAGTTGGGGAACTAACTAAACAGGCATGCAACTTGGAAATCACACAAAAAAAGGAAATTCAAATTTTCCCCAGACTTTGTACAGTGTTTTTTATTTTCAATGGCACACATTGGAAGTAAAAAAAAGAGGAAATCAGCTGATCCGAGGAAAAGTTGCATGCCTGACTATAAAGCCGAGTATCTTCCTATTTGCCCAACTTTGAAGGTGTATTCATATTTTATGCAGTAAATGGTCTAAATTTGATGCACAAAACGATCTATAACACATACGTACATACACAGTTTTAAGGTTGCATGTTCACCTGCAGGTGGTGGCACGTGGTTAAAAGGTTTTAACTTTCATTTTAATGGAGAAAAGATAAATTCCTCAGGGCTGAGTGACTTTGATTAGCATTTTTTGTGAACAAAGATTTCACCCGATAAAAACCACACACGTTTCTTTGTTGCCATCTATTTAACAGTAAAAGAAAAATCTTAACGCAAGAATAACTGGGTCTCCTAACACCTGTAGTTGGTTATTTGGGAAAATGGCTCATGAATGCATAAACTAAGTACATGTAACAAAGAGATATAATTTCCAGCACACAAGTGATGCTCAGGGAGTGGAAGTTACGGTACACGTGTGATTTTGAAAAGTTTGCCCATTGTACACATGCCATAGAAATGCAACTTACGTGACGCACATCTCTATTCAATCATGGAATGAACATTTGGTACATGAAGGCCAGTAGGCCACGGTTCTAGCACGATATGAATTTTTTGATCTAACAATCAGGATTTCATTAAAAACAAATGCGTCAAAGTAATGAACAATTCAGCTACAACTTCACTGTAGTTGTGATCCTCAAATGCTTTATTCATCCGACCCCCAAGATTTTAGTAGTTTGATACTTAGAAAGTTTTTCCAAAATCATAAGCATCTAGTGTGCTTGATTTCTTCTGGAGCTTGTTAGAATCAAAGTATTTATGATATTCGGGTGTTAAACTTAGTGTTTGTCTACGAACTACAAAGCATGTTGTTATGACTCAGAGGGCCAGATGTGAGGCCTACATGTACAATGTACATGTACCATACAACACTGGTTGGATCAACAAGAAGTGAACAAAGATGAAATTGCTCCTTTTTTGAACAGGCTGCCTTCTAAATAAAGAATGTTGCATCCCGACACCACTTTTTCATCAAATACTTATGAAGGTCAATCATTGCCAAAATGTTGAAGGGACATGAATCTGGGACTGAGAAACATTATTTTCAAGTTTGTTAGAATAAAAGTTTGAAAATGCATGCACTCAATTCTCCATAGACTTTGTACACAACCAAAGAAGTGGCGTCTGGATACTACATTCTTTCCATGAGGACCCGCAAACAAGTTAAAAGTTACATCGAGTGATCCCGACATTGCACCCCTCAATTTCTTTCACTTTCTCTTTTGTATTGCCTTGCTTTTTTGTTCACGTGCGCCAGTGTAAATGAAAAGGATGTCACACAGGTGACTGCTTCATTGAATTTTGAAATAAATTTGCAACAGGTGGGTGTAATGTACATGTAGATGTACCCATGCCTACCTCCTGGTATCAGTGATTGACTGAGGTTTAAAAAGCCGGACTTGGATCGAACATATCGAAGTTGTTTTCAGAATTTTGGAAAACACTTTTTGTGTAAACGTGTATTATGTAGGCCTAGGCCTACCTTTTCCAAACCTAGAATTATGACTAATTCGTTCTGCGTGAAGTTACACTAGGTAGGCCCAGAATTGCTTTTTGAGATAAATTTAAAAAATTAAAAACAGAACAGAATGGAAGAGATGGGCGGGGCGATGCAAGGGGGGAAGGTAGTAATACTAAAATGGCAATGAATAATAAAACTAGGCCGAACATTGGTTAGCATGGTTTGGCCTACTGAAGGCACAAAGAAAATGAATTTCGAGGGACAAGGTTAAATATACATTTTGATATTATTACACGTAGTACAGTACACCCCAAACTCTGATCATGCTCGCTCCGACTCCGAGACATGTTTTACACAATGCACACACTAAGTAAACTCACATTATGGGCGCCCTCTATCGGTAAATTCGACCCCTTCCTTGTGCTACCCGTGCAAAAAAAATAAGTTTCCCACGGTATTTTACGTTGCAATTCATCCTACAAGAAACATTTACTGAGCTTCAAACTTTGAAGGGTTTTATTCATGTTATAAAACTAATGAGAATCATTGGGTTTGTTGAAATTTACCTGTGATTTCCATCGCGTTTCTGACGAAATAGGCCTGCTGGCCAAAGACGTTTAACAAAAACTTCATGTCGTTACGCTGCATAAAATAGCTGTAGGTATAGCACGTGGTCGCCGTTACCGGGTCGTGACTAGTACTCACAACCTGATTGGCCAGTATAATACAGTGGCTACAATTGGTCAAAACTTTTTGGGCATCAGCCAATGAATGCCGTCCATTAATGAGCGCGGTTAACTTAACAGGTGTTCGCGATAGCGAATACGAATTACTTTCGCAAGTCAAAAAAGATCTTAAAAGCAAAATATCCAAAAGAAAAATACATTGCACCATGTACTGGTTGGTATTTCTTTTTTTAATGAAAGAAAAAAAAATTCTAATTCTGTGTATTGTTGATGTCCCCTAACATAGCGCGGCCATAACGACGTGGCGCACTTTGATTTTTTTCGCCTCTGGTGCCTTGCTAGAGCAAAAAGTTTACCTCAAATTTCAGAGTTAGTGAAATCGTATTAAACTTTAAACATTTCCGTTCATAAATGTTGAGTTTAACTACCCGTTACAAAGTTAAAAGAAAAAAACTTAATTTTGGCGTGATTTCCTGATTTTACTTTAAGTGCACAATGAACCCTTTTTTTTTAAGGGAATGTACATCATTGGCTTTTGCTGTAATTTTCAGAAATGAACTATTTGAGAGGTTAGTATAATAGATCAAATATTGTTACATTGACATTTTTGAAGTTTTGTGTTCGAAAAGGTTGGAAAAACCAAGAAAAACAAAAATGTTCAAGTAGTCTGGTTCCCTGACCCCACAAAGATAAAATGGATCAATTTATAGATGATGGAAAATTGTAAGGCAAGGGAACCAGTCTAGCTGGCCTGCACCCGTTCATGAACATGTAACCAATAGCAAATAAAATTTGGACTGAAAAATGGTAAATTTGGAGCAGTAGTTGAAAAATAGTTCGGTTTTTCCAACGCTGGTCGGCCGACCATCGTTGGAAATGTTTACAAAAATACCATTTTCTTGAAAATGACTTCACACCAGGTGCCATAATTTTACAAGATGCTTGAGACTGTCATTTACCAACATCCTAGTAAGGTATTTCGTAAAAACTTGGTAGTTTTATTTTTTGATGTTTGCAAATGTTGTATATTCCCTTTAAAAATGTGTCAACATTTTTTTAAAATAATTTTGTAGATACACATGTACAAACATGGTGGCGTCCGGAAATTAGGCACAAAATCAGCCGGGTGTTCCCTAATGATGTTTGTACAAATAAATGAGCATAATTGTTCAACAGGGGCTAGGGAAAAACACAATAACAAATTTGGGAGATTTTTGAGAAAACAAATCGGGTATTAAAAAAAAAAAATACTAGGCAGTTACATAGTTAGAAAGAGGAAGTTTCAAGCTACACAATACATGTTCTTTTTATAGGGTTTCCAATTTTTAATGATAAAAATAATAAAAGGGGAAATCAGGTAACATGCCTGAACTGACATTATGAACCGAAAACTGAATTTGCTATTTTACAAGATGTACCAGAATTTTTTTACCAACAAATTCACACAGACGAGCCAACAATATACAATATCTATTATCCGTTACTTTTATTACAATGAGTAATTACACTTAAACACACTAGAAATTATTAGAACAAAATCAAAGAGCTATAATTACTTAATCCACATTGTCTAAATCTAGAAAGTTAGGCTGGTCACTCCTTTTGTGCATCTTTCAAACATTCCAGGCTGCTATGCAATCAAAACATTGAAATGATGTATTTTCCAAAAACACACAAAATAAATGAGTGCTTTCAAAAACCCTACAATTGAAAAGAAAGCCGGACTTTTAACTGACGAGAGGACATAATGTACCCGTTAAAATCAACTGTGAATATCACCCTCAAAAATGAAGGAAAATCCAGGAAAGATGCATTGAAGACTGCTACAAAGTTGCTTTCTTGATGCATCTCCCCAAAATTGTTCAAAGTTAACTACTCCATTCCATGTTAAATACATTTATACGTAGGTCAGGTATGAGGAAGACAGCCTTTTAAAGCACACAATTACCCTACAAAGGAAACAATTAAATGAGCATACCTCGTTACAACTGATAACAAAGTCATCATGATTACTGATCACACGCATGCTTTATGCTGTCAATTTCCCTTTTAAGTTACCGATAAACTATAAATTCACGATGTGGAATACTATGATCTAGTGCTACGTTAGAAAATCATTTATTAATTTATTTTAAAAGAAACAAGCACCTTCATGGACACCTTTTCCTCAGCACGCTCAGCAATCTTAATTGGGGATACAAGAATTGCCTCCTTTTTTACCCCTTCAAGAACCTGCACAAGATTCAAATGATGCACACACTCAATAAGGCTCAAAAGTGTCACTGCTTTCCAAATAATTACATGTACCACTGGTACCAAGCATGCCGTCAGTGACTTGGGTTTATGCATGGGGGAACCAGTGAAAGGGTAAAGCTAGGAAGGCTGCTTTCCAAATGAACTGGCTAGCAGCTTCTGTTTTTAACATAGACATGATTAGCCCAATCCAAAACTGCCAAATTTTGCCACAATAGTAAGGGACCGTGATCCAATTCCTACTATTGCACACCACCCCTGTTCCCAAAGCCATGGAACAGGGAACTAGACTTAAGCCACGTTCGCATTGGACTTTGTAAAAAGTTACCGCGAGGGATTATCAATATTCCATTGTTTGCCTGCACAAAGTTATCCATTTCACTTTACTGTACCATGCTCTTTTACAAATCTTATGAGGGCCCCCTGTGACTGACATTTTAACCTAACGACCGGTGCGGTTGTGGAAAAATGCACCAAATAATATCACAGAAATACAGTAGAATCTCACGTGAAGTATGTAGGCCTATATTAAATGGCACACATGTGAATTACAGAGGTAAATATTGGTGACCCACATGCAAGACACATGACTAAAACGTATGTTTGACATGGCATTGGCGTCCGCACGGGACATTTCAGTGATGTCAAAGTTACAATGTAATTCTTCCACGACCCAGTTGGCCCTGTAAAACTTACTGCTGCAGATGGTAAATCTTACAATCGACACTTGACAATTTGGGAAGTTTACCAATTTTTTGGTTAAGTTGACTACAGTCTCGGTAAAGTAAACATCAGTCTCTGTTGGTTTTACAAATAAAAGTCCAATGCGAGCATGGTTTTAGTGCCAGATGGAACAGACTAAGGGTCATCACTCAGCATCAAGAGGGTACTTATCTCCTCAGAAAATGGTTACACTGATCTGCAACCTATCATAAGACAATGACACATGGGTATCAAAAATATTTACAAAGACGAAATTGCCAATGTACTGCCATACTTTGTGTGGAATAGTACAATTTCTTTTTGTTGATTAAAAAAATCCAGTGACAACACTTGTTACATCATAAAAATCTGAATGGTTGCCCTTGGCATGTACATTTTATTTAGTCTAAATCAAACGCACAAGTCTTTATTCCTGTTCGTTATTGTACTCTTTTCACCCTTTTGACCCAGCTTCCTGACTTTTTACACTTATTCAAGCTTATTTGCATAACTGCATATTAATTGCCTGCCTATAAATTTATGTACAAAAGAATGAGTTGGGTGTGCCATTATAGAAGCGTCTTGCACAGAAACAATACCACGCCCAAATCAGCCGTTTCAATGACAGGTATTTTCACTTTAAGGCAGTTTTTACTACAATGTCAAGCCTTCAAATGATGAGCTTTTTTTTTTTTTGCAGACAACGACAGATTTTGGGAGAAGCAGTGCGTAGCAAGTACAGTAACGCAATTATAGAAATTAGAATACACTCACAAATGAGAAGATGTAATACCAATTCACCTTGAAAATGAAACCCCATTGTTAATTTACTACACAAAAGTACTACCACCTTTATAATAAAGAAGAAAAAAACAGTGTTTTTTTAATTATTTGTTTAATATTATTTGTACAGCTCTAAAATGTTTTATTTCCAAACACACTACTTCATTGTACATACTAAACCTGATATGCTTTCAGGATACGGTGGAAGCAGATTGCCACATACTTTTCGTATAAAACCTTATTGTGATATTTCTGAAAGTCTATCTGACATATTTAATTGGAAACAAAATTTGCTTTTGGGTGAGTTTTTGTTTATATTAAAATTCCTTCATTTGTGAAGGGGTAGGCTGTTTTGCTTGGAAATGAACACATTTCACTGCATTCAGGTAACCAATTTTTTTATTTTGCCCATTACATATTTCTGCGACAGATATGTCATGCAAAATCTGAACATTCCTTATCTTTACTTTTAAACTATTTTTTTTTTTTACAATTAGAATGCAGCTTTATTGCTCAGGTCATGAGCAGTCAATCCAAATTAACAAAGTGCATACGGACTGCCTCATTCATCCCCAAAACAAAGCCACCAAATAAAAACCTACCAGACATAATCTGACGTAAAAAAAAAGCAAAACTATCTGTTTTACTGTTGAACAATATAAGGCGCTTTTGACAGATAGAAGAAAAAAAGAAGAAAGTATGTAAATTCATCGCTTTGTTAGCATACATGTACATTTTTTACGCTTTTTATAGCAAGCATTTTATGCACAATATTATACAAGCAGGCCTATGAGCGTAACATGTGGCCCAACTTAATTGGTTAATCAGTTTTAAGGCCAGTTCATCACCATTCTTCACCACTGAGTACTGAAGCGTGCTGCGCATTTTGGTTTACGTGCACAGCTTAGGTATGTGAAGACACCAGTGCGCATACCAGTGCATGAACCGAAACAAACACACCTGACGGCAGCCTTCGGTACTCTATTGCCATCAAAATGACTTGGCTACGGCTAGAAATAACACGCGTTTCAATGGGAACTTGATTTGGCCACTTCCGCTGTGTTGTTATGACCACAGCCAAGTCATTAGGATGCAGCCTCAAGTCCTGTTCATACTTCATGCCAAGGCGGAAGTGAGGCAAATTCTATGACATCAACAACTGAAGTTTCTTTTCGATGTTCGTCATTACCCTCCCCTCACGAATTCACTTCGCACCGACACTCGCCTGAAGTATGAACCGGCCTTAATACATCAGCATTTTGCAACCTCAGAAATTGTGAAACTGGCCCAGTTTATTATCACGTGCCATAGCTTACTACTGATGATGTGGCCAGGTGCCAATGCTTAAAGTCATGTGCAGTTCACAAAAAAAATAAACAGAAACTGCCGCAATCATCCCCAAAACAAAATGCCACAATGTTACACAATTCAAACTTTACAATTCAGTCACATGAATGATAATAATGGCAGGACTGCCTTCGATATCGAAGGAATGATCCTGTTCATGATTGGTCATGAATGACAAATCAACAAAAATGTCATAAAAACATACGGAATTAGAAGAAATTGACGAACTACGTCGGCAAAGCTAGTCGAGGCACATGCACCAAATATACTCAAATCGAACGACAACACAACTATGCATGAGACTGTCGTCTGTATTCATGCCAACACTAGCTACACCAGTAATGCCACTTGGTTCAATACGTATACCGGTATGTCCATTATTATTCATACAACGTTGGTCCGAGTCTGGGACCCAATGTCATTGCTCTGCTAACCACAAAATTCCGCGCTTAAAGTTCCCATTCCGTACTTACAGGACAAGCAGAAAGATTTCGCGCTAACCCTGTAAGCACTTAATCGTTAATTATGGAATATAGGTATGCGAACAAGCCAATATTCCTTGCTAACTTTAGAAATATGCTAACCATAAACATGGCATTTTCGGCTGTAGTAAGCAGGGATTTTCGGCTAACAGTGAGTAGAGCTGTGAAAATTTGGCACTGAATATAATCTGATAACAGTAAGCAACTAAGCAAAGCCCAATTCCATGGCTCTGCTCACTCTAAGCGAAGAAACCCCGCTAACTATAGCAGACATTTTCTGTGTTTAATAGTAAGCACATTTAACGGATTAGCAAGTCATTTGTACTTGTGCACATGCATAAGGATTCTGTACTTACAGGGCCAGCTCAGAATTTTCGCACTAGCGCTTCTAAGCTCGGAATGGTGATCGTATGTGCAAAAATTCTGTGGATAACCGAGTCGTGAAACTGAGCCCAGATAATTGACTTGCCTGTATGAGCAGGTGCCAACTAACCTGCTGTAGTGGAGACTAGGTTTTCTTGCTGATTTGGTTTGGCAAGTAAATTTCTTTGTAAATCTGATTAGAAGCCTTTTGAGATTGGCCCCAAACGTTTCCCTCAACTGCTCACAGAATAGTAATAGTCTCTTGTAATACGAGAAGGTGTTGAAAAAAATGCAGGTGCGTTTGAATTTGTGTTGAGGTACACGTAGTCCAATAAATCTAAGAAAGGGAGATACATGTATACAAAATAATAAAATGTGCATGCTATTCCTGTCAGTGTTGGAGTTGAGTCCATCACAAGTCCTTTCACAAGTCCTTTCACCAGTCTTTTCGCAAGTCTAGTCACAAGTCCTATCATGCGTCCAGTCACAAATAACGAGATGAACAATGACAAAGGAATGCTATTGTTACAGTTCGTTGACTGACAGTGACTTGACTTGAGACTGAAGGACTTGTGACGGACTTGCAGGGACTTGTGACGGACTCGACCACAACACTGATACCTGTCACTGCCTGTAGATGGTGCCAAAATACAGACCCGAGCTCATCGCTGAGCAATACGACAATTCCTTTCGAACGCTTACATTTGATGATTAGAATACACACCTTATTACATCACTCTTTGAAAATTACAAATCACATCTTCAAATTCATGGTCATAAATATGTATAAAAAATTTTTAGTTTTTTTTTCTTTTTTCTTTTTTTACATAGATCAGGACAAAGATTTTTCTTCAATCAATACTCCAATTATTTTTTCAATCACAATGCCATACACACTCCACTCTGCACCAAAGCAAAAATCCACACGAACCTCGGTAATTTCTGATACTTGCAAAAATATATCCCATGATCAACGATTTCTGAAAATATTTGAAGAACAACCGGAAAATTAACCGAGAGGGCTTGACGAGATACAAACTTGAAAACCTAAGTTTTAAAAAAAAAGAGTTTAATCTGATCATCCCACTCCATTATTGGAAGGCATCTAATCTAAATTTAAATGGGGGAAAAAGTTCTAGGGAGAATTAGTTTTGCCCTGAACCCTAATAGGTTTTGTGCGCCCAAATCTGAAAAGAAATTATGCGCTACATATTGTATTTGAAACACTGCACACTACAGCGGATTCTGCACACAGTTGTTTTGTGCACCCGAATAAATCACTTGCTGTGTCGGCCCCCTCTAGTGGCCATCCTTGCCATTCTCGTCCGGGTTTTTGCGCCGCTGTTTCACGCTGTCGCCGTTCTTGATGTTACCCTCCACAACACTGGACAGGAAAGGGGGAAAACGATTGAAGGAACAAGTCAATAGTAATGAAAATAAGTAAATAAAATTTAAAAAACTATGAAAGAAAACTGAAGGGAAATATACCGACTCCAAAAACTATGAGCAGATCTACCGAATGTGTAAGATTACAATTTCCATCTCAAGATTTGGGATATTTCATAAATTCCATGATGTGTCTGAAAGTATTATATGTGAGGGAATGAGGAGTTATCTGCGTCATAATTTCATATAGTTCTATGGGTAAAAGGCATATAGGATCATTTGCATTGCTCTCAAAAGTAACCTATCGAGTTATTATCAAACAGTTTACTTGGATTAAAGATTGTATTGGTACTAAACACCTTGTGAAATTATTCCGTCTGGCTTGCTGTCATTTACAAGAAATCAAGGAATGTAGCTGATTTCCAATGATCAGCCAGTTGACTGATTTTTGGAAGCAAAGAGTGGTATAGACAAACTCATGTTTTGTGATCAAAAAGGTTGTGCATGGTTTTTCACTGTTTTCTCAAGAAGTGTAATATCCAACAAGCCGAACCTTCAACAGGTAAGGTTTTGAACGTTCTTCTAAGAATGAACTAAATACATGAAACACAAATGATGCTATATGCCTTTAACCCTAGTTCTCGCTCAAACTTGTTCTTGTCTTAGAGGTTAATCAGGCTCCACGATCACACGCTCATCAAACACCTACCCGTTGCAGGCTTGGTCCGTGTTCTCCCCGCCTTCCTTCTTTTGCTGCTCCTTGAGTTCCTTCTCCTTTTTTAATTTCACCACCTCTTCGTCCGTCTCCTCCCGGATGTCTTCCAGCTCCTTCATGGAACCCGTCAATATCCTCACCAGGAAGAGAATAATGAACTGAGTGGGGAGAAGAAGAAAAAATAAATTGCCACATCTAAATTACTTGGCCATGGCTAGAAGTAACACCCTTGTCTGTGGGAATTTGTGTGAAATAGCTTGGCCTAACAACCGGAAATAAGTGGGTTGTTAATGCCATTCGCTCTTTTCACGCCATTGGGCATGCAGAGCCTCGATCTGGCAACTTTACACAATAAAAATAGCCGGTTCAGTGGTCTGAACCCCGACACGGGAATCACTGAGCCGGCTATATCTATTGTGTAAAGTTGCCAGATCGAGGCTCTGCATGCCCATGGCGGAAGTGTGAAAAGAGTGCATTGCAACTCAAACTGCATCATGCAAAAATAACATTTTTTTTAAGGGGAAGTGAGGAAACAAGTATTTGACTATCTTCGCCGCAAAGCTGAGGGAAGTAGTCAACACCAAAGGACAAGTAACTTTGCACAACTGTGCCCAATAAAACTTGCTGCATTTCTTTTGTCACACTTCACACTTTATTAGCTTCATGATCACATGATTAAGGTAGTTGGTGAAATGTTGAAATATGTTTGTAATTAAATTTTCACATGTTAAATGAGGGAGAAATGTTTAAAAAAAATTAGCCAACATCTCCAGTGCTGTGCAACTGTCCTCTGAATCCTTAAGGTATTTTTTTGTAGCGACTGACCCTGTTTGTTATTTTTTTTAATTTATTTTTTTTAGACCTTCCATTAAAGCCACTTTAGGCGCACTTTCCTTCATGTCAGGGGTAAATATGGCATGAAGTACGGGCTGGAAATAACATGCCATGGGCGAAGACGTCACTTGAGGTAGAAAAACATATTCCCCTTGGCCGGATGTCATGGAAACGCTAGATAATGGCTTGACAAGCCCCAGGCCTGAGACAGTCTCCTGAATATTTTTCCAAACGAGGACACCTTGGGGAATATTCTAGATTCAGGGAAACCTGTGCTCTATTTTGAAGCTGAATACTAATATGATAAACTCATCCTAGGAACTCCTCAGTCCAACTATTAACCCTAACCTTCCCAAATCCTCCAAAGTCCTCTTTGCAAAATGAAAGATTTTGCCGGATTTAGGCTACATGGCAAAGTGTGTTGCTGATTTTGGAGGATGCACTGTGTCAAGGTCTTGGGCCAGACCTTGTGTTGTTTATGCTCAGCCGTGCATAAATTTAGGCCTACGGTATATTATACTTGAAATCCTCCGCACTGCTCCAGGATGTCATTGGCTCTGCCTCCACATATTGACAGTGATTGCCGGAGGCTTTTGCAGGATTGAGGCAGTGGTCACCCCTCCAAGGACCACATTCAAGAAATCACAGAGGATTTTGCAGGATTGAGGCTGTACGCCTTTTTTACATGGAGGCAGTTGGAGGATTTTGCAGGATTGAGGTTACATCCTTGCAAAAATGCCTAGTAACTTAGGGTTAAAGTGTCTTCTTCAATCATTAGTATTTGTCAGTTGAGTTAGAGAAAAAGGACATGGCAATCTCAAAACATCAATATCACTGCAGTGCACAATTTAACACATTATTTCACCAGATCTTAGTGTACTACAGTCGGCTCCCGTTATAACGAGGTCCGATGGACTTTCACAATACTGTCGTTATAGCCGGAACCTCGCTAAAACCGGAGCGCAGTTTTCCCCATTCGTTGTGCACAAGGTACGGTACATGTGCGTGCGTGTTTTAATCGTGTAACGCACGTCCGAAGACATGAAAAGATGGTCATTTGTTGGTATGTACGTCTGTTATTAATGTATATTAAATATTTAACTGATGGTGATGAATAAATGAAATAAATAAAATACCTTTAAGGGAACATTGTTCAATATTTGAGGACCTGAATCCGGAGGAAAAGGCATCATCGCTGAGAAGAATCAGGCAAGTAGGTCACTCGCACAAATCGTGCCGAGTGACATTTTGCTTTCATTTTGCATTTGCTGGAATCGGGCAAGAGAGGGCGCCAATACATGCATTACTTCCGGGTTTTAATGACTCCTGATCCTTAGATGCCTTTTGGTTGTTGACTTTTTGGAACAGTTGGGTATTATTGTTTCTGAAGGGATTCTTTGAAACTGTAATTATTTCGGTTAACTATAGCGCACATTCGTGCCAAGTGACATTTTGCTTTCGTTTTGCATTTGCTGGAATCGGGCAAGAGAGGGCGCTAATATTACTTCCGGGTTTAAGTGTCTCCATGTGTAATTTCGCAGCAATTGGTGATTATTGTTTGTCGGGAGGGATTCTTTTAAGATAATAATAATAAATAAACAAAAGTAATAATTTTGGATTAAATTTGGACAATGTATATATGGTGGGGCGTTTGAAGATCTTGGAAACCTGTTTTCATTGGGATTGTTTTTTCAGCGGGGCCGGAGGGGTTCTTAATTTGTTTAAGATTTTAATTTTTTTTATTCTTCGGATTCTTTTTTGGTGGTGGGAACCACGGTATGTTTTAAACTTTATTTTTTGAAGACAGACTGAATTATCTCTTTTTGGAAGTTGTGGTGGCTCTGAAAAGAGCCGTTTGTTTTGTGATGCTGTGTTCTTTACTTCGTATTTTTTTTTTATAGCCACAAGCCAACAATAGGGAGCAATTACGCACCCGATGTTCGGGCGGTAGTACTGTAACTAAAGGCTATTCCTTACAATGTTAACACTTAACTCCTGAGCGCCCCCTATTGTTAGTTTGTAATAATATAGAAACGTGGTACTGCAGTCGTAAGCAAACTTCAAGCCTGGTCACGCTAAGGGAAACCGCAGCGGGGGATTAGCGACTAGACCAGCGGTCCACTGCGCCGATTATCACAGTCCCATTGAATTTATTTATTAAGATCGGCGAGATGAAATAACGTTGGGTTGAAGTCTTTACAAAGGTACATTGATGGGTGAAGCTTAAGTGTGTTGCTTGAATTGGAAGACGGGAGCATGATGCCTGTTTCGGGACAAAAGGTCTGTCGTTGACAAGCTGCAATGCCCGTAGTTTTGAAAAGATGTCGTTGTAAATGGTTGAGAACAATGCTTTTCCTCGCATTGGGTCAGCCAAAATCGTCGTAATAGCCGAAGTCTCGTTATGTCCGTGCACGTAATAACCAAATATTTCCCCATAGTAATGTACACAAATTGATCGGGACTGGGAGAATGTGCTTGTTACATCCGGGTTATCGTTATGACCGAGCTCGTTATAACGGGAGTCGACTGTACTTTGAAAGTGCGACCTGGTTGCCTAAAACTTAACCATCAATTCTGTTTTCAGCTAATTGTAAACAATTCTAGCGGGGCTTTCAGAATCTTTGCCCGACGTTCTGCCTATGAAGTGTAAGCAGTAGGCACAGTGACAAGTAAACTATTTTCAGTCCTATTGTTTGTTTAATTTAATGACTTAAAAATAGAAATGTGCATGTACGCACAACCCTCAGCAGCTCCAGGCCATGAAATATGCCCATGGTGTGAATTTTTTTATCTTCTACATGTAAGTACAATTAAGTACGAGTACGAGAACTTTGCCATGAGTACAAATGGAGTACAAGTATGAGTACTTTGCCATGAGCATGAGTACGAGTACTTTGCCACGAATACGAGTACAAGTACTTTGCCACGAGTACAAGTACGAGTGTTTTGCCTTGAGTATGAGTACAAGTACTTTGCAATGAGTACAAGTACGAGTGTTTTGCCGTGAGTATGAGTACAAGTACTTAGCCATGAGTGCAAGTATGAGTACTTTGCCACGAGTACAAGTACGAGTACTTTGCCGACTACGAGTACAAGTAATTTGCCATGAGTACAAGAATGAGTACTTTGCCATGAGTACAAGTACAAGTACTTTGCCACGAGTACGAGTACAAGTACTTTGCCATGAGTACAAGTACAAGTACTTTGCATGAGTACGAGTACAAGTGCTTTGCCATGAGTACAAGTATGAGTACTTTGCCATGAGTACAAGTACAAGTACTTTGCCACGAGTACGAGTACAAGTACTTTGCCATGAGTACAAGTATAAGTACTTTGCTGAGTACAAGTACAAGTACTTTGCTGAGTACAAGTACAAGTACTTTGCCGAGTACGAGTACAGGTACTTTGCCATGAGTACAAGTATGAGTACTTTGCCATGAGTATGAGTACAAGTACTTTGCCATGAGTATGTATACGAGTACACGGCAATTTTTTTCTGTGAGAATGAGTACATGTATGCTTCAATGGGTAAATACGATCCCAAGGGCTTTTCTTGCTTTCAAACTAGGCATTATACAAATGAAAAAAAACCTCCAAAACAGTAGAAAAATTGGTTCTTTCCCTGCACGTTCCTCTTAAAAAAGATTAATTATCAGCAGGAGAGCATCTGTAGGAGTACAAGTACGGCTCTAAGTACCAGTACGGGTAATAGTTTACTTGCGAGTATGAGTACATTCTCATGAGTACGAATACATTCTCATGAGTACGAGTACGAGTATAAACACATGTACTGGAGTACAAATACGAGTACTACAACACTATCATGCACTTCTTATTATTTCCAGACCCACAACAGCCGAGTACTTACAGAGAACCAGTAGACGTCCATGCCAAAGAGCAGCCAGAGCATGACATTGAACTCCAGGCCAAACGGTAAGTGGCCCTCGTAGTAGACCTTGGCCGTCGAGGGCAGAATGGAGTACAGGACTTTCAGGGGAAACCAGTACATGCGCAACAGGAGCCTGCCAACCAATGAAAAAACATTTCAAGAGTACATTTGAGGGGAATCCATGTGACAGGACATCTCATTGGTGACTTCTTGTGGTTCTGAAAAGACTTTTGAAAACTTTTGTTCTGGACAGTATATGCTCTGCAAGTTACTTAACCAGAACATGTTGGATGACGTGTATACATGCAAAGGTTTTTCCGGAACGGATGACGGATAAACACGCAGGGAGCAAGGCCGGATATCTGTCAGTGACCTGCTCGCAGCAAATGAGGCCGGATACACGAGTGCGCTGCCCGAGGGTGATGGCTTCAACCCGCCTGGCATTGAGGTTGAGTGAAAAGTAATCCCGCGCCTCGTTCCGTTCTTGTCAAAAAACTCCCGGCGTGAACTGGCTTAAAAAAGCTATGTGAAACAACTCTGACTGAGACCTAACTACTTGTTGGTCAAGATGTTGCTGCTGTATTTGTTGGACACGCAATCACCCGCCAAAAGAGGGCATTATCAAATTGAACCGCGGTCACCCACAAACCGCTACCACAACAACATCAAGGGAATTTTGCAGCAGTCGTGCCATGCGGGTGCACCCGTTTTGCCTAATATATGCAGCGCGCATTCAACACCTTGCATATCAGCTCCGAACCAAACTCTGAAATTTCAGCCAGTAGCCATGGTAGCATACACGATGCTACCAGACTTTTGTGCAACTTCGTAGCAGAAAATGGACTGTTTGTAACTGCAGAAGAAGCGCAAATGTGCACTAGTTTCCCCCAGTTTTCAGGGGGAAATTTTAGAAGATTCCTGAGATGTTGCTGTGAAAGCAGTTCGTGGGTGACACTGATTCATTGTGATAGCGCCCTCTCAGGTTATTGTGAATTCAATATACAACAACAGCGTCTGAACCCAAGACTGAGACCTAACCTGAAGCAAAATCCCTTACCAAGACGATGAGAAGAACACAAAGCCAACGTTGGCGCCAAAATCGTGGATTCTGTGAAACGAACCGTCGCCTCTGATCTTGAAGTAAATGTTGATCTTGGAGAACTCCAGACAGATATCGCAGAAATCGTGACAGAAAAGGACCAACATGCCCACGTTATGATACCTGCAGATT
This sequence comes from Patiria miniata, assembly GCF_015706575.1. NCBI lineage: Eukaryota > Metazoa > Echinodermata > Asteroidea > Valvatida > Asterinidae > Patiria > Patiria miniata. The sequence continues at coordinate 18,424,532 of NW_024037076.1, read as the reverse complement.
GAGAGTCAGAAATTTCCAGATTAATATTGAAACTTTGTGCAACCAGGAATGAGTCGAGCAAGTTTAAGATTTTGAACAGAACAATAGTGTGGTTATGTGCCAACGCACTTACTACATGTGGATAACATGTACACATTCCCGTACTATACAGCATGATTGTCCATATTGATTCATAAATGTAATGTGGTTAAATATAAACATACAACTGTACATGTACTAAGTAAGTAGGAAAAACACATAGCGGACCACAGGACATGTTATACATGTACAAGTGGCTAATCTAGGATCATGCTTTGATGTGGATTAGAATATACGGTGTACATGTAAAACTGTTCACCATCTGGCTCAACACTGACATTATGTTTCTGCTCTTCTATGCCATTCATTGCCATGTTGTTTTTATTTTTCATTTCTAAGACGCAAGTTAAACAGAGGTTTCCAAATGCACTTTTTTTTAATATAACATATAAATAAATTTATAGTATTTTTACGACACTCAACTACTGTATGCAGAAATTTAACAATGGCTTGTAGATTAGTGTTGTATGCAAACTGTTTCTTATCCAGCAGAGCATGAATGGAACACTACATGTTATTTAATCAACGGCACTGTAATAAGGGAATAAATGTGTGCTTTGGAGGTTTTTACCACTCTGTTTAAGACCACTTAGAGTCTGGGTGCTGATAATTACCCGAGCCGGAGGCGAGGGTAATTATCACCACCCACACTCTAAGTGGTCTTAAACAGAGTGATAAATACCGACGGAGCACATATTTATTCCCATTAATAAATACCTTTTTGGTAAAAAAAAATCATATAATTCGTTCAAAACATCCCGATTTTGTTCAACAAATTCACTTTATGCTTTTTGAAACATCCCTCTTGCAAAATAATGGAGTGTTCAGCTGGCGAGTAAGATGTAAACAACCCCTTTTATGGAGATTGACGCGCGCGTATCATGTTCTGCGCGATGTCGCGCAGAACGCACCTGGTGCGTTGCGTTTTGAATTTAGAACTATAAAATTCTGACTCCCTGGTAGTGTTGGGCATGCCTACGTGAGGATTGTGAACGTTCAACCAATGAAACGATAAGAGGCACTGGATTTTTAGGAGTCCACATTTTATTGTGACACTGGAAAAGTGTTTAAGACCAGCTAGCCATGTCTTTATCATCCGTTTACGACCGGCCACGTGACGGGCTCTCGACCAATAGGAATGCGTAAACTGTCTTAGGTATTTATGAATGGGCAATAACACACCATCCTGCATGATCCAGACCAACTTCATCATGTTCATGGTGTTTTTTGGGGTACTGATATTCCTGTATACATTCTGTAATTATCGTACTGAGCTTCAAATTAATAGTGTCATCAGAACACCTCTACTTTTTTACAATTAAAATGAACTTTGGGTCATTCCATGCCATTTCAATGGGCCATAGCACCGTATCTCACAGATTTTGTTAAAACTTAAGTGGAAAGGTTCTGTTAGTAGTTCTATAGATGAGGTCGAAAGCAAAAATTCAATTGCTTTCCCTTGAGGTGTTACGGTAGTACAAAGTTCAATGAACTTTGCCAAAAAAGGGGAAACTGACTGGCCCATAGAATACATCGCTGACTTTAAGGACCCATATCTTTGAGATTGAGATTGATTTGGAAGCTGAATTTTGATAAATGGGTCTCAGTCAGGGAACAAAAAAGAAAATTGTAACCAACCTGGATGCGTATGAGAAACTTATGAGGCTGAGGGTGAGTACATGGTGAACGATGAGCATAATCGAGTCCGATCGCCAGACGTCCAGGAAAATGGTGGCAAAGAAACAGTGTAGATAGAAGCTGCACTGGATTGCATAGGCCCAGTAGATGAGGGGTGGGACCACCATGCCTGGTGCCCATCCTGATAAAAGAAAAAGGAATAGGATGGATGACACACACACACACACACACAAAACCCCCCAAAATATTCAGGGTTCCAAGTACTTTATGCATCTATGGGCATAAATCCTGGGGGGATGGGGACGATATACATATGCCCCACTTTTTGAGGGGGGGGGGAATGGGCCATTGGATCATCCCTTCTTCCAGATTGTGGTGAGAAACAAAAAAATGCCAATTTTGAAGTTACCTTGTAACTTTTTAATGGTCCAAATTTATTAAATTGTTTTGAAAAATGGAAAACAGTACCAAAGCTTTCAGAACACTGCTGTTAAGGGACGTACGTATAAACGTATATCATGAACAGTGCCTCCTAGTGTCACGTGGTGTCCAGTCCCCCCCCCCCCCTTTCGAATTTGCACGGCCGGCTACTTTTAGGATTTTACGGTATGGTCTTCCCTATCCTTCCATCCTCCCCCATCCCTCCACCCCCCCCCCCCCCCACCAACCAACACGGATTCACGCCAGTAACTTTATGAAAACATAGTCCCTGAGTTTTATATTTCCCGAGAAATTTCCAAAATTCTATGATAAATATTTTCACTTTAAATTAATGAGGTTGCTTGAAAGTCAAGAGGTGGTGTAGCGCAGCAATTTGTCATTGTCTGGAGAGGTGTGTAATAATTATCCACACTTAATAAACACCTTAAAGGCTACCATAGCGAGTCGGTCAATGAACACAACCTGGACACATGACACAAGACGCACATACACCAAACTGGTGAAAACTTTTCCTTCTGGGTCACTTTCAAATTCCCTGAGCTTTCCCAGATTTTTGGTGTTTTTTTTTTCCTTCTAAGTTCCTTGAGTTTTCCCTGACTGGAAAAATGGAAACACATTTTCAAAGTTTTCCCAGATTTCCAGAAGGGCTGGGAATCTTGTGTTTGTTCAAAAAGGGTAAGGAACACTGTAATTAATTTTTGTAAACAAACTTTTGCAAAAAAATCTTATTTAGTCTCACCACAAATGTACATGTACATGTACCGATATATGAAATCTTTTTGTGAGATCAGATGTGACCTGCCACTGGTCATTACCCCCTCAAAACAACAAAACCTTCGTCCAGGTTGATTTTTTTTCACCTTTGAAAACAGACGGTGGGTCGCCGAAGATGTCAAATTCTGATTGAAAGACCACATAGGCGACGTAGGACCAGGAGGTAATGTAGAAAAACATGCGCCAGGCACTTTCCGCCATCTTGTTGATGTTGCCCTTGGTGAGGTTGTAGGCTGTGGCGGTTGGCTGCGGGGTTGAGAGAAATAAAAAAGACAAAACAAAAGACGTTAGAGAAGATGTCTTCACAAAGGGGCAGAATATTGCATTACTCTGTATTATAAATCTATTGTTTTAATCCTTGTAGTTGGGTAAAAAAACTTCAACATTTTGCATTTCTATGAATCCCAGTGTGGACCTTGTAAAACACTGAAGGGTTTTGACGCATTGCAGTCAAGGTACTTCTGAATGACCACAAGTTGTCACGAGTCAATTACATTGTACGAGTCATCCAGTCCCAACTCAACTCATAAGTTATTCAAATGAAATGTAACAGAAGGCTTTATTTAGGCCAAAAAAAAAAAAAAAAGTTCTGCTTCCGATAACATGGCATTCGAAAACAGGGTAGGTAGGTACGAAAAAAATTTTGCCAATTTTTTTGTGTACGATCATATGGGGGCGTCTGCATGTACGGTAGTCAACAGTAAAAGGTAGAAATTGATGGTTTTGGGTGTTTTTTCTCATTTTTCCCATAAAAAAATTAGGGTAGGGGCTGTCTGAATAGGGCAGGTAGGGAAACCGGAAGCAGAACTATTATTTTTTTTGGCCTTAGACATGTTAGAAGTGTTCATTTCCTGTTATTTGTAACTGGACTTGTGCACTGACTCCTAATTTACAATTTACTTTTGACAGGACTTGTAATGTCCTTGCGATGTCCTTGTGATGTGTCTGTGATGCATCACATATACCTGGACAATAGGAGGGTTACGGTACACTCCTACATGATTTAATTACACTTTTGCACCATTGAACAGGTACATCCTAAATCTTACTTCCCAGAAAATGGTAGCAGATAGGGCAGGGCTGTCCCAATGGAGGGCGGGTGGGGGGGGGGGGGTCATTCATGAAACATGTTATTTTAGTTTGTACAACCTTGTCTGGAGGTAGTTACATGGGATGATTTCTGGGGAGCATCTAGAAAACTGAGGCGGGTAAAACATGGTCAAAATGGGACAAAGCGAAATGCTTAATGTGCCGTTTAAATTGAAAAGGTTAATGCTTGTGACATTTCAGCCAAGTGGCATCTTGGCTTGTGATGCATACATTTAGTTTCGCTATTCACTTGCAAGGCTGAGCATGACCTTTATCAACATCTTTCATGTATCCATACTCCATGTTATTGATGTGTGCCAGTCTCATCATCTCATGTATGTCTCCACACATGGTACACACATCTCTCATTCCAAAGACTTATTAACCAGCAAGCTATAATGGTTCTTCCATACATGTACATGTACATTCGTGTACATAGTGTTAATCACAATTCTCCTGGGAGATGCATGCACCTTCATGTACCTGCCGCCTATACGGGCGTACATGATCTGTTGCATGTGATTATAGCTCTATGCCTAAGTCTGATCATCAATGTACAGTAAGAGTTTTGGCAGTCAAATCATAACTGGAATTTACTGGAATTTTCCATGCAATCCAGAGGCTTATCAAAAGAATCTTCAAAGCTCCAGGGACCAACACGGATCTAAACGTGTGCAATTTGGGGCAAACTGTGATAAAGAAATGTCTTGTGTAAATTCACGGGTGCATGTACAAAATATACATACACTGTATGTGAGCAACTACAGTCAGATCATATTTCAAGCAAGCACTCTGACTAGTCAAATTCAGTCATAAAGCAGGAACTGGTGACACAAGCTGTCTTAGCAATCACCTACAGTCAAAGCACAGCTGTATCAAATTACATAAACAGTCAAAGCCAGTCAATCCTGCTTGTATGTACAGTACATGTAGGTGGGAGCCCTGAAATGTTGAAAAGTCACTTGATTGATTTTGACTGAAAAGACAACTTGGCACAGAATGCATGTTTGCATTGGAGGGGACAACAAAGCAGTGACTTGAACTGCATTATTTGAAAATATTTGGGACAAAGTACATGTGTAAGTTTTTCATAACCCTCTGATAACCCTCATACATGTAATAATAAAATACAATATTTGACCATGGAGCTCAGTGCTGTAGTTAATGTACATTGTACTGAACACAAAACAAACTGGTGCCTACACGTTGACACATTGAGAAGTGTTAACCATGCTGCCTCAGGGAACCAGACCGGTAATCATTATGGGCCAGCAGCAATTATGAAGGTGTTATCTCTTATCTGCGCTGTGTGTGGTTTAAGTTCAAACTCACCTGCTTCAAGGGACCCTAATGGAGTTTGTACTTAACTAAAGCAAACAATGACTAAAAAGGCAAACTAGCAAACAGCGATGTCATTTCAATGATCCTTAACTTTTTCCACAAGGATTTATTAATGACAAAGAACTTTACACAGTACAAAGGTACAAAATACATGTTCATAATCATGCACATGGTTGTTTGATTTTAACAAGACCCCAGATTACGCTATGTGCTCAGTGCATGGTGGTCCTAACACTTGTGTTTTACAATCTACAATGCAAATCCAAAAAGATCAAAATGTTACCCATTTAAAATACATTTGGTATGTTTGATGCATTAATTCCCAAACACTCCTACTGATAGAACTGTCACAAACAGTCAAAAATTCCATGCGCACTTCCTCTCCCATAGTAGGCTGGTCGCCAACTGCCAGAACCCCCATGACACACTGACCCACCATATCTAGCAATGTCAGTCAAGGCATATGGTATCCTCAGTTAACAAAACTAACACACTCCGAGCTATCCCACAATGCAGCAAATGTACAAGTGCCTATTCCTTCACTGCACATTTCCGGTCGGGAAGCAATCTGTTGAGGGATCAATGGAGAAGTTTGTAGTGATCAAATTGCAAATGCGCCGCATGCACAAGTACCCCCTTACAGTGGTAACAAAACGAGACTTCCACACACAAGGATAAAAAACCCTACCCCCCCTGGTACATGTACATGTAGTTCCCCAGGACTACCCTGCTCAATCCAACAACAGAGCTAGGACCCAACACAGTTCAACATAATCCAGCCTGTCAAGTTGTTGGGTACCTGAACATATATAATGACTGGCATGCTCAATCCAACAGAATCTAACTGTGCCTTATTTTTCTGTTTCTTGCTGGATCCAACAGAGTCCAACTTGGTGTTATTTACAAGTACCCAACAGAATCTGACACTGAAAACAAAATCACCAAAGGTGGATATTAGGCTTATTATTTTAATTTTGTTAATTCTGTTCCAATTTGCAACGAAGCAGAAAATCAAGGGCACTCGGGTCATTTTTTTGGGGGTCAGGGTCCTTATTCACAAAGCACCCGTAAATGCTTGCGGGCGCGCAACTTCCCCGCAACCCTCACTTAAGCACTTGCGGGTTATTCACGAAGCCCCCTTAAATCTGTGTGTGCCCGTAAACCACCCGTAAATTTGCGGGACCTCCAGACGTCCCGCAAGCACACCACAACTTGCGTGGATCATCTCGATTGTCACAATGGCGGCACTCTTGGCATGTATTTTGGATCTACGAACTGATTTGACGTGCCGGTTCATCTTCCGTGACCGGTTGAACCAACTATAGGATGAGTTAAAAAAGAAAGTGACCGAATTTGAAAAATGTGTTCAAAATATTTGGCGCGTTCCATTTTCATGGGCGTCAATCGGTGGGGGACAAGTCCTCCCCCCACTTTTTTTTTTTAAGTGGCGGATATCATATCCTTGCCCCCCCCCCCCCCCACACACACCTTTTCTATCCCCGAATAAAAATTGTAGCCTACATAATGATTCTATAGAAGCTGATTCAATGACTCCAAACTCAAAAAATGATGTTATAAGATGATCTTTTGCTCACAAAAGTGGTTTGAGTGCTCAGAAATTGCCTCGGATCGCACCACAGATTAAGCATCTAGAATCCAAAAAATTACGGGGCCCGCTCCATGCCGTAATAGGTATGTCCTCCACTTTTGGGAAGCGACTGCCGCCCTTTGTTTTTTATGGGACGAAGTACATCTTATGGGATTTTAAGTGTGAACATTTCACCTAAATTGCACAGTCTAATCCGAAGTTATGTCTATTTCAATAAAACGATCACAAACTTGTTTACCACTCATCACGTGATGCAAACTGAACACCCATTGAGTACAATGAAACGTGGATTTTCCCACCTCCACTGAATGAACAAGAGCATGGGAAAGGATACAAAAATCACTATCAATATTTAAAAAAAATAGAGCTAACTTGTTTCTTATATATTGAAAGCACACATTCTGACAGTGGTTTCTGTCTTGAGTTCAATTATTAAAGGGAACCTGCAAAAGGATTTGTATGACTTAAATAGATTTAAAACAGCTTTCTTGCCATGTAACTATGACTTTCAATCTTCTTTTGTTACTACAAGGGAGAAATTTCAACATTTCAATTTTTATGCTATTGAAACTTTCCATATTCATGAGCCAAAGCGTGATGTCATTCAAAGCAGAACAGAAGTGTCTCTACAGCTTTGAGTACAAATATATATCACACTTGTTTCTATTTTCTTGCAGTAAGTTCCACTTTTTACTTGTTTATCATGTTAAACAGCTTGTTTGGACACTAGCAGTCGCCACTAGTTTTTTTTTCGAAGCTTTTTTTGTGGGTAACTTTGAAGGAGTTATGTTTGTACTGTTCATATGCACTTTTGACAAGGAGTTCCTTGTGCGTCAAAAGCAAAATAGCGCCCATTACATCGATTGTTTTGATGAAAGGATTTGCTACCAATTGAAAAACTACCACTCTCTTGTCACTTCCAACGAAAACAAGTATTACGATCCTGTATGTATTGTTGCGACACATAATAATGTGTAAGGGAACAAGATGGGCTGAATTTCCACTGCATGTTTCCTTTAAAGTCTTGTTGGCATTTTAAAGTTTGTCTGTAATATGATTCTCACTATTAACTCAATAGCTTCCAATGACATTCAAGGACAGCTATTAAAAATGGGCTACGTTTGTAACACATGCATAACTTCTGAAAGCATTGGTAAATTTTAGTGATTCATTTATTTCTTTAAATGAGTGGAAGAACATGCTCTTAAAGACATGCTTGATTGGTGTTGATTGTTTGCTAAGAAAACAAAGACAAGTTAACTTTAATCGAATCTGCCTGTCATTTTTACAACGAGCAAGTTCTCTAAAATGGGATAAAATGTCTTGGCATGTTTTTTTTAATGTTCAACCAATTAGTTGCGGGTGCCCGCAACATGCGGGTCCGCTAAGGGAACTCTAAGGGTGCTTCGTGAATACCACTTAACGCAAGTCTTACGTGCCCTTAACATCCACTTACGGGTCCCCACAACGCAAACATTTACGGGTGCTTTGTGAATAAGGACCCAGAACTGTAGAACGAAAATAGTACATGCCAGTGTAGGTGTGCATGTAAAAACCTCAATAATCAGTACACTTTTTTTAGGCTGCCTGTGCTCTGTGTACAGTGTATGTATTTTAATGCAAACCTTGGGGGCCTTTTACCTGGTCAGCAGCCATTCACACTTAAAGGGAATATACAACATTTGCAAACATCGGAAAATAAAACTACCAAGTTTTTGCGAAATACCTTAATAGGATGTTGGTAAATGACAGTCTAAAGCATCCTGTAAAATTATGGCACCTGGTATACTGTCATTTTCAAGAAAAGTGGTATTTTTGTATCAATTTCCAACGCTGATCGGCCGATCAGCGTTGGAAACAACTGGCTTTTTTTTCAAATACTGGCCCCAATTGACCATCGCACTTGTTTACAATCGATTACAAACCTATGAACGGGTACGAGCCAGCTAGACTGGTTCCCTAACCTTACAATTCCCCAATGTATGTAAACTGCTCTGTTTCTTCTTATATGGAGTCAGGGAACCAGACTACAGGAAAATGATCGTTTTTCTTGGTTTTTATAGCATTTTCGAACCCAAAACCTCCAACAAATCAGTGTAACTATATTTGCTTTATATTTCCAACCCCCCCAATTCCAACCATTTCTGAAAATTACAGCAAAAGCAAATGATGTATATTCCCTTTAATCAATCGTCAGGTCAGTGAGTTTTTGTACTACATGTAGGACAATGGCATTGGACCAGCCACAGGTTGCTTTACAAAATTACTGCCATGGATTCTATTATGTGGCCATACCGGCTGATGCATGATTGGAAATTGGCCTGTTTTGTAATACAACTTACAACGGACCGATATAAGGGGCCCGCTGAATGGTCAGAATCTCGAGGTCAAAGGCCAGTCTTGTTTTGCATAATTAATCCCTGAATCTGCTTGTATTTATCACTAGAGGGACCCCCCCCCCCCTCCCGCCCCACAAAAACAAACCAACCACCACCCAAAACCACAACATACACATACCAAAACCCCAATTTCCATTACTTTTAAATTTATGTACACATTCTGTAGATTCAGAGCAAACACCTGATGCCCCTAGGGTACTCATCTTGACACACCCTTAGTTCGTGCAGATTATTTTCCCTGATGGGCTTTGTACATGATAGCACATAATGCACAGTACAGCCACTGCCCTCAACAAGTTGGCTACTATACAGCTCAGATGCCACAGATCCCTTTTCCCGCCTCAGGTCAGGAACACAGCCAAATAATCATGATATTATAAAAGCGCCGGTACAATGGCTTGGGTATTCCAGGAGGGAGGCCAAATAATATGCCTGACAAACCATTATGTGCGCATCAAAAGCTGGGACGGTACAAGGGCACGACAGTGCGGGCAGTGGAAATGTGCAGTGAAGCTGAACCGCGTCGCACTGCTGCATGTTCACAAATAATCATGGCGTGATCTTTGGGTCCAACCAAGGAAATGAGATCAAAAGGGAAGAGGTTTTTTTTTATTAAATGGAATAAAAATCCAATCCAATCTGGAGTGCACAAATTCATCTGCAATGGTCTCATTAAAAATCTAAGTGCAAGCAACTGGTTCTTTTTTGTTGTTGTACCGATGATTGAATGGGGATGTGTTGATGGTTTCACAACAGGCTAGTTTCCATTCCTGTTTCTGTTGCCTGTGTTTAGATATGTTCAATTCTTGCAAATAAAACTGCAGGGACTGAAAAACCAAAATGATGAGTGAAACAATTGGTCACGCCTGAGTTGGTTTGCGCAGCTGTTGTCCAGGGTGATTGCCTTGCCGTGCTGCTACACCTGCGTGCTGCATGTGCACATACTCAGCCCAAGACAAACCGTCTGATGAGTACCAATCGGCCGGGAGAGTACAAATGTACCAGTACATGTAAGGTGCATGTGCATACCGGTACATGTACTGTACATGTAAGTCTACTTGTACACTGCTTCAGGTACGTACTAAGATGTACGTACCGTATGCATCATAAATCTCTATGAATAATAGTACATATTCAGGCCTTGTACTCATAACAGGTACCAGTATGTGTGTGCAGAATGGGCAAGCATTTATGTACATCAGTACATGTATACAAAATTTAGACATGTACACATACGTACATATACATACGTGTACATGTACACAGTGCCTGTTCACGTATGGGTGTACATGTACATGTACACGCATGTACATATGAACATGTGTGTACCACTATGCTTACAACATGTATACATGATGTAAATTTAAAATTAAGATTTTCTGCATATTCACATACATGCATATATTCACAACCTCTTCACCATCTACTGTAGTTGAAACCTTGAAACGTACAAGTATTGGCATTTGGATGGCATCTGCATACATGTACATCATGTATGTACATTTATAAATTGATTGACTATTAAAAAAGTTGATGCACTTTACAGGTAGCCTAAATGACAACCTTTTCAATGATGCAATCAACATTAACCAACTGAATAATGTTCTTCACCCCTCCTTTCAATTAATGAAATGATGAAAATCATATTACATTGATGAAGACTGTATTACATTATTACCATATAGTCAATTCCCGTTTATGCATGTACAGGTATGTACATAACACATTTCCAACATCTCTACTTAATTACAATTCATGCTTAAACAAATTAAACTATACATGTACCTGTAAGTCAACAAATTGGTTTCACATGTGCTCTCATTGTGCATGGTGACTTGACATGTACATGTACATGTAATTTATACACTGTCCATTACTTTACATTGTGGTGAGGACAAGGAGATTATGAAAAAAAAATGAATGGGCTTGCATGGCAAGAATTGTAGAAATTCTCAGAATAGCACAAGAGGAATCAATACTATTGACAAATGGTAGCACAGCTCATCACATGATCAGCATGTCACTGTCACCTGATTTTGTCATGTGTCAAGAGCTTTACAATGACCTTAACAGGAGGTGGCCATGCACCTGTATTTAAATGGTTTGGTTACAAGTGTAGTTTCAAAGTAACGAAAAATAAATCTGTCACTCATCCCAAGAATTTGTGAAGGCCATGTCTCAAGATTTATGAAGGAAAAGTGGTGTGGTACAGAAGAGGTACATGTACCGTACATGTACATGTATCTGGAATATGTACATTTACATGTAATCATAGAACAATGTAGGCACATACCGGTACGTACGTACATGTATATGTACATGTATCACTACATGTACATGTACATGTACATGAACTTGTACATAAAATTTGTACATTGCAATAAAAATTCTAACGTTTGCTGTCTGAGAATTATGATCATACCAGTACACTTGCATGGCCCAAGGAGCCCATATTTGCCACAATATGTTGGAAATGGGAAAAAGGGAATTTCAGTGTGTTTATTACACCCATGAAGATGCATGCACATGTGTTTTCATTTATTGTTTTTAACGTTAAATTTTGTTAATTAATTTTTTTCTTGGAGGGTGGGGGAGAGATTTTGAAATATCAAGATATGCGTGATGTTCACGGTATTTATGTAGTACATTACAAAATCTCAAGTTCACACTAAATATTTTTAAGAGTTTGCCACAAAACACTAGTCCCGCCTGCATCATGTACGTTCATGTACATGTACAGTGTACATTATCACTGGACTGAAACATTCCAGATGAGTGAACTCCAAAAACATTATCACAGATGTCTCCGATCTATCAACCCATAATCATGTATTCAACCTGCAGATTTCATGTGATTGCCAGTGTCTTCCCTCTGTGTTAATCACTACGAATTTGCATACCTGAAGGACGGTCTGTAGTGTACCATACTTTTTCAATTATGCACTCAGCTCAATTTTAACGGCTTGGGCAGATGAATGCATAATGTCTGTTTGAATAATTTGTATAAAGGCCCACACTGTACATGTACCGGTAAGTACATGTACGGTTTAAATTGTAGATTATTGCATTTAAATTGCCAAAACTTTATTCTTGATCATCCACAATTTCCTTTGAAATTGTTCCTTCACCTGCGCGGCAGCTGAACACTGGATGTAAATGCTGTACCAAGATTAAAAGGAAATTACAAACAAATAAATTTCTGTTGTGGAGATGTGTGGGTATTTTATGTACCGAGGTACGGTATGTACAGTATCTGCACATTAATGCAATTATAAATTAGGGGCTCTAATAGTCTCTGATTCCCCCCCCCCCCCCCCCAAGCAGTACTCCATACATGCCCAGTGATTAGGTGCTCATCAACTGTATGACACACATCAGGAATGGTGTGTCATTGTCCAATAGTTGGTCATCCTTTTGTGGAATTTATACCCCTCCCCTCCCCCCCCCCCCCCCCCCCCCCGAGTTAGAGTAGTGACGCACCAACTACATGTATATAGTTTTAACGTTATTTGGCAACATTTTGACCTGCCTTTCACAGATGTAGTGATGCACCTACTGAGGAAAAGTGATGGGCCCCATAAATTGTTTGCCACACCAAATCGTGACTTTGATGCACCCTTGTGTCACAGCCAGGAAGAATATGATGCCCTCTTGATGCACAATTGGGGGGGGGGGTGAAGTGGAGTCTGTCTTACAATTGGCCGATGCATTACATGTCAATGTGGAATAACAGACCATGTTACATGCAGATGGACAAAAAAAAAATTCAGTCAACATTTCCTTTTGAGGACATAAGCTTTTGACGCACTGAGCAAACAGTGTAAACGCCCACTCGCAGACTTTTGATTTTTAACACATAATTTGGCATAAATTTAATAGTGCCTTGTCTAGCCATGGTTGAATATAACAAGCTCACTGTGGTAAATTTACCCACTTAAAGACAGTACAAGCTTTCCCAAGGCCTGGGATTTAATTACTGCAATATATGTAATCTATATGTAAACCTTACAATTGTACCGCACAGGTCTACAAGCCATGTCACTGTCAATGTGTACATGTACATGTAGGCCTATATCCCTTCATCCAGAAATCTGGAAATATCCAGAAGATTTGGTCAGAAAAATCTGTGTGGTAATATTGAAGTACAATATAAAAAAATAGAAGACAGTTGTAAATGTAGAATATGTAAGTATTGTATCATACACAAACTGAATGCCTTCAAGTTGTCTAATCATGCTCGTTCAGATGCAAACTTATACACTGTCTGCACAAATTGGATTTTCATTTTTTTTTTCAATACATCACTGTCAGACGACTCTAATCTAACCCCTGTTGGGGGCAAAGTACATGTACATTGCATGTTACTGTAGTACCGGTAACTCCAGCCTACAGAATACTATAAATGCGCATGCGGGAGTCCGGGTACCACACAACAGGTGAGTCATTCCTTCCGGTGAGAGAGGCAATTTGTATCTCATTCCACATGTAAATTATGGACGCAATCGAGACGGCCCTATTAATGCCTAATGGACCAAAGATGTCAGACGCTAATCAATTCACGACAGAGACACTACACACGTACACGTGTAAATTATCGGCCAATTTCGCTGGACAAATAATTTATTGCTGATTTTACAGGCACTAAAATACGTACTGCGTATACATACGTATGTTTGTCACATTTTCACCTTGTTTTGAAACCACATTCATACAGTATTTAAATACCTCCTTGACTGCAAAGGGTTTTTACATGTGTACATTATGTAGAGCTCTACATACATATGTACAAATGTGATTTTCAGTGAAGTCAAAAAGGAATCTGCATGCATTTATATACAGGGTCTTTCTATAATACAAAGTGTGACATACATGTACATGTACCTTGGTACTTTGTAATCTGCCATTCAAGTATCATTAACCCTAACCCCCTAGGCCCTTTTTGCTAGGAACCATCCTCAATCCTCCAAAATTGTGCTCTTATGTTCACATGAAGAATACCCACTGCCTCAATCCTTCAAAATCCTCCAACAGTTCTGCCTCTCAAAATGCATTTAGCCTCAATCCTCCAAACTCCTCTTCTTCAACACCATTCATCCTCAATCCTCCAAAATCCTCCAACAGTTCTGCCTCTCAAAATGCATTCAGCGTCAAGTCTCCAAACTCCTCTTCTTCAAAAATCAACCGGCCGGTACTGAATGTCCATCTGCCCTCGATCCTCCACATTCCTCCAAAATTGCACGTTGCATTCATCCTCAATCCTCCAAAACTGCCCGGAGGACTTTGGAGGATTGAGGAGGGTTAACTAAGAGTGATTTTTTTAACTATTTTTTAGTTGTATTAATTCAGGAGTGCATCAGAATTATAAAATCATAGATGTCAGATGTAAAAGGGACAGGGGAAAAAAGTGGACACCAGATTCATAGAAGGACCCACATAGGCCTACAGTACATGTCTTCTGTAATGATTAACTGGTATTTTCTACATCTACACATAAAGAGTCATTGAGCTACGGTACATGCATGTATGCAAGGATGAGTAAGACAGGAGACCATTTCAGCAGGGTTGATGAACGCAATCAAAATTTATCACCATACGTGTGCATTTTCAGTACCGGACCCAAAGGGCCAGCATGCTCCTCTGCCTGAGTCACTAACTGACTCATTGACTGACTGACCGGGTAGAAATGTCCTAAACTGCCGTCAAATGTTCAGTCCAGCTTGAATACAAACCTACATGTAGTGTTGAAATAGAATTACAACACTTGAGTGTGTGCATGTAGAGTGTACAAGTACAAGTTTTTTTATGATTTGATGTGGTACATGATTTGATGTGGTACGAGCCCAGAAATCAAATGACCTTAATTTTTATGAGTACCAGTACATTTGCCGGAATCAAGGGACACAGTGTACACAGTCTGAGCAAAAGTCATCTAAAAAAGAATCGGGACATACGGATCTGGTTTGGACTTTCACTGATTTCAAATGCCTAAACACATCAAAAACAAAGCTATTAGTTTAAAGTCCCTTTGTTCCCTTGAGTGCGTGCCATGTTCACATATTTGTTTCCATTTCCTGCTGTTAAATAAACTGAAAGAAAACTTGAAACGAAAAAAAGAAAAGAAAGGAAACTTTGATTGAATCGTTATACATGTATGTAGGTGTAGCATTCTACAATTTCATTTATGATACATTACATGTACAGAGCATAGCCTGGTATACATTTTACATGCACTCTTAATAAAAGCATTCAACACTTTGGAATGCATGGTCAAACATGTTTGTGTATCAAACACTTGTACTGCTATGGACATGTACAAGTACCTTGGTGATTACTAACACAGAAACCCAAGGTTTGAACATGGGCAAAGCACAGCGTAAGCCCCACTTGACAATGACCTTGTCCTGTTGTCTGTGAACCGACAAATGTCCTCAGCTTCTAGGAAAACACCATTAACGTCACTTCTTAATTCTCCAAGTATACTGTATCTGCACTGAAAGAATGCAAAATACATTTAAACGCTCACATCCGGGATAGACTAACCTACATGTGTATGGCCATGACCTCAGCATTGTATTTATCAGCTAGACAAATAACATGAATAAGGCCATCATAGCTTCCACTATCAAATTCCGGTATCCTTACGTAGCCAGTACATACAATGTGATTATTCCAATGAGAGAGCTCTTAAAATTACTCTTAAAGGGAATGTACAACATTTGCTATTGCTGCAATTTTCAGAAATAAATGGATTTGGAGGATTAGTATGTTATAGCAAATATTGTTACACTGACTTGTTTCACGTTTTGGGTTCGTAGATGCTGGAAAAATCAAGAAAACCAATCATATTCTTGTAGTCTGGTTCCCTGACGCCACCTAAGATAAACCGGAGCAATTTATAGACTTTGGGGAATTGTAAGATCATGAGGATCAGTCTAGCAGGCTTGTAGTCTTCACAGGTGTGTAATCAATTGCAAAGAAAACGCAGATGAACTAAATATGAAAAATTAGGGGCACTTTTTGAAAAAAAAAGCCAGTTTTTTCCAACGCTGGTCGGCCGACCAGCGTTGGAAAAATACACTTTTTCTTGAAAATGTCGGCACACCAGGAGCCACAACTTTACAGGATGCTTTAGACTGTCATTCCCTTTGTGATAATTTGATCATTTCGTTTTGTGATGTTTGCAAATGTTGCATCTTCCCTTTAACCCTAACCCCCTAGGCCCTTGTTGCTTACAACCATCCTCAATCCTCCAAAATCCTCCAAAATTTTGCAACTCCGTCTAAATTTTTCAAAATTGTCAGACAGTCCTGCCTCAAAATGCATTCATCCTCAATCCTTCAAAATCCTCCTCATCCCAAAATTTTGCACTCGTGTTTAAATGAAGGATAAACAAACACCAAATCCTTCAAAATCATCAGACAGTCCTGCCTCAAAATGCATTCATCCTCAATCCTCCAAAATCCTCTTGTGCTTCAATCACCATTCATCCTCAATCCTCCAAAATCCTCATGTGCTTCAATCACCATTCATCCTCAATCCTCCAGAATCCTCATTTGATTCAATCACCATTCATCCTCAATCCTCTAGAATCCTCCAAAACCGCCAGGAGGATTTTGGAGGAGTGAGGTGGGTTAGGGTTAACCCTAACCCTGCTAAATGCAACAGAATGCACCAGTGGTAAAAAGTTGTTGCAAGTTGTTGCATTTAGCAGTCTCCTGATCTGACATGTCTCCTGCATTCCATTGCATTTAGCAGAATACATGTAGGTACCCGTACTTGGTACCAAGGCTGGCATGTACATAGTTCGCTGCATTCTGTTGTATTTGGCAGGGTGCCTAGAGAATACTACGTAGCCTTCAGTCAAGTCCCACGTGCCTATACCCGGACCATCCGGACACGTAAAGCACCCCGGATGCTGGCACGTAAAATTACTACATGTAGCACGAGCGGCGAAGCCGCGAGGGCCTTTACTATCTCGTGGAACTAATCACTTATTCATTTATTCACGTAATATAAATCAAGCAATATAAACCAACCATCTAACGGTGGTTTGCGGTTACCGGCGACAGCACCCGCGCCGTGGCGCGCATGCTGTCTGGCGCCAGACGACGGCTGATTTACATTAGTAATTCAGCATTTTCATTGGTCAATTCACAACGGGTAATGCATTATGCATATCTACCGAATCGGTAGACAATGTAAAGAAAAACATAAGCGTTCTCCACGAGATGGTAAAGGCCCTCGCGGTTTCGCCCTTCGTGCTAGTCTTTTTAAGTGTCAGCATCCGGGTGCGTCACGTGTCCGGGTAAGCGCGTGGGACTTGACTAAAGGCTAAGAGAATACCAGTACATTGTAATTTAAATGCTTTTTCTCCCGGATAGTAAATCGAACGTCATTCACCACCATCACTTTGAATTGTGCAAAAAAGGTCAACGGTGCCAGTTGTAACAAAGTTCAATTCCAAAAACCCAGTCAAGTGCAAAAAAAATTTGATTGTGAATCCAACAAGCGTTTCCACAGAACACTGAACAATGTGCATGTACAAGTCATACTTGATTTGCAAAGCGATGGGCTTCTGAAGAACACACATACGCACATGTGCGTGCTAACCAGGTAACAAGAACGCTGAATATAATGGAATGAACTTTCAACCATAAACACAACGAGACAATAATATCTTGATCAAAATCACCACTTAATCTATCACTATCACAAACGTGTCACAGTTACGTATGAACCGTACATTCAGATGCATACACAAAGTAATGTGCGTACATTACTTTGTGTACGACTTCAGTGCCAACACCTTGACGTACTGTACATGTACCGGTACATGAAACATAACATGATTCTGACTCACTAAGATACATGTACTTGACCCACTAATCATACTTGACCCACTAATCATACTTGACCCACTAATCATAACTCTCTTCCAAAGACCACCTGCTGGTTGGAAACAAATTGACACCCACCTCACTCCTCCAAAATCCTCCTGGCGGTTTTGGAGGATTCTAGAGGATTGAGGATGAATGGTGATTGAAGCACATGAGGATTTTGGAGGATTGAGGATGAATGGTGATTGAAGCACAAGAGGATTTTGGAGGATTGAGGATGAATGTATTTTGAGGCAGGACTGTCTGATGATTTTGAAGGATTTGGCGTTGGTTATCCTTCATTTAAACACGAGTGCAAAATTTTGGGATGAGGAGGATTTTGGAGGATTGACGATGAATGCATTTTGAGGTACCGGTAGGACTGTCTGACAATTTTGAAAAATTTAGGCGGAGTTGCAAAATTTTGGAGGATTTTGGAGGATTGAGGATGGTTCTAAGCAAAAAGGGCCTAGGGGGTTGGGGTTACTCTATAATAACTAAAAACCAAGACTTGTACATTATTACAGTTCAAAATCTATATGAATGCAGATGTGTAACGGATTTTCTTTCCGAATTCGCATAAAATTTGGAGTACTTATGTACACCCAAATTGAGCCCTACTAAGGACCAAGATTTAGGGGCCCTACCCCTGTACAAAAACCAAAATTGACTGGCACTCTAACTAATGTGAGTGTGAACAGTAGGCCTTGTACTTGTATGTAATTCTGCCATGTTGTTTTTGAGGAGGGAGACGTGCATGTACTTTTATACAAGACACTGCTACAGTCCTTCGCATAGTGCAAGTCATACTCTTGTGAGAAGAAATTAATTCACCTTTTTACAATCAAATTTAAATACTGCAAGTTTGGGGACCAAATTTAAGTGTTACTTGATCTATGGAAGGCTAGGCCACTGAGAATGTATGAAAAGAAAAATTTGAGGATTCTTTCGTGGGTTGGATCTAAGACGGATCAGCAAGGCATGCTGTTGGCGGTAATTGTTGTTTTTCTTCCTTGGTAGAGCCTCTCAACCTGAAGGGCCTTTCACACTAGCAACAATCTTTTCTGTTGGACCCAGGTCCAAAGCCGAGATTTTGAGAACTCCTTTCACACTAGCAAGAATCCAACACGGCTTCCAACATTTGATAGGCGCATAATGCCCAATACGCGCTGGCAGCGTGACGTGCAGGTCAACATGTTTGCCGCTGTCATTGGCTGCCATCAGTCACTGGCACGACGCGCTACCAGCACGGCGTCTGTTGCGTGGCTCCTTGGTGTATAGTGCGCCCTCATTGCTCAAAACCCTGCCCTATATCTATGACATACCTGTTTGTGCTTAATGTCGCCAACAAATCAAATAAATTAAAAGTGGATATTGTTCTTATTCTTTATAGGGAACGGGGCCTCACCCTACACGAACGCCACAAGTCAAATAATGTTCAGCACACCCAACCCCTTCACCCCGGTTCATCCCGACTGACTTTTTTTTTTATAACCCTAACCCCTTGAGCAATTTTACCAGAAAGTATCCTGAATCCGCCAAAATCCACCTATTGTGTCATGCACAAACATTTTGGTGTTGGTGACTGCTCAATATGGAGGTATCCTGAAAGACCTGAATCCATTCAAATCCTGCAGTATCGCTAGGCTTACAATTAATCCTGAATCCATCAAAATCCCCATTTTCAATATGGAGGTACATGTATCTTGAATCCGCCGAAATACTCCAAAACGGGATTGTGGATTTTGATGGATTCAGGTACGTTAGGGTTAATACACATGAAGGGTGATGAAGATTTTGATGAATTAATGAAGGGTGCAAAATTCGGAAAGAATGTTGCATCCTGACACCACTTCAGTGGTTGTGTACAAAGTCTACGGAGAGTCAGGAATTTTTTTAAAATTTATTTACAAAATTGGCAATGTTTCTCAGTCCCAGATTCATGTCTTACAATAATTTTTACAATGACTGACCTTCCTTGAGATGATATACATGCATGAAGAAAAAAGTGGTTTCAGGTTGCAACATTCTTCCTTTTTTTCAAAAGGGAAATAAAGTCCGGAATTGTAAATAGGCCTAGCCTAGTCTGATTCCATCTCCATTATCTTGTGAATACGAAGGTACTGACAAAGATAATGTTGGCACGGAACCAGACTAAGGTTTGTCACGGTAAAAAAATTTTGAAGTCACAAAAAAATAGTCACTACGCATGTTCAGTGCCATGCCGGCTAAATATTGTAGTAATAAAAGAAAGCCGGCGCGGGCCAAATATCCACTGCAGTACCATTTAACCTTCCAAACAATTGAAATTAACTCGATAGGCCCCCTAATCTAAGCAAAGGCCCAAGTAGTTTTAAAGTTAGTGGACGTACAAAACTGATCTTGGACATGTTGTACTAGCTTGAGTAACTCCAGCTCTAATGCTTATCGCATTACATGAGTTACTCTAGGCTAGACATGTTGGACATGTTGGACTTGGTCGATAAGCGAAAAAGCTTGCCATGATTTTGAATTAGACCCCTATATACTTCTAAGTTCTACAATTTGAAAAATAACTAAGTAAACTAACGTTATAAACCTATTACAAAAGATACGTGATTATATTCTGTACACGTACACAATACAAATCATATTCACCTTGAACACACACATCGTGAGTAGATAACGAAGCATCGTCCACGTGATGGCCAAAATCACAACCAGAAACAGATCGCTCCATTTTGCTTCACAGTACGTCCGCACTTCACCGAGAAATCCGTCTGGATGAATCGGCTCTGTGCGATAATACTCCGGCATCTCTGTCAAAAATGTCTTCACTAACCCGTAATAGTCCGGGTAGAAAAAGAGGTCGGTGATACCCATGTTTTTGCTGTGGGATTTGGGGTTCAAAATGAGTAGAAAAATATTCGGTGTGTCAATGCGAGAACCATGTGCAAAAACAAACGCGCGATGTGCACATGGGATATTGGGTAAACCCAGTCCATGCAGTCACGTCACGAAAGTGAGGCGTGACCCTACTTACGCTTGGTAACGACAGTATTGCCAGTAATCGATACTATTGATACTGCAGAGTCGATACTACCAGCCCCAAGATCCGTGGACCGTTTCTGTAGACATTTTCGTATAAGTTACATCTTTGTGACGTTCAGCCTACGATTTAAATTTGATAAACAAAATAACAGAAAAACAATCGAGCCCGCAATGCAGTTTTGAAAGTAAAATATTACAGGAAGAAATTCTTCTTCACGAAAATGGAATCGATTTGTTGTTGCTCGATACTATCCAGTATTCGGTTCACGTTTCGTGTAGCGTGATGAGTAATCGGAAAACAAAACAACGAACCATTCACCAACGCAGTGTTTACATCACAACCTCGACGCCATATCCCGCTAGCTGTCGACAGATGAACGAGCGAAGGCGTCAGTTAAGGACTGCACCCTGGGTACGAGTGGCAAGAGGAGTGGTCCATGTGTGATGGTCTGATCATTGTTGGTAAACTTCAACAAGTCCACCGCTATAAATAAAGTTCCCACCAGAGATATTCCAACTTGTTCACCAATCATCCGAATAGAAGAGCTGTAGAGAAACTGGTGATTAGTGTCAGTGAAAATCGCAAATTTATAATGGAACGAATAAACGAATGCATTAAATTTTGAATGGATTTTCTTTTTGAGAACCTTTAGTAGGAGGGCGCTATTTATCCATGTCGTGTCACGTCTTTTATGTGTCGATTTCTTATCCGCAAATTAATTATGGCCTAGAGTGATGTTCTAAGCTTAGGTCTATTATTATCTATTGACCGCAATGATAAAATTTCAAAAAAATTGGGGTTTTTTTCAGTAACTGAAAATCCTTCAGTTTAAAAAAAAAAAAATCATGGTTGGTACCACCGACGTCATCTTTCTTTCTTACCCTCCTAAGGACAACCGCCCATACACAAAATCTACATAAAAGCGGAATTATTCATCGAGAAACGGACCTATATCTCGGTGTCAAAGACCTAGCTCGGGCCGCCGCTCCCTCCATCTTAAATTGGCAATTTCACGGAACTCAGAAGGCTCGGCGCAAAAGTACTCACCAAATGAGATCAGATTCAGAGGCGTAGCAAGGTTCCCTTTTTTTGGGGGGGGGGGTTAAAAAGTTTGTGAAAGGGTACTCGCACATCCGTGTTGAAATGTAGACACTTGGCCTCCGTAAAATCAAAGAGGGGAGGGGGCGGGGGGGGGGGGGGGGTGGAGCGGGCAAGTTCCATCTTCCAATGAGGGCGCTGTTCCAACCGGACGATCATGTACACGTCATCGGGCGCTTTCAATTTCAGGGCTGCACAATAATTTGCCGACGGTCGCACGAACTTCCAAAAGGCCACTCGTTATTTAAGCCGCTGGTAAAAAAGGCACTTGTTCAAAAAAAACCCCGAACAAGAGGCACTTTTAAATATATGGGGGGGGGGGGGGGGTTAAACGCTGGTGAAAAAGGACACCGTACAATTTTTTTTTGAGGGGGGGATAAATACTACCATTAACCCCCCCCCCCCCCCCCCCCCCGCTGGCTACGCGTCTGAAAACAATTGGGAGCCTAATTAAGGAGTAAGCCAACTGCCGTTTCAGCAGCAGGTCGTACATATAGCGCGGTTGAAGGGGAAGGGATGGGTTGGGGGGGGGGGGCTGGGGTGTTCCGTGCGATGATCTGGGCCGGTCATAGTGTAAGAATATTCTCTTCTGTTTTTTATATTTAGTTTGAATTCAAAATAGGTCGAGTCTATGAGCCCAATTCACAGTATTCGATTTCTTTATTTCTCTCCGTTCCTTCAGTCTATCTTCTTCTTTTTGCCATCTCCGTGTGCTATTTTCGAGTTTCACGCCGCAATTATTATTATTTTTTTGTAAACTGCAAAACCTTCCGCCAGCGTTTACTTATGGCATAAATTACTTCACAAATTGCGAATTCCTTGCGGCCCGACGACAATAATTCGGGCGGCGGCGGGGTTTGGGGCGTATAGTGGCGCAAAACTCGACAGTTGTTTCCCCAAAATTTGCCCTTTCAAAATTCTCCTGGGTAAATCATTCCAAACAATGAAACAAAGATGGCGTGTAGCAAATTCCCAAGATTTTGCAATAATGCCAAGGAAAATCTCGAAATAGTGAATTAAAATAATGAAACTCCCCCAAAATTTCCACGACTTATCCACACAAAGTCACAGGACTTGAAGACGGGGAAAAGTTGAATGTGTGTTGTTTTGTCAAGTTTTTAAAGTTTATTTTGTGTGGTATAGACCACAAGGGAATAGTGTTTACTAATTTCTGTTACTCGATCATGGTCAGAAAGTCGGGGATTGAATCCAACTGCTAGCCATTATGCAGTGTCCGTTGGCAAGCCACTTCACTCTCACTTGCCTCTCTTCGAGTCACCCAGAAGAACAAGCGGGTACCAGCATCAAACATCAACTACACGTTATAAATAAAAACACCAACTGCAAGGTCGAAAATTAAAACAATAAAATATTAGAAGATTTATTAGGAATTGGTAGTTGGTGTTTTTATTTAGAACGTGTGGTTTGTGGTTTTTATATTTTCCAAACAGGTTGCAACATTCGTGGACAAAAAAATAATTACCGATTTTCTCTTCCCTTAAACAATCAACTCTAGTAGCCCGGTAATTGCGGAAGACAGTAAGACTCCATCTCCGTAGAAAAAAAGGATAAGAAAAATTGAAGCAGATTGCTCGTGGTCTCCTTCCCGACATGACTACCATGGGTAGTTGTGATTCTTTAAGCGCTGACCACCAAATATTTGACCGAGTGGTATCGTCTTCCATCACGATTACCCAAACTGTTTTGAGTCTCAGGATGCTTTCAGTTTCAAGGTCATAATTTTATACAGCGCACATCCCAGCCGCACTGCTCAGGTGTGTTTTCGAAAATTCTTGCTACTAGTAAGTTGATCTAAGAAGCCTCGAAAGGAATCGATATGATACATGTACTCAAAGATGAGAACCAGGTCTAGGAACTAGGGACTGCTGAAAACATGGGCCGGACCTTTGGAAAGAAATGTTAGCTCGAGGACGTAGAGGAACCAGCGCCCGAGATTCAGGTGACAACACTAACCTCCAAGGACAGTTTAGCCTTACAGCCCAAGCAGTGGAGTAGCCAGGAATTTTTCAGGGGGGGGGGGGGGGGGTGGAGGGGGGGGGCTGGAACATTTCATTGGGGGGGGGGGCGTCAAGCAGGGGCGTCAATCGCTTCTCAAAAGTGGGGGGGGGACATACCTTGATCATAACTGATGCAAGCGCGAAGCGCGAAGCGCGAAGCGCGAAGCCCTTACGGCGTGGGGTTCGGGGCCCGCTTAAGGGCCCCGGAAAAAAATGGATTCCAGATGTTCTGTGGTGCGATTTGAAGCAATTTCTTACGACTTTCCTCCATGCTTTTACTAATATTTTCTTGGCAAAAGATAATTATTTAAACATCGTTTTCGAGGTTGGAGACATTGAATCAGCTATCGGTATTCTGAGCTATTGGCGTGGATTTTCGATGCTCTGTGGTGTGATCTGAGGCAATTTCTTACCACTTTAACCAATAATTATAGCACAAAAGATAATAATTTAAACATAATTTTCGAGGTTTTCTCAGCTAAAGGCATAAGAAAATTTTGTGAACATTGTTTTCGAGGTTGGAGTCATTGAATCAGCTACCAGAATTCTGAGCTATAGGCGTGGGGTTCGGGGCCCGCTTAAGGGCCCCGAAAAATGTTGGATTCTAAATGCTCTGTGGTGCTATCTGAGGCAATTTCTGACCACTTTAACCAATATTTTCTAAGCAAACGATACATTGTAGTACATAATAGGGCCCTTGGCGTCATGTAGATCAATGATATTTTTTTTAGAAACTCAAAATCTCAGTGGGGGGGGGGGGGGGGGGGACGGGGGGGGGGCGACAAGGTTTCATGGGGGGGGGGGGGCGGTCGCCCCCCACACGCCCCCCCCCCCCGGTGGCTACGCCACTGAGCCCAACGATATCAAAATCCTAAATTCACAGCCTGACAAAGCTGTGTATATACTGGCCCTGATGAAGTTCTCAATCGAGTTCTGAAGAAATGTAGCGTTGAACTAGCCAGACTACCGCCTTTTGAGGTCTGCTTCTTACACGGAGTATATCCACACCAGTGGAAAACTGCATCGGTAATTCCAGTACAAAGGAGGTAATCGAAATCTAATCCATCATTGTACTGTCCCATCATCAGGAACATCAGCAAGGTTATGGAGGCGGTTGTACAGAGTCAACTTCAGAAGAACCTACTGAAGAACCATCTTCTATCAGTCCGGCAGTTTGAATTTAGACCCCATCATAGCACAGCTTACATCCTTGCCATTCTTTCTCAGCAGTGGTCCAATGCACTGGGCAGTGGCAACGACGTGCGTCTATAACCTTGGACATCAAAGGTGTGCAAAGTGTGGCACAACGGCCTCTGCTTAAAGCTCAAAGGAAAAAGAGTCGCTGGCAAGTGGCAAGTTGCTTACATGGAGCGAGAGCTATTTATCAAACCGGCCCATCAAAGTGGTTCTATCCGGCCAGTACTCAAGTACAACCTCCATAATGCGTCTGTACCTCAGGGCTCACTGGGCCCACTTCTTTCTCTGTCTTTATAGATGATCTGCCAGATGAGAGCGAGAACACACTGTACCTGTACGCAGATGATTCCACCCTCTACTGCGAGATTAGATCAGGTGTGACCCAAAGGACGTAAGCTAGAATAGGGACCTGGACAGAATGAGGATCTGGGCAAGACAGATGGAAAGCGACCTTCGAGTGCAAGGCTCTTACAATTTCTAGAAAGAGGAACCATACATGTACCTAACTAGGCTATCTATCTTTTCTTGGGAACACCAGACTAGTTGATGAAGAAAGACGAGCTGGAATTCTTGGGTGTCACAGTTGATAAGAGATTTCCAAACTTTCTGCTAGAGCTGGACAAAAGCTATATAGGAACTTTAAGGGGGTTGCAAACATGCTGGATGCAAGAGATAAAGCGACTGTCTGCAAGGCACAGATTCACAGTGTTATGTAGTACGCATTTCAGTGCTGGGTGAGTGCTTAGTACCATTTCACTTGGAAATCATCGGTGTGGACAAACAGGAGGCAAGAGCGAACCTCAACATCCCATCTCTTCATCATAGGCGTCAAGTCGCTGCCACAACAGTTCTCTATACAAGATGCAACAGTTCTCTGCAAGCCGGGCACTCTCTGAGCCAGTCTCCAGGACCTACTCCACCAGCAGACCTTCATCCACACTATACAGTCCCCGTCTGGAACAGTATCATAGATTGTGTAGTTGGAGAGTTCAAAGACAATGGTGCTCCGACCTTCAGAAGTAGGGTGCGTCGATATCTCCTGTCAACACATTGATGTGAGGCAAGCTCCATGTTACCTTTCTAAGATGCTGTGAACCACTGATTGGCCCACGGAGACTTCATTTATAGTGCACTGTTGCCTATATCTACACATGACCATGGTTACACTCCACGAGCTATTGTTCACCTTACCATTTTACATAAAACAACCGCAAGTGCACAATAAGCTCTAGCCGTGTTGCAAGAAGTCTTGCATGAAACTCTTGCATGAAATCGACGCCGATGGCACATATCGAACACCATACTGTTGGTCAATTTTCGGTAGACCGATCGGCCGACCACCATAAAAATGGGTCTTATATTTCAAATACATCATTTACCCGTCTTTAAAATAAATTCATAATAATTAGCGCCTTGAGTTCCTAATTGTTGGTAGATACGTGCGTTATAAGACTCCGGTATTATTATAGTTAAGTGACAATCATGTAGAAGCTCCTGCCAGAGCTAAACACCCCGAAAAAACCCCAAGCCCATTAAATCACGTTAAATGTCAAAACTTTTAAGATTATCAAAATGACAGTGAAAAAGTATAAGTAGGTTGGAATATACCTTTAAAATATAAATGCATGCGCAGAACCCTCTGAGATTTTTTTTGGAAGGGGGGGGGGTGTGTTAAATAAAATTTCGTCCAAGGTTCTGGGAGGTTAAGACACACGTGACTCAAATCAACGCATTCAAACACAGCAGCACTTTTTTTATAGCAAGCTCATCACTTTATTAAAATAGACAATAGAATTCAGATAAAACACTACTGTTCGTCCCCAAGATACAGTATATTTCATACCATTACAAAGAAGGCAAAATGGCCTCGAGTACTCAACTGATACATACCATACTGGCCCAAGGTCTCAAGTTATACACTTTCCCCACCATAAAGACAATTCACTGCTTCAGTTTTGGTTTTGTAAGTTTTTTTTTCAAATGAGCTTCATAAATTTTCCTGAAAACTTAACTTTCAATTTTGCACTACACCCAAGTTCTCAACTATCACGTTTACCGAGCTAAAGCTTTTTTTTTTTTTTTAAATACATCTACATGTAGCTTTTTAAAAGTTTTGGTCGTCAGTCTCAATCGAAAAACAAAATGGAAAAATAAAACTAACGAAAATGAAAATGAAAACAAAAGAGGATTTTCTTGAAACAATTTTATACATCCGTATTACAAATAGTTTGCATCAATAATTTAAGCTCTGAAAAAAGTCACTTTATCCCATCAATAGGATTTTTCTGTTCAATGCATCAATTTTCATTCTTTTAGTTTTCAATAAATACAGGCAATAACCAAAGCTATTACTAAGACAAACCAAAAAGGCCAAAATTTCTTTTTCTTTACATTAATGACTCATACTTCATAAATTTAAACAAGTTGACATAAGTATATACAAATCTTCCTTTCAAACAAATACATGAAATATTACATTTTGTAATATTTCCTTAAATATTTTACAGCAGTTAGAATTGTCCCTGCTACTGATTTTTAATTTTTTTTTTTAAATATTGTTTTTTCCTTTCCCTACATCGCACCTACATTCTATGACTTCTAAAAATGTTTTCTATTTCAAAATAGTTTAAGGCATCTTGAACCACACTATCTGCCTGACAATAATATTCCACAATTTTGAAACCCCTCTATCCGTAGCCTAATGATGATTTTTTTCCATTCATAAATTTTGACTTGCACAAAAATGTTTAAAACGAAAGAAGGAAATAAAACGTAAACCTTTGCACCAAGTAAACTTTTTGAAAGAAACATCTTTGGTTGAAATATTCACAAAATGAATACTTAGCCTTCATACTTAGCTTATTTTTGTACCACTACTGTGGCAAAAAAAAAAAAAAAAAAAAAATTAATGGTATTCTAACTATTTTTAAATTCACAGAGAAATCTAAAGCACTCTTAAACATAATTCTTATTTTGACTTCCTATCAGCCATATTACAAAACAATATAACAAAAAAACTTAAAGTAAACAAATTATTTAACTGATTTCCATGACACTAATTTCAAACTTAACCACTCTATTTTATATGGATGTAGGGACCAAACCATCACATAATGCACTTCAAGGAAAAACTATTCAGCATATTTTGGGGAGAACAAAAGTCACAAAGACTGACATCTATTTTGATTATAACAATGATGAAAACCATAACCAATTTATCCAGATACCTTATTTCATGAGACATCAATAACACAAAATGCCATTTTGTTTGCAAAATTAAATCGCAAAAAAAAAGAATACTTACTGATCGAATTGTCCAAATAATCAACTTTACATTATTATAGGAATACATGCCCTCATATAAACTAAAAGCTTATTTAAATGATGTTGTAACAAAATATTTTTGGATGCTTCTTGTGAAGCATAATCTTGCCAAAGCAGTTGTACATTGCACATGTGGCAAATGAGGAGACTCGTCACAAATGCATATCATGGCCACGCAACGAAGTTGAACAAACTAATATTTTTTTTTAAACCAATCTCAGCCTGTTTTTACAGATCCTTAATAAAAAGCAATTGACTGAGACAAAAAAATATCACTGAAAAAAATGAAGACATCAGCCGAGCAAAATTACATATAGCAATCTCTAAATAGCCAAATTATAATAGACAAATATGATTACATATTATAGAATAGAAGAGTAAATGATTAAGATCCCAATGGGTTAAATATAATCTCTTCAATTTACAGAGCATTGACGAGCCAACATCGACAACATAAATAAATGAAGTTCAACTAATCTTTTCTGGTTTGCTCAGTGCCTCACTAACATTGGGGTGACAGGACACAAAATGGCTACAAATGCATTTAACGCACAGTCATTCAACACACTGTGAATGCAAGATCAAATCTTTGCTCATGGGGACCATGTTGTGTCCAGAAATTCTCCAGAGAAAGTATAACAAATTTGGCGTGTATGCGCCTATCAATTATTTCCCCGTCCCTCGCCCCGGGCTGCCCCACCCAAGACGTGGCGATTGTCACTTTTGAAGTGACAAAATCCCAACCCCTGGAGCAACATTTAGGTGACAATGTGGACATACATGGATGGGGCTCACTAAACCGATTGCCTGTCCATCTAGTGTGGCAATGGTAAAGATGTTTTGTGAGTGACCAAAATCCCCACCCATGGGGCTTGAAAAACGTGACCAAACCTCAACATAACACATGGGGCAGCAAGAAGGGGGAGGGGGGGGGGGACAATTGGTAGGTTCATAAGAGCTTGGCATGTGCTGTCTACATTCTGAGCAATTGATACTGAGCAAGTTATTTTCTCTTTCAAACAAAACTTTTTGGTATACATGAAATAAACTCAATTAGCATAATTTCAAAGCACACGACAAATATATGCAAACAATACATATAACAATTTATCTCAAAATATATACCGAGTACAGAGTGCAAACTTAGGTATAATTTGACTGAAAATTGAACACGACCGTTCCCTTATTTTCCAGGCAGACTAAAACAAATTGGACTGGAGCATACTGTACGTTTACAAAATTGTGCGCGAATAACAACATCACTTCTACACTGAATTTAGCACTAACAGTTACATTTCACCAAAAGGGTACAATTCTCGGGACACATTTAGGGCTATCTGGCTTGGGTCAAAAGCGACCCCATAGACAGACAGCTCAAAAAGAAGTTATTCACACACCATGTTTATTTATATTCAGCCTTTTTCCCCTTCTTTTTTTGTGTGAGACCCAATAATATGGGATTTACTTGAGGAACCCTTCAAGAAAGGAGAAAACCCAGCCAGGAGAACTGACTGGTTTATTAGAAAGACTTGGATTGAGATAAGATACCAGTCACAAAAAAAAAGTTTTAAAGCGAAGAAAACATTTTTTTTCTCAATGAACTTTACACCAGGATTCACTTAACAAAAATATTAAATAAATAAATGACTGCATGAAATAATTTTGATTTTTCTGACTCAATTATCAATAAAAGAAGTAATAAACTTATTTTAAAATAATCTTTTTTTGTGTGTGAAAATCTGAAAATATGGACGAAAAAAACTTATGAGGCAATTGCAGGGAAAACATAAATTTGTATAGCTTACACGGTCCATTTGTGGAGTTAATATTTAATTTTTTTTTATATATAAGGCAAACTTTGTACTACCACACAACACACAACAGTTTGGTTGCACTCTACTTGTTTATGTAAAACGACAACTATAGAACATATTCTTAATTCTTTCTGTTGTATAAATGTTGGTTTTTTCGTCACACACTTTGATACCTTAACAAAGAATACCCTGATTTGGTTTGCTTAATTAAAATGAGCATGAATAAATTAAATGAGCTGACCACTGACACTCACTCTGACAATAACATTCCCAAATCTCTTTAAAACACAAGCATCGTGATTGGCTCCTTAAAGGCGGACTGGCTTTATGAAACGTCACCGCTGATTGGTCACACCTCCCTTGCTCATTCGACCTGACCAATCACACCTGGTTTCCCATGAATGATCGAGCTAGCTAAACAGATTATGGAATTTTCTGAAGGCAGAAATTTTTCATAATTTCGCAGTAAATATGATACACCAGTGAGCGCTTATTTCGGCGAAAAAGGCCCCACATTCTATCCAGAAGAAAAGTCTCATTGGGGTAAAAAGTCATTTCATAAATGTCTGATCAAAGAAAGAACGTGAAAAGTCCAAGCCAAAATATGGCTCTAAAGCACTGGATTTCTTTAGTTGAAAGACACTTTTTGT
The DNA here is from genome assembly GCF_015706575.1 of Patiria miniata. Lineage (NCBI taxonomy): Eukaryota > Metazoa > Echinodermata > Asteroidea > Valvatida > Asterinidae > Patiria > Patiria miniata. The sequence goes on along the minus strand of NW_024037076.1, from coordinate 18,393,155 downwards.
TTAAATCTCCCAAGACAGAGTTCCTACCTGAGATGAGGACATTTATCCAATTTTATCAAGTTTCCGTAACAATCTCCAGACTCTGTCCGCAACCCCAGTAGAAAAATTCGAGCAAAATACACAAATAACATTAAAAGTAACCCCCTCCCGTCCAAAGTCTTAACTGAAAAATCTGATCTCATATTCAACACCACGACAAATTCCATCATACTGGAGTTTTAATTCAATTAATATTACCACACAATTGTTCCTTCAATCAAACTGTCATATCTTGACCTTTTTTTCAAAAACAACGATGCTTATGCAAAACCCTGGATGTCCATATGGATGTTTCCAAAAAAAAGAGCAATGTGTCATGTAAAACATTTCAAGGCTGACCTGGTGCAAGGCATTCACTTAAGAAATTATAATTTTTTCGTAAATGTTTTAATTTTCCCCATGACAGAGGCAACCAGATATACAGGCTGACAGGCGCCAACAGTCAAACACTGAAACATTGCATAGTTCTGCTGAAACTTGATAACAATGTCAAGTCTTGGGGATCAAAATGTTATCCATGCACATTGACTTTACGTTGGAACCAATGGTCACAGTTTTCTGATCATATGCACATAACCACTGTTGTTTTAGAAAAAAAAAAAGCTGGACAATTCCATTTCACCACCATATAATAAAAATATGCAAAACATCCACAAAAAAATATCCTTGTTTACTTCAAATCAAATCAGAAAAATCTTCCCTCGCAAATCCCTGTATAGTGTCTGTATCCAGTACAGTTTCCATATATTCCACGACAGCACTGTGTTACCTGAAGGACCTAGGTAGCGCTAAGATTGTAAACAGCTCCTGGGTCTGTCCTGCAGCTCCCTGGGCAGGCTTACAGCACAGTCTGGGGTGGCAGTACTGGCGAGATCCTTGGGATGATTTCCAGACGCTTTGGCTGTTGGTTTAGAAATAACAGACAGGAAAAGAATATAGATTTAGAAGAAAAACAATGTAAGAATGTGAATAATGTACAATTGATCCAGATTACTACAGAGTGAAAATGGGTCTATGTCGATATATAAATCAAATTACTGAGTCTTGTTTTTTCTTCTTTTTCTGCATTTTGGTGTGAAGATTATGTGTTTAAAAAAAGTAAAAAAAAATACAATTTACCCAAATTTGGAGAAGAGAGATTATTTTGATCTTGTAGATCATCAACTCCCCCCCCCCCCCCACCTACCACAATAATATAAACCACCGTAATAATTTAGTCTTTATCCCTAAAATCACAAGTCCATTGACATCAGACTTTTTTCAAACCTTTTGATTTTAGCATCAATTCCAAGATTTTTGAGTAATTTTTTTTCTTGGTCACAAGAACAATATTTCCAGGCCATGAATAAATACTGGTTGCACACTAATGTTGTTTATCATTAGTAAAACAAATGTCTGAGTTTAGTATACCCGTTAGTTTACCCAACACTTCCCTGTAGCTTGTTAAAAACCAGAAAGAGTTAGAGGAGGAAAGTGTTACTGGCTTTACATCTTAACCCTCAACCCCTTGAGTGGTTTACTAGGAACCTTCCTCACTCTTGCAAAATCCAACTCCATAATGGTAGATTCAACACCCAAACTCTTGGACTCTTGATTATGGTGGTATGCCTGACCCCATGTCAAGCATAATCAGTTCACCAGTGCAGTACTCACTCCAACAGATTCCAACAAAACATGCAGTTGGATTTTGAAGGGTTGGGTGTGGTTAGGGTAAAAGCCTGTTTGTTCTTTTAACACTGTCAGTGATTTTATGATCTTTCAAACAAAAATGAGAGGGTATGATGATACTTTTAGATGATACAAAAAGTATTGGCTGCAGGATCACATTTGTAAACTGAATGCAAGACCCATTACAATGTTGCCGTAAAAAAATAAAATGATGATACAGTCAATTACAAAATCTGTTCTCCCGTTATGGAACAATCCTACTGCATGTGTAACCGCCTCCCAAAAAATGAGTCAACAAAAATACAACTTTGGAATAAACAATATCCAAGTAGAACAATCTTAAAAATGAATCATGTGTGGCACTTACATGTTATTACAGAATGTAACCATGCATTATGCTATGTTTCAAATGACCATCTAAAATGGTACTGATATGCAGCTTTCACATCATGCAGTGGGAATAAAAAGTAGCCAATAGAGTGATGGCGGAAGTAACGTTATGAGACTACTACTGACAATTATTAGACAAATGCAGAATGTGTTAAAGAATACTGAAGCATTAGCAGATCCCTTTAAACGTCACCATGCTATCAACGTACATACGGTACATTATCTACATACAACCAGACATTCTAATGTTATGTAAATGAGGGTGCATTTAACAAACTTGGTAATAAAATGTGTTAATGTTTTGCAGAGGAGCTTGTTCTGGAAAGCGTTGCAGAGAAGCGATGTGATGCTTGGAATATTCCAACGGCCAAAAAACTGCATTATCAACTCTTTTCAACTAGGTCTATTTCTAAGACTCTCTGCAAAGTTGGGTTATCAATGTAGTCTTCTTATTCTGTGTTGAAGACCTTCCACCGGGGAGGTGCTGGAAGGGAAAGTACGTTATGAAGGCAACGCCGCGGCTCAGCAACAATCGCCCAAGTGTGCACCAACGAAGCGGGTGAGTCATCAGCACTGTCTACTACGCATGTGAATTGCTTGAATGTACCAGTGATATAGTAATTAACAGAATGATTACCGATATTAATGAACACACTACAGTGCTAGTAGGGTAGGGAATTGATAACCAAAGCAAGATATTAACACTCTTGAACTCTACGATCTACCACTAATAAGCATCAACGTTGACTGTGACACCCATTATAAAGCTGGTGGGCACTGGTGTTTTTGAAGATGGGAGAAGAAACATGGTACCGTGATCAGAAATAAACAAGAAGGAACAAGACTACTGGAAGAAGGGAAAGAAAAAATTAATGTGGCACTGAAGATAATAAAAAAAACAAGATGACATTTAAAATAGCCGCCACGTGCCTTTGGTTTTGATCAGAACTGGAATATGGGGCTAGCTGCGGTACGGTTGATGGGTGTGACTCCAATTTGGTGGGGGTGGTGCGCCGCGGGTGACGGCGAGTAGATTAGCCCACCAGCCGACCACTCTAGCGTTTTCTGGCAAATCATAATAAAAATGACACGGGAGGGGAAACAAATAAAGACTGAGTTGTGGGTTTTGCTGTTCCCTCCAATACTGAGGTTGTCAATTTTGTGTATAAGTCTGGATGGCAGGTTTAGATGTGAAGCTCACTTTTTGTAATCGTTATCTGGCCAACCTTATTGGATACTGAAACAAACCACAAACCAAATACGATGAGGCAACAATTTTACATAGCAACACTATGCCCAAAATCAAGAATACAGAAAGAAATCCCCCCCCCAAAAAAAAAGAAATACAAAAAAAGAATAAAAATAAAAATGATATAAAATAAAAAAATTAAAATTTAATCAGTTTGTATATTCTGCAGCCTTTCTTAACCCAGTGACTACTGCATACATTACTGTTGCCAGAGGACAAGAACCAATTGGAGATGTTGCTGTGGACATCACCTCTATGTAACCTTTGGCTACTGCACACCACTTTTAATCACCTAAAAATGTGAATTCCCTAAACAGATTAAACACATTTGAAAGTTGCACAACGAAGGCTGTACATTCCTATCCCTGGACAAATATCCAGACTTATGTAGTCCTGATATGTAGTCATTCCTGATATGTAGTCATTCCTCACTTGTCCAGGATCTAACTGGAATCGAACGGCTTAGAACCCCATGTTCATCCGAAAAGCGTCTTTAAAGGGGCATAGCAGCAGTGGACCATCATTTTTTCAATTAAATGGTAGGCCCTAATTCCACTTGGGCTAGCTAATGGTGGTGTAAAATGGGAGTACCTCATTATATGAGTGTTATCGGTAAAATAGTGCCTTCAAATGGCTCTTCTTATAGGCCAATCAGTACAGGCACAAAGCCTATAAAAAAAGATTACATCTTCAATCTTCTTGCAACATAGGACTAGGGAGCCCAAACATTTGGCTGTCCACTGCCAAAACAGAACCAATCGCTCAAGGGCGGATCCAGGGGGGCCAACCCCCCTCCCCCCCCAAAAAATGAATCCAATTTTTTTTTTTTAAGTGACATCGCAATTAAGGCAGGCACTGCGTACACCACCATCTTTTCCTCAAAAAGATTTGGTTAAAGTGGTCAGAAATTGCCTCAGATCGCACCACAGAGCATCTAGAATCCAAAAATTTTCAGGGCCCTTAAGTGGGCCCCGAACCCCACGCCGTAATTTTTCTGACCCACTTTTTGGGGGACCAAAAATGTTTTTGGCCCCCCAAAAATTGTGTTCTGGAACCGCCCTTGCAATCACTGATCTCTATGTACTGACTGGAATAGTGTGTCGACAATGTACATGTAGGCCGAAGTCACCATCTTGGTGGGCCAAAATGTAAGTGTACAAATCATCTGCTGCACTCTCAGTTACACAAGTTGGCGGCCATATTGGGGGCCCAAAAAGAGACCCATGGTAGTTTCACCTGTTAGTGTACAGTACATTGATGGGCATATGTCCTATGCAGTCAGTATTTAGAGATGAGAAAAGCAACCTACAACCGATATACATAAAAGGCTTCCATATTAGAAGGTCTTTTTTTAAACCCGACTCTTTTCCTCCAAAATTTCAAAAAATGAATACTGTTCAAACTGTTTCCATATTAAAGCATACGTTTAGTACTGTATTGTTAGTCAATTGCAAAAACGTTATTTCATAACATTTCATAAAGTACAACCTGTTTATGTTTCACAAAAATTATTGCTGTTAATGTACAATCTGCATGTGGAAAAGGAAGTCTCGGGGGGAAAAAGCCATGCAGTCTTCAAACAATTCATTAAAAAAAAAAGACATTTATAAAAAAAAGTTTTTGAAAGGGGGAACTTTTGCAGGATTTAATAATAAATACCACAATACGCATGCTGATAAAAAAAATAGAATAAAAAAGTAAAAAATTAAGGAAGGATAACAAAATATCAAGTTTCACATACACTTTTAATAAACAAGTATGAAAACCCATATTGAATGTATTCAATTTAAATTGCTTCGATATATAGGCCTACGCATGAGGAAAAATCTGCTAAATACTCAAACTCATGGAATACATTCTGTTTATTATCATAAACTTGACTGTGCATGAAAACATGCCCAAAGGAAATAAGGCAGTTTAGTTTTGAACCTGTAAGCCTATGGAAGTAAAAATATAAGATGTTCTTCTTACCTCTCCCATGTTAGCCTTGGCAAACTCTACCCGCAGGCCCCCACGATCACTGGACGGCAACAACACACCTTGCAGATGCGTCAAGGCTTGTGTAGCACAGGATATATTCTGATGACAAAAAAACAATGACAAAGATGAATGACAGTGACAATTTGTCATCAGGCAAATCAAAAGATATTGAGAACCCTTTCAGTTGTAATTTTTTTGGGTACACCATGGAATCAATCTCATCTTTGAAGAAGAGTGGCTCTGAAACGAACCGGTGGTGGAAATTGTTCTCTCAATGTTTCGGACAATGTACTGTGTCCGTCCTTGGGAAATTGCAAAGAGAATTCTTAAGAATGACAATTCTTAATGATACATTACAGTATCGTGGTGACAAAATGAAACACCTAGGAAAAAAAAAAAAAAAATGACAACCTTCATGAGGAATAGTGTGACGAGAACCTAATTTTTTTTTTATGACAATGAAAAATGCTGGGATAAAAAAATTCTAGAATCCAAGCCAAATTACCTGAAATTCCACAAAACAACAGGGGGCACCGCCTTTGTTGTGCACTCGTAGTCTAGTGAAACCGGGAAGGCTGCTTATAGAGGAGAATGAGAAAAAAAGAAAAGAAATAGAAACGAAAAATACAAAAACTTGATTTTACCGAGTTGATTTTTGGGCTTTGTCTTGTGGTAGTGAGCACCAATCTGCTTACAACAGATATAAACGATCTGGGAACACGATCACTGTACACACACACATCACATTTGTTTTACATGCGCTATGTGGACATTTCTTTGTTTTCGTGTAGTTAAGAAAACTTTACTCAAACTTTACTTAAACTGTGAAAACTCTTTCAACCCCAAATTTGTTTTTGATTTCCTTGAATGTTTCTCTTCATTCTGCGACGGATAACCCTAACCCGAAAATGCCTCTAAACCTGTTTTCCAGAGAGGGTGAAACGTTATGTGGACATGGCTTAGTCCACATAACGTCAACACAACCTGCATTATGTGGACATCTTTTGTTCACTTGTGACTGTAAGAGACAAACTCACCCACACACGCATGTATTTGCCTGCAATCGGGGACCCCCTATTGTCCCTCTTTTGTTTGTATTCTAACTTCGTAGGAAGACCTCCCATATGTTTTGAATACGAATCCAAACTGGGGACCTCTCGGGAATTGGGGACCCTATTGTCCTCTATTGTTCAACGTCCCCTATTGAATGCAGAAACAAACTCACACACTCACAAGGCCCCCTTCAATGGATACCATTGTGCACAGTATTGTACAAAGCAACTACCCTGTGACGGATAGTGTGAAGCTAGCACAATGCTTTCGCCATTGAAGGAGGCCTGCTTGGTAGAATTGATAGCATCCCGGGATAGGTCTTTAGATACCGGAACACATAGCAATAAGCCATTTGTGAGTAACCTATACCCTTTGGGATTTACGTTTGAAAAACATCTGGTACACTGACTTGCTCAGAATGCTTGGCACATTTTAACTTTGAATTCTCCAGACCAAAGACACTGTTGCTAATCACATGATTCGGGGCAAGCTCTTGCATAGTTACGTAAGGGACGCTGAGTACCAACACATTGTTCACTATGGGTGAGAATGGCACAAAGACACCAGACCATGCCGGAGCTGGGGGGCTGCTAGCATAAGGCTTGCCCCGATTCACGCGATATAGTAATATTCTCTTTGGTCGGGAGAATGGAAAGTTAAAATGTGCAAAGCATTGGATTAAGTCAGCGTTCCAGATTTTATTTAAATTTAACTCGCAACTGGCTTATTATGCAACATCGCAACTTTAATTTGGCAGTTAAAATGTTTACGAAGGATATCTTTGTGTATAACATAAATTTCAAGATCTTTTGTTTAACTATGATATAGTCAATTTAGGTACAGTGAGAAAAGCAATATGACAAGTTACTTTATGCAAATTGTAAGATAATGAACCTTCAAACCTATTCATCAGCAATTCCACTGGGTAGAAAAATGCAATACAGTAGGCCCGATATAAATATATTCATTTTAATAATCACCTTCCGGAGGTCTTATTGATGATGTGATATGTACACGTCTTATTTTGTTGTGCACATTTACTCAAAGATGTGTTTGTGATTTTAGTATTTTAGTGGTGTCTGAATAGTGTGTGCACCATTGCAGTGCATCAGTGTATGAGTATGAATCTATTTTAAGATTACTTTGCCCCAGGTGAAGTTTTAAATCATAATGCTTTAGTTTGAAAGGTAAACCAATCCCCTAATTGTGCAGGGACAATTGTAGCTCTAATCAACCAGTGCATGTTGAGGTTAATATGAGTACATTTTATTATCAAGTATCGAGCTAAGTGTTTGCAAATGTGTTGTGTTGTGTTAATTTGCATCTAGGAATGTGTTCTTGAAAACCAAGAATTTTTTTTTAACCAATACTGCTGCTACAAATTGGCAAAGCTATTATCAATATCATGACCACAACACTAACAATAACCAACTTTGGAAAGTCAATTCGGGCGATTCACAATGCAGTGCGCCACCAAGAGTTTGCCATGGAGAGTCCATTTTTCAAGTTTACGGTCGACAAAATACAGCCAATTTGAATAAGTGTCAGTAGACAACTTGAGCTGATCTGTTGTGTAGATTGGGGCATATCGTTCTTCCGCCTTACAAAAAAACCCAACATATTGATAAAAAGAAAAAGACAAACACATACTCGAATCATACGCTTACGAAACTACTGACCAGAAATACTAACAATTCAAATGTCCCGCGCTGCGGCAAATTTGTCGACCTTCTCCCACAATGCACTGGGAAATTTGAACTCTCTGTGGCAAACTCTTGGTGATGCACTGCATTGTGAATCGCCCAAATTGACTAGCCGATCCATTTAGCCCTGCCCACTGCGCACATGAGCAGCAACATGTGTGTCTTTCCAATGCAACACTGAATGTTCTAGCTGTGCGTAACACACACGTGCGTGAATGTCAGACTTTTGTGCATGCATTTTTTTTTACACATATTGATCACAGCTCTGATTGGCCAAAACACAATGGGGCAGGGCGGGGCTAAACGAATCGTCAAATTGGTAACGGGACATGTGGTTTGATTAAACAACTAAAATCAGCAAGTATCATAAGGCTGGGGCAACTTGCAAAAGATAACTTATTAAGTCTTCCCATCTGAGCACGTTTATGTAGGATGGCCCTTAGAAATTTAAGTGTAAACAATTGGCCATTCAGATTCCTGCGCAGTGGTGAATTATGGGCAAATTCAGGAAGCGCTTTCATGGGGGTTTCTCATTAAACCCAGCTTTGCTCTGACTTGAATCGTTAGCCCGTTTGAAGTATTGCAGACACAAGAGGGCACTATTTGGGAGTTAGTAAACTCTTTTAAATTCACCCAAATTTATCCACTTCAAATAGGGTCCTCCTTTTGTGTCCGCCATACTTCCAAAAGGCTAACGCCGAAGCCTTTCATGTCCAATTCAAGTGGAAATGTGCTCTGAACGTTAGCCACATATTAACCCTAACCACCCCAACCCTTCAAAATCCAACTGCATGTTTTGATGGATTCTATTGGAGTGAGGACTGCACTAGTTAGCTGATTATGCTTTACATGGGGCATACCACCATAATCAAGAGTCCAACAGTTTGGGTGTTGAGTTATCATACATACGGTGTTGGATTTTGGAAGAGTGAGGAAGGTTTCTAGTACATCACTCAATGGGGTTAGGGTTAAATGATTTGATAATCGTGATGTATAATGTGGACCCAAATTAAGCCAGCTGGAGTTCACCAAGTCAGGTGCCTCAAATTTTAAAGTTGAAGGTGGTGGCAAAGCCGAGGACTTTTGAATTCACCCAAATAAAAAAAACTTCCCGCAGCCGATTTCACAAAACTTTACATCGTTCCATGCCACATTTGATTGACTGTAAGTTGCGCAACATTTCATATTGCGCAACATATCAATTATGACATATTTCACAAAAATATTTCCCAGTGCGTAAGGCCGTAACTTACGCAACAAGTTATGGTGCAACTTCTATGATATTAGGTGGCGTAAGATATGGCCTAGCCACTGAAAATGTACTAATTTTGACTAATCATCGTTGAGCCTGTAAATTGCTCAACTAGCTTATCATGGTGGGCACAAGGAATTCGGCATTTTTTTTGGTTTTAAGTATTGCGTATCTGCGGAACAACATTTTTTGGGCGTAAATCCTTCGCATGGCCTAAGTTACGCACTGTTTCATGAAATCGGCTGCTGGGGTGTTAGTGTTAAACGTGTCTGACTGTGACTTTCCCCCTTTGTAACTCACCTACTACACAAGTCCCTCAGCTCTTGCTCTGCATTGGCACCGGTGCCCAGGTTTGCAATGAAGAGAGTGGAGCACGGTGCGGAGCCGGCTATGGCGGCCATGGTGGCCGCGTTGGCCATGTTCATGGGCAGTGTCTGCTGGGGCAGGGAGGTGGTGGCGGGGTGGGGGTGGGGGGCGTGTGCAACGGCTGAGTGTGCGTGGTGGGGCTGTGAAAAAGAAAAACCAACAGAATAATCACAATAAAAAAAAAATTGAAAATGTGACGATGATTTTTTTTTTTTGCCAAACACTTTGCTTTTGTGGTGTTTTTTTAATACTTTTTTCAAACATAAGTGAGCTTGTTGCATAATCTTTCCTCAGACCCTGCAAATACTTGTGATAATCTACCATTTTTTTTTACGAGTGAGTTATCGTTTTGGGAAGGAAGAACAGTGCAAACGAATGAAGGATGTGCTAGTGAAACATCACACACTGTCGCTTATTTGGAGAATGAAGTTCGTTACAAAATGTGTAGCAGTTACTTTCATTGCTTTCTTTGAACGGACTTCTAAATTGTGCACACACAAAAAACTTGTGGGCCATGTATACAATTTATGTATGTTTAGGTTTACCGTACTTTTATTTATGTAAATACAGGGGCAAAACAAAGACTGCAGCTCAACAAACACAGCTTTATGCAGCAATCATCAGTCTTTTTTATGTACATTAAGCTCCTCTGCCCAATCATCCAAGCGTGCACCGCGTGATACAGCAGCATATGGCAATTTTATTTTGTAGTGATTCTCATTATCGAGCAATGGTTACTCTAGGCCAGAATAAACCTGAATGAACCGTATCCAAAAATAAGTGGGTTTTCTGGTGGTTTCTGAAAACATTCAATTCCGAGGTTTTTTGGTTGTTGTAAAGTTATAAAAAACAAAAAAAAATGTGAGACTTTACAAAACTTGCACAAACACGGAAAAAAAGGCAGACAGTAAGACTGAGAGACAAAAGAACTGCAAAATGGACAAGTGGAGAACTAAACCTGACTGACTTTCAAATGAAAGCCACAAAAAAATTGAACGAGAAAGTAAGGCCGGTTTCTGGACGCCGTGCTACTGCTGTGCTGAACTTAATTGAAATGAGTGCGGTAATACTCGTCTACAGCACGGCAGTTGCTCTAAACGCCGAACTTAATAGTTGAGCCTTAATGCATCTGGAGTAATGGGCCAGGTTCAAGCAGTTCAAGCAGTCTGATGAACATTCAGTGCGATCAAAAATGTTGGCGCCAATTTCCCGTGATGCGGACACAGGAGAGGGATACTGTGAGCATAGCATTCCTAAAATGTTTGCCCCGACTTCAAATTGAATTGAGTTCGGCACGGCGTTTAGAACAGTGCCACGCCATTGCCATTCGGAACGGCGATAGCGCAGCAGCCTTGTAGCCCTAAAGGTAGTTGCCATGCCGAACCCAATTCGCAAAGCCAAATGGTTCTAAAATTAAAAAAAAGTCAAATTAATTGAGTTCGGCAAGGCAGTTGCACAGTGTCAAGAATGGGCCTAAGAGTCACTTGTCAGTCTTAAGTTATAGTGTCAGAACAACATTCAAATTGAAGAAAACAGCCAGTGAAACCAGACGAAATACCTGTTTTCCCTCTAGTGCCGGAGCAATAAGATTAATTTTTTTGGGGGGGGGGGGGGTATCAGTATTTTTTGTAAGTGTTATTGTGCTTTTTCCCCCCAACTATGTCAACGCATATTGCTCAGTGTACGCTCATTGATGTGAGAACAATGGTAATCCAAATTCCTGTGCATGAGAGCAGTATGAACTGTAACGGCTTTTTTTCTCCCCCTATAACATAAACAGTTTTAGAGTTCAAAGAGATGGTGAATCTGCCAACAGATTTTGTAACACGAGTTGACCTACTTTAACCCTCCAAAATTAACAAAAAAGTGACCAAAATGCCTATGTGTGACGGTAATGAAGACAAGAACTGGAATCTTTGGCAAAAGTCTGAATGCATCTTGCACATTTTAGCATAGGTCTTGTACAAAACCACCCTAGTGCACTTTTTTTTTAAACGTGATTGCATATTAGCGAAACAGCCCGGTGCATTTTGCATATGAAAACCATTTTGTACTGTAGGCAACAGCAGAGACTGCATTGGTGAGTTGTTGACTCTATCCGTTTATTAAACACCAGTGCACTGCACGGAAACCGTGGTGGATTGGCCAGTTTTTTGGGTTCTTTTATTAAGGGAATAAATGTGTGCTCGAGAGGTTTTAATCACTCTGTTTAAGACTGCTTAGAGTCTGGGTGCTGATAATTACCCGAGCCGGAGGCAAGGGTAATTATCAGCACCCAGACTCTTAGCAGTCTTAAACAGAGTGATTAATACCGACCAAGCACATATTTATTCCCATTCATAAATACCTTTTCGGTAAAAATCAAGTAAAAATCAAGGAATTCGTTCAAAAAATCCCGGTTTTGATCAACAAGTTCACTCCAGCTTTTGGAAACATTCCTCTAGCAAAATAATGGAGTGTTCAGCTGGCGAGTAAGATGTAAACAACCCTTTTATGGAGATCGACGCGCGCGTAGCACGTTCTGCGCGATGTCGCGCAGAACGCACCTGGGGCGTTGCGTTTTGAGTTTAGAACTATAAAATTCTGACTCACTGGTAGTGTTGCGCATGCCTACGTGAGGATTGTGAACGTTCAACCAATGAAACGGTAAGAGGCACTGGATTTTTAGGAGTCCACATTTTATGTGACACTGGAAAAGTGTTTAAGACCAGCTAGCCATGTCTTTATCATCCGTTTAAGACCAGCCACGCGACGGGCTCTCGACCAATAGGAATGGCTAAACTGTCTGAGGTATTTATGAATAAAACTTATTTAGAGGATTTTTTTTTTGGTGTCTGAAGAACGTACCAATACATAGGTTACCCGGGCGCCGTCTGCCGGCACTTGTGCGTGTAAGGCAGGATGGGCGGCAAAGACTGGATGGTGGTGGACTGGCGTAGCAGGGGTCAAATCCGCATAGGCTGCAGCCAAGCTGTTGGTGGAGAAGAAACAAAACAAAACAACAAGTGTGAGAACAGTCAAAAAGAAACAAGAATTGTGTGAAATCCGTCAAAGTGTTCTCTTGGTGTTGGTATAAATCATGCAAGCAGTTCTCAGCCATTTTTGGTTTTTGTTTACTTGCAAGACACTGAGGAATGGGTTAAGATTAAAAAAGTTTTTGTAAACTTTAAATACAAGACTTTCTGAATTCGGGAGATTCTAATACAAAAATTCAATTGTTTTGAAAAAAAAAAAAAACTTCAGAATTGCATATTTTCAGGGGTGAGATTGGGGGAGAATGAAAAATCCATGAGGGTCACTGGGTCCCCGTAGCAACGTAGGATCTATGATGTATATTCTTATTTGCCTTAAAAAACCCAATTATTTTGTTCAACATAAACTGTTAGTAAAAACACATTTACTGTAAAATCATCAGGACTTCCAGATTGCAAAAAAGGCATTCTTTCAAATTCCTGAAATTAGGTAAAAATCTGGTAAAAAAAAAATCCTGCTAAAAAAAAATCCTGAAATCAGGAAAAATTCTGACAAATCTCACCCTTGATAGTTTATGAATTCGGCGTGCTTGTGATTGCTGAAGTGGAAAGAAAGTATGGATCCGTTTACTTGTAATTTTCGGGTCTACTTTTTGTACAGACAGGTTTTGAGAACAAGACTTTGCAAAAAATATATGCAAGCAAGATCAAAGTGTCAGAAGTGGCCAAATAACTTATTACGTTTGTAAAACACACTGTGGTTAGGTTTTTCATATGATCAAACTTAATACCCCAGTTGATTCTCAATTTCGCCAATTTCAGTGCGAAGCGAAATCGTTAAATGAAACTTTATATGACTCCATTTGTTGAACTGTGAACTGGCCCAAAGAGGAGAAATCATCATTGACAACAGCACTCTAAAAACCATACGCTTTTTGCCAGCATTGCTTAAATTAGCATTTGTGACCATGGCCGTATGGCGTTTTACAGGTTTATGGCTTCTGACTTGCATGCCACTTAAACAAAGGAACTGATAAATTACATAGAGCTAGGTGCATGTAGCTCAGGCAGAGGAATAATGTCCAAAATATGTATATGTACATATATTTTTTTTAAATCAGATGAGAAGTGCACTAAGAAACTCAAAATAGCCACTGCAAGTGGGTCATTCTTTAAATTTAAGGTCCTTTATTTTTCTGTCCCTGTACATTACATGTGACATCTGTGATTTTATAAATCTGGGTGCACTCCTTCCAAGGGTGATTACATGTATGTGAAGCAAACGACATACCCAACAAACAAAAATTAGTTTGCAGTAATTTTGAATGACACTTGAATGGCAAATTATTATGAGTTCAGAGGTAACAGGGACAGAAAAAAATGTCACACTTTGGACCCTAAATTTAGAAAATGACCCATAACCTTGTGGTGACTCTACATATGGTCAATACATTGCAAATGATACTCAATGAAAAAGTATACAACACCAAATGTTGCATTATAACACTAGCTCTTGTTAATAAATGACAGAACAAACCACAACTCCACGGCTATAGTTACCGTATTCCACATGGTAACAAATTCTATTTTTGGTTTTGAGTGATTGGGATTCAACAATCAAAATGACTCTGCAGAGTCCAAACAGAACAAGAACCAAAACCCACCAAAATTAATCCTACATAAAAATAATATATGGTACTCACTACCTTGAGAAAAAAAATCAAAGAAAAAATGTCGGGGAAAAAGAAAAGAGAAAAAAAATGAAAAAAATCTGGTGTAAAACTTAAACAGATTTGGTGTGGATGGTCATTTCAATAACGTGCCCAGGCTAGAAACTTACGGATGGTGCGCCCATGCTTCTGCAGCGTGTGGTAAAAACACAGCAGTGCTTAGATCATCTGAAACATGCAAAAAACAAAAAAAACAAAAACAAAAACGACGCATTATTATCAATGCACACTGCCAGAACAATTTGGTGAAGGCGAAAAGTCAGTCTTTTGGGTGGCTTTTAGGTGCGTATGAAGGTTATTATGGGAATACCTACCAAAACCAAATTGGATCCGAAAACTAGAATCCATTAACTATATTTATGCCAATATTACCCTTATGTACTAGGAAAAAAAATTGATTCATAACCCAGTGCAAATGAATGATACCTGGTGCACTAGCCGTATTGCAGTTTAGTCCATTCCATATAAATAGCGCCCTCTATTGGCTATGGATGTATCAGAAGCTACTCAGTAAATTTTGTTACCTCAGCCTTTGCTGACCCCTTTTTGGTCTTAATTGTGATTGATTTCGTGCTCCCAAGGCAACAAAATGATAAATGTGTGTCACATTAAATGTGGAAAATAATGAGTCCAAATCGAATTTGTACTTTTCTTTTTACAGTGACACCTGGCATGCATTTCTTCTTCATCAAAATGTATTCAAACTTAGCTTATAGACACATCATTCCCATTATGTTAAAACTAGTCTTAGGGTGCAAGATACTTCAATGGTGAAAATAAAGATTTGTGATATTAGATTAAAAAAAAAAAATCAAGTCTTGATTGCTCTCCACTGCTGTGAAGTACAATGAAAGTGGTGTAGGTGTGGTAAAAAAAAAGGGGGGGAAGGGAGAAATGCTGATGGTGCTTTAAAAGGGGATGAAGAAATGTAAAATTAGAAAAGCACAGCAACATGGAAAGAATGAGGTTTAGTGCATGAGAATCATAAACACTTCTTGTTGCGTGCCTGAGACAGGGATGTAGTTGAGTCCATCACAAGTCCATCACAAGTCCAGTCACAAGTCAATTTACCAGTAAATCACAAATCCAGTCACAAGTAACAGTAGATGAACAATAACAAAGGAATGCCTTTGTCAAAGCTCATTCGAATAGCTTGTGAGTTGAATGAAGACCGGGGGTCTTAATTGTGATGGACTTGCAGGGACTTGTGATGGCCTCAACTACATCCCTAGCCTGAGATGATTGTGAGACAATCTTGGAATCAAGACCCTTGAGGATCATCTAACAGCATGATAACAACAATGAAAAGTGTGAGATACTGCAAGACATCACCTTCAAAATATGATCCTGATTTTCCGTCTCTACTGTAGAACACTACAGAACCTGTTTGCCTCCTTAAAACACTGCCCAATCATATCCAAAAGATCTTTGTGGCGTCACAATAATAGAGTCTTTGTTTTAAAAATGAACATACTAGACAGCACCCTTTGATCGCTGGATATCCCCCTTTGGTGCCGGGCAAATTTGGTTGGACGGTGATGATTTCAGAGCCGCCAACCCAGCTTGGGCAGTTCTGATGCTTTCTGTTCTTTGGCAGTGTTCTTTACATCCGTAATCAATGAAACAGGTCTACATATAGTGTGAATGCTAGCCAGAGCATTGTGTGTGTCTGTATAGAGCATCTCTATAGGTGAGAGCCCAGTGGGTGCGGCAATGACGTGGCAACAAATGCGTTGGCTGTGATTGGTTGGACTGACAAGCAACACGAGCAATTCAGGATACATCGCACCACCGAGTCTCAGAAATGCCACTTCCCAACTTCATGTTTAACATCCTTAAGAGCTATTTACACATACATGTGTACGCGACTTTGTTGCATGACATTCTAGAAATACACACAAATCAATGAACGTGTTTACATTTAAGTGACAGAGTCGTGCGACTTATCGCACAATT
This sequence comes from Patiria miniata, assembly GCF_015706575.1. NCBI lineage: Eukaryota > Metazoa > Echinodermata > Asteroidea > Valvatida > Asterinidae > Patiria > Patiria miniata. The sequence continues at coordinate 18,376,797 of NW_024037076.1, read as the reverse complement.
TATTCAAAGTTAAATTCGAAGTGATCTTCCTGCGTGACACAAAATGTCGCAAATGTATTTCAACTGTTCACTGTGAGCTAATTTAAAAAAATTGCGTGACATACCCAGTATGTTGTGGACACAATTAAGCATGTCTGCAACATTGCCGCGCCACAAAGTCGTTGCAACACAATCACATATATGTATATTCACCAGTCCTTTATTTTTAGCGTGTATCACTTCAGAAACGCACGTTCATTTGGCAGTCTCATAAAGGACCAATCATCACTTTCACACCAAAAATTCAAGTTTAATTGTGCGCTACGAAACTAAGTAAGAAAGTCCATTTTGCAGGTCGAGTCCTAATGCGCTGCAAAGTAGCCTCTCTGAGGTAACCAGCCCCTCGGTGGCACGCTGTATTGTGAACTGCTCCTTTTGATGATACAGATCATATAGCATGTATGTGTTTATACGATTGAACTAAACCGAGTGCATTTTTTTTGCCTTATCCATGTCCAGGTGAGTGTCGTGTGTCTATGCATCATGTGCTGTGTTCTATTATGTTGAAACACCAACTGCACTGTTTGCCACGTGTCTCTATAAGATCTGGAGGTCTTGGTGGTTTTTTTTTTCCCCTCGCAAGTTTCTTGATACTCACAAGGATCCCGCGGCGTCAGCTGTGCCGGGTGGGGTCCCATCATGGGCAGATTGGCCGGCTGCGGGGACGTCTGCTTGGGCTTGGTCACTTTGGTGTTGGACTTGGCAAATTCTAGTCGTATTGTCTGCGGTTGGTCCGGGTCAAAACGAACTCCCTGATTTCCAAAAAAAGAAAAGAAACCAAAGTTGAAAAACACAGATTTTGACACCTGACAACTAATGTGATTTTACTTGGTTATTTTATAGTTTTTTACAGTTCTAGAACTATTTTTTACAGTTCTACAACACCAAGGGCGTTGGCTATAGGCCGGTTCACTTGTCACACAAATGCAAGTATGAAGCGAATTAGACATCACGAAACATTCACTGCAAAATTTGCCGGGGTTGAAATGTGTTCAACTGTTTTGAATTTGATGTTCAAATTGCTGTGATATCAAGCAGTCGCGGTCACTTTTGAGCCGAGTGTTAACCAGCCTTATCTTTGGTTGGCGATTGTACATGTACGTGCGTCAAATGTGCACAGGGGCGAATCCAGGAACTTTTGAAGAAGGGGGGGGGGAGGGTGTTTCAGGCCCATCAAATATAGATTAAAGCCCCTGCAGAATGTCATCTTTTTATTATTACTATAATTGTTATAATTTTTTTTGTTTTGGTGTCAGATCAGTTTTTGTTTTTTTTGCCTCCCAAAACCCGGCTCTGGATCCGCGCCTGGTGCAGTGTAGCTACTTTTACTTCCCTGATGTAGCGAGTCATCAACAAATGAAGTTAGCATGTATGGCTTATAACTATGTATAAGGTGAAATAATACTGCTTGATCCATTCATCCACAACTAATTAACATATAAAGTAGCTGTATTAATAAATACGTTTCGGTAGCAAAGATGAGATTATATATATACATGTACATGTACTCAGAGAGTGAGTGCACCTGTATTTTAGAAGAGGCAAACTAATTAGGGCTTTGCATTTTCAAATCATTAAGTATTCGATTATTCCAACTTGGACTTGATCGAATATTCAAATATTCCACTTTGAAATGCACTGATTAAAGTTTAACATGCACCAGCCCGAACGGGCCGCCAAATTGGGATTTGCATACTCCTGTGCGCTTGTTGGAAATGGACGAAGAGTTTATTAAAATAATATAAAGAACAGGTAGCCGAATGGCTGCTTTTTGACCGATTTTAAAGAAGATTTTTGCGCAAATATTCCTCATGGAAGCTCTCAAAATCATGCCCGAAAAGTGGCATCAACAAAGTGTTTGTTTGACAAACAACAAAACCATGCAACTTTTTATACAATTACAAATAAACAAGTAAAAACATCATGGACTTTTTCATCATTTCCATGAGAAAGCTTACATTTATTTTTGAATATTTGATTTAAAAAAACCCCTGGATATTGGGTTAAATTCAAATATTGGGTACGGTACATTCCGCAAAGCACTAAAATCTAATGCGCATAAATTGGCCTCATTAAACAGATGGTCTCACAATTCAAATACCATGCGTCTCAACAAGCCAAGAAAACACCGGCCACGAAATACAGGTTGCCTTTCTGATTGCCGACTTCAATAACGAGATCTGACCGCATAACACATTTTCAGGGGCCATGTTTTTTACGCCTAGTTTTTTTTTTTTTTTAAGTTGATAATCCAGCAAATAGGGTCAGGTGTTTCCACACAAATTACCATGTGTTGACATGCCAAATAAGCGTACAATTACGTGTGGCATCCAACCCAAGAGGATATGGCTTGAGACCAGCGAAGGTCAGGGCCGCGTCTGAGGCCCTACAGTGTTCAATTCAAGAGGTGCTCAGAGTTTTGGAGCGGCTTTTACTACGATGTTGGAATAGTATAGTCCAAAAGATGGTTGAGACCATCTGGTAGCTGAGAAATTAAAAAATATTCTGGGATTCATTGCCATGGACTGGACTTTTTTTGTGTCTGCGCTGAGCAAAGTTTGAAGCAGTGGTTTTGTACTTTTAACTTTGCAGTCAGTTACAGCAAGGCAACAATGAGCACAACAGGCAGAATTGAAGATGTTGTCTTCTATACATTTGAGAAATTTCAGCGACAAGAATTCTTCTACACTAGGACTTGTTCCTAATTATGATTTCAAATGAAGCTTGAACGGCATTAAAACACACTGACTACAATAAAAAAAAAACTATTTCCGCTGAAGTGCCATTATAAAATGATTCAAAATCTAATTTTTTGAACCCTTCCTCAAACAGAACTGAGAAAACCAAAGTCTTAGATTAGACATGGACATTTAATGTCTGCTCCCTATAATGTCTTGGAGTGCAAGCTTAAGTAACACCCTTTTTCATACTTTTTCATCAGTACTGAACAAGTAATTACCTGTCTACATGAGAAATAATTTGTGCCCATCACGTTTGATCTTTAGCCACAGCTGAAATCATAAAAGTGGGTACTTGGCATCCACATTGTCTGGAACACTGGCATTGCCAATAGCGCCCTCTACTGATTTGAATTAGAAAGTGGTGATTGACCAATACACAGATTTGAAACACAATGCCACCTGGGCCTTACTTTTCCATGAATCAAAGCTCTACCCTTACAAGTACATGTATTACACTCCCCCCCCCCAAAAAAAAAATCCTGTTTCACACTTGAGGAGAACTCAGAGTCGTGTGATGTACTAAAAGATTTATCCCAAGATTGTGTCTAAAATTTCCCATTTGTTTGGGATTTGGCGCGGTATACTCACTGATAACGCTTGCTTAGCCGACTCTGCACCTGCTCTGCTATCAAACGTGACAAAGCCTACAGGCTGGTGGGGAGAACAGGGAGAAAGAAAGAGAGAAGGAATATGTAAGATGGAGACTGCATATATTACTATTTTTGTTAAAGGCAGATAGGATCATTTGCACTTACCCCAAAAGTAACCTACCAAATTGTTATCAAAAAGCTTACTTGGATTAAAGATCGTACGGGTACTTAACACCCTGAGATATTGTTCCATCTATCTTGCTGTCATTTAGAACAAATCAAGAAGTGTAGGCGATTTCCAACGATTAGTCAGTTGACTGATTTATTTGAATTAACTTTCTATCGATGAAATCGTGCTTCGTGATCAAAAGGTTGTGCATGCTTTTTCACTGCTTTCTCAAGAAGTGTGATATCCACTGAGCTGAAACTTCAACAGGTAAGGTTTTGAATGTTCTTCTTTGGATTTTGAGTGGTGTTATTATTGGAAACAAACAAAATGCATGAAAAGCAAATGATCCTATATGCCTTTAAGGTTTTTTTTTTTTACCTGAAATACAAAGAGTGATTATGATAATTATGACAATGGATACAAAAGTCATGGTGAATGGGGCTATGATGATGCCATTGCTGACAATAATGATGATGGTGATGTTGTGATAATTGGGGGGGGGGGGGGGTTGATGATGGAGATGTTGACATGGCAAGAACAAATTCTGTAGATGATTAAAACGATGATGGACACTGGTGACAATAATGATGAATACATTGAAGATATTGATAGTGACAATGGCAAAGAGGGTAATGTTGATATTGAGGAAATCTTGTAAACAACGATGAACGTGAGCGAGATAATTGACGAGATCTTCCCTATTTAAATGACAATTTGAGATGATAATTCAGTGACCACGAGAATCGACAAAGAGGATGAAGTGTTGATGAGGGAAAACAATAATGTCAAGGATAACGAAGGCTGAGACAATGACTGTTAATAACTGCACAGATGAAGGTCGTACTACAGGACAACGACAGCGATTGAGGAATGTACATGTAAGGCCAAGGAAAAAAAAATAGTTTCTTGTCCAGACTTTTTGAAAAAATGGAAGAGCCCTTATCTCCCAAGATGGTTCATTTTCAATCAAAGACGGCGTATAGATTCTTCCATTTTCTCCACCTTTTGCTGAGACAAAATGTTGTACAGAGGAGCTGTCACTCTTTCTATTAAGCTACACTTTTGTTGGAAACATTTAAAAAGGCAAAAATATTGACAACATTTATTTCAAAAAAAAAAAAAAAAGGAAAGGGGTGGGCACGAGAAACTAGATTTTTTTAAAACAACGTAAAGATGACACATAATAATGATTATGTGAAGACATCAGTGTTGCATGACAACATTAATCTAAACATTCATCGTAATAAAATCATCAAAATGTAAATGAAAATGAAAATATGGCCAATATACTATGCATTGTTTCTAAAAGGTCCAAACCATCAACCACATTTCCAACTAACCACATTTCACACCCTCCAAATTAACCCCCACCAATCCCAAACCCTAAATCCAACATCCAACATCAAATCCTAGCAAAACAAACTCTGCAAAGAAACAGAGAGAAAGAGAAAAAGAGAGAGAGTCGGACTACAGTCAATATTTTGGGCCGAGCGCCTCCCACCGCACAATGCGCATCACGGTGCGCTCGGCGGGCCCCATTAGAAGAGTAATGATTTCCAATGCTGGAAGACGTTACTTCCGTCGAAATGGTGGGAAACGCCGACGTCCTATATCCGGAGGCCAGCTGATCTGAAATGCTATCCAACACGGATCAATCCCGACTTTTTTCTTTTATCATTCTATATGTAGCCATTTGAGATTTTTTTTTTTTTTTTTTAAATAAATAGACGTGGACACTGGCACTGGTACATGAAACATTGTACGGCGGTTGCTAAGAGGTCCTGCATTGGGTTTAAGCAGCAGAGCTGCCTAGTTTATTGTAGAAGGTGACCATTAAATTGGATTTATTTTCGGAAGAGGAGTGGATTTCGGGAGAACGAGAGTGATGGCTGGTTCCATTGTGCAATAAATAATCATATTTTCCTGCCAAGAAGACTCATTGTAATTTCGGAAAGATTTCAATATACGAAGTTCACTCAACACCCTGTGTACAAACCCTATGAGATAGGACTGAAAAATTCTAAGTGTTTTCTAAGAAAATGCTTGTATTTTCTCACTGCTCAAATTGACTTTGATGACATGAAATTGCTATCTGGGGGCTTGTTAGTCAATACAGAGGAAAATTAGTGAACTTCTTATATGGAAATCTTTCCGTAATTTCAAATATATATATATACAAGTCTACATCCAATATTAATTGGTTCTTTTTTTTCTTGCTAATTCTCTTCAAGGGAATGAAATTTAACATGAAACATCCCAGTAGATTAAAAAAAAAGGTGGATATCTTTATCCTTTGAGAAAATTGTCATCGAAGTATATAACAAGCCTGTGTGGCTATGTATGATGTGTTCTGAAGACGTATGTGTACAAGTGCAAAATGAAATATCCTCAGTTGTTTTTATTCCAGTTTAATAAACTCTAGCTCAAGTACTGAGAATTGAACAGTTTCCCTTTCGGGGTTACCCAAAATGCAAAATACCAATAAGTTCAAAAAGCAAAGTTATCTTAAAAAAAAAAAAAGATTGTCCAAGAGTTTCATACATGTAATACTTACCGAGGAGCTCTTTCCCGGTTTACTTGTCAGCTTCAACAAGGAGCCTTCATAACCCTGGACAAATAAAAGAACAACGGAATGAAAATTGTTACTGTAAAGAAGGAATTAATTATCAACACTGTTCGGTCCTGAGCATTAAATGCAAAATAAAATAATAATAAAAAAAAAAAAAAAAACACATGCCAAACAACCCAACCAATTATGTCAGCTGCCACAGGTTTGTGTATTCAACACACATTCAGAAGTGACAGGCCCTCGAAAAGTCACAGGATACGCTCAACATGGCAAAAAAAAACACCCACTCATACCCAAGCCACCGTCAAACTGTTTTGTAAGCATCCAAGAATAGGAACCTCTAGAACGGTACACTCAAAACCTCATGAAGTTAGATGCTGCTTCTAGTTTTTTTTTTATTAAAACAAGACACAGAATTGGTTGAGAAATGGTAAGGAGGTACATTGTATCACAGTTAGGAAGAGGCTGGAAAGATACCGGTACAGCCAAATGATGATGATTGTACGTAAATCATTTCAGGTTTGCTATTACATATGCTGGAAACTGTAGAAACACTTTTTTTGGTGGTTTTTCCGTTGAGGATCTGAAGTACACGTATTTTAGTAAATCAGTATGAAGATTGTGTGTGGGACTTTTCTTTGATAGAGTCATTATCGAATTATATATCATATGTAATTATAAGAAGGAAAACTTTTATATCCTGCAAATTTGTAGTTGTCACTTGTTTACGATTGCATACTGGTCCTTCTCACAAACTTTTGTTCTTTAATTTCAGCACAAATTCATTGTAAATTAGTATTCGTGTTTGATGATAACAATATACTAGGCGACATATTCAGGTGTCTTGTCTGCCGTGTTTCCTTAACCTACCCGGCAAAAAATGGAAAAATCTGCCTCATTGAAAAATAACCCTCACCATTTAAGACAATGCAATTCTCTCTGAAATAAAATTTAATACCCCACATCGAATTAGGCGCCCTAGATTTCTATAAAACTCTTCTGCAGATATCTCTCTGCATGCCCATTTATGCAGGTGCAACAAGATTTCCAAGCAAAGGTTGTCTGATTTTTGTAATAATTATAAAACCTTTGCTTCAAATACGCGTATTTTCAGATTTTGTAAGATGTTTTTTTTCCCACATACCTGTCCAACCAACAACCATTTTTGTTCCTGTTTGACACTTTGTTGTCAAAATACTCAAGATAGAGACAGCGGGGAAGCTAAGGTTTTTGAACAAGTAAACGTTGTCCTGTGCACTGTAATTTACTTTTTCTTCTGTGCAGTACAGGTATGGTTATAGTATATGTGGCGATCATCGTCTCACTCAAGTGTTTTGCTGCACCAACATGTACTTACGCATTGGTTGACGAAGATTCAAGTTTATATTTCAATCAATACTGCCGAGACATCTTTCTGACAAACACGACCTACCACTCAATACAGATTTTCATCAAGGGAATTTCCATCTTGATGGTTCACAGTTCTGTATGTAACTATATGCACACACAAACTATTTTTACAAATGCATTTTGCGCTGAAAGTAAAGTACACCCACCCTCTAGCAATCAAAGTTGGGTAAATCTTTTTTTTTTCCTTCGGTTGCCTCTATGTAAATTTCTCCTGGATGTTGTTTTTCCAACGAAAACCGAAGGAAAAAAAATTTGTAAATAATCCCAGTGAGTTGAATTACCGTGGTCTATAGGATGTGACGATCACTATCCAAATAGCAACGGTGAATTCGCACTGAAAACAGAGACTTTGCAATTAGTTAAAATCGCCTCGGGGGGCCTAGTGCCAGATGAATGGCAATCAAAACCCTCTGGAAAAAAAAAAATAGAGAGAAGAGAGAAATGCCCACGTCACTTCTGTACCGTTTAATCTCTAGATAGCCGGTGCAGTGGGATTGACGCTAGGTTATAGCGTGCTTGTGTGTGTGTTTGTGAGAATGAATGCTGTTTGTGCCTCAATAGCACAGGCAATGTTATTCACTTCATTCTGTCTCCAAAAATTTTAAGCTATTGATCACAAAATTGAATACATTCTGTAAACAGTAATACAAGACGCAATTCTCTCTTTGAAACTGAAGAAAAATGAGAAATGCACAGGGGAGATGGGCCGTCTATTCACTGCTTATTTTTGGTTTGGTTCCGTTGCAAATGGGCAGAGATGGATGTTAGGGAGAGGATCGGATGAACTGGGAGGCTTTATTTGGATGACATTCAAAGGAAAGCTTTTAAGGAGAGAAAAAAAAAGAAGAAGAAAAATCATCTAACGGTGCGCAATGTTATTCTAGACGGAAATTCTAAAGGCTGCTTTTCCTCGGGCATTTCTTCGACTACTTTTATATTCTCGAGGGATGTAATAGTGAAAGAGGCTTTATGAAATATCAAATTTAAATTTAACTTTCAGATGAGGTTAAGTAGTAAATGAAACTTGCCTAATATTTCTTCGAAACTCTGGTGGTACATGCAGTTCCATTACAGGAAAAAAAATTGGTACAAAGCTGAATTTCTTTTGGTCTTAAATTTTTAGGAAATAAGTTCAAACGTTGAGAATCTCCCTCATACGTCATCTGCTACACATACCTCTAAGTTCTAATATTGCAATTTGGAAACAGGGCACAATACTATGTACTTAATCCCCTTGCTCTTTTTGAAGAAAAAAAAATACTTGAACCCTCTTGCCCTCCCCCCCCCCCCCCCCCCATTTGGTTTTGGATCAGCCCTTGCCCACAGAGTATATGAGAAATGGCAACATACCATTTTATGATGGAAGGGGTTTGGCAGGTCATGTTTTCTGAACCAAAAGATGACAAGTTCACTTCTTTTTTAAATTTTCAAGCAGAAAAATTGAAATGGTCTATCCTTGTGCGCAAATTGTACATGTAAAATAATAATAACAACTGGATTTGTAGAGCACCAAATTGCAAAAGGATACAAGGTGCTATGTAGTCTGTAGCATTCAGATCATGCTTACTCCTTTTTAATTTGATTCTGCTGACATCTTTTAAAAAAGTACCCGTGCTTTCATCCAACTTAAGCAATCACAATCAGACAGGCCCTCATCACAACTCTTAATGAAATGGGGTGATGACAGGGTGATTTCTAACGATGATAAGAAAAAAAAGGGGGGGGGAGGGGGAGGAGACAACTCGTACGCCAACTGTCACAGATTCATGGGCCGTGTGCACCTGCCCCTGATGATTGGATTTTAAAAATGCATGACCGTTACCCTAGATGGGATGAAGTCTGGGGAGGTTGGTGATTTGGGTTCGTTCCAAACAGGTGTGACTGCTAAATAATGGGCTAACAGACAAATTTATGCCGCGCCTTGTCATTTGTTTAAGGACCCATCTCTAGAGAGGGGCAAATGAAGGAAGGTGTTATCTGCACGGAGAGACGTTAGACGCTTCTGAAAACAGGTTTCGAATTTCATCACAGGATACGGTTCACAAAGAATTATATTTCTCATTTTGAATTTCGAACAAGGTGAATATCCTTTTTTGGCTGCAACTCTATTTGTCTGATTCAAGAACAGAATCTACAACAAGAATAGTGGCACACCCACGGATGAGAGCAATTTTTATAGTGGGTTTACCCCTTCACCGATGTATTTTTATAAACACTGTATACTCGGTGTTGTCCGAAGGCTTGCGAGAAACAAATTCACAAGTTCACTTGGGTGGGACTCAAAGCCACAATCTCCTGCCTACTAGTGCAGACGTCTTTACCACTCAACCATTGAGCTTGCTTGTAAATTTTATATTAGGTTTTGCCCTTTGCCGACGTATTTGTAATATAAACACTGTATATACTCAGTGCTGTCTGCCGCAGATCAATTTGTTTCCAAACTTTTTCTCCTAAAATGTATTGACAACACAAATGATGTGCATGTATTCTCACCTCTCCGCCTCAATGTTACAAAAACACATTTATAAACGCTGCGCTTGTGAAGCTTCCTTTGACAGCCAAGCATATATTTCCCCCTTTTCGTGATTTGGGTTGCGTGAGCGTCACACAGGCCAGAATGCAAACATGCCTTCCTCTCCCCCCTTCGCTTTCAGCCCCCGTTATCGTGCTCCCGACCTTAATCGCTGGAAACAAATGCGTCCGAGTGTAATCGTCGGCACGAACAGCACCGCGGCCTACAATAACACACATGTTGTCCGTCGCAGAACCTAAATTGAATTTTCAGAACAGAGGCCTGGGCCTGCGACACAGATTTCGGTCGAAGACAGGTACATGTAGTTGACGGCATGAGCATCTAGTCTAAATTCAGCACGATCCCAAACCATGGCAAAGTCAACTGCAAATGAAAAGGGGTTTTGGAGTCACCTAATATCTTAATTTCTTTCGGGGGGGGGGGGGGGGGTTTGGGTATGAGAAAAGAGGGACATCGGAAAGGGACTTAGACAAACAAATGCAAATGATATTCCTCGTGAATTTAAGTGGGTGATGTGTGGGGAGTGGAACACTAAACAGACAGTGATTGAGCCCATGGCAAACCAAACTCAGCTTCCAAGACTAACCACGTCTGACACTTAATTGAACGAAAAATGCATTCCATCAAAGCACTTTGAGTATCGCTAGCTTGCCCACACAGCATGAATGTATATGAATTCCTTTGCCCAGATATTTCCGCTTCAATCTTAATTACCCCATTAGAAACAGTAAAATGTCCTCAGCTTTCATTATAACTATCTTCTGCTGTGTCAACTTCATGATCCTGCAGATAAGTATGTAAGATCTTTCTTCTTTCCTGTTCCGTTATAAATGTATGTCAATGAGTACTATAATCTAAATTTTCTACGCATTTGTCCTCACTACACCGAATCCGACATCTGAATTAAGACTTGAAGTAACTTAATTATTTATGAAAAGGAAAAAACCTGAAAGCTTGCAATTAGAATTGATACTACTAAAGCATCCCCCATCATTCATAAACCCAATGTTGCGAAGCCTAAACGTCTTGACAACTGAACCGCAGTCTGATCTTTACACAAGAAGTACTGCACTCTACACTGCACTCTAGTGTCTCACGCTTGGATAATGGAAGCAAAATCCTTTGAATAATCTGTTCTGAGGAATTTTTCTACTATAAATAAAAGGTTAAGCCTTTGCCATTTATCCTGAAAAAAAGGGTGGTGAAACTTAAGACAGTAACTGACACTGGCTTGATAGAGGGATATTCCACTGTGGGGAAAAACACGCATTGAATCAACATACAATGGCAACTGTTTGACAGTTTACAGTGGTCTGATCTGTACACCTCGGAGATGGTCGAGTAGCCCGAGTAGCTTTTCAATTTTGGGTCCCAGTCCTAGACTGCTGCAGGCAATTGGCGTGTCAATTTTCCGCCTGACTTCACAATGCCAGACTTCCAATGTGCCATTTAGTTATCAAAACTACGTGTCACTGCTACATGTATGAAATTTCCATGCCACATGTGGCCAGAAATACATACAACTAGTAGGTGGTTTCACTTAGATTTTGATGATACGAACAGGAAAAATACCGTCTCAAATCTGGATATTAAGAGTTTTGTGCTTCCGCTTTTGGATTCCAGTGGATATAGTTGAGGTGGGTATAGGGATGGTTGATCAATATGTTCCTTGATGCTTTTTTGAGACGAAGATAAACGATGCTTTATTGTTTGTTTTTTTTGTTGGGGGGGGGGGAGCTGTTTTAATGTGTCCAAATTTCTGGAAAAGGGCACCTCTTCCGAGTCATCACACTGTACTGCCAGGAACTTTCCAAAACATAAGCTTTCAGCAAATTAACTTTGTGAGAAATTGTCAATCGGACCGAGTCAAAACTTCCAGGCAGCCAAACCACTCGCATGATCACCTGTGCACATCCCGTAAACTGTCACCGATCTCAAGATCTCCCTTGGGGGAGGGGGGGGGGGGGAGATCCTTCAGCATCCGCAGACAGTGGCACAATTAAGGATCCAGGGACTTGGACAACAGCCCTTGTTACACACATCATTACGTACCTGATACGCTCTGAACAGGAGGTACAGCTCGCGTGGTGTCGCATCCATGGGCAAGCCACTGACGAACAACGTCCGTACCTGGGATAAAAGAAGAAAAAAGAAGTAGAAAATAAAGGTTCAGGTCAGAAACAAGCAGGTCATGGAGAAACTTGGGATGTGGGTTAAAGGGGGGGAGGGGAGGGGAGGGGGCGAGTGTGACATTTCAAAAAGTGTAGGTCGCGACCCTCCTCTACAGTTCGGATGAGTGTCTTGACATTCATCTTACCATGGGGTTAAAGAAGAAATGATGAGCAATACTTGATCTATGAGGTGCTAAAGATGTGGCATGGTAATATTATTAGATGCTGTTGACTAGTCAAGATGGATCGGAGGGAAACCTAAGAGGATGATACGATCCGTTTTCCATCCATGGTGTTGACGGGCTGGAAACAACAACTTTAAGAAAAAAGAAGGGGCGGGGGAATTAAGCCAATGATTGGGTTTATCGAACCCCAAGAATTATCATTCGGACCATCGTGAGCCATAGTGCAAGTTAACTTGGAGAATTACAGACACATTTTGAAAAACAAAAACTACACAGTTTGACAAAATGGAAGCTTTCCACATATACACTGTGAAATGTAAACAGTTCTCTCACACATTCAAAAATAAAGTCGTGGTTAAGTCCCCCCCCCCCCCCCGATTTTGGATCTCATTTTTTCAAAACAAAAACTACATTGTTTGAAAGAATGGAAGCTTTCCAAAAAAAAGAAGTTTGTTTCACAATCCTAAAAAGTCAACTACTCCCTTCAAGTAAGTTCAAAACATGTATAATCCTGGAACCCCCCCCCCCCTGAAAATCCTTGAACTCTCCGTGGCAGAGTCATTCCAATTCAGTCATATGTTGTTCAACCCTTCAAATCAACACAATATAGTGGTTTTAATACAATCTTGGTGCACTCTTAATTGTCTTCCCACTCACTGATCTTCACTTTTTTTTATCCTTCCCAAAAAAGAGGCCTCGAGCACATGACTTGATATGCTTTTATGATAGGCTGACACACAGCTGGTGATATTCTTTAGAGATAATTGTAGCTCCTAGATACAAACATGCAGATGCAATAACATGGCCTTTTTTGTGAGTTCTACTTTTATTGCCGATTTATTGCAGATTGCAGACTGTGTATTACACGTGTACATTGCTTGTGATCATTTAGATAATGATAGATCCACGCATTTGATCAAATATGATCTGTATTGTTTGTATTCGTTCGTTGTCAGAATCAACAGCGGAATGAAATTGAGGAGTATCACTATCTATGTGGGACCCAAAAGCATTCATATATAAAAACAAAGAATGGAAAAACAAAACAACATATTTAAATAAACACCCACAAAGGGATAAACTATATAGTAATGTTGGTTTGTCAACTAAACTTAATTTTTAAACCCATTAAAAACACTTGAAAGTTCTTCTGGAAAAGAAAATTAAATTTTCCAATTTCTGATGAAATAACCGATGTACAGTTTTTGTCTGAACTCAAGATTTTCACCTTGGGAGAGAAAAAATTAAATGGAAAAAAAAATTGACTAAAGAAAATAGATCAAATCAAAAACACAACAACCTCATTTCTCACAAAAACGAACCCAATTCAATTGAAAATTAATCAATTTCCCAGAGACGAGGGTCCATTTATTTTCCCATTACCGACGAAAATGGAAACAGCGGGCTGAAACACACAGCTATTAAGAGGAAGGTTACGATGGGTAGAGCCTGAACCACAAGAAAAATTCTCCGCAGATATGCATTTGTACATAGCATACAAGCTTTGCAAATGCATTTTTACTGTATGGTTTTAAATATAAATTCTAGACAGCTGAGCCGCAAATTGGTTACAAATCCTTGTTGATGGTATACATATGCTGAACACACATGTGACCTTTCATCACAAAATGAGCTTAAAGTCGGACTTTTTAAGAATTGAGATATCTATATATTTGGATTCTGCAGAACATGAGCTTTCCAAAGGTATACAACGTTTAGGGATACTGCGTTCAGTAATAGAAATATAGACCACCGACTAAATGTACTTGAAGTTGTAAAACTGATTTTTGAGAGAATGTCATTTAAAAATCCTGCAGTTGTGTTACAGTGAATGAACAGTCAACTCATAAAATGAAGATGTTTTGAAGATGTTTGACAGAACACAAGAAAAGCACTGGAGAAAGCTAAAAGAGGACTTACAGATCAAAATTCCCCTGGAAACAAAAAAAGACCACCCCTTCAAATTTTGGCTTTGCCTCACTGTCCTGCAAAATGGCAATTTCCGACTTCATGGACAGATCACATATTACAGTATAGAGAATCACGTTGACTAAACTTTTGCCATAAAAAGACAATGCTACATAAACAATGAATTTCTACTCAGCTCTCCACAGTATTCAATCAAGTTGTCAGTGTAATAGTGTGTCAGTTTTAACACATTAAAATCTGAGGAATTTTTATGTGCTTTTTTTAGTATTGCGAAATGTACTTTCAAATGAATTTTGGAAAGTACAGAAAAGGTAACTAACTGTGTAGTTCAAGTAAAACGCATCACAAAAGACAAAACAATTGAATACGCTGAGCATATCTGAAACAAGGGAGTTTCACACGACATTTGAATTCAGCGCACGGAAGATGTCTAATACATGCGGCTGCACTGCTTTTACACCATGACTGCGTGTACACTACAAGTGCACGTACGCGTTCAAAAACCCTGACGACATGCGAGGCAATTACAAACAGCAACGCAGGGCCCAACCTGCTCGCTGCGTTCAATCTCCAACCGAAGTCAAGGCCGGCAGGAAAGGTGCGAACATGACCGGAGGGAGACGGAACGGCAAGAATAGACTGGGTGGACGGGGAACACACAGGAGCAAGCGAGGCAGGCGATGATAAAAGGCTGCTGGCTGCTGACACAGGAAGCCATTCCCAATATCATTAACATCAAGGATAATAATATTGTGCTGCGCCCAAAATAAGAAGAAAAACACCTGCAGAGGGGCTAAATGCTGCTTTTTCCCCCTCTAAAAAACACTTATGGAAATTGTTTGATGGAGGAAAAAGGAAATGACAAATTGAAGATCAGGTTGGGCATGCAATGTGTTACGCTGGGTATAAAGACACGTGTAAAATTAACAGGTTTTTATAGTGGTAAGAGAAGAGACAAATTTAATTGTAAAATAATTACAGTCGTCAGTGTCAAGGACAGTCATGATTACTTTCCGTAAACCCAAATCTACATTCAATTATTTTCAACAGTGCAAAGGGAATGATGAAAAAGTTTCATGTTTTTTTTTAAATAGACAACTGCTTTGAATTGTTAAAATTCATTTAAGAAAACTAATCGGGATTGTGAATTACTGACCAAACTAAGGTGGTAAGCGGAGAATTTTTAAAGACACCAAACCCCGGATTTTTTTATTCTCTCCTCTTTGGCGAGTATTCTCTTAAATTTTAAGTTATGTCAATGTTGAAATTACATTTACAATGTGAACTTAAATAAACAAACAAGAAGACAAATGATAATGTGAGATCGTCTTGGCATTGGAATATGCTGATGGAATCCTAAAAATAGCCACGAGTCTTTTTTTTTTTTTACAGTGGAAAAACAAGCAGAATTTGCAACACAGGCATAGCGCCCCAGGGCACAATCTGACAGCTTTTTGCCTCCCCCCTGACACTGGCTGCGTGCTACAGTAGGGCTCCCTCGCTTGAGACCTCTTCTGCTTCAGGCTACAAAGTCGTACGTGTGAATCAATTAAAGTCAACAGGAATCTTGAGTATCCTTTTGCCTTCAAAAAGAAAGGAAAAAAAAGGTTTTTTCCCCCTTCTTTGTGCGTGATTTTCCCCCGTTTTGTGACTTAAGGGGCCTTTAGAAGATGCAGTGGTTTGATCTCTGTTCATTTTTTTGTACGACTTTTCTCACGTGAGTGGATTTCAATCAACAGTAGATAAATCAAGTAAATTGGAAATTTGCAGACGAAAGTGTTTTTGTGTCCATCAGTTTGGGTTAAACTATCAACATGTGATACAGTATGTGAGGACTCCTGAACATCCGTAAAAAAGAAAGAAATTTGCACGACTTGATTTATTCTAAAAGAAACGTTTTTTAATTTAAACAAAGGACAAAGGGTGTTTTTGATTTCATAACTTCAATTTCATTTTTTGCTTTTTACAATCTCTATCCTTTCTGAAAAATTGGAAGGACAGGAAAGTTAAGTCTGCAACGTTTTGTTTTAATGAACCGAAATTCAAGATGATGCCTGTCTCTTTAAGACGTATGTACATCAAGAAGCAAATACAGATCAATAATTTTTTTTATATATATAAAGCAGAGACACAAAGCACCTTGAATCGAGCAAGGTATCACCGGCTGAACATTTCCTGTAGATGTCTACAGAAATCCCCCAGGAGCTCCTTAGCCTGTGGTCTTGCATACATCAAGTCATGGCGACGTCTAGAAGGGGATTGGTAGGTATAAGAACAGGGGAAAAAAAAGGGGGGGTGGTTGCTGGGAGGTATCAAAGAAATCCTGCAAGATACTACCGGTGCTCCCACTGCCAAACCTGTCACTAATGGATGGAGAAACGTGCACGTATACCCTCCGGGGTACACCCCCAAATAAAACCCGAGCGTGTACGCGAACACAGAGAGAATGCGGACACTGTGGAGCGTGGAAGGCAAAATGCGTAAAATCGGTCGCAGATATTCCAGCACGGCTGAATTACATTAAACAAGATGGGAGTCAGGTGGAATAGATTATAAGGTTTATTATAAGGGACGAAATTAGGGAACCCAGACAACGCTGCAGGAAAAGCTTACTGATGTGTGGTGCAAATATGGCCGTGATGATAACCCTGTACGTTGTAGGTTCATGGAAAATATATTTTGTATCTTCTACATATTTTTTTTATTCATTTGAAATGGAGTTTTATTGCAATCATCAAATAACAATTTCCATAACATTAAAGTCGGTCTCAGACAACATACGGAGCTGGATGTTTAACTCATGTGAAGGCATACCGAAAATACGTGTTCACTTCAAACCTTGCCCATTCTTTTACAACGTATATATTTTAACCAAGTCCATTTTCTGTGTAAGAAGATGTTTATATTTTAACACATGTATGCAGACCAAATTGAAAATCTATGCATAAAGGCATATAGGATCAATCGCATTTATCCCAAAAGTAACCTACCGATTTATGATCAAAAAGCTTAAAGATCATACTGGTACTAAACACCCCGTGAAAATTATTCCGTCTGGCTTGCTGTCATTTAGAAGAAATCAATGTATGTGTTTCCAACAATCAGCCAATTGACTGATTCTTGGAAATAAAAGAGTGTTATGATCAACAAAATCGTGTTACATGTAGGTAATCAAAAGATTGTGCATGGTTTATCACTGTTTTCTTGAAAAGTGTAGTATCCACTGAGCCGAAACTTGAACAGGTCCGGTTTTGAAATTCTTCTTTGGATTTTGATTGGTGTTATTATTGGAACGTGTTATCGACAAAATCATGTTACATGTACGTAATCAAAAGATTGTGCATGGTTTATCACTGTTTTCTTGAAAAGTGTAGTATCCACTGAGCCGAAACTTGAACAGGTCCGGTTTTGAAATTCTTCTTTGGATTTAGATTGGTGTTATTATTGGAAATGAACAAAATGAATGAAAAGCAAGTGATCCTATATGCCTTAATTGTTCACTTCAAAACTGTGCATTTTATCCCGTACTCTTTGCGTGATACGCACCAACTCCTATCTATCACTGCAACCTTAAACCTCTAAAACTACCCTCTCCTCTCTACACCTCTATCCAGCCACTAGTCACTCATTAGTACATCAACAAAATCTTGCTAGTCATCGCTCATCTTGCTGTGTAGAAGGGGGCACCTATGTTTCTTTAAAAACACGCCAGCCCAAACATGCCAAACGTGAAACTCTCCCGTCTCGCAGTCTGAAGAAGAGCCTCGGTGGGAATTGCATGCAGCTGGACTGCCTAGCTGTCTATATTGCCATAATACGGGACGGACCGCATGTAAGCATGATCGTGTGTTCACACGCAAGGAGAATCGTCAATTAGCCAGTGGCCCATGCGTGTCATCATACATGTCATGTACAGAAGCGTTTTTGTATACTTGGACATCCAAGTTTAAGAATTTGTTCATGGGTTAGGAATTTTCCTTCAGTTCACAGATGCTGATATTTTTACTGGACCGTTTAACAAAATGTTGCCAAAAGGAATCTGACTACAGAGACGATCACTCATGCATGTAATTAAACATTTTTAAACGTTGATGGTAATGTACAGTACAAACATAAAAATGCAAATTTAAAGGAGAGCAAGACAATGACAATCTAAAATTCAGGACTTTTTGTTTATTATCCCAGCCACAAAATTTAATTCCGACATGTACATTCCATATGGCATAATTTGAGTAACATTCAAACTGCATATGTTTAAAGGGAATGTACATCATTGGCTTTTGCTGTAATTTTCAGAAATGAACTATTTGAGGGGTTAGTATAATAGATCAAATATTGTTTAACTGACATGTTTGAAGTTTTGTGTTCGAAAATGCTGGAAAAATCAAGAAAAACAAAAATGTTTAAGTAGTCTGGTTCCCTGACTCCACTAAAGATAAAATGGATCATTGTAAGGTAAGGAAAATTGTATTAAGGTAAGGAAAATTGTAAGGTAACGGAGCCAGTCTAGATGGCCTGCACCCATTCATGAACATGCAACCAATAGCAAACAAAATTTGGACTGAAAAAAATTGTAAATTAGGAGCAGTAGTTGAAAAATAGTTAGGTTTTTCCAACGGTGGTCGGCCGACCACCGTTGGAAATGTATACAAAAATACCATTTTCTTGAAAATGACTTCACACAAGGTGCCATAATTTTACAGGATGCTTTAAACTGTCATTTACCAACATCCTAGTAAGGTATTTCGTAAAAACTTGGTAGTTTTATTCTTCGATGTTTGCAAATGTTGTATTTTCCCTTTAAGTGTTCAAAAACAACGCGAGTCTCTTGGAATACAAAATCTAAAACACAGAATATGCAGAAATCATGCTATTTACGGCTGCACTTTTTTCTTTCCATTGCCTGGCTCAGCGACATACTGTGTTCGTCTCAGCGCTATTCCAGGCAAATAAGATTGAGTTTATGAATCAAGTGCTACCGCAGCTGTCACAAACAAGGTTGTTAGTTGGAGAATGTTTCGGCCATTACGTGAAAATCAACTTGTCACTTTTGACAGCTAGTACAGGCATCCCACAAAACCGAAATGACCGGGTCCCTCCATTAAGCAACGGCTGGAAGTTTCATCAGTGCCGATCAATTTCCACCCCAACGTTTTCTTTTCTTTTTCTTGAGCATGTATGTTTTCTGGCACGCGCCAGAGAAGGACAAATGTAAAATAAAATTCCTCAGGGCGGCCGTTCAAACAATCTGGTGTTGTGATTTCTTTCCAGGCACGGGAAAAGCCGAGAAAAAGTGCTCCTGACTCAGCAGGAGAAAGTGCAAGAAAAAGATCAAGGCAGACATCTCAAACATCTGTGTATTTGCACTCAGTGATGAACTCCGGATTCCGCTTACATTACCCCTGCAAACGGTTTTGCATATGGACATATATATTGAAATGCTATAGTACAATTAAATATGTAGTGATGGCCTAAATGTACATTCACTTGCACAGGTACACAGGAGCAATTCCAGCATTATGTCTGTGACAGTTTTTACAAGCTCAGTGATGTATGTTTTAAATACTATACATCCATCATCCATGGGCGGATCCATAACCAATTTTTTTTTTTGAAGGGGGGGGGGGGGGGGCAAGAGGGCTCGAGCATTTTTTTTCTCCAAAAAAGGGAAGGGGATTACAGTATCGTGCACTATTTGCACATTGTAATATCCAAACTAAAAGGTATGTGAAGGGGATGGCTTGCGAAGGAGATACGCGACATTTTATTTCATTTCCTGTAAACTTAAGACAAAAAGACACAGCCGATTAAAAAAATTAAAAATAAATAAATAACAAATCATTGGGGGGGGGGGGGGAGATTGATATCCCCCCCCCTGATCCGTCAATGCCATTATCTAGTAAAGGTCAAGAAGATTACCCGCTTTAGGAGTTTGGGATCATTTCTCTGAATCATTGATAAGATACCATGGTTAATTGGCACGGTACATTGTTAATGTCACGGTCATTATACTTAATTTATGTCATAACGCTGGAACTGCCCACATACATGTACAGTACCGGTGCATGCAAATGATGGGAAGTTGGCAGCCAATTGACAGATTGTCACTGAAAACCATCAATCAGTAATCAAATCTTGTGACAATCCTTTACTAGCCCCCCTTGCATTGTCCTGTACTTCTCCTTGCATCATTAGAAGAATTTGGAGGAGGAAATGAAGAAAAAAAAACTCACAAAGTTTTAATCAGATCTGGGGATTAAAAAGTGAGCTTGAGATTATGGCATGCAGTGCAGCGCATACAGCACAACGCATGCACCACAGCGCAGCGCAGCCCAGAATAACTCTACATTGTGGTAAGGAGAATCCCGCACAGTATTAAAAGGTCTTTTCTTTGGAGGTATTTCTGGGGAGATTAAGAGGAAAAGCGGATGTTCTCTTTCGACTGCCGAAGGATGCTAACTAAATGTTACTGAGTTGCGTTCAGGAATGTGTAAAAGGTCAGGGAGATTGGGTTGAGGAAGTAGAAGCTGGGTACTTAATAATTCATCTGAGTAAAGGGAGGATTTGTTCAGCATCATCAGCATCCTGCAGTTTCAAATTTCCTCAAGAAAAACAGGCAGGTGAAATACAAGGATATGATGCAAATAAAAGATGCATTCCTTGCGCTATTTTCGATAATTCACCTTGAAAAATAGATTTGATTTTGTTTTTTCAATTGCTATTCTCCAATCAATACTAAAGTTATTCACTTTTTAATAGGACATCGAACGGAAAATTCCACAGACGTTTAGTAAACTATTTTGTCAAGTGGCTATTCCATTGCAAATTTCAACCAAATTGGCCCTGTGGTTAAATAGATAGCACTACATATAAAATAGATAGCACTTCATATAATGTACCTTTAATGTTATATGACGTCATCATGATGTCACATCAAATTTCATATCTAATACATCGCTGTTTATGTACAAAGTTAAACCCATTTGATCTTGTGGTTAAAGGGAATATACAACATTTGCAAACATCGAAAAATAAAACTACCAAGTTTTTGCAAAATACCTTAATAGGATGTTGGTAAATCACAGTCTAAAGCATCCTGTAAAATTATGGCACCTGATGTCAAGTCATTTTCAAGAAAATGGTATTTTTGTATACATTTCCAACAATGGTTGGCCGACCACCGTTGGAAAAACCTAACTATTTGTCAACTACTGCTCCAGATTTACAATTTTTTCAGTCCAAGTTTTGTTTGCTATTGGTTACATGTTCTTGAACGGGTGCAGGCCAACTGGACTGGTTCCCTTACCTTACAATTTTCCGACATCTATAAATTGATCCAATTTATCTTTAGTGGAGTCAGGGAACCAGACTACTTAAACATTTTTGTTTTTCTTGGTTTTTCAAGCATTTTCGGACACAAAACTTCAAACATGTCAGTGTAACAATATTTGATCTATTATACTAACCCCTCAAATAGTTCATTTCTGAAAATTACAGCAAAAGCAAATGATGTACATTCCCTTTAAACCAAAATGTTAAAACCAAGAACAAGTAATAGACAGAGTAATGTACAGACAGTGTAGCACATGTACACCATCAGTACCAACATAATGTAATGTTCACAATATCTGTATAATAATGAATCATAATACATGAACATAAGGTAAACGCTTCTACTCTAAAAGCCCACAAGGCCCATTGCACACGTGCTTGGGCATGTGATTTATCAATCAGAATTTCTCGGCCGCAAATGTATGAGCCCGTCGCTGGGCAAAATGCTTGACAACGGGCGGTTGTCATAATTTGTGTTGCTGATCAATCATCACTACTAAAATGTGGCGGTGTCTTACAGGATAACAGTGCATTTCATTCCAGGGCTCAATTGAAGGGACATGAGCATTCACTGTGTTTTTTGGGGGAACAACATTTTGATTTTTGCAACAAAATTTTGTGAGTACATTTACATATATTAGTTGGTTTCTGAAAACATAAACACTTGATTAAAATAATTTATTAAGTAATTCAACTGTAAAAGTGGGAACATAGGTTGTACAAAATAATTTAGTAATCACATCAACAGTAAAAGAGGGGAATAAGTTATGACTAATTATTGTCTACCAGCCACTAACTCAAAATTGCAAATTAACAATCCAATAACCAAAACATAGGCCAATTTTTTCGGTTGATGTCTCATTAAAAAATGAACAACTGTTGTATTGCTAAAAAAAAATAGCAATTTGAAAAAAGGAATCTACTTTTCGGGATGAAACTCAAAAAACAAAACAGTAAACGCAAGTTTAAGACCAAAATTGTATTGTCCTGTCGCAGTATCAGAAATAGACCGACAATTTACATTGTAAGAGTACAACTGCTCTCACAGTACCTTTTTACAATCTCCCCCCCCCCACACAAAAAAAAATTCTGTAAATTTACCAAAAACCACTTTGCAGTCGTTTGGCACAGCAGTAAAGAATTTGTGCTGGTACCAATTTCTACAAGCAGGTTCCAGCTCAGTAAGCAACTGGACTGGACCAGCTACCTTCACATGCATGCTGGTGCATGTACACGTACACAACAATTACAAATAGGCATTCACAGTTTTATGTGTACAATAAATTTCTCCAGAATTTGTGGAAAATGTACAGTTTCCCAAACTAGAACCCTGAGTCAACCAAGACAGCTAACATTTGTCATTCAAAGCAACGATTCGTCAATAAATGACTTCGAAGAGCACTTGTGAGAAACTTGGTTTTAAAATTCCTATCAATCTGATCTTTCAATTATTAAATGTATGCTGAGAATGTTTTTTTTTAGTATTCAGAGTCTAAATTTACATATAAATACTACTTAAAGTTCATGTACAATATTTGCAAACACCAGAAAACAAAACTACCAAATTATTATGCGATACCTTACTTGACTTTATAACTAGTGAGTAACAGTCTCAAACATCCTGTGAAATCATGGCACCTGGATTGCTGTCATTTTCAAGAAAAGTCAAATTTTTGTATCAATTTCCAATTACTGCCCGCAAATTCACCAAATTGAGCTAGTCCACATGTTGCTTGCAATTGGTTACTACGTACATCCTTGAACAAGTGCTGCCAGCTAGTCTGGTTCCCTGACCTGACAATTCCCTGACGTCTATACATTGCAGGGAAGTAGGGTCTGGGAACCAGACTACAAGAAGGGCATTTTTTTCTTGGTTTTTTTTCCAGCACCCATGAACACAAAACTTTAAACAGGTCAGTGTAACAATATTGATATACAGGCATGCAACTGGGAATTTAGAAAAAACGAGGAAATTCAAAAATCACACAAGACTTTGGTACAGCGTTTTTCAATTTGTAATGGCATTCATGAGAAGTAAAAAACCAGGAAATCAGCGGATCCGAGGAAAAGTTGCATGCCTGTGATATAAAATACTAACCCCCAAACCCCGTCCATTTCTGACATTTACAGCAAAAGCAAATGTTAATTGTATATCGCCTTTAACTATTTACTGATGGAGAGTCTGATGATATTACAAATACACGTAAAGGTAACATTGGAATGACGGATGTTCAATTTATTCGGCTTATCTGGATGATTTGGACTAAGAAAAAACAATTCCAGGAATCATTTCCTTACTAAGAATTGATCTTCTGTCACGTGTCGACCTGGCCAGTTGACTACAAAGTGGCAAGTAATCGGTTGCTGGGGGCCACGCTGAATCTCGCAGTGTAGCAAGAAGCATTTCTGGCAGCATAGGGAGAAGGCAGTAATCTTTAATCAACAACCCTTTCATTCCCAGACGGGATTGCCTGACTGACAAATCCATGGGCAAATCCTTCAGCAAGCTTGGCACATGGGCAGAGGTTTTCTCTTGGTTAGAAATGGGTGTGGGGTGGGAAGATGTCAGCATCAATGACAATCGGCTTATTCAATTTTCCAGTCGGCACGTAGGCTACTAAACAGTTGAAAATTTAGGGTTTTCCCATCATTTGAAACAGGAAATTGGCTTTACACACTGCAGCCCTAGTAGACTGAGAGGCAGAAAAGTAAAGAAGCAAGAATTTTATTTGTTTGTGTTAAAAAGAGAAAATCTTCAATATTAAAGTACACTGTTGGAATATTTGTTTTTTTCATTCATTTGGTTTGTTTTCCAATAATAACACAACTCAGAATCAAAAGAAGAACATTCAAAACCAGGCCTGTTGAAGTTTCACATTCAGTGGATATTACACTTTTGGAGAAAACAGTGAAAAAGCATGCACAACCTTTTGATCGTGAAAAACGATACAACTCTTTACTTCCAAAACTCAGCCAATTGACTGATAGATGGAAATCACCTACACTTCTTGATTTCTTCTACATGACAGCAAGCCAGATGGAATTGTTAGGGGTGTTTAGTACCAGTACGATCTTTAACCCAAGTAAGCTTCTTGATGACAACTTTAAAGCCGAATGACTCAACTCACTTTACAAACACCTTCACTAGTTGAATTTTTTTCTATTATTTTGTTATTTTTGGTGGACCTGAACAGCAAGCCTATCCGGTTCGTTAGTAAAAACGTCATACACGCGCGCACACCACTGATTACTAGCGCCCATTGGCTGCAAACGCTCGAGCTGCGTTAACTTCCGGTTCCAATCGTGCAGAAAGTGCTGGAGGTGACGTCACACTAACGAACCGGATTGTCCACTGACTGACTGACTGATGGAGTCAATGGGTATAAATAATGTCCTAAACTGTAGTCTTCGTCCCACTCTGGATTTGGATTTTATTCCCCTAACACAAGCCACGGTCCGTGACAAGCATGAGTCGCTATCAACAAGACGAATCAAATCCAGTTTTGGCAATATTGGCAACCCTACCTACCCAGAAAATTCTGAGCATACCTCACGTGCACTGTATTCAAGCTAATACTTGCGTGTGAGGGTATGCTCGGAAATCGCTGGGTAGCACTGCCAATATTGCAAAGGCTGGATTTGATTCATCCACCGCCACCTGGCAACTTAACTGAGTTTGTTTGTCTCGGGACTGGCTGCAAAATAGGGGAGTAAAAATCTAGTCTTAGCTTTTGGCTTCAGTTCAGCGAGGCAAGCCTATACATGTAGTCTTGTACATGAAGCAAAGGATTTTATTTTCTTTACTTTGAGCGAATGCATAGAGGCATACGTAAAAAGGTAAAATGCTATGTCAGGGGTACAATCTGTTTACAGTCCGGCGGGCTGAGGCTACTCTGTGCATTTCCTTATTCTTACACTCCATGCGTCCAGCTGCACTAAATTGTTAAGTTGGAATTACTCACTTGCAGTTGGCTTTAAAACTGAATGACCTCAAGGTCAATTCCAATCAAAGCCTCCAGGCTGGGAGGCGCGTCTCTCAATCAGAAGTAATTGGGAAAAATTGATAGCTGAATCTCTCCCCTCCGTATAAAAAATATTTCACAATTTCACGCCAGAGAGGGAAAAAACCAAAAACCCGATCGATAATGTTTCCAAAACAGTGAAGAAAAGGGCAGCTGGAAAACAACGATGGGAGAATTTGAGGGGAGTGGTTTGCATCTCCCCCCCCCCTCGTGACGTTAATACGAAGACATTTGGTTTCCTTGTTTTTGTCAACAAACTTGTAACACTGCAAATTTATAAAATTCCTGGGTTTACTTTAAAGAAATTAAGGAATTTCCACAGAATTGTCTCTATATACTTGTATTTTGACTGTCGGTTCAGAGGATGTGTGCCGATGACCAACGTTCACACAAGTGGGAAAAGGCTCAGCGTCAAGTCACACTATACATCATCTGTTTGTACTTTGGATGCATTGCAATATGTCATGATGGGGTATTCAACCTGACATTTTGAAGAAGAAAAATGCGCCATTGAATTCTATTTATTTCTACTGCCCTTACACTATGCAAAGCACTACATGTTCATGTACTGGTACACGAAGCCGAAGGACACACAAATCAACAGAGAGCATAGCAAATTGGAGGTGGCAACTAAATGACAGTTCGAAACTGCACAAACTGCAGAGCCTTTAACGGCATACAGGATCATTTGCAATTCATGCATTTTGTTCATTTCCAATAATAACACCACTCAAAATCCAAAGAAGAATGTTCAAAACCCAACCTGTTCAAGTTTCAGCTCAGTGGATATTTACACTTTTTCAAGAAATCAGTGAAAACCCATGCCAAGGGCGGATCCAGGGGGGCCAAAGGGGGCCATGGCCCCCCCCAAAACGAAACCAATTTTTTTTTTTTTTTATGTGACATCGCAATAAAGGCTGGCAATGAGTACACCAACATCTTTTCCTCAAAAAAACATTGGTTAAAGTGGTCAGAAATTGCCTCAGATCGCACCACAGAGCATCTAGAATCCAAAAAATTTTC
Source organism: Patiria miniata (assembly GCF_015706575.1). Classification (NCBI taxonomy): domain Eukaryota; kingdom Metazoa; phylum Echinodermata; class Asteroidea; order Valvatida; family Asterinidae; genus Patiria; species Patiria miniata. The sequence continues at coordinate 18,350,084 of NW_024037076.1, read as the reverse complement.
GGGGCCCTTAAGCGGGCCCCGAACCCCACGCCGTATTTTTTTGGACCCACTTTTTTGGGAGACCAAATTTTTTTTTGGCCCCCCCCAAAATTGTGTTCTGGATCCGCCCTTGACCCATGCACAACCTTTTTGATCATTAAACACAATTTTGTCAATAGCACTCTTTATTTCCGAAACTCAGCCAATTGACTGATTATTAGAAATCACCTACATCTCTTGATTTCTTCTAAATGACAGCAAGCCAAATGGAATAATTTCATGGAGTGTTCAGTAGGGGTACAAGATTTTTGATAGTAATTGGGTAGGTTACCTATGGGATAAATGCACATGATCCTATATCCCTAAATAATCCCTTATGTATCTGTATTACACAGGGTCTGGGATAGTACTGATATTCTGATAGTTATAATGGAAACATCTGCACTGCATTGCGGTTTACCTCTCCCATAACTACATGTAGAAGGGTTGAATACTTTAGGGACTTAAAACTCCCTAGGGGGTGTGCAAAATTTGTATTAAAATTGGAGGATTCGGGACTGTTTAATAGGGCTACCAAGTAACACCACCAGGCCACAAACCACCAGACCTCAAAACCATACCCTCTCCCTGAACAACACGTGGGTTTCTTGTGCCGATCAACTCCCTAAGTCTTAATTTATTGATCTGTGATGGCCAAAGAATTGCCACAGGTGGGGTAATCTTTTGAATTTGGATGGTTCCGATGCCCTCATTAAAAATTCATCATGAGGACACAGACAGACACGTTCTGCGCTTGAAGTCTGTTTCCTTCATGACCTTCTGTACAAAAGCTCTTTATTTCTTGTCTCTTATGCCTCTGTGTTTGTACAATTTGCTCCTGAACACTTTCAGATTACATTGTACATGAAATTTAAGATATTTCACACATTGCCTAGCTGTGGAATGAAATTATGCACGATAGAATTTTATTTTTTTAAAGATGACACTACGGTATCGTAAGGCTTTTAACAACCCAGTAAATAAGATCTTGTCCATCTAATGGGAATCACCGAAACTCACAAACATGAACAACTGACCAGGGAAAAGAGGGGTGGGGGAGATGAACATGTAAATATTCTACACTGAAAATGATGAACAATAACTCAAACTTCTACAGTTGCCCCAAAAAACAACTCAATGCAGATATCCTCATTCCAGACTCCACAATATTGCTTTTAAAGCAATGAAATAATGTTGATACTACAGACAACTGCTTTTAGCTATCAACTGCTCCTTTGCTTTGAGGGGGTGGGGCCCTGTTTTTAAAGTACGCTCAAGTGGCTTTAATTGGATTGGTTGAAGCATGGACCAAGTCTGTGGGTGAATTAAAGGAAGAACCAACGAGCAAACACAGTAAGGCATTTCCCTCACTCATTGCAGCACATCTAATTGTCTGCACAATTTGATTGTTTTGTGGCGCCTTCTCCGGATATCTGGTCAGTAGCGTGCACACATAAAAGCCGAGTTCAATCAACTCTGTACTCAGCTGGCTGTGGGGCTGTGTGTCTCTACACTCTCATTATCATCCCGAGATCAACAACATATCACAAGACAGGGAGCCAATTTCATTACACGAGCCCTGCCTCCCTATTCTTACCAAATTTTCTAATCAATTGGGTTTCAGAATTTCTGAAGACGTAAGTTTGTACCGTCACACTCCAAAGTTTAAAGATGTCAATGACAGACCAAGGTACGCATGTACGTATCTGCCATAATGCCAATAATTCTGAGGGAACAAAAATTATCTTCTCCGTGGCAAATAGGAATATAATCGAAAACGACTGATGAATCATTGCGAAGCATCAATCAAAGTGCTAATGGGGGAGAAGTGCCCCGAGAAACAGGATTACACGCCCGCAAACCGGATTACCGATGTGCATAAACTGGATTAGGCAACAGGCTAATGCTGCCATAACCGGATTACGCGAGGTAAACTTTCCCCTGGTTTAATGTGTAACCTGATTGGATTACGGTTATTGAGCTGCAGGCAATCAGACTGCAGTTCAGAAATCATAACAATAATACACCGAGCCTACGCCTCGCTGGAGCTCCAAATAAACACGAAGGTACGTACAGGATCAGCTACCATCGTTTAGTACTTGAGACTAATCAGTGCGGTGTGAGACACTTGGGGTCTGCCATAGGTTTGTTCTTTGGATTGGTTTTAATGACATGCTCGGGTTGCTAGGATACACAACTCAGCCTGGCAACCACTGAGCACTTTACAAAGAGCTTTTTCATGAACACGTGGTTGCTAGGAAGAGCAAGTTCTGGGCAATGGTGATTGGAGGAGTCGAGACTTGTTGATGAGGAGCGTGGAATTCTTCTACGCCACTGAGAACTAAGTATTTATAGAAAACATTTTTGAGGACACAACAAATCTTATGCAATTATTTACAGAAAAAAATTAAAAGAGGTATAGTAAATGTAATGTACACAGATTTGAATTTTTTTTTCAAAAGATTTTGAGTGAATTTGCCACTTGCCTTACCCAAACTCAGTTTGGGTTTGTATATCCCCCCCCCCAAAAAAAAGAAAAGAAACTAGGCAGTTCATTCTAACCATGCTTCAAATTTCTCAGTAAATTTCTGATTATAAACTGAAAACTCTTACAAAAATTCTTTCCTTACAAGAAAATTGACAGTTCATTTTTAACCTATTAAACTTTGCTTCAAATGTCTCTGTAAAGTTTTAACTGAAAATTCTGATGAACTCTTTTGTAACTTTTCTAGATAAATGAAAAAAATTATTTTTTATGTTGGACACAAGAAGTCCTTACAAGGGAGTGTGGCAGTGCATTTTTAATTTAACTATGCTCTAAACTTCTCAGTATATTTCTAACTGACAACTTAAAAAACCCACTTTTTGTAATGTTTCTAGATAAATGAAAAAAGGGACATATTAGTTCAGGTACATGTGATGAGTCCTGTTCGGCACTTCATTTTTAAATTTTGATGCAACTACGCTTCAATTTTTCTGTAAAAATTTAGTTGAAAACTCTTAAAAACTGCTGTTGTAATGTTTCCAGATAAATGAAAAAATACAAATTATTTCAGATACTGTCAGTCCTTAAAGAGAATGATTTTAATAGGGCCTCCGGTTTCTTTCAATCATCATCCTTAACCTTTTGTGACTTGACCAACCAGTCCTGCGGAGAACACAGGTGTGCCTCTTTTTATATTTTCCTAACTCAAAACATAACAAATAAGGAACGCAAGAAAGAAAAAACTTTGTAACCAGTAGAAACCGGAGGGGGTCCTTGATTCGCTGAGAATGCGAAACTAAATATAATTTGATAATGGTTTGGCAACCACACGTCTGCCACAGCAAGTTATACTCTTAAATGAAGATTTATTGGCTTGTAATTTGGGGTACGCATGGGAATTCAGCATCTACAGGGAATATTAACCCTTAAATGCGTTGGGCAAGCTGGTGATATTTTGTACATAGTGTTAATCACTGGAGGTCTGAAGTCAAATCCACTGGAATTCAAGTTGAATGGTTTGACGGCTTGCAAAGACCAGTGTCAGTGGGTCTAGGAAATCATAAACCTAAAATAAGAGGGGATGGGTCAACTCCTCCCCTGGTCAGACTCACTTTCTCGACAACAGTTCACATGCATTCCAATTTTACAATCCTACTTTTAAGGAACATTTTCACAAATTTAGTACCTGAAAATGGTTCACTGCCTTTCAGTAGATTGTCACTACACCAGTTACAACCACAGTTGTGCTTATTTTCGTTTTAAGGAGGAGAATCAAGCCAATTATGTAATGCGGATTCACAACAGCCACAGCGAAACAGCAGTGTTCACTGGGCCGTTGCAGTGAGAGTGAACCATTTATCATTGTTGCACTGAGTTGAACTCCGAGTGACTTCACAACTATTCCAGCAAATCGCTAGTCTTAAGTTAATCCCCTCCTCCCGCCATCCTAACTTTCGGCAACTCTCCCATTGATGACCAAATGTAAGCAGCTTCAACCCCCCACCATAACAAGCCACAAACAAAAACCGAGGGAGTCTTCCCCGTTTCTTACCAGAGTTCTTGACATTTTTAAACAAATAGGTAACAAAAATGCTAAAAGACCAGGCTGCTTGAACACAATTATGTTTTAAGAGTCAGAAACAACCGGTCAATGTTGGGGTCACAACCAGTTCAGGGTGACTGAGGAAGGCACGAACCTCGTGTCTATTGACGAAAGTTTTAGCTTACTGTACCGACACGAACCGCGGCCACGGCGTGTAATGAGAATCTCTTAAGATCAAACTGAAACAAAATACGCATTTACCGCACCCGGTGTTTTTCTGTGTGTGTGTGTGTCCGAAAAACGTATTATTAAATTTCTAGTCCTGAGACAGGAAAGCCTATACAGAGCGCAAACAAACCCTACCCAGTGTGCTGATCATTACAGCAAACATAGCAGTTACCAGTTATATCCTTGTAAACTGGCCAGGGTATATGGTGTTTGCACTTCGCTATTGCATGGAACTATGATAGGGTGATAAAAGACTGGATCAATATACACCTAGCAGTTAGGCATGTCATATAATATAAGGACAGAGGATGGTTGCTAACAAATGAATCTTTATTGCAGGGGACTATGTACTGCAGTTGAGGCTGTAATATGTTCTCTCTGGAGAAGACGTGGGGGAAAAACAAACCAGCTTTATTGGCTTAAAAGGGAACTCCAAAATAGGAAACACGAAGGGTTTTCAATCCCTATTCACAGTTCTACCTATCCCAATTATAGTTAAAATGTACTTGAATCAAATAAATCCACAGGCTAAATTTATTTATATCTTGTTATTCATCATTTATCGTGTTATTTATGATTTTGTAAGTAGCTTTATTGGCATATAACGAATATTTGTTTTCTTGAAAATGATGATAGAGTACAATAGAGGAAGGAGTTCATTATCGTTTCTCTGGGCAAACATCAATACAAAAAAACCTAAAATGTGCCAGAGGCCAACATTTTAAAATCGTAGCAAATCACATATTTGCAATACTACCAGTTCTAAAAAGTTGAACCTCAAGTACAGGTACTTGATTTCATTTAATAAGTAATTTCTAATAAGTTTAACCAAGCAACCTCGCAGACATCTTTTATTCTTTCATTCATTGTCGGAGTCTGTCTTTAATTTTGATGTGGAGATCGCGAGTGAACTAAAAGGAGATGAAAGATACATGTACACGTGTACGTACATCATAAAGGGAGGAATCGCTAGTTTGAGGACCATTATACGGCGGGATCCCAAAGGGTTTCTGAATCGGCCTGGATCGCATCAGGTCGTCCAATGATGGGAGTAATGACTAAAGGATGAATGAAGCTGATGACCCCCGGAAATATTCAAAAAGCACATGTGGGAATAAGATGGGCGCACTGAAATAAAAATATTGCCTTTCTTGCAGAACCAATGCATATTCTAAAATCCAGACGCGGCACGTACATGTCGACACACACGTATCCACAACAGCAATCGGACTGGATCTCACTTGAATATTCTTCTGTAGAATATACAATGGTCCGAAACGTGGAAAGTCCACTGATTGTGTTCTTGAATGCATAATTATTATTTAAAAAACTGACAGCATTACTTTTGTAGTGTCCACTGACTGTGTTCTTAACTGCATAATTTTTATAAAAAACAGTTTATATTGTAAGTAGAACCATTTTAAATGCATTTTAATCTGCTTCCGCAAAGAATTATTATTACTTTTTTTGAGATTCTATGTCTGCATGATTTACTTTGAACCAAGATCCCTGAACTAAACCAATCAGTTTTGAAAGCAGTCATTTCGAAAAATAAACGCAAAAAAGTACATCAAATTTTTCACTAGCAAATTATTGGGTTTTTTTATTGCTCAAATGTTGTCAAGAAAATAGAATTGGTGTATATACTGAATATGTAGTACTTTATGATTTATGGGTATAGCATGCTTCATTCATATTTTTTTTTAAACAATGTCACAAAAAGCCCCATACAGAGATATATCTTTCAGTTTTGATCTTCCATTTTCATCTGGGCATGAAAATGGAAAATACCAGTGAAATACTTCTGCCTGTCAAAGCCCGGCCCCTGCTCTTTGACAGCAGAAATGTTTCTGTGATCCCCTTGGAATTTTAGTTGGTGCTCTTGGGACCAACTCTGCCTGCAGGCAACATGTTGAAAACAGAACGGTCTGAGAGAGAGAGAGAGGACTGGGAATTGGTCTGCATTTTGCACTTACATCGGAAAGAGCTAGAATAATTTTGTGAAGGGAAAAAAAGAAGTTTTTTAATGGGTTGTAATATGAGCGGGGTTCCTTTTAATATTTCATGCCATAACGTATAGGAAGTCTGTAATTTTTAAGTGTTTACATCTTCAGTTTAACAACACACAAATGGAACAGGTTGATGCATTAATTTATACTGATGTTTTTACTGTTTTCAGTACAAAACATACAATAAGTAGGGTTTAAATGTGAAAAAAAGGGTTTTTTTCCCTGGTTTTAAAATAAAATTCAGCGAGTCAGCATGAAATATGATACTTTGACACTAATGGAACCTGAATTAACAGGTAACATGATACAACTGCAAACAGGCCTGAAATGAAACCGAGACCAAAAACGGAATACAACATTTTTCAATTTTCATTTTAATCAATTTCATAATTTTGTTTGTTTGAATTTATGGATACCGTAACAACAACAAAGCTGCAGACTTGTACAGTTCGATGCCAAGGGAGGACACCGTACATGAATACACTGCTAATTTAAAAAGAATAAGATTTGAAGGAGAAAAAAAAAGAAGTTATCACAAGAAACCTTTTCTTGTTTGGCTTTTGAGAAAAAGTTTCCAGAAAGTGAGACAAGAAAATAATGCTTCAAACAAGGATTAATATCTTATATTAACGGTCCTGAATTCTCAAATTTTAATATGATTTTTTGTCATACCCCTAGGGAGTTAGGGCAAAAAAAAAGTAAGAAAATCATTTTTAGCAGTGTATCAATGTGTTAGCCTATAGCCTACATAAAGTAAAACTTCTATACATGTACATGTTTATTATCCATAAGTTTTAAAACTAAAAACAAAGTCATTTCTGTTCATGCTTTTTTTGCCAAGAACCAGTTCTGGTTGTTGTTATTTGTCACACCAACTGTCTGACAAAAACTCAACACAACTTGGCAGATAATATTCGAGTTACTGTTTGAGGTTCTGGCTAATTCCCCAAATGAAACCTCCACATAACTATTAGAAAAACACAGGGAAAAACATGGCCACACCTGACTTGTAATGACAGCCCATTCCTGTCACCTGGCATTCCCATACCACACATTTCTAGGCAATCGCCTCAACAATCAAATTGCAATAAACCCGACAGTGAACTTGACATCCGTGAGTCAAGTGCAGGGGCCAGTAAAGAGTCCCTCACACACAAAAAAAAAAGTTTTATGGGTTCCGCCAAGTGTGAAATTTGTGTAAATTGTACTTTGAGGGCAATAGGCTTTGTTCGGTTCATTGATAGGACATGAATTATCCCATAGATTGTGACAAGTAAGGGGGGAGGGGGTTAGAGTTTGTTATGAATTACGTTGGTTTATATTTGACTGAGCTTTTTGAAACCTCCGTGGCCTAAGGCATGATAAATTTCTATTTGATTGTCCCTTTTTAGGAGCAGTAAAAACAGCTAGAGAATGGAATCACCACTGTAACAGATTTGGGGACCTTTGACTGAATAACAGAGCAGAATCACGTACATGTGCATAACTTCACTGGATCAACAGGTTTTAGAAATGGCAAGAGGATGAATTAAAGTAGCTGCGATATTTATGAAACGTGGGGAGGGGGGGAAATGATCAAACAATGTGCATGGATTGTCGATTGCAGACACTTTTAATTTCTGGCTTTTGGTGAAAATTATTTACGGTCAGTTTCACTGTGTGAAGTATTTGCCCCCAAAATAGAATGCGAACCACTATTGGCTTAATCATCTGAGTTATCAGTATCAAGTAAATATAAATGAATATCAGCAATACTTTCCTTTTACATAACCCAAACTTGTGTGCATCCTAACAAATAGCCCAGCCAGTTATCTTACGCGAGTCTCCTATGCTTGGGTTTGGCGGGCATAAAGATACAAGTGCTTTGCCCAGAAGCCCTAATCCTCCTTGGTCCAAACACTGCTAATCCTTTGATCTCCTCTGTGCACCCATTTGTTCTGTCCATTGTGACGTCTTATGTTAACACTTCTGTTCCCCCTCCATCATGGATTACGCCACCAAATTACGTGCATGGACAGTGCGTCTCCTAGGGCAGACAAAACTATTCATTCATATTCAATAGGTTCTCTGAAGGGCCTTCAACTCTCGCAAACACAGGTAGATATTTTCCCATCGATTTTGATCAGTGTAAAGATGCTTCCCCCCCTTAGTCTTCGGTCCCTGCCACCAAGTTTGGGAACTGCTGCTTGCTCAATAGGTGGTGTTTACACTCCGGAAGGTGGCCTGAACAAGCAGATGTATTCAGGAGGGTCTTAAAGAAGCAAACAAACCTGTCTAGCACTGATGATTGACTATTGCATTTTAGGGAAGCAGTGGACAGCATGGAATGAGGACTGGGAAGACAGCAATGGTCCTATATCAATTTAATGGGAACGGGTCTCCCCGCCTCTATTCTTACTGTACAGGTATAGGAAATTCTTCGTCATTATTCAGGATTTAGAAATCAGTATTCATCGATCGTTTTTCAAGAAACAAGGATACAGCACTATCATCTTTCACATTGGAACGCTATATTCATACTGGGGAAACACTGTTGAGCACAGATAAAAATGCAGCAAAAGAAATAAGCAAAACAAAATCTAAGTACAGTTTCTGGACAGTTTCAAAAATCAGACTTAAAGTTAAACAAACATTGGCAGATACAAAAGAATGTCATCTCAAGTGTATCTACCCAAATTACTTACAATATTTGGCATAATAAATTTCTATCACGTAAGCATCTTCTCGCCGGCTGAATAGGAGTAAAAATAAAGAGTGAAATATTACCCAGTCTCCCAAAGATGAAATATACAGACCATTCTCATCCAGGGTAAAGACATAAATAAGCAAGACATGGATGGAATGACAGGTCTATTCATAAATGAACTCCGGGGCAGATAGCATGTACTATGCAGTGTATTATAAATAAACACAGCGCAACTGGGGTTGATTGACAAACTTTGGTTCTGGGAGCGGGAGAACGTGTTTCCTGTACGCCGGGACTTCTGTAATGGATATGCCCATCGAAGAAGATCCGTGAGCAGAGATGCCATCTGAAACTACCCTTAGAGGCTGTAACAATAAATTTCTCAATTATGATGGGTTGTAACATCACAGAATTGGTAATTTGCGGAACTGTGATTTCTTAAATTGCTCCTTGCATGATATTAAAAAGCTTTTTCCCTCTTTTATCTGAACCAAATTTTTTATTACAATTCCGCAACTATGGTGAGAAGTCCATTCAAATTTATCTCGTTACTTGATGTAATTCTACAACGGTTAATTTTTTTTGCACATCATTAAAACCATGCAAGATAAACCAAAGAACAAAAACTGTGAGCTAGCAAATCCTGTTGATGAATGGAATGAAAGTCATTGATTAATCAGCCACAAATCTTGCATGTAATTTACGCTACCCCAGTGTGCGGCCAGGCACAACTGATGATATGATGCCCTGAATTTATAGTCCACGACTCATTCTTATCACCAAAATCATGTCCGACATTCTCATCAGGCTTTGAGCTCTGTGGTTTCTTGATCGAGATGTCCCAGAATCAAAAAAAAAATTTGACGGACCCGTTCGTGCTTTCACATCAAATATTTGTCCTGGGCCTGTTCTGGGGACATACTTCCCTACGTGCCCAATTCAATCAGTTGACTTTTGTTCAAACGTGGGCAGGAGCGCACACAAACAGATTGGGGTTGGGCCGGGGTTAATTGTGTTAGTTCATTTGTTAGGGTTTTTTAAAAAAGAGCTCTAGATATGCATGCAGGCCCTACATGGGAATAGGGAGGGGGGGGGGAGGGGAGACAGTGATTGGTGGCTCTGTCATGGATGGAAAATTAATCAAATCACCTCATCCATAAATTCTTGCCTGAAATTTCGGTGACCGCGAAGAAAAATGGTTGAGAACGGTGTGTGCATGTAAAAAATACAGATTAGAAATTATGTGAAACGCTGAGCCTAGGGTCATGCATTCAGAAAATAATCTTGGAAGATTTCTGATTAACAAATCAAAATTTATAATCAAGATGACCCCGGCTCAAGCTTCTTTAAAACTGATAAGGTCCTAATTAAGCTTGCACGGGCTATTTATAGACTAATTATCCACTATACCGACAGGTGGAAGGGATACCAAATCTTGATGGATGGTGAGTAGCCGGGATAAAAGAATGAAGAGTGCTTTAATAAGGCACGTTCTCCACTCGGGGCAGGTGCACAGAACATGCACATTACATGTACTTAAAAAAGAAAGAAAATTGATCGTATGGGGCATCATAATAATTAATTATTAGGATTTTTTTTTAGCTTGGCCAGCTAAATATTACATGTATACGTCATCTCTTCAAATATATTAGGCCTTAGTTCTAATCATTTGGAGAAAGCCATTCATTTCATAAAACTATAATTCTTTTCAGAAACTTCAGCCCTTTTCCTATATGTCGCACAAATGTTTGCAAAAATCTTTCCCCACAAATGTGAACATTGCACACTACGAGAAACTCAATAGAAGTCCCCCTACAAGACATCTCTGGAAGCAAATTTAGCCATCTGCAAATGAAATACTCCCAAGTATGAGAACAATTAACCGAAAACCAAGTGCACTTCCTGGAATACATTTTACAGTCTGGGAAGAAAATTTACAGCCTTGGCCTTCAAGTGGTCCTTGTACATTTTCTTTTTGCCCTGGTATCAAATCAGGCAAGTCTCTCAGAACAGGGTCTTGCAGTTTCCCATTTTTTTTTTCACCTTCTTCTTTCAAAGACGAACAAATTACCAACGACTGCATCTCTTTCTCTCCAGAATTCATGCCAAGGAAAATGCATCTCTGAGAAGAAAGACCGGGCCGAATTAGTGAACAAATGCAAGGTCCCACGATACCCACAAGCCCTTCCGCTGATTGACAAGCACAATAAGGATCAAATCCTGGGCTGAAATCCCTTTTTTCGATTGGAAGATTGGGGAGCACTCTACAAAGACAACACAGTGCGACATCGCGACCCGCGGTATTAAGGAATTTTTGTTCTGCTTCAATTTCCAATGCCGGTGCAGCTCGCCGGTTGCACGACAATTGCAATTCAGTCAATTTTCCTCTTTCTGCCGTTGCACAATTTACGAGATGACCTTGTCCGTCCGCCCATTAGTGCCCGCTCTTTTATCCAAAAAGGGAGATGGGTATTATTCCGGAGTCATGCATTATCTTCAATTTCATCTCCTTTTCCCCCCCCCCCCTTCTCTTCGGCATTAAAAAAAAAGTTGGCAGAGTGTACCAAGACGTGTATATTTGGCCTAAAATAAGCAATTCAGACATCCATTTCTTAAAAGCTTTTCGAATCATAGAATGGAAAACACAACAAGAGATAGTGGAGCAGAACAAAAATGAAGTAATCTCTTAAAATTTCAATGATTCTTCAAATTACTGACATATACATCTTTTGATATTTAAATTCTCAACTAACATACCCAAAAATATTTACCGCAGAAATATGTTGTTGGTTATTCTTTCATTTCTTACAAAAATATTGCAGTAAATATGCATCATTTTCAGGTACACATTTCCTGCTCCAAATGGTCTGAAGTATTTATTCAAAATAATGGTTTCTGTACTCTCACAAATATGTAACAAGCTAGGCAGTGAAATGAAATGTGGTACCTAAAAAAACCAATTTAAGTTTCATTCTAACTTGTTTATTTCCCTCCTATTTGAAACAAATTACATTGCAAGACACTTGGTCCGGGATCCTGTGGACTATTAAAAGGACTATTATCATTTTATTTTTTTTGTTCAGTGATCATATGGCTTCCATCTATTGACAACTGACACGATAGATTTGGGTTTTGAAGACCCGCCTGACACGATCCATACCTGATTATAAGACCTTAGTCCCTGGGTTTCACAAGATATAGAACCTTAAACCTGATATGCAAACAGGGCAAAAAGAAAATGGGCACCGAGGGACTAAGACAGCACTGATGGTTTCCATGCGCACCAAACTGACAGAAACAAAAGTAAAATGTATAAAATACTTGAAGCACTGCTCCTTTACTAAAAATACTTCAATATTTTTCTGTCACACACACATAAATTATACTACCTTATCAACCCTTGCAAGACAAAAAACTACCCATACTCATACACATGACAAAGTACTCATACTCTTGCAAATGTTCTCCTGCAAGAATTAAAAAGACTTTAAGAGCTACATGCAGGAAAAGAACCACTTTTCTACAGTTTGGGAGGCTCCCGCATTTGTTTAATGCCTAGGCTGACAGCAAAAAGCCTTTGAAAACACGCGACACATTGAAATTTGCTCCTACATGTATAAGTGTGAAAAGTACTCGTCTGTGAAAAGTACTTGTCTGTACTCGTAGTCATACTCATGGAAAAAATTGACTTGTACCCGTACTCGTACAAACTACTCAAACTTGTACTCATGGCAAAGTACTCGTACTTCTACTTTATTGTAATCATGGAAGTATACTCCCCTACAACACTGATCAAGTACAGGAAAATGCATTGCATCTGTACATTTGACCTTTCTGACACCGTTACTTTGAATGAGCTTGCCACAAGTGATCATGAACAGAAAATGAATGGGTCCAATTTGAACATTTCAGAGGCCGTGAGGGTTGATGCTGGGTTGAGGAATTTGCATGCTTATATCGCCTGCTGAAAACCACTCCAATTGCATAATTAATGGGAAACAATCACCTTGGCGCAATCCATGTAAGGTCATTCAGGAAACGAGGACAAATATGAAAAATGGGTGCACTTTTCAAAGCCCCATTAATTAATGCATGGTCCCATTTCTGTATCAATCATTTTACTCTTATGCACCACAATATCGATGAAGGAACGATTTCATTATTGTACCATTTTTAGAAGAACTTTATTTTCATGTTGTCTTAAAAAGTTGTACTCGATGTCAATCACAAGCTTTTATTTCAGTTCTTGAAGTAAGGTTTCCATCTTGGGAGACTCAAACCATAAATAAGGAACTGTGCTGGAAACCACAGATGTTCCCGAGACACAACCACAGGCATCGCAGCACCTCATTAAAAAACTCTCGTTGTAATGTCTTCCGTCAACACTACCACTGCTGCTGGGCCGGGAATGCAGGAAAACAAAAAACATTTTAAAAAAATAATTATTCTTCCAAGACCAGGCCTGACATAACAAGACTCAGGGGGGCATCGGTGTCAGGATGCACCATTCGATACCTCTGCAGCCAGACTAATTGCACTTGGGAGTTCATTAATGGTTTCATATCAGATTCTTAACGAGCGCAGGCTTTGTTGTGATGGCCTGCCAGGACATCTGGGGTTTTTTTTCCTGGGGGGGGGGGGGGGGGGTGGAAGATGTGCGTGGGTTCTAATTTCGTCATTAGTGATACTTGTGTTCGATAGATGCTGATATGACTAACTGACTGGATGCATTGATTTACAATGATGCCGTATCCCCAGGATGGATTCTCTTAGAAACCCGGGACAACATTCCCCCCCCCCCCCCCCCTAGCCTTGAGAGGTACCTGTAATGAGAAGCTAAGGGGCTGGCTCTGTGGAGTTCACAGGGTTGACTTAATGGCATCATCGCCATCTGTAACATGCATGACATATTTGCCATTCACTTCCACTACTAAATAAAATAATACACTAGAGGATTTAAGCCAATTTGTACACGAGTCCATGCTCACTAGATTCCATCTTTTGAAAAAGACAAAGCCACACGAGGATGCGTAAAATGCAAAACACGGTACAAGAATTAATAACAACTTCCACATTTTTTTTCTTCATCTTATTGATGGTAACAGCTAAACTACGAAACTAATTCATTCGATGTCATCTCCTGGGATAGATGTTCTTCTCATTTTGCCATCTGCCAACCATGCGATCCTTCTAATCTCGTCTCCCCTGCGTGTATGTCTCGCCTAGTATCCAGTACGCACAAGCCCCGCATGTCACCATCTCTTTCTCCCAGGAGGCTTGGGTTTCACTTGGCAACCAGCAAATGGGACTGAGATCGAGAGGAGGACCCCCTACAGTGCTCCTCGGGATACCCCCCAGATGACGTGACAAAACAGGAGCAGGGTTTAGACAAACAATGCGACTAGGGCAGGGGGGCGAGGAGGGGTGAGGAGGTTACTTACATGAAGGACGCACAATGACCTACTCTCGTTCAAGGAGGAAACGAGATGGTAGTGCAGTGTTGACATTTTCAGATGATTGACTTCTTACCTGGCACAGATAATTACACACATACATGTATGCACCTGTTCTATTTGGGGAAAAATGGTATCACTGACATCTTTGTATCTAGAGGGCAGACCACAGCATGCCTACCAAGCCTGCTATACCCCATCCTACGGGTAATTTTCATCTACATACCACTTAACTGCACCTAATGAAGGTCACTGTCGGTTTCTACCACACAAGGCATAAGATATTTTTCCAAATTGCAATTTGTCCTAATTGTCACTGCATAGAGAAAGATCTATGGTCACAGTCGGTGAACTAGAGTAGTAAACAGAGATCTCTTTTCTTCTGATGGGTGCGTGGGCTCTACAATAAACGAAACTGGAATACTTGTATTCTGACAGCAACAGTTGGTATTAAAATGGCTGCCACTGTCAGAATCATTTTGAGTACATTTTTTGTATTACCTTTTTTTTATTTTAGAGTGACGCTTTGAAGGAAAAGTTTATAAACTCTGACTGATGGGTTGTTGGAATTTGTATAAATTTATCTACACAATAAAGAAAAGTTTACCAAATTCATATGCAAATTTGAGCAATATGTAATAATGTATGTACATAGTGTACTGCATACTGTATGGCACTTTTTTTTTTGCAATCCAGACCAAAATTTACGAGTGGCGTATGAGTAACATATGGTGGCATACACATTGATGTTGTTATCCCACGTAAAATATGCTCTTGCTTGTTATTCGCATTTATTCTATCAACCCAGCAGGCCCATGTACTATGTGCATATGTGCGCCACCATATTAAAGTACATGAACGTTGCAGTGATGTCATGCCTTTACGTGTAATTTGGTTATATCATAGCTCTATGGTTATATGGTCATCTTGGTGTGGCTATATACCAGTATACATGTACATGTATGCATGTGCATGAGATCAACGATCTAATGATGCGCCAAGATGTTTTTTGGGGAGACGTACCGGTAGATTTCGTTTTGAATTCTCAATGCAAAACACAGACAACCCCTTTGAGTATGATGTAACCCTCATTGGAGAAGAAACACAACAGCAATGGTACAAACAAACAAGGCATCCAACATCATACTGCATAAATTACGACACATTTGCCCAAATACACGTGTTCCAATGAATGTGCACACAATATCACAAGGGTCATGCACGCTGCAGCCTAGATCTTCACAGTGCCATTTTACATGTATGTATCAAGTGATACCACCGCTGGAAACACGCAGCTAGCTCAGCCAGGCACTCGGTGCTGCACTGAAGGAGTAGCGGGCATTGAGGCTATAGCTGGCTCTCTCATTGACAATGCCGTTAATTAGCATCGACAAAACAATTACTAGGGGAACGGCAGCGCAATTGGCAATCAATTCCCCCAAACAATGCTGGTGATGAGGAGAAAGTAATGCATAATGATCGCCGGGCGCGCTGATCCTAGAAAGGTAAAGGGCCAAGCCTATGGACAGTCTCAGGGAGTGCTACCCTTTTAACCTATTCTGGCAACATTTTGATGATCACACACAGAATTGTAGAATGTATTTGGCCAGTAAAATAACAAAAAAAACCAACGATTCTGCACATAACATGTGATTTTTTGCAGGCCGAAGGTATGGTAAGTTTTTGATACTGCAAACATTTTTAAAAAAAAATAGCATTCATGAAATTAAGTCATTCATGAAATAAGATGTACTGTGCGCACATAGTGCAAACATGTAGCTCAAGGCGTAAGCGTTATTTGCGTTTGAAATTGGGTAACTCATGCAAAAACTGATATGACATTTTATGGTATGTGCACTGTTTATTTTCCAAGCACCAATTATTAATTTAATCATTCCAATTTAAAAGAATATATATACGATAAACCCCATGATAAATATGCATGTAAATGTTTGATACAACATGTACATGTCCAATGACAGCATACATTTATTGGGACCTTTTCCCTCAACCAGCACGCCTACTGCATTCTTTAAACAATGCATTTAGATTAAACAGCAATTCCCATTCTAATTGAGCATTCTGTCAATAAAGAATTCAGTAACGTCAATACCTAAGGCAAAAGTGCAGACCAGTATGCAATCCAAACACCTCGGGCAGGCTCTGGGAAATATTCCATGCATTGATAAGTAAAGTCTCAAATATTTAACTGTTTTTCCCCAAGTTTTTTTATACTAACAAAAAAAAACACCACACATGTTGTTCATAACATGTGTTTGTGAGCCACTGACCTGTGAGTTTTCCTGTGAGCCAACTGTCCAGTCTTTGCATGTGTTTTTTAAATCCCTCATTTGTACATAAAAGGGTCAGAAACCTTTTGGATTCAGGTTTTTATTTTCACTTTGTCTCCAATTTTCTGGGTTATGGCACATCACATAAAGTGTATGCATTCTACTTCTTTAACTCTCGAGAAGCTGCACCGATGTGGTAAAAATGATCATCATTCATGTTCCCCATGCATCTTGAACATTCAATATCGGAGACGTATTCAGCCTATTACAACAGAAGCACCATCGGAGGCCTACTACAGTACATGAAGGCTGTAAACCCACAAAATTCCCAAATTTGAAAACTGCCACCGTGATGCAACCACAATTTCCATTCAAACGCGTCTTGCATGTTACCACGAGTCCAGTACAGTGATCAATGAAGGAAGCAGCGCGTCTGTGTCAACCACGATTGAACTATCAAATGACCTCATCAGCATACCACTGACATAATTAAAGCCCAGATAGAATCTAAACTATCTGGGCTATTGCTATTCCCTCCTGTCAGCGTGGTATCAAATTCAAAGGGACAAGCATTTCTAAAATAACAAGAAAACATTCCATTTTTGGGGTCATGCTTTCAGGAACAAGCCCCCCCCCCCCCCCCACCTCCCCTTTTTATTTCTAGATGTAACATCATGGCCAATATTACCCAGAATATGAAACTACCCAAAACTCTTTGTAAGGGACTTCTATTTAATTGAGAAAGGAAGGGTGTAGGCTATTGTAGACGGTTCACAGAAATATGGCAAAGACCCAAGCCAAAAATGAGACTGGCTTCTGGTAGTGGATGCAGTGAGTGGATGCATCTATCAACCCCTGGGTCCGGGGTACGCCCTAGGGAGGAACATTAATTAGGACCTTTAAATTAGTATCCAGGAGCTCTGAAAGGGACCTTAAAGATGCATTCCCCATGCTTTTCTCACGGTTCAACCCGAACACCAGCTTCTTATTCTCAATTACTATTTTCTATCAATACAAAGCCGATCTGTTTGTGCCCAAAATGAAGCCTTGTTTTTCAGCGAGTTGCAGATGTCAAAAAAAAGAAGAAAAAAGGAGCATTTGGAGGGTTGGAATAAAACAAAAGTTGAACATTTATTAATAAAATCACAATTTTAATCTCTCTATCTATTATTAAAAAAAATTTAAGAGACAAATTCAATCAAATTTGCTTGATCTAACTATTATGGTTGCAAGAGACATTACTACTAAAACAAGCAGTGTGTGTATAGACATGACATGTTTTCAAATGCATCTCCTACAGTCGTCTTTACACGTAAAAGGCAGAGCTGTCAGTTTCTCAGAGTGAAGAAGAAGAAGAAAAAAATCCTGACACAGGCTTCAAAACTGCACAGATCAATATCTCTCGCAATTTTCCTTTGCTTTGTGAGAGAGGGCCTGTATCGAATCGAATATCGTCGGAAAAAAAATATAGAAGGAAATTGTAGTGTACAGACCGAGTGTGATTGCCAGCCGGATAATGTATTCCTGAAGTGATGGGGACACTAAGGCCTTACAGGGACGCGCCGCTATGACTGAGCTATCGTGCTTGAGATCACAAACCACGAGTTTGTGGCTTTCTGCTCGAGATGGGGAATTTTCGCAGCCGTACAAGGAGAGAAAACGAAAGATCTTCTTTGTCTAAAGAATGAATCACGGATGTGACAAATCCTGAAACATTTACAATCGATCACGGAGAGGATTGACTTTTCAAATGATTCCTTTTTACCTATAAATACAATTGCGCCAATAATATTTTTTTATTTTGGGGTTTAGGTAGTAGTCTCCCAAGGAAGCTGGTGCATACAGGTGTACTTGGACACCTTGGCAAATATTTCACTTGTATACATTTACTTGAACTGCAAATAAGCAATTGATCAAATGCACTACATGTTGGATTCATACACTTGCATACATGTAACGCGTGCCTACTCCTGTTTATTTGCAATGCCAGATTTCGTTGTGCGTGCATGCACTATCAAGGGTACACACGTAAAGTCAGCAAGGGCGTTCGTTTCCCACAAGATTTTCGAGGAAACTGACAGAGAGCTGTTGGCTCAATTGTCGGGTTTCAGTGGCCTGGTTTTGAATTACACGGGACCAACATAATTTAAATGGTGTCAGAAATTTATGGGGCAATGATAACCTGTGATGTTGCAGTAAGTGGAGTGGTTTGGAAACGAAGCATGCATTTACACTAATTAATGGTGACAGTGACCATCCTGGCAGTTACGTGGGTGTGCTTTAGTGAGCGTAATTTTGACAAAATGATAAAAGTTGATGATCTATTCTGACTTTTTTTATATTCTATACACCAATGTAGTGTCATTTTTTTTTCAGACGACCCAAAGAAAACCCATGCAATAGATATGAGCAAAATTAGGAAAACCCCACAACTCCAATATTTGTTTGTATCATAAAAAAAGTATACAGTTTTCTAATTATTTAATAAAACAGAAAGAGCAAAAAGGAAAATATCAGAAGGAAAATGATTCTGTTGTGGCGACAAACGTAAATAAATAACATCCAGTGTGCAAATATGCCCTGACAAGCAATCTATGACTTGCAGTTTCATTTTGTCATCATTTCATTCGAAAATGTGTGAAATTTCAACATTCAGAAGATTAAATGTACATTCACAGCCCTGAAGGTTGGCAGCTGATGCACGGCACATAAGTAGGTGATGAAGCCACAGCCCACGTGGAAAAGCAACAACATCCCATGGCTTGATGGAATGCTCAGTCTATCTACACTGTATGTGACTGATAAAAGGTCACATCAGGCATGGGGAGAACCCCAATGTCGGCATCCCATGAAGCACGTAATGTGCACATTTCTATCACATTGACGTCTTGGGGAAACTGGGTTGATGACAATGCATGCATGCCGTGTTTTTCAAGGTTAATCTTTCTTCTTCTTTTTTTCTCTCTTCAGGTATGTCGACTTCACACCAGTGCACCTCTAGCTCTGTACACACATACATACATGTACATGTATTGAAGTGTGGTGTTGCGCACAAATGTAGGTGATACAGCCAATGACACATAGAGATGAGATGTTCAGTATGTTATCTGGACGTAACCTCCATTTCTTTGGATATATTATTTCATCAATTTCTCCAATATTAAATGAATGTACTCCAATGCACAGCATGATTTTTAGTAGTTGTTTATGCGCTTTTTTTCTCAACTGTTTTGTCTTGTCTTGAACTTTACCACTATTTTTCTTTTACAGGCTTTGTATTTTTAGGGACTCTGTAAAGTTTACTGTGATCACCTAAAAAATTAACAAATTGCAATATTGACCGTGCCAAGGTTGCAGGCAAATATGGTCAAGGAATAACGGGGCGCGAAGCCAAAGTGTACTGAGACGATCACGCATTCATAATCATCACTCCTTCTGCAGCGACTTAAACAGCGCCATAATAGCTGCCATGGTTACAAGCTTTTCTCCGAAGACAATGTCACACTGGATTCCTGAAGGCATAATATCGGGGGTAGGAAGGGAGGGGGGGGGGGGGAGGGAGATGAAAGGTATTCGTTCGTCCATGTGGCTGCATTGAAGAGTGCATCTCCCCAACTGTCCACTTCCATTACAAGAAAGCCTGGTTGGGAGGAGGGGGTCCAGGTGGAGGGGGCGGACATCTCCATGGAGCGACGCCTGATTAAGCTTCACTGTCAAGTCAACCGTGGCCCTAGGATTTTTCTGACCCCAGTAACTGAAGAAAATGTTCAAGTGTGCCTTGGCTTATCTACTGTACAACTGTTTCATGTTTACCGTTTTGTTTAATTTTAGGATACTTGTTGGAAGGGGAGGAGGGCTGGGGAAGACTTGAAGATACTACATGAGTTTTGCAAAACTGCCATGCTAGATTAAATTGTGTGGATGTCTGGGTTCATTATTCAATCCTTATACACTGCGTAAAACTTCAAACCATCAACTAAGCAACCTGCTAGGGAAACACTTGGTCAGTTTATCACTCACAAGTGAGTCAGTGTATCAATAAGCAATCAATCGAAACGATGAAATCAATTAATTTATCGACTCATTTTACATCTTGCCTGCAACATCGAGCCTTTTAACACATCCACTTCACATTGCTTTTCTCGCCAGCTTTTTAAAAAAATTCTCCAAACTACCGGTATGCCTGCTGCGTGTTACAAAATATTCCAAATCACCAGCAATGGCATCATGTTTAATAATTTGCAAAAATATATTAGCATAAAATTTGTGGTCTGAAATATTTTAAAGTTAAATTTCTACATGTATAATTGCATCAATTACTGGTCTCAGACATAAATCTTCTGAACTAGCCATATGTATGCATACATACATGTCAGTACAGAAACTGCAGGGAATAATTGTATTCATTAAAAAAATACATTCTGTAAGTTATGAAAATTGCTTTTCCACGTATTCACCATTAATTAAAGGGGCTCACAATCTAGATTTTAGCCAGATACATTTATTGTTTTGAGATTTTTGTGTGTGTGCAGAACAACTACTTGATGACAACAATTTCGTACTGATTCCTGTTTTACAAAATATCTGGATTTTGTTTGCATAATATGAACCAATCCTTGGGTCTTTAGGAGAGAGAGAGAGAAAAAAGAATGCATGGTTCAGTAGTCATCTGCCGCGGACGCACATGTGAAGGTTATACGAAGGCCATTTAGGGATTGTACCAAGCACTTGTTGCTGCCAGCAATCAGCCAACAGACCGTGGCCCGCAAAACGACGGAACAGACGGCGTGCGGCACTCTCTGCATAATTCCACCGCGTTAATAGTAATTGACACACGGTAGGCCTGAACACACATGCTCACAATATGCTTTGGGGCCTTCGTTTGGTCATTGTGCTCATCAAGGGAAGACTGAACACAAAAAAAGGCAATAAACAAAACCGCGTGGATCTGTATATCTCGTCGCAAAGTCAAATTTTCCCAATGTACATGTGTTGCTCTGAGCAACCTGACAGACTATTTTTTTGCATCTGCATTTTAGGAAACTGTAAGCATTAATGTTAAGATAATTATGACAGTAATGTTTTGGCCGACACAAAGTGATCAGTCACCCCACATATGTACATGTTCCTACATTCTATCTTGGAACATGCACATTTATATTCATCTGACAAGCTGCACAGTCTGCCTGCATAGTTTCCACTTATCTCAAAATCTAAATACTACATGCTGCTCAAACAAAATAAATAATGCAAGTATCTTTATTCAGCCCTTTTTATAGCAAAACTCTTTTCAACAGATCAGATTGACTCAATTAAAACATGTCAACGACTGGTTCTTTTTGGTTGAAATTTGAGAGTAGTTGGTTTAAAACCCTATCTCCACAGCCTCCATGTTTGTCACCACATCAAGCACATTGCGTCCCCGTGAGACTGGACTTCTGTCAATATATCAGTGATATGATCCCCAATACAACCGACAATCAATACACCCAGACTAGGGATTAAATCTATACATAAGGCGCTGAGTCAACATCATATACTGACTGATATGTTGGGTCTTAAATACGATTACACTCAGCCGAAAACAAACGACTACTGCGGTATGTAAACCTACCTGTGGCTCAGGATGCCATAAAAGAATGGAAGCAAACAAGTTCATTTATGTGTATATTTCTTCACTACCATTTCTAAAGGCAAAGACTTCACTACCGTGGATAAAAACATCTCACATACATGTAAAGATTTATGGTTAAATGAGTCGTCTTCAAATCAAAGAGATACTTGGGGTATGATTTAAAACCAGAGGCTGCATGAAGATATCACATACCGATATCCAAACCAATGTCTTGTAATTGAACGAGTACAAATTAAGGTGCGAAAGTCATTGCAAATACATGTATGTCACCGGGGCCGGCCACATTTACCGTCAATCTTGAAAAATTTGACGGAAGGTCTATCGCTGCTAATTTGGCGGGAAGCAAGAGAAATTGCCGTATCATTCCCTGGCTTGAATTTCCCAGCCAAGTTAGTGGCACAGGCCGAGCCAATTGTCCGAAACACATCTATTCTGCTAGTGCTACCGGTACCTCATCTCTGGTGAACCATGCACACAGTGAGCCCTCCCCCCCCCCCCCCCTTCTCCTGAAGAGAAAAAAGAAGAAGGAAAAAAGGCAAAGACGAATGGACATCAAATGTCAAAAGGGTTTCCCTGGCAAAAATTGCCACTGATACTGAAATAGAAATATATTGGAGAGTGCTGGCTCACATTCAATGGATACATACATGTATGAGACGCTGGGTGAATAGCCAGATCCAGCTTTTTTTTCCAATGAAACTTAATGTATGCAGCATATAACAGCCTACCCGGGTGGGCATTAGGATCTTTAAGAATGAGGATTATCGTTCTATTTATGAGGTTTCTGTATTCATTGAGGTTGAGAAAAATCTCCGTCTTGGGTTACAGGATTTTGTATTCAAGGGGATTGAAAACACGACACAAGGCGTATAATTTTGTGGGACTGTGGATTCTGAATTTCTGCATATGTGCATGTAAAGAAAATGATAATGTTGAGTGCGCACTCAAGGTTTGGATTTAAGGCTGGGTGCAGGAATATATGCCTACAGAGACTGCAGGCCCTTGGCCATGGGGGGGGGGGGGGGGGCAGGGGGGCTAGGCCCCCCCCCCCCCTCCTCGGCAAGCGTAAAATTTTGATATAAGTGTGTTTTTTTCTGGTTGTGTGCCCCCCCAGTTTAAACTGTGGCCCCCCCAATGCCCGGAGCTGGAAAACGTGATGGCTGCACTGTTGCCGAAAAAAAAAGACCGACGTCACTCAATTCTTTTTAAAAGGGTCCCGTATGTTTAAGAGGAGTTCGTTTTGCAAAAAAAATAATTTGAAATAACGTAGTCTTACAAACACATACATGTAAAATGGCTATGAACAAATCTGGCTTACAAATACACAACTTATAAGGGCTATGAAAAATCTGGCTGCCAGAAATCACTGTTCCCAAGGGAATATTTTAAATGTCGTTTCAATCACGTTTGATTTGTTTCTTGCTCAAACAAATCCTGTATGAATCGTCTGACGCAGTGCGGAGGACAGCTCACACATTAAATGCTTCGCTAATGATATTGACTAAGTCAACAACACCGAGCGATCGGATGCCGCCAATAACAATGTTTCACAATCTGATCGGCCTGTAACTCGGCCATTTTTGGAGTGAGGCAACGCTCAAAACGCGATGGCTAAACAAACAAGTCATTATACGGGAAGAAATTTTGATTGAAGGTGATGACTGACATTTGAGTATTGTGTTTATTTTATGGCTGACACAATTTTTGTTTAATTGGATTAATACTAGTGCTAATTACATTGAAGCAATAAATAATCAAACTTGTTAAATGAACTATGTAAGTATATTACTAGTACATTTAATTACACCTTGTGTGAACTGTGAAAATAAATACCCCTCATTTTCCACATAACTTACAACTAACGATTTCTATGACCTTAATAAAATTGAAAACAGAACCATCCCAACTCCAAAAGAAATGTATATGAACCACGTGAAACTTTTCCTCATGTTCAGCCCTGGTCTGATTTGTCTTTGCAGCCTTCTATTTGGGGAAATGTCAACTTTCTATTTCAAACGTAGACACGTGTACGTGTTTACAAAACTGGCAACGAAACGTTGTTCACTTTGTCTGATGAGATTTATATTCAATTCACACTGCCACAATGTGTTCATGTAGTAGAGATACGAGCATATGTAACCTTGATACATGAATGAACAAGGTGAGAATGAGTTCATTATAAATATGTGACCTTCAGCCAACCCTCCAGAATTCTTGCGTGGGATTGCTCGCATAGATTCACTTCAAGATGGCTGACCAGAAACATAAGACCGTTGGATAATGGACATATCCACCTGGCCTCCTCACACAAATCTACAGTACTTGTAATCGTTGAGGCTGAATATTAGCGCCCTAGCATTTATATTGTAACACCTCTCAGCACCCCCAAAAAGAGACCTCTCCTCTCTGAAGTGTTTGCCAGTAATAACACAGCCGGGGAACACAAGTGTGCTGATCATTATAAAGAATTCCAAAATCACAATAATGTTTATCCATTTCTTCTACAAGTCTACACTTGAAGCCATATAAGTGCCACACCAATTGTTCAGGGTTCAAATTTCAAAGTGTCTTGGTTTATTGCAGATGTCACTTCCATGTACATGTCTACAGATGTTCAATAACCTTGAGATAATCTCAAATTTATCTGTATATGGGATTGTAAATAACTTTTGAAATCATTCATTTGAAATGGTTGATCTACACACCTCGCATTATAACACCACAAATGCTCGACCGCCGAAAATTTAAACCAAGATTGTATTTAATCACTTCTCTGACTTGCACAAAAATTAAACCTACTGTATTTACTGTGTATGTTGCTATGGATGCTATTTATAAACAAAACTCAATTTACTGTTTGACTACACAAATCCACAAGTCCAACTCCAAGTGCTTCATCAAGCATGCACAGCGTTTAAGCAAACCCGAGCCGAGAAAATCTGTTCAGCTCCAACCTTACGAATCAAACCCCAGCAACACTTGACCATAACCGGGGAGAGAGGGATTTTTTTTCTCTATTGTACACCCAAAGGGACCAACTTCATAAGTGGACCAAGAAGGGGAGGTGTGAGAATGCCACAGTCCTCGACCTGTTCACACATTTACACGGGGAGGGGACGGTTGCTGCGTTACCCTGGAGCCTTCAGGGTTGTTCCTCCCAGGTCGTGTGTGGAGGAGTTTATATAGCGTTGTTGACGAACGGATATACAGGTCATCCAAATTGATGGCAGGTAAATATTGTAAGAATGTAAAAACCTTTAAAATGGTCTACGTACTTTGATTTAGACAGACTTCAAGCTCTGGGATGATGAAGCTAAAATTTAACTTTACGTTCCCTATGCTCTTCAACAAATTTGATTTTTTTTTCTTAATACTAAATTCTCAACTTGTAGTTTTTTTCCTTAACCAAAAAAATTCATTTTAGTCTTTTTTTGGACATCTGCAAACCTCTGTAAATTTTTTGTTTTTGTTTTGGGCACAAACAGATCCGCACGTTTTGCAAGCAGACTGGCTCCCACTCTGTACATTATCGATACTGATTGTGGGGCAGGAACCAGCCTACCCCGTGAGAACGGGAAGTACTGTCTGGCAGGCAATAATTCGGAATTGTAAATAATAATTTCATAGCTAAACATGGGCAGATTTTTTTGGGTCAATGTCCGATTCAAAAGGGAATAACTTTTGTATTACTCAAAAATAGCACATTAAGAAAAGTTATCTATTTTTCGGGATGAAACTCAAAAATAGCACGAGGAATGCGTCTTATTTTTTTTACAGTTCTCGTTAAATGTCCCATACAGAATAAGTACTACAAACAGACTCAATCCAGGAAATGTATAGGTCCAGCAAGCTTTCCAGCCAAGGAAAATGACTTCAAGTAGCAAACGCTTGATGATTAATTTAAAACCGACGTTATAGATTAGTTGAGTTTCTGTACTGAATGGGATCCCAGACGGTTACGTAACCCATGGCCATCGGCTCTAGTGGATTCCCATGGTGATTGAATGAGGGAAGGTCAAGTATTAAGCCAGCACATTAGCATTACAATGTGCCATTAAAGCCATACCATAAAACCAAGGTAATTTTTTTTTTTACATGCATGGGTATAATAAAAATGGCCAGTTGGATAGTGGATACAATACATGCTTGGCTAAAATGTGACTGCACTATACTCTGTGTCAATTTACTATTCTGAAAATTCCTCCAGGTGCTAAATCCGATCTGGACAAGCAAGCAACAACTGATGGACAAAAATATCCAGATACTGAACATAATGTTCAAATTTGGTTTCGTGAACAAACTCTTTCTAGAAATGCCTTGACCGCATCGCATTCATTATAACCCAGGCACATCTTGTAGGTCTTTTCCTCATTAACTGCAGAGTGAGAAGCTTTTATCTTGCACTGCAATCCTAATTTCACGCTTCCCTCAAGAGGATGTGCAACGCTAAGAGTGATGCCTCCACAAATGTCAGTGGTTCCTTAACGTCAATGCTGTACATGATACAGACACCGATTACACAAGGAACATCATTTTGGGAAGAGACACAATTTCCTTACCCTGGTGAACTTTACAAAAAAAGAAGAGGGGTATACTATATATTGAAAATGTGAGCTCATCTGGGACTCTGCTGTACGTGTGTAGTTGCTACATATACATGTACATGCAACGTACAGTCAGGCATCAGTAAATGTATTTTGAACCTCTCTTTTTGTGAGGATGAGAAAGTGTGCCTTTGCTCATAAATTATCCTTTGATGGAAATGATTTACATGGAAATTTAGCATGCATGGGTTAACAACTTCATTAATTAAATTGTGATCAAGAGCAATCCACAATACAGCATGCATAAATGTCATGTGCCAACTCCTCGTATTTTTCTGCCTGTAAAGTACATGTACTCCAGTGTTTAAAGGACACTGAACTAGTTGTGTATAACAAAAATTCAATTTTTCACTCAGGTGTCACAATACATCTGTATATTCCCCTTCAGACGATGTCCATTACATGCACATGTTTACATCTGTCCAATATTCCATTAAGTGTGCAGATCAATTAAACGGCTGATAATAACAGGTGTAGCAGGATGCCCAAAATCTTTGGTGCAGCTGTGCATGCCCACAATAACACTCCTTTAGTGCATTCTGTTTGCCTTTCATACATTTGCAGCTTCATAGTCAAACATCATTTATGAAGTGCCTTCAAATTAAACAAAATACGAGGAGATATGTCATGCTCAACTTCCCGGGCGTTAACTTGGACATGAAATTGTCGCCACGACGTGCTACATGCTTCACTGCTCGCAATTTGTCCCCTCGCGTAGCCAATGGCTTATTAGAGTCAGTTCTTATATTTCCCCTGTTCCCTTACACCCCCCCCCCCCCCCCCCCAGGGGAAGGACATGTGCAATAGGGGGAGGGCACTCACGCAGTTAATATACAAAAGAGGCAAAATAAAAAAGTCTATGGTCAGACTGACTGGGAAGAACCTTCAACTCAGGAAACAACAAAATTCCGCAACTGAATGAACCAAACAAGGTGGACTGAATGAGTCAGACATGCTGGGTGTTTTTCAGAGAAGCTGAAGGGATCTTAGGAATTGGAAGTTAACTCGCCCACTCAATTTTGGGTGGTGTCAGCTTTCTATTCCTGTTGAAAACAACCCTGAAGAACAGGGAGATTACACATGTAAAAAAAATAGAATCTGACGATGCTTTTTAGTCTCAAACCTCTTCTTTCAAAAGTCCAAGTTAATCTTTAATTGAATGTATAAAGCTTTATGGAAAGCACTAATAAAGCTACATCCAAACCATAGATGAATCTCTTCTCCAATAAGTAAAACATTCTTTGATCACAGCATAATGCAAATCAGATAAAGAACTTTGTTCCTTTTAATCCAAGTGTGACATTTGTCTTAAGAAACTTTTGTATTTATTTTGAGCAATTTGAAGCCGAAACTGCCATCTATAAGAAAGTATTTTTTAGTGGAAGTGCATACATTGTTCAGTAAATTTTTACTCAAAACGTCCTACGAATCATCCCTACAACAGCGCAGTATCATGGTGTGTTCTTAGACAGAACTGAACTCATTCAAACCAAGCAACATTTGGCTGATTGGAGGTGTTTTTGTGGTCTTGTAATACGGATGCTAGAAATTAAAATCTTAATCAGACTCTGCCCCACATTTATAATGTACACGTGCATAAAGGAAAAAAGATCAATCTTGCACAATATTAACTCTTTACGGACCAATTCTGGCAAAAGAGGCAGAGGCAGGGGTGATCAGTACATTAAAACTGATCACTGGACGATAAATTGTATGACTCTTCAATGAGTGGAATCTATCTATTTTGTGGAACACTCCCACTCTCTCTGGCATTGAACCTGTCATCGTTTGACGGGAGACAGCTCAAAGCTTGCCAAGAGGCAGGAAACACAAACCATGTTCAGTCACTTGAAGCAGGCTGCCACTAACAAGCACAGGATACTGTTAATTATTTGCTCAACTCTCGTTAAAAATTGAACCTCTTTTTTTTGAAGATGGTGGTGCGGCACTTGACAAATGATGCTTTCTTGAGCTCAAAAGCTCAGTGCTTTGTGGTTACGAATATGAACACTGGCTGTTTACCAATGGCCATCAAATACACTTTGTGCCGATGTTGCAGTCATTTGGAATATTTATAACTCATTGTTTAGGAGTATTTGTTGCAACAGATATTTGAACAAGTACAGTAATAAATAGAAGCTGATGATTGAATGCCTATTTACATGTATACACAGAGCTAATAATTGTGCATAGTCTCTAAGTACACATGCATACATGTCCTCAGAGTTGAAAATTATTTTCATGGCCGAAATACTTCCTGACTAACGTGGCCTACATGCATAATACACGCTCACTAATCCCTGCTATTTATTAACAGGGTATCAAACCTAAACACGGCTCAATGATATAAAATATTATGACCCAAGATATCTCGAAAGGACGTGATGTAAGATGTATTTTTTTTTTTTTAGAAGATGCATTAGTGGCAGGCCAAAGTCCAGTTTAAATACACAACTCTTTGAGATTTTCACGGTGCCATCAAGTCTTCATGCATCGAATGAATTCCATTTCGTTAAATGACTGGTGACAGAGTCAAGATGCACTCCAAAAAGATAAGATTAAAAAAACCAAATACTTTTGTGAGTAAAAAACCAGAACTTGACACTCTAAATAACGATGATATCTAATGGATGATTCGGAGAAATGATCGAAAACAACTAGTCTGTAATCTCCTTGCCCATTAATGATGGATGTGTAAGATTTGAAAACTACATTTTCAGGTTTATTTACTGAGCCTTAAAAAGCTCTGTCACGGACATTACTTATATTATAATGGAAGAATTGCCCGAATTCCAAAAGAAAAACCCACTCAAGAATGTTTTTCAGAAAAATAAAACCACTGCCACTGCAAGCTGATTTTCCTAGCATGTCGATCTGATCTGAAGGTTTCAGTTATATATTTATCGTGGAATTTCATTTCAGAGGTTTGGCACAGACAAGACACAAATAGTCATTTTCATAATGTTTTGACAACCACAATCTCTTTATGCTGCGACAGTATCAAATTCAGACTATTTTTGATCCTGAAGTGCAGCCATGAAAATACTTTATTTCTATGGCAGGCAGATCATCAACCGACCTCACTCCCCCCCTTCTACACCGTCCCACGCCAGTGTTTCTCTTTCTAAAAGCAACGCAAACCCCCCTCAAGAAAAGTACTGGCCCGCTGAAGTGTATTCAGTGTAGCACGGTGGCCATCTCAGGTTGCAGCTGGTCTAATAAACCATACGGTCCTCAATCACTAAGCGCGGGTACTATACCCCACTCCATCCAGCATCACGTCCGGGTGGAGTGTTTGGTTTGATTTCCTGCTTAGGATCGGGGCAAGGTATTTCTGAGCCTCTTTGCCATGAAATATAAGACGCCTGTTTCTCTGCTTTATAGATTTGGAAATGTACTAAAAATTGGTCTCGGATTAACAATTGATGTAAACTGACCTATTCAGGATGCACTGCTATGCTCGAAAATTGAACTGAGACAAGGCGATACTTTTGGTTTGACCCTTTGGCTCTGAGCAGGTTTTTTTATGATTTTTGGCTGATGCAGCGAGCAGATTGAGACAGAAACGTAATAAGGAAGTAAAAGGTGTTGTGAAGAACAGGTTCCAATCAAGGACTAGTAATCATGCTGCAAGATTTCACATGTACAGGACAGTCAATAAAGACAATATATCTAACATTGCCTGTGAATAGGGGCTTTCCCTACCATTTAACAATGGGGTTGATGAAGTCAACAGGAAATGTGGAGGTCTTGGTTTCACGACAGAAATAAGATACATAATTCCATGGTGCCAGAGATATTTTGCAGAAGTTGTTTTTAATTCCCTCTAGCTGTTTGTTGACTGACAATATATACCCGACTTTAAGAAATAAAGACAAGTATTCAGCTGCCAAGTATGAATTTAGATGCACTGTACACTTTGCACTAATTGCAGTGTGACCATTATTGAGCTTTTTGGTTTTTGGCACAAAAGACACAGAAGTAACTTCATATTTTTTTTTTATAGGAAGTCCATAAGCTCAGTGGGAATTTCAAGAGATGGAAACACTAACCCAACAGCTGAACTATACACTGCTGTTATTCATGCTCTCCACTAGTGTTTTCTCTCCTCTGTCCTACAGGGGATTATCCAAACACTAGAGTATGCGCTTAGCTGGGATTGACTGAGACTACTTCAGACATTCTACATTTAAAACCCCTTGTTCCCAAGACTACGTCTATAGCTTGAGCTCTATGCCTCAACCACCTGATTTAAAACCCTGTATGGGCTGTTCATATGGACACACTGAAGAAAACAAATTCAGGTATTCACAAAATGATCGCCTCCTGTGGAGTTGATCCGTGCTTTTCCTCATTTTATACAAAATTCTGCTGAATAGTGTTCGCATTCTGAAAAAAAAAAAAAAAAAAAAACCACTGAGAAATGAGGAGAGAAGATGCTCCAAATCAATCCATCCCACACACTGACTGGAATTTATGATTCACTCCCAAGTATGCGCGGAGTAGACAGATTAGTAACTCGAGAAGACCGCATAAAGATTCACTGGGACAGGAAATATCGTCAGGTGTTGACGCGTTTCGATTTGGGCGGATAATGAAGACACAGGAATGAGGAAGCGCATACTTTACCTCCCTGGTACTAAGCCGTGCTGAGAAAGGCATCATTAATCCATCCTTTTTGTCTCTTTATACTAGCAAAGGAGGAACTAGTTTTTCATTGTTGGTCGTTAAAAGGAAGTACATGTACATCTAAGCCTGGGTGAGATGAGCTGTAGGTATATGAACAATATACTGCCTTATGTACAAAACTATTGAAAATTTGCAAAGGAAAAAGGCTCTTAGATCTAGGGTATCAAATTTGTCGTCCATTTACCAGCTTGAATTTTTGAAAGCAATTTCCTTGAAGGATTTCTCAATTCACAACAATATTTTGCAATAGTTTTAATGTAGGCCGTGATGAAAGTGTTAACCAAACAAAATAAAATTTGCAATAGAACCGGTGAAGAAATGGCGGAAATATATATTTTTTAAAGTATGGACCATACTTTGCACTTTTCCAAGCTGAAAAATGTATCAATTACGGTAGCCACACAGAAATTACAAATGCTTGCCTGGTAATTGCTGATAACTGAAAATCTATTTGGCGTCTTTTCTCAAGACCCTGAGAATGATAATGCGTTAGGATGACAGAATGTCTTTATCAAGGATGGAAAATATGCCTGAACCTTCAAGATCACTTGGGACAAACGGGATGCCAACATCCGTTTCCAACATATCTGACCAGCAAATGCGATCATCTACGGGCGACATCCTTGGACATGATCATCTTCGTGCTAGCATCCTTGAACACGAGCCACCTTGGTAATTCCTTGAGCCTGTCTAAGTAGCTCCCAATGATGGGAAACGCATCCTCAAGTTACTGGTGGGGATTTTCAAAAGCGAGGAGTGACTGGTGCGCATATGGACACTCACTAAAGAAGTGCCATGAAACCTTTAGAGGAGACAAGCTTGTCCACGCATTGGTTGCATGCATGCACGTCCACATAATGCCCAACTCACCCCATTCTGAATGCACAATGTACTATCCGGTATGCTCTTCCAAAACTACACATAACTCGATAGGGGGAAGAAAAAGTCGAGAATGCATTTCATTCTTACTCCCTAAATGTAATACAAGGGCAGGCTATCTACATTATGAAGATTGCCACAGGAAAATGCAAAGTGCTTACAAATCAATTTCCTTGTTATACAGCCAGACTAGTGCACTTATTCTGAACATACAGTAGTTTTGAAAACTTATTTGAACAGTACTCAATAAAAATTCTAACATCGGATTGACTTGAATGAAAACATCACTGGTAAATACAACCTCATCTTTGTACTCGATAGAAAGGCTTAAGTATGACATTTATGGAGAGGACAATATCTTGTGGTTTCTTCTCGAGAAAATGAAAATAACAATCAAACTCGAGAAAATAAAAATAACAATCAAACTATGAGTGTTTTCATCGCAAACATGTGGTCACACTTTGGTCACATCTTTCCCCCCCCCCCAAAAAAAATTATGACCGCATCTTTTGTGCCCGAGACTCCAACACAGATGCAGAGTACCCAAGCCACCAAGGGCAATGGCATGAACCTTGGGCCTCCAATATTTGCAACAAATATTGAAATAAGACGGACTTGATGATTTTCTTGTGAATTGACTAATGATTTGGTCCTGGGGATGGTGTTGTTCCTGTTGGAAATGTCAACACTCAACGGCGTGAGACATCGCCCGAGGGGATCGAGGGACCGAGGTGAGTGGCTTTCTCCTGGACTGTTTTCTGTTTGTTTTACTGGGGACTGCTGGGACCCAGCACATACGCAAGATTATCTTTTCAAAGAATTTGGAAGAAAGCATCAGAACAAAACAACTATAGCGAGTCTGCTTTATATGTAGATCAGGATCTGTTGTTTTCATTCAAACTATTTGGATAAAACTTTATATTTTCACTGCTAATCTTTTCCCCCCTTGGGCGACAGAATACTGCCTCATTCGGAATTGACTGTATGCAAATATTGAACCTCAAAGTCATTCTCTTGCTTCCTTTGTTTGGTATTCCGTGGGAAATTTAAAAAAAATTGCAACACACACTGACAAAAAAAAACTTCCTTCTTTGCTGCTGTAAAAATTAAACAATTGCTGTGATGCTCCTGGGCTTGAAAAATAACTCGATCATAATGTTTAATTCAGAAACATGCAAAAAGACCTGTAAAAAGTTCCCTAACAACCTGCGTGTATTTAAATTACTCAGTTCAGTCAAGAATATGAATCAACATTTGTATCTGGATTCACTTTAGTGGAGAAAAAAACCCACTGAGTTGTTTTAAACTAATTGACAGTATCAGCACGTATAGTGTGGCACATTTGCAGGGGGTTGGTGGGAGAGCGGATTAGACACCAGCTATGCAGGAACATGCAATGGGATGAATATTTCAGTGAAACACAGGCGGTGGAGGCACGAACCATCAATCAAGTTATCATTGTCGAACTTCCCCCTAGCCCATCATTATGGTGTTTGAGTCAACCCATCGAAACGATGCAGCCGCATCTATTGGGATGAATAATAGATTGCTGTGACACTCTTTTCATGCGGACAATTGGCAGTGCCTCTAGTTGCCAGGTACACATGTACATAAAAACCCCGTAAATCCAACAAGACAAGCCTCTTAAAAACCTAGCCCGCAAGACATGTGAATGGCCCCTTAACAATACCCTTCCTCCTTGTGTCATACCATTATCTGTGCTGATGCGGTTTTAAATTTATTCACCACCAGATTACTATTGGGGATGTGAAAGAAATAGGAATACATAAGAACCATGTGTGTACATCTATGAAAGCGTTTTCACAAGAGGCAGGTTTTTTGAAGATGATAGATCCAGTTGAAATTTCATAGATATTCATTCTAGATGTACATAAAGTCAAACAAACACGGAGACTCTGATATTTAAAACGTATCCAAATAAAATTATCTTCACATAGTGCGCCATCTGTGTGGAGAATTCTGCCCAAAAGCAAGTTTACAGTGTACCAACCACGAGTAATTTAACTAGACACTTGAGCATCACCTGACGGTTTTATATTCCATTTTTGTTAAGTATATACATTCATTTGATCTGGTGATTCAATATCAGAATGACAGTCTATGCTGTGGTGATTTGACAAAAATTGACACATAAATTTTCCAATACACAAACTGGTATCAACTACATGCAAATTAACACTTTTCCAACAAGAGACTTTAGCACATTGCATGAAGGTGTTGTATATTCCCTGTTTATCGAATGGATGTACTTGAATTAATTGATTCCTGTGGTAAGGCCATTTAGTTGTCAAAAAGCTATTATGCTTGTGCTTGAGGGTGCATAGTATTCCACAGGTCTGGCGTTCAAACAAATCTGATCGAATTTGCATACAGAAGAGCATATTTGGTGGACATAAAGCTCACAGGTGTGAAAATGTCATTGGCATTTCTTCCATGCGTTGCCTTTGGTTTTTCGATCAATTTGTCATTCATTGAAATGATTATTGTACTGCTACAGAACTTCTACAACAATTTGTTCACTGAGGTTCCAACATTACATTTCTTTGTGTAGCATTATTCCACAAGTAAAAAAAACCCAACAGATTGATACTTTTCTCGGCTCTTACTTAGACTTGCACTGGGTTTCAATACACACAATAAAGCCTTTCACACTGGCATTTTTTTTTACGGCACAATTCAAAAAATCCCTCGCCTTTCTTTGTGATTTATACAGACATTTAAGCATACACAATCAGTGTCGCTCCTGACAGTGCTTCAAAGTGCCAATCACTTGGCCTTTTGACCCGACAAGTAAATAATGACCTCTACGCCATACATTTATCTTTATTTGTGTTGGCAGAATGGACCGATAAAGAGGTGTATTTTAGGTGTGACTTAGGTTACTTTTATAGAGCTTGAGTTTGTTCCACTTTTCCCTCTTGCTTTGGGCGTATTTTCAACAACCCTTTTTTTTTTTTGGTGCTGCAGTAGACGTGCTGGGAACTCCCAGACACAACATACGTGCATTTCTAAACCAGGTACTTCGGTATTTTAGACTCAAAGCAAGTGTTATGTCAGTTTATTCTCACTATGCATGCACGTATGTTAACTCAGACAAAATATTTTGTAGTATCCATGTTTCATATCCAGGTCACACTTGGTTTACCTTTTCCTTCTGTGCCTTCAGTTGCCCAAATATTCTTCTTAAAAATAAAAGAGCTAATCCAGAAAAGCAACTCTGCATGTTAACCACCCAACACTTGCCCTCAGAAAAAATTTGCCGCTCCGTGAGAGCTTTATTTGCATAAATTCATTCCCAGTCTCCAGCTTTTACAGAAATGTGAGGGTACCTCTTCAACAGAGTCGACCAAATGGCAATACTGTCCATGGAAACACACTGGTTACCCTGATGGACGACATCGCCCGGTGAAATTAAGCAGCCATTAAACCAGCAAAGCATAAAGAAAAACCCATGAAAAAAGCAACAACAGACAATCACAATGAAATAGAACTGACTGCACAATTAAGTCAAAAAAGTTTGGCTCACACAATGCACTCCGTCATCCAAGGACAAACAGATTACAAAATCTTAGTACCAGGTATCCTTGTTGGTCGAAGTATTTTCAGTTTTTTGCCCTCTCTTTTAGATGGTCGGATCTACATGTATCTGCATTTCATGTTTTGTGTCAGATTTTTGGTCAGAATTGAGCACAGGATAAAGAGGGAAATGATATAGCAAAGTGGAATTTCACAAAATGCCCTCTAATTGTTTCTAAATAAAACCAGTTCATTTCGCTCTTAACTTTCTGAGCACCTCATTCTTACATGTACATGTAAGACAACAGGTGGTTCAAAGTTCAAACGTTGAAAATCAACCCCACAGCCTATGAGACTTAATTGCAAATAGATTGTACCAAACCCAAGCAAAAAGCATTTCTGACACATGCAACATGCCCGTAAAAGTGTCTTGAAGTCCGAAAATGAGATAGGAAAATCTGCAAAATTATGGAATCTTTCCAAAAGATTCTTGGAGCTTTCCTTTCCTTTTTTTTCTTTTAAAGGAATTCCCTGGATTTCTCCAACATCAAAATTACCCTTTGAAATCTAACACTGATCAATGGTGTATTTGACCTAGTACCCTCAAGCCAGCCATTGGTTATTCCAACAGGATCAAGTTTTCTTTCATCGGTCAACCCGAATAAATTAACATCCCAACCTTTATAATCCTGTTCGACAAGCTATTCATGTAGGCATTGGAAATACCCACAGCACCACTGGCAATATAAGAGTGAGACTACCAGTATAATTTTCCTTCCTCTATGCATCTAATACAGTAACAAAAACGGTGTCGTTTGAGTTTTGACGCACAAGGCTCCAAGGCAAGGGGCTTGTTCATTCCGACATTTATATGGGCAGTTAACAGAGGGTTTAAAATCCTGTACAAGAAGAACAAATATCTGCGGGTTAGCCACGGCACTGTACCGACGCTCTAACAACGTACGGTCTTTGACCATTGCCTTAAGTGCTCTATACATATCAGGCAGGACTATGTACACAAAGTACACATACATTAGTGCTGATACGCACTTACAGCCTTTGTTTGTATGCTCTCAAGCAATAATTTACGAGCAAAATATTGATGCAGTTCACACCTCACTCCATAATAGTTGAAAATTATGATCATCTTAAGTCAAGGCACTTCTGATGAAATTGGTGCATCCTGTGTTCCATATCGGATGGGCTAGTTTTGGTTGGGTTTTTGACACTTGTTCCAGTTTCATGATATGTTTATTTAACACAAGAGTAACACTTGAGAGAAGCCTCTTTAGTCAGTTCCAATTATTAGAATCACTTTTTTTAAGACACATAAGCTATTCAAAGATGAAGGAATATACAAACTGTTTGGACAATTACCATAACAGCTAAACAGAATCTTGGTTCTTTTTAACAGTGAAAGGTTAATGATTCAAGATACACAAAGAAGTGATTCACCCACTTTGGCAGTGAGTTACTTATGCAGGAGCAACAGTTGTAAGGTTTCAAGACAGTTAACAGGAAACTTCCACAGGATCAATTCTAGGAACCTAACTACACTGGCCCTTCAACAGTATACAAGGTGAATGACATCACTCCGTTGTTCAAGCCATGGGGAGTAATCCAGTTGAAATGATAATGGGGCTTCAGGATAGACCATGAGGCTTTGGAGATTAGCAGTATTTTCACAGTGCAGATCGGTTTCAGACTCTCTCAAGACGGTGCAATGTAAAAGGGGGAAGATTGGTGGTTTTTGTTTGCAGAGAGGTCTAATAACAAGCCCACCTTCGGCAGAGAGGTCTAACAAGCCCACCTTCGGCAGGGGTCTTAATCTGCTAAAGCCACAACTACTGAATATCAAGTAAGACAGGGAGGACAATGGCCACAAAGTGACAGGACTGTTGACAGACTTGAGGAAAAGCGTGAGAGAGGATAAGACGGAAACGGAGTGTATGTCCAACAAATTGAGTTTAGCTTCTGTATGTGTGCACTTCTTGGATCGGGTACTTTGATAGGGATTAAAGGGTACACCAATGTAGCATGCTCTTCACTGTCACAACTGTAAAGTTTGCAGTGACCACTACAAACTCACAAGTGTGGGAATACTGGTCCATCTCAAGGCTGTTGGTTCCCTAAATTTCATTAGCTTCCATTGAAGCCGAAATGAATGGACCTATGGCCCTGTGTGAGGATGCTTACATAATCAACACAGTAGGATCACCATTGTGTGGGGGGATCCGATCAAATCGACTACACAATAGCGCAAGAGGAGGGTTACTAGGCTTTGCTAAAAATCTATAATGCCCAAAGCCACGAAAGCATGGATGGGACATGACACTGTTGCAACTTTCAGAAGCAATACATTTCTTTTCCTTTTTTGGGGGGTTGAACTCGGAGTCAGACACCATATCAAAACTCTGCATGAAATTTATGCGTCAAAATTATACTAATCTACACGATCATATTTGCACGGAGGCAAAAGTGGGAAATCTGACACTTGTGAGCCATGGGGTAGAAGGGTTTGCTCCACGCTATCCGGCAAACTAACACAACAGCCAGCCCACGGCGAGATGTATGGAGGGGATATTCAATGTCAATATCAGAGCTGGCTAGCGGCGTCAAACCACCCCTATGGAAGTCATCGCTACGCACAAGAACGTCTGCAGGCAGCTGACTGAATATCTTAACTATATCTCAAGACTGATATCAATTCATTTTTTTTGCCAGGACGATGGCGCCCATAAGGATTTTAGAAGCACCTGCTTTTCTAGCCTCCTAATGCACCACAATATTTATATGACATTTTCAACCATCCTAAATATACTGGGACAAATTTTTTGAATGGCAATTATAAAACCATCTCCATACCAAATACAAGCTATGAATACATAGTTGACGATGAAGGTGCAATGAATGTGTCAGATGGCACCCGAGAACGTGGTGGCTGTAGGTGTCCCATCACCTTTATGCATGCATATTCTATCGCGTACTCTTATATATACAGAATTGAGGCACCTGAAAACTCTGCTTTGGGAAAAAAATATTGCAACCTGACGCCACTTTTCTCTTCATATACACCTCAATGAAGGTCTTCATTGCAAAAATGATAAGACATGAATCTGGGACTGAGAAATATTTCCAATTTTGTTAGGAAATACTTAGAAAATGTTCTCGACTCTCCATAGACTTTGTACACAATTGCGTAAGTGGCGTCAGGTTGCAACATTTTTTTCCCTGCTTTGCATTATCAACCAAAAATAATAATTTAGGGGCCTGAATAATTGTCATTTTCTGCATTTAGTAAAGAAATTTTCTATTTATAAAAAAAAGTGATGTACACCCAGACCTTTGCATTGAGAATGTAATTGTTGAAGTCATTTGACTATTGAGGTTTGTTGTTAAATTTGGCGACATATTTACAGCAAAAAAAAATAATTATGCGGGCATGGTAACAAAAATCCATCACATCAACTTCTTGGGTTAGCAGATGACCAAGTTCAAGAACTGTCAAATATGAGGGAGAGGGGGTGTCCAGAGAGGGGTTTCCCCCAAAAAAATAAATATAAATTTGTGCTCACCTCGTCCTCGCCTGCGGTGCTAGCAGAAGAGTCCATACTGACTGTCGACATTTTCAGACGTTTCCTGACGGGCTCTGACTCCTCAGTATTACACTCCACGTAGCTCCCCACTTTACCGGGTGGAGGCAGGCTGTCCGCGGCGCCGGGGCCGACCAAGACGCCGTGCGGCGGCTGTGGTCGAACGGGTGGCGGCGGTACGAGCTGTTCGGCTTGAACGCCGGCCGAGGTTGACGGTGGTCCCTGGCGCTGCTGCAGATAACAGCTCACCGTGGGCCCAACCGGGTGACTTAGGGAATTCGTGTTGACGGCTGGCGAGAATAGGGGTTAAAACCTGGCGGCTGCAAGACTTGGTGAGCCTGTCATGACATATGGGAGAGGATATATATTTCACTGGAGGAAAAAATGCAGGCGCAAGACAATTTTATGCATACAACGTGCACGCACGCGGGCACGAAAAATTCAAAAAAAAAACCTAGAAAATAAAATGGAAGAAACCTACTAGGAAACACGTGTGCTGTAGTGTCGGTGCATGTGGATAGGGTGTTTCGGCTCGTTTGTCGGTGACTAAAGTGATTGTCAAGCTCCGGCGACGGCTTGCTAGCTACGACTTTTCCGTCTAAAAAAACTGGCCAAAAATTTCAATCTATGAATGATGTTTTACACACGACAAATGGTGACATGCATGCGGATATGCGGCTGTGTGTGCAATTTTAGAGCAACAGTGCAGTGCATACGCGTGCCGCCAGTGACCATTTCTCTAATGCAATAGCCAGCATACATGCACGCTCACTCGATCGACGAGCCAGAAAGTCAACCTGCTGTAATACAACGACTGTTGCACATGTACACATCATGCATAATTAAACGGCCGTTGAATATCGTACTTAGGCCACGCCTCTTCGCTTATTATTCAGATATCGGTTTTCCATGGACCAATGAGAGTGCCTGATATATAAATATTGGCGGATGGGCACTAACAATACACCTGTCGCGTGAGTGCGCCACAACAATCAAAGATCGTCTGCTAAAGAGCCTTGCCTTACAAGAATGCAGGTACATGCTAAGTTTTTCCAAGTCCCTGCCGTTTTTTTTCCATTCCGTACACACATTTTTGCAAAAGATGAAACCACATTGTGTATCGTTAATATTTTGGCGGAGGAAGCTTTAAAATGTATTCTTGAAAGTTGAATAATCAGTTTTTCAAAGCCTCTCCCGTTTTTGTTTATCCGCACACGTATTT
This sequence comes from Patiria miniata, assembly GCF_015706575.1. Classification (NCBI taxonomy): domain Eukaryota; kingdom Metazoa; phylum Echinodermata; class Asteroidea; order Valvatida; family Asterinidae; genus Patiria; species Patiria miniata. The sequence goes on along the minus strand of NW_024037076.1, from coordinate 18,309,212 downwards.
TTTTTGCAAAACGTAACAGCACATTGTCTATCATTTTGTATTTAGGGTTTTTGTTCTCTCATAAATTCTATTTAAGAAAGGATCAGTTTGTATCCCTAAAATGAACATGGCTCAAATAACATTTTAAGGTATATATTTACTTTTTATTAAAAAAAATTGTAGCTATTTGGAAACAATTCGATTACATTTAATAAGCTGAGTATTTACTGCTTTTTGGAGAACACTTTTCATGTAAACAAATCACAAATGCGTAAACTTCATAAATAATTTAATAAAAATAATTTTCATGCAATTCTTTTTTTATCCAAATCTGTATGTTCAGTTTTGATTGTTCTTTGTATCACAAAAGACACTCTAATTAATGCGTAAGGTATTTCAAGTTTATGCTTATTCGGAATGTTTTTTTTAAGCAAAAGAAACAAACAAACAAAACAAGGTAAGTCCAGTATTAACTCTGTTGTTGAAATAATGACACCTTTTATTTAAAAAAAACCCCAATATTTTTAAGATCCATTTTTATACTGGAATTGTTCTGAAAATATAGATGAACTGAATTGCCCAGAACACTTTTTTCTTTCCCTTACTCCCCCCCCCCCCCCTTAGTGGATAAAGTTGCAAGATACCCTTACCATGAGGTAGCAACTAAAGGAGCTCTTGCTGACTTAGAAGTCATCCATTTAAGTTCTTCTTTTTTAGTTTAAGAACATTAATTATGGCTGAATTGAACTAAACAAAACACGAAAATTACTTCTTCTTTTTTTAAAGAAAATGGTACTGTTTTTATACAACTCAACTCAATCAAAATGTCACTTTTTAAAAGTGTAGACTGAATTTTACAAAAATAACAGTTGCAGTTTGTGGTATAGAAACTTGGCTAAAGGAGTTTTTTCTCCGTTTATCAAAATGTTCATGTGATGATTCAGTTCAATCCAATATAGGACATAGTCTACACATAAAAAAATGTTGGAGCAAAATGTAGAGCTATCTTGCAAGAAACTGAAAAAAACCGTAAAATGCTCTGTAAATCACATCCACAGCATTTCACATCAAATAAAGACAAGCGCTTTTGTTAGTTCTTATTAAATATTCATTTTAAAAACCTAAGAATACGTATCAAACCATTGTCATTAATTATCCACACACGAAAAAAAAAAAAACTCAAAAGAAAGCCATACAAAGCAAGAAAAAGAAAACCACAAAAAATACCCTGTCTGTTCTGATGGCCTAATGAGACGCAGCACAGCATCCCATCTGGTAATCAGATGACAAAATCCAGCACTGACAACCCCGGTTGCCATGGAAACTAGACAGCCATCTAAGGATGAGCGAACATTTTGCAAGATAGGGAGAGGCGCATTTTAAGAGGATGAGTGCAGTGCAGTGGGTTTTCATCACACGAAATGGCTTGGATTTTTTTGTGGTTTTTTTTGTTTGTAAAAAGAGTTCTTTGTTCTCTTTAAAGTAAATTTTTGATGCTTTTTTCGTCTACCCTGGGAGGAATCACGCAGCCTGCGTGTGGGGTTCATGCCAGGGTATTGCACTCTCAGATTGCTGTTATCATATTTTGTTTTCTAAATGTTGAAGAAAATGAGAGTTTTTTTTTTTTTTGGCTGGCCGGGAGGGGCTCTTATCACAGGCTAGTGGAAAATAAATACGTGGGAAAGTCACTAGGCAAATAGTTTGTCAAGTTCAAATTGAGGTGATAGGAATTTTAGGAACAATTTTAAGTGACACTTGGGAATGCTTCTTTACCATGCAACAAGAACCACTGAGCCACTACATTTACTTCTTCTTTTCTGGAAGAGAAATTGAAATGCTCAAATTGTAAAATGTTAACTCTGGGGCAGTTGATCACTGTATTTGGTTGAAAATTTTGGTAAGCACAGACATTCTTAAGTTTTAAATTTACAATAAAACTGGTATGAGATATTAAGTTGCTTCTGGCTAACTCAATTTTCCTTTTTCAAACAAGTTTTCTGTTGGAGAGCATCAATGGGTCTCCGACAAAATCACACACCCCAAAGTGGTGATGGTTGTGGTGATGGCAGTTCCTTTTTTTTTTTAGAGGGGGGCGGAGACCTCACCCAGATAGAAAACACAAGTTGTGGAAATACATTAAAAAAAGGGGAGTGGGTAGTGTTCAACAAAATACATTCTTTCAATAAGGTGTTCCATACTGCAGAACTGAAACTTTGTGACTAATGCTCAATTGTTAATAATGAGAGCTTTCCCAAAAGTCATTGTGACATTTTAGCCCTTCAACGTTTTTTTTTGGGGGGGGGGGGGGGGGAGTGGTAAGCTGGACATCATTTGATGCTTGGGGGCACTGTTAACTATACACATGTATACACTTAAGTACAAAGCTGCATTTTTTTAAACACGTTTCTTTTCTGTCAGTTCCTGTAAAGTAAAATTTTGCCTTCAACATTTTCTTTTCAGTTTTCATTTCATGGTCCCCTTTTTTCTGTTCTTTTTTTGGAGGCAGGGATGCTGCCCTGGCAACACCCATGAAAATGGTGATAACTCGGACAGAGATGCAAGGGACAAGACAGTGTTGGTGAAAGGTGACGGTGGTGATGTGATGGGGCTGATCTTGACAAGCATTGTGAAGGTACTTCTCACACTTTTCTCAATTAAAAGGTCTCACATCTTGTATCTACATAGCACAAACAATACACCTTATGCAAGGGAAGTGGTGATCTGTGCGTGCCCTTCCCTCCAAACACGCATTCTGATAACCTGTTTCAACTTTCGTTGAAACCCCCCAAAACAACATCCGAACAACAAAACATTTTAGTGTCATCAAAAATACATTTGTCATTCGTCAATAGCATATTATCTCAAGGTTGATGAAAGGTCATATGTAATCAGTGCTTGTGTACCCCTTCCCCACCCTCTTCTGATAGGGGCAGGTGTTAATGTAAGAACGCTGAACCAACCTCGACAAAAAGCAACTTACCTTTATATTAGAGATGAAAGTTCTGAAGAAGCTGTAAAAGAAAATTGAAATGAACCATTTTTTTACACGACAAAGTCAAGACTACATTTTACTTTACAAAACAAGAGCATAATGTTCTGTTGAATGATGAATGCTTCTAACATCCCCCATTTTACAACTGGAACTGATCAGATAAACATTCGTACACAATTTCTCCTGACAAAATTCACTACATATTGCTGATTTGGCTGTGCTGCTATATTCCAGTGTTTTTATAACAAAATTGACTTTCTCTGAACAAGATTTAGAACGCGATTAACAATGCAAAGCAGAGATACATGTGGAAGAAGCTACTCTATAAACTCATGGATCTAAAACATTTGCCACCCCAAACACAAGATTTGCAGAGTAATTTCACACCTTTGTCAAACTAAAATTGGCGGTTTAATTTGACAAAATAAATTTCAAAAGTAAGGACAGCTTTTTACTTTATTCCACTTCTTAAGTGAACACTTTTTTTCCAGGAATGTACAAACCCCTTGTAATGCAGCACCCGGTGAAGGGGGTGAATATAAAGTTCAGTATACATGCCCACCTCCCCCCAAAAAGAAAAGTATGATAAAAAAAAACCTCTTAACGACCTAGTAATTCTTGTCACTGCTGATAAATTCAAGTATTTGGATGCTGTAAAGTTTTCAAAATATGTTCACACACAAACAATCAAAACAAACAACCCAACAAATACACAGAACTTTAAAAACATTTCATGATAGTATTAAGTGTTCCTTTTTTTTTCATGACACAAATGACATATGTGAAAGCTACTTAGGTGATTGAAAAACATTAAGAAATGGGAGCCAAATTCACTAAAGATCCGAACTTTCTCAGTCTAAGGAACATCATACAATCTAAATAAATTAAGACATCATTAGCAATTTTTGTTTGCATAGTTGAAACAATACTTTCCCAATGCCTTTGTTCTTGTTTATCCTTTCACTTTTATAGAGAGGCTATATTAGAAATATATCCTGATATTTGTGCTGAAATAATGTTTTTGGTCATTATACCGGCAAGTAGTGAGCAAAAAGATGAATACAACTTGACACTCTTTTTCTTGACCAATATTATACTTGTAAATGGAAGGATCTAGTTACTGTTTAGACAACCTATTGTATGCCCTATTCAGATTTCTGTTGAGGTCAGTAAACTGTCAAGAAAAAAATCAATAAGACAGGACAAAAGATCTGTTAGTGGCAAAAAGATAGTTGTTATAAAGGGACTGTATTGGGACCAACTATAAGACTAAATTTAACGTCCCTGAAAAAGGCACATTACCTAAATGTCTAACAATGAAAGATAAAAAAAAATGAAACACAAGTCAACTATAAGTTAAATATAAGCCACAAATATTGTCATACATGTATATTAAGATTTTGTTTCATCAGATGTTATAGCATTTACCTTTAATACACTAACAGTCAGCCCAGCCATAAAGTCTTTTGTTACAATCTGCCCAACAGCAATTTCCAAACAGAAAATATCAAACATGACACTAAACAAACATGCAAAGTGCATGCACTGAAAGGGGGTAAAATTAGACTTACATTTTTGAAAGGAGAAGGAAAAAAAAAACTTACCTCGTGGCAAAAAAGGCAGAGAAATATACTTCAGAGCAAGTAAGCAGCTCCCAATTCTAACTCACTGTGCTTCCGTATGCGAGGCAGCAGTTCGGAGAAAAGCAATATGTACTACTCCTCCGATTGGGCAATATGTGAGTCCCCACAGCTGAAAGGGAAATAAATGCTGCTTTTCTCTCTGTCCCTGTGCATCTTATTTGAAGTCGGTGAGCAGACAGGTTTTTGTTTTTGGCCACTCCCCTTTTTGCAGTTGATCCCAAGGCACGACAATGGGGGCTTAAATCCTCCAGGGGCTCATCCTTAGGAGAAAGTAAAGCCCTATCAAATATGAAAATCCCCATTTTCTAAAGGATTGGGGGGAATGTGGGATTGGCACTTATCAACGAGGATGCTGAAGAAGAATTTAAAAAACAAAAAAAGTAGAGAAGCTGGATTTATCCTATTCCTGAATTTATGAGACGAGTGCATTTGTTTCCTATCCAGAAATGGAAACGACCACTGGCGATGAAACGCTTTTACTTCAAATTCTGATGTGACATTGAAATCAGACAGTGAAGAAACTGAATGTGATGTCATTGACAGTTTATGTGTATTTCCTTTACAATTCTTCTTTTTCACATGCATAAAAAGTACTGAGTGCAGTATTTTAAATATATATATCCATATTTCCATTTATTATTTATGCTTGATCACAAGAGCTTGACCTTACTGTCTTCAGTAAGCTGAAAAGCTTCATGTTCATTTGTAGGAAGGTTTTGTCAGTGAAGTGTGACAATTTCGTGTCATTAAAATATACATGATCACTATATTTAAAACTATAAAAAAAAATGCATGATAACTGCATTTAAAAACTATTACGAAAAACACACACAAAAAAGGCAGTGTTGTTGAATGAATACTTTTTACTATACGAAATATAGGCTTATGTTTCAATGTGTTCCTTGCTGTTCAGATCAATTTCTATTTGAGATTATTTTTTTATGCTATACAGTACTGATAAATTCAACTTGTTTGTTAATAAATTCCATCTTGGAAAAATCCAATCTTGACTTAAAGGGAAAATACAACATTTGCAAACATCAAAAAATAAAACTACCAAATCATTTTGAAATACCTTGCTGGACTGTTAGTGAATGACAGTGTAAAGCATCCTGTAAAATCATGGCACCTGGTATACTGTTATTTTCAAGAAAAGTGCTATTTTTGTATCAATTTCCAACACTGATCGGCCGATCAGCGTTGAAAAAAACTGGCTTTTTTTCCAAATACTGGCCCCAATTGACCATCGCACTTGTTTGCAATCGATTACACACCTATGAACGAATACAAGCCAGCTAGACTGGTTCCCTGACCTTACAATTCCCCAATGTATGTAAACTGCTCTGTTTCTTCTTATATGGAGTCAGGGAACCAGACTACAGGAAAAAGATTGTTTTTCTTGGTTTTTACAGCATTTTCGAACCCAAAACCTCAAAAAAGTCAGTGTAACTATATTTGCTATATATTTCCAACCCCCCAATTCCATCCATTTCTGAAAATTACAGCAAAAGCAAATGATGTATATTCCCTTTAAAGATTGCTCTTATATATAAAAAGAAATACACAGTATGGAATTTAATCTCAATTTGTTTTCCGGTATATTTTTGCAAAATCAAATTCCATACATTTCTCCGTTTTCTTTGCATTCCTAAAAGATGACCATTGTTTCCTCTTGAAGCAATTGTTTTCATGCAGCCAATATTTTTGTAGTTACTCTTAAAATGAAGGTGATAGAATTCTTTGGCAGCATTTCATGTACTGTGATCATGTACTGTGATAGTCTTAGGAGATTTTTTTGATTCATGACAATAGATAAAAAAAACAGGTATTTCATAGTAACTTTTCTGGGACCTTTTAAAGCTTTTTGTGTGTTTTTGAAGAGGCTAATCGTTGGAAAGGCAGGATTTCTTGGTCATTCTATAAATTCGGGGTCCACTTTTTTTCCCGTCCCTGTTACATCTGACATCTATGATTGTATAATTCTGATGCACTCCTTAATGCAGTCATCCTCCAAGAGTGATTATGAATAGCAAACTACCTACCCAACAAATAACAAAATTGTTTGAAGTCATTCTTAATAATACTCGAATGGCACATCACAAAGTGCCAAGGTGACAGGGACAGGAAAAATGTCCCACTTTGAACCCGAAATTTATAGAGCGATGACCCTTCTAGAAAAACAGTCAGGCACTCTTCTCTATTGTAAAAATGTCAAGTCTTTGTTTTAATATGTAAATTAAGTGGGTGAGGGAAGGGGTACAAGTCAGCAATAGTTGTGACCAAATTTATCTTCATTTAACACGAGCATACTAAAGACTCCGATCTGTCTGTTCAGATGATCTGTCTATCTGTGGGTTCTTCACAGTGATCTCTAGATCCAAAGTGCCAATATACCACACAAGTACATGTATGATGGTGTTATTCATTGTCAGTTTTCATTTCCCTCAACAACAACATTGGTGGAAACAAATCCCAACAACACTGTGAAAATACTGCATATTGCCCGGGGAGACACATCCTAAAGGACACGCACGATAATTACGTCCGGAACGGCAAAATAATCAAATTCCGCCAACGGGACTGTTTTTGTATGATTACTTTTGTTGGGAGGCATCTTTTGTTCACTGCGCCAGCGCGGAAACGTTAATTTTTTTCTTTTGCAGGATATAGTTGGAGGTGTTTTTCATTGTTCATTATTCGTAGAGGGACTATATAATAAGAAACTCGGGGGGGGGGGGGGAAGCAATATTGGAAGGAGCTATAATCAAGAAAGAAAATAATCACAAGAGAGGAATAAAAACTACCCTTTGAAAACAAGGTAATTTGAAAATTATTTTATGCAGGGTGCAAGAGCTATTGGAAAGCGCAGAAAATTGAATGGAAATGTTCTCGAGACAGCCAAGCAGGCAGAAAAACTCAGCAGTGTGATCTGTGGTCAAAAAAAAAAATGGAATAAAGTCAACCACTACAAAACAAGAAACTGTTTGAGAATTGGTAAAATGATAAGAAACAAAGCTCAACAAATTAACATGGCCTGATGTGTCAGTCATAGCAAGACCTTCTTCAGAGGCAAACGACGGAGGAACTTAGAAATAAAGGTATATGATAAATTACCGGCGCATGGCAGCAGATTTTTGGACTGGTTGGAAATAAACGTGACTTCTAGTCAGTTCGAATCCTCGTGTTTCTTTTGGTGTTTTTCCCCCGCTTTTCCTCCTTTTGTCTTTTAAATAACATTAGTGAGGAAGGAACATTTCCAGCAACACGCAGAGCTCATGCTGCGTTTGTGCGGTCGAGAACAAGGCATTAGATATGCCCGTCATGGACCAATCAGAAGATGAGAAAACCCGCTCCTGGGGAGAGAAAAATTTGCTGCCAGGACAGCGCTATAGCATGATGAGGTACATTCAGAAGACATTCAGAAGACATGGTAATGACAATCACTGCAGATATGTAGTCTGTGCAATCATAAAGGAAGGACACTTCCTCCACGGTGCATAGAAGAAAACTTATGTTAGCTGTTACATGTAAAATGAAGGCACTTTTCAGTGTCATTTTCAGTTGTGTGTGTATATTTATCTGGGGTACAGAATATATTCATCCAGTACAAAGAGGAATTGTGCAAAATGTAGTGCATGGACATAAGTTTGGTGAGAGGGACAGAGTTGTAACGAGTCACTAAATTTGGTCGAATTTGGTGACCCGAGTCGAGTTGAGCCATTTTAAGGATCTGAGTTGAGTTGAGTCGAGTCATTACAACTCTGGAGGGGGAGGGAGGGGGGGGGGGGGGAATCCAGGTTGCTAAATGGTTGAGGGTTGATATATTCCCCACTGTTGACAGGGGACAGGCCAAAACATCATTCACTAGATCTTTGGCCAAAAGACACAGAAAGAAAGATGCCCATTGATGTCTTAACTGTACACATATAACCACATAAAGATGAAAGAGAACTGATTGGTGGGGGCGGCTCAAAAGCCACTCTTAAATTTAAACATTTTGAATCTAAGCTTAAACTTAGGTTTTATTCCCCTTTTTTGCAGCCAGTCCCCGTACAAATGGGGTAAAGCTGCCAGGTGGCGGTGGGGGTCTCTATCAACAAAATGAATCATATCCAGTCTTGGCGATATTGGCAGCGCTATCCGGGAAATTCCGAGCATACCTCACACCAATGCATGGGCTTGAATACAGCGTGCGTGAGAGAGTGCTTGGAATATCCTGGGTAGCGCTGCCAATATTGCCAAGACTGGATTTGATTCATCTTGTTGATAATGGACTTCACTTGTCACCGACTGGGTGAATAAAATCCAAATGCAGTCTTGGAGCAAGACTAATATGCGCTGCATGAAATTGGGCCCATTGGTCATGCCACTATCTGAGGTTATATGACAGAGAATATTGACAGGTCAGAAATTTCTCCTGAAACCTTTGCAATACTGACTGAGCAATTCTCGATTAAAAATGTCTCTCACAAAGGACTGTTTTCAGCAAATGATCATATTAACGATTGTTCCCAGCAAATGAACACATGGAAGATTGTTTTCAGCAAATGAACACAATAGAGAACCAGTATAATGAGAACATGTAATTTTCTGCATGCCGTGAGAATGACTAGATAGGACATTCTTGCCGGTGGAGCTGTGTCACCCCCCCCCCCCCAAGCTAGGAGAGATGATTAAATTTACAAGACATCAGAAGAGTGTACCCTCTCCAGTCGAGGGGGTTTTAATATCTAAGAGCTTTGGAACATCCTCATGTTCATCTCAGTCGCATCCGCTCTTACAGATTGCTTTTTGGATGAAAGGATCAACGAAGAAAAGAAAAAAAAAAGTTGAAGAAGCTAAAAGTAAAATATGGTGTAATTTCCAAGATTTGAAAGAATTTTTTTTTCTTCTGTTGAGCAGTTTTTCAGAACATTGATTGTTGTTTTATGAACAAGTAAAAATCAAGAATGAAAAGGAAAAGAGGCAAGGGTACAGCATTTGCTCCACTATGATCGAATGAAATGACATTAATTCTAGAAATTTCTAAATAGGTACTGTGCACAAAAGTCATAATGGCAGATGCACTGCACGGTTAATTAACAGACTGTTCAAGAAAATATAGGAAAGTCTATTCTTTTGAGCATGATGAAAATTACATGTCGTGTCAGGGCCTGATGATCAGAATGCCCTCAATGTAGTAAACCATGTAATTAATGCATACATGTATGAGTGAGTGAATAAAATGTGTGCAGAGGCGTATTCACACAGTTGCCCAAGCCACATATATGTTTTTTTCGGGTCGGTTCGGGTTCGGTCGGTTTCCTTGAATTTTTGTCGGGTCGGGTCGGTTCGGTTTTAGAGAGTTTAGATCGGTTTCGGTTCGGATTCGGTTTATATCTATAATGTTTGGGTCGGTTTGGCCTGGTCAACCCGACCCGATGCACAACACTACTAGATATGTGTAATCTATGAAGGAAGGTTTTTAAATTTTCAATTTACAAGGCATTTAAGAAACTTGTTTTGGCTAGACTTTTGGTTATAGTGTGCATCACTGCAGATGCAATAGACTTGATCCCCTATACGTGCACTCAATATGGATTTAACAGAAATTAATGTGTTGATTTGCAAATGAAACCCTGTTTTCCACTTTGTTTCTCTGGCTATACTAGCTGAAAATGCATACTATTGCTTTGTTTTGGATACGGACCCTCTACAATTGCAGAGGAACATATTCAAAAAACTGTTTTGGCCTGAAATGTGTGCAGATCTACACTCTCCACTTACATGAGGTTCAGTTCGCATTCGTTGTGATGCATTAATGTTTCAAGGTTTACGGTTGGTTTTCACAATGTTTACTTATTCATGTTCTTGATTAATTAATGCTAAAAACGTTGGCTTAAATATAAACAAAAAACCACGCCCCCTGGAGAGGTGTTTACTTTAGCAACTGACAAATGCGTCCACGACAACAACAAAAAGGGACGGATACTTCAGCAGGGAAGAAACCAAAGAGTGTTAAACATGGGAGCCATAGTCAACCCGGTATGAAATATTCACAACCGTCTGCAGTTCAAAACAGGTTGTACCAGCTTAGCATGAATTAATCAGGGCGGAACAGCGGGGATCTTTGATGGTGCTCTTTGACAAAACAGCTCGGACGCTAAGATGGAGCAAACTTACCCCCATCCCTACTCTGATCACTCTCAAAGAGTGTGACATGAAACATTCATGCAAAACTCTGATGAAAAATTTACAGTGATTGACTATGATTGGTCTCCACAGATATAGTGAAGACACACTCTCTTTTCCTTTTCTTTTCTGTTCTTTTTTCTTGGTTGGTGTACCTGTCAGTTTATCAATAATTGTTTGTAAAACACTCCCCAAATCCTTCATGAATATTTAATGGGGTGGAGTCTTTTGGCTGACTTCAATTGGCTGGGGCCTCTGAATGATTAATGCACTTGCACACCACTGCACACGTTGGACTGCAAGGTAATAAGTCATGAATAATTCATATCGAATGTTTCAACGTGTCTGATTTAACAGGGATCCTGATTGGCTGTGTGGACTTTGTGTGCCATTGGAGGAACCCCCCATGAAGAGAGGGTGGCTGATGAATAATTCATGTTGTTTAAACTTCATGACCAATCACCATAAAGGAAAATTGGCCCAGCAATATAACCTGATTCTTGAACAAAGGTTGTTTCAATAAAAAGAAGGCAATGTAGAATGAAACTTGAACATAATTCAAATCTAAAGGATTGGTCTCATAGTGTCAGTCTAAAAGAAATTATAAAGGATTTTTTCCTGCTAAAAAATAACACAAGTCCTTTATTTGATTTTTTTAAAAATTGTTTGTGACGTATTTCATGGCCTTATGCGCATTTGTATTCTTCCTACAGTGTCCTTTTAATGAAGTCTCCAAAGACTACATGCCTTCTCATTCCTCCATGCTAAATGCAAGCCACTTTGTCGTGAAACCAGCAAGTCTGATGCAGATGGTATCAACCACATCACCGCCAGAATTCTTTTTCCAGAGTGTCTACCTGTCACCATTATTCCACCAGATAACAAGCGCGAGAGATCCAAACTGCAGATATACAGACAGACTGACACTACCTTCAAATGACAGTAATGTGAGAGATTTGTAATCACCAGTCTCCATTTATTCTAATGGCTTGAATTACTGTCTGATGAGGGGTCCCCCGGAGTTTTTGGTCATCTTGGGGGAATATAAGCTGAGTGGTGCTCTCAAGTCCCCAGGGTAGGGATTTAACCCTAGCCACCTGCGCTCTTGGAATAAGGGGGGGGGGGAGGGCAGTGATTGTTAATAAAAAAAAAGGATAGGTCTCCCTTAAAATGAGATATCTAAACAAATAAAGCAGATGTAACTCATATATGTGTGTGGCAGGTTTTAAACAAGTATGTTTAAAACAAGCTGACGCAGATAATGGCCCAAGCTGAAGAAGAGGGCCATTATCGGTGACCAGGCCCCTAGTCGGTTTTAAATGTATTTCTTTAATACCGGCCAAGTATATATTTTTTTCCCATTCATAAATAAAAAAGTCAAATATAATACATTTTTAACGATTTTGTTCAACAAATTTAATCATGTTTGTGAAACACCCTCTAGTACTGTTTATTGTATGCACCTCGCGCAAGTGGTACTAAGTAAAATCTCCTTATACTGAGATTGGGCGATGTGGCGCAGAACGCAGCTGTGCCGGTGTAGAGTAAATTTAGGACTCTATGAACTACGCACTCATTGGTATTCTTGTGCATGCCTTAGTGAAGATAAGCTACGTGCGATGATCAAACATCGCTAATTAGATATGCAACACAGTGATACCCCCAGGCGAACGACTACCGGTATCAAATGGGAAGCCGCCGTTTTGTTCGAAGATATAAATATTTACACTTACGGTCTCATTTACATAAAACAGATACGCCCCCCCCCCCCATCACTGCAAGATTCCCAAGACGTTAGTGCAAGAAAGTAATAAAAAAACCAATAACTGCGCAAGGGCGCTCTACAACAACGCAACCATTGCAATTGATCACTGACGTCTTGGGCAGGCAAGACCAGGGCTCTACCAATAAAAGGGTACAAGGGACCAGATTTCAAAGGAGTCCAAATGCCCCTCCCCTGACTGCAAACCAAAGTACAGGGGCGGAAGACGAAGAGCCCCTATTTTACATTTACAGAGGAAACTCTCTTAGATAGTATCCATCTTGTGAAGTAAAGCAAATTTCATGTCTGTCAATCTGCGCACCTGAAAGGAGTTTAACGGTAGACATTAATTACATCCACGCCACTGCCGGAAAAGAAGAAACATCTATTTTCTGATTTCATGCTTTGAAGGCTACAGCATTTTCCCCTCTTCCACAATTTAATTTTCCTCAGATTCCATCCTTGCGCTCGCCAGGGTGGCCTTACCCGAGTTCGTCGTACGACGCGAGTAAGGCCACCCTGGCTATCGAGGATGTCAGATTCTTGCATCACTCATAAATATCAAGGGGCGAGTAACTCCCACTTTTTCTAAATTTCAACTAAAATATATAGCTGCTCAGTACTACTCTGCACTCACATGTGGTTGTTTTTTTTATCAAAAATTCTACATTTGAATTTAGGAAAGAGAAGTTGCATTAAAATATTACCCGTTACTTGTTTTGAAGCCAGTGAGCCAAACCTGACTAGAATTTCACAGAAAAACCTCAATGAGATTCTGAGAATCACAACAGCAGACAGATGATGTCCTGTCTATGGACAAAAGCAATGTAAGTTGAACAAACAAATTGACTGGAGCGGGTTCGCACCTGCAACCTCCGAATTGCCGTTCCGGTGCTTTACCAACTGAGCTATCCAGCCATATGTTGGCAGTTACCAACTGAGCTATCCAGCTGTATGTTGGCAGTTCCCCACTTTGTCAATGTCTGTCTTCAAGGGGAGCTAGTCAGAAGTCATAAACCAGTATCTACCATTTGAAAAAAAACCTGGTAAGGAACAATAACGCAATCCATGTAACTGTGAATAAACAGTCCCGCATCCTTCTTATTCAAGCCATGACCAGACATGACTGCACTGCACAAAAATGAACAAAAAAAGTTTCCTGTTTCATGAGCTAGATGCCAGAGGCAACACATTGTGCACAGATCAAAAGAAATAAATAATAATAACAACACACAAAAAGAACTATTCTTTTACCTTCCTTCAACATCATATATTTGAAATGTCAAGTCAAATTCATTTCCCGCACGGTGACTCGGTTTTCATCAAATCAAAATATAATTTTTTTTTTGAAAGACAGCGCATCGGAAGACTTCGTTTGAATTGATGTCTATCACATCTACCGGTACATTGAGAAAAAAAATCAGTAATCAGTTTTCTATTTTTTTTCTTTTCAAATTTGTAGCTCCTGCTGAAATTAACGGCAGAGAGAGAAAGCCGCGACCAAAATAATAATCATAACAATGCAAACTGCTCTTCCATGCAGAAAATTCAAAAATAATCATCCAAGCAAACTACAATTTGATTCAAGGAGCCACGTGTGAAGCAAAATTAGTTCCCGGCTTTCAAATTTGATTAAAAAAAAATAAAAGATGTGGGTGGAAAAAAGCCAGAGAAAGCGTGATTGGAAAAAAAAAACGGTGGGGGAGATGGTTCTAGCATTGTTTTCTATTTTTCTTTCACAGATGCAGTGAGGAAAAACCATGAAATTGCTAGAGTGGGTACGAGCATCACAATGGTACAGACAACTTATCAGTGGCTGAACTAGGGGAACAAGGCCGGTGCCTCAAAATCAGTAGATTGAGACCTATCTCCATAGTTAATTTGTACGTGTGTGGCTTTACACTTAAAAAATTGCAAGAAGGGGCTAAATGCTTGAAAATACATTTTTTCTAATTTACTAATTTCTGGAGACTGGTCAATTGGATTATTATCAGAGGTTTTTTCTTGTTTTGCTTACAAAATTACAAAATATCTAAGAAAAGACAACTATATTGTAACAAATTACATGCAGGAGCAGATCTTGCTTTCAGAAAAAAAATATGGAGACGGGGGGGGGGGGGGGGGCTGGCTCAGCTTACATTCAAGTGAAGGCGTGTCCCTGTTATAGGGGGTCTGGGGGAATTCCCCATTCTAAGGCAATTTGAGAATAAACTTAGGAACTTTGACTCAAATATTATCATTCTTGGGCCCATTTTACTAAGTATCTTTCAAATTTTCAGTGACTGGGAGAGAGGAGGCATCTAGATCCCCTACTCACATGTATTTCTGTGTCATTTTATTTAGTTTGAGGCCCCATAAAGGTTTAATTAGAGGTACATGTATGTTTCTGATGATACAGATTCAACTATCAGTGTCTAATAAAACTAGCTAACTGTCTCAGTAATTGACTTACACGTTCAGGACTGGCAAATCCCCTATCACACGCAATGCCATTAAAACAGAATGAGCTGTTGGTAGGAAATACATACCCGGTACATATTAATTGAAAATCCATGTCTGTTGCAATTTTCAAAACTTGATAAAGCATTGCAACCAACTTGTGGAGTACATCATAACAAAAAATAATACAAACCACAGCAGTGGGTTTGTGCATGGTTACAGACGCAGGCATCCAGTTGTTTATGGCATAGAACTTGGGTTGTTATGGACTCCGTGCGCGAACAAGAGATGGCTCTTTTGACCACTTTCAAGTGCCCCGTGGACATACGGCGTGTGCATACTAGGCCAAGTTCGCGCAAGGACTATAGGTGACCAATAGTTAACTAACGTTTGCCCGAACTCTGTCTAGTCGACGGTGGTTGACTACGCTAGTCGACTATTTGGAACCAACCTACTGGGGCTGGTTGCATCGCTGGTAACCAATAGCCGCGCGCATTCATAACGCTAGCAGAGAGCCAGGATCCAGAAGTTTTGTGATGACATTTTGACCAGTGTTTGACTAGAGGCGTTCGCACGTTGCTATCAGTGCGCAGGCGTAAGGTACGTCACAAATCAACCACTAGTCGACTAATGGTCCTTGCCCGAACTTGGCCCTAGTTCGCACGTATAAGGTGTGAAGTGCGCATGTTGGCAATGGTACGTTAGGATATCTCTCCCAATGGTCTCCCCAACTCTCCCTTTCTTACCGTTGACGGGGTACTTGTGCACGGAGCCCATACAGTATGCCTACATGCACTTTATTTTAGTATACTATAATAATTTGCAAAATGAGATAGCTGGGGAAATATTTTGGGGAGTTAGAACAGCGGTTAAAAGTTAAAACAGCAAATACATTGCGACATACTCTTGGCTTATCACAGAATCTGTTGGTAAGGTGTTTAAATAAATAAGCACAACTAAATCTAGGTTTTCATCAGCGAATACACTCGCCTGGGTGTGTATACAACATTTTTTTAATCATTTTTCAGTTCCAAAACACTATCAGTTTCTGTACTTTTTATGGTGAAATAAAAGCATCAACCAAAATTGAAAACAAAATAAACTTCAAATTGTTATCACGATTCACATGAAGTTCTCTCTTCATATATTTTGTAAGTAATTTTTTTGTAACCATATCACAATCAAAATACTATCATTGATTGCTTTCAATGTCCTGGAACAAAATTCCCCACGTAGGCCCGGATCTAAAATTAACTCTGACAAAGATTGTCATAATTGGATATCATAGCAGCCAAAAATCAATCGAGCCTGTCACACGATGCAACTAACCAGCACAAGAAACCTGATTAAAGATTCTCTCTCCTCCACTCAATGTGCAATGATTTCATTAGCAGGAATACACAGAAAGATTCTTGCACAAATGACATCTCTCATCCAATGATCTCAGCAGTATAGATCTCAACTCTAGTTCGCATCAGACATCGTCAGGAATGCAGTGGCGCAAATCTGTGCCGGCGAGTGGGGGGATGGGGGATGACAAAAACCAAAATTGCCCGGCCGTGAAAATTCATAAAAGGGGGGGGGGGGGGGGGGGCGCTGTTCAAGATACAGATGTATATCAATATGTATACCCTCATATCTGCACTTACATCAAAATGGCACATTTGAAAAGCTTTTGTACTTTCTTTCTCTATTTTCAGTGCTACTGAATACATTTTTGTTGGGATATGTTCGGAAAATACCTCGAAATCCTAATTTTTGTTTCTCATCACGAAAATAGTGTGTGTGTGTGAGGTGGGGGGGGGGGATGATTCAATAGCCCATCCCCCGGTCTCAAAGTGTGGGGGGGGGGGATATATATACCCCCCCCCCCCCCGGGATTCACGCCCCTGCAGGTATGAGTTATGTACTACAGTGCACTACATATATACATTAAATGACTGTTACTGCCTCAAATGCAATGAACACTATTTGCCCAAAATAAAAATGTATTCTTGCTGATTCACGAAACAACAATGCAATAAATCTGAAGCAGGTCGATACTTCAGCTCAGTAGATATCGTGAAAATGCATCTTCGTTTTTCTCGACGAAAAGCAAGGTTTCTGTTGGAAGCCCTCCCTTTCAAAATGTTCACGAATATGTTTTGACTTACACCCTCTTGTGGTAGTATCCCCAGATTGTCACTCAGGGAAAACACTTCTCATCCACGGATATGTAACTAAATGCAGTCAATTTTGGGTAGTATTTGAAAAAAGCTGTTTTTTTCTCGCGATGGTTTGGACCCAACCATAGCGATAAAATGCTGGTAATCTAATAGAATAGACAGCACACTCGGTGCGATATGATTTCACAATGTGTCTACAGTACCGTGACCTCGTGTCCGGTGCATTGAACTCATGATCATGTGGGTAAAATTTGCAAGTTGTGGGTTCAATTCCAGCCTGGGGTTGTGGTGCGTGTGCCCTTGGGCAAGGTGCTTTGTAACTCATTACTTCTCTCCACACAGGAGTAAATGGGTACCTGTGAGGGCAGAGATGTTCATGTGTTTGACTTAGCTGATTGCGCCGATATGGTAACATTTGAGCTGTATACTCCCCAGCGAGCTGAGATGGTCTTTGGAATGTTTTCATTGGCCCGGTGAGCAGGGGTAATAATATTGTACTGCACCATGATAACCATGTTTGGTTGATATGTGCGCTGTGTAAATCTATATTATTATTATTGTTATAATAACAGGATGCTTGATCCTATTATTTAATCACAATCATGTAGGATATTTCATATTTTGTCAGTTAGAGTTTTGAATGTTGGCAAATAGTGTCCATTACATTTAGATCACTGTGAATATGACTTTTATTCCAAATTGAAACACCATACACAAGACATACCTATGTTTTGGTCAGATTTCCGGTAATTTTCTTAAAGCGAAAATCCTTATAGATTTATCTCTAACTCCATAAGAAATATACCTGGGCTCGTACAATTGATCCGGGATTATTCTGTTCTCAAGTAATTTCTAGAAAACAAAAACTAAAAACAGACACTGCCAGACGCGCATATTTCTTTAGAATCATGAAAAAGAGTTGGAGTGTAATTAACAACGTTTATAACCTTTTACTTTTGGCAAAGAGTGCACTTCTCCTCGCTGATCATGCAAGATTGAATTAGCACTCAACAAAGAAAATTAAAAAAAGGGAAAGAAGGAAACAAAAAAAGGAAAAACAGGCAAAAATTACCACTCAGACAGGAAATGAAGTCTTTCCGAAAATTGTATTGTGCAGGTGCACTGTAGCATTAAGGGGAAGTCGCACGTAATTGCAGCATTCTTAAAATATCCACGTCTGCTGGTGGCTAAATCTGTGTGTGAAAGATGGAAATGGAAAGGGGGGGGGGGGCAGTGAAGGGGGGGGGGGAGGGAAGAGAGAAAGGACAGGATACAGTGGTCTCTCGGTGGCTCGTTAATTCGGACACTACATGTATCTAATGATGTTCACAAAATGCCTTCTCTGCATTTTTTTTTTCTACATGAGGGATATCTGGAAGTGGGGACCAATATATATAATTTTCAAACTGGCAGGGGTGGGGGAATAATGCTGCAATTTTAAGAAATTAATTGAAAAATAAACACCTCTTGAAGCAATTTTCATGTGGTGAGGTTGGAGGGAGGGGGCAGGTGGGGCAGAGGAGGGGAGGAGAGGTCAAAGGGTATGGAAAATGTTCTCATATAATTTACATGCTGATGTACATATGGGGTTCTGAAACACTGGCTGACCCTGCAGCTTTGGCTGCATCTTTAAACTAACAGGGAAAAAAAGAAGCAGAACATGGACAAATTTAATACCTCCTGTAGCCGCAGCTGGACTTGAGGCCACAGTTTCAGAAGCAAACCTAAAACTAAATGCTGCCAAATGTTGTACTTGTTTCCCCCCCCCCCCCCAAGCTTTGATCGCAAGTACAACTACAACTTTACAGGCAGGTTAAATGAACTCTTGATATCTTTTTTCTTTTCTGGCTGAAAGGGAAAATACAACATTTGCAAACATCGAAA
Source organism: Patiria miniata (assembly GCF_015706575.1). Taxonomy (NCBI): domain Eukaryota; kingdom Metazoa; phylum Echinodermata; class Asteroidea; order Valvatida; family Asterinidae; genus Patiria; species Patiria miniata. The sequence goes on along the minus strand of NW_024037076.1, from coordinate 18,290,177 downwards.
AATAAAACTACCGAGTTGTTACAAAATACCTTACTAGGATGTTGGTAAATGACAGTCTAAAGCATCCTGTTAAATTATGGCACCTGGTGACATTTTCAAGAAAAACGATACTTTTGTATACATTTCCAACGGTGGTCGGCCGACCACCGTTGGAAAAACCTAACTATTTTTCAACTACTGCCCCATATTTACCATTGGTTTTTTTTCAGTCCAAATGTTGTTTGCTATTGGTTCCATGTTCATGAACGGGTGCAGGCCAGCTAGACTGGTTCCCTTACCTTACAGTTTTCCGGCATTTTTGATCCATTTCATTTTAGTGGAGTCAGGGAACCAGACTACTTGAACATTTTTGTTTTTCTTGGTTTATTCCAGCATTTTCAAACGCAAAACTTCAAACATGCCAGTGTAACAATATTTGATCTATTATACTAACCCCCAAAATAGTTCGTTTCTGAAAATTACAGCAAAAGCCAGTGATGTACATTCCCTTTAAGGTTTCCCAAGCAATGTCAAGGCAGCACGATACGCTAGAAGTACCAGCCAATTCCCTCGATTTATTCTTTTGCTGGGGATAAACAATCTGATCAATATGCGTTAACTGCAACTTTGATTCGCTCGTCGCTCGGGCGGACCGAGCGGATCGTTAGCTGCTGGATTTACATTCTCTTCTGCCGAATTTCACGCAAACCACGTCTGCACTAACTCCGACAGTTCATGTGAGGGCAAAGGCTTGTAAACCTTGGACGGGAACCAGCGCTCAGCCACACCAGTGACAATTTACATACATTTATTAATATGTAGTTCTTTCTTTTGTTTAATACATGTCATTCAAACATTTGCTAATACACTATAATTCATTTATCAATCTGATTTTTCTAAGTATAGATGTAGTTTTAATAGATGTACTTTTTTTTAATTTGTTGATATTTAGTCTTCTGCATTGTCTATTTGATGTTCACAATTGTACAATGTAGATTGATAAAAAGAATGCTTTTTGAAAAAAGGTATGAATGGAATTCATAATCATTGTATATTTGTGAGCTGATTCTTCATTTGGATTTGAAACTTTTCTATCATGCTCTTTATTTTATTCCATGTTTTTAAGCTGCGGGATAGCAACAAATCAGATCTCTCCGTTATTCTGTTGGTCCATCAGTTTAGTAACAAATGCTGACATTGTCTATTACTCCTACATATTTTGACCGATTTCAACCAAACTTTGTCAAAAGTACCAGTAGCCCAGCATGTCACATGACCAACACTGGGGTCAAAGGTCATCATGGGGTCACTGTGGTCAAAAACCTGATTTTTTTAAACTCAAAACAATACTCCTTCCAGAAAATACATGGCACAATCACGTGACTCATGCATGAACACGAATTCGTTGGCCCGCAGCTTCCAAGATCCGATGGAGCTTGTTCTTTTAAGATGAAGGCAACTACAACACTTCATGTGCAAGTGAAAGCAAGTACAGAAATGTCAAAACCAAAATTCAATTACAAATACAAGATTATTCATCCAATCACTGGAATTGAAGAACAAATTCCATGCAACATTGGCATGATTAAGCTTAAGAGAGCATTCGGCATTGCAAGCTTAACTCTGTAGAGTTGCTTTGTATTTTCCTCCCCATCTTTCCTTCTTAAATCTTTCCCATGGGGTGTGTCATTCTCTCCCAACCTAAAACTTCTCATGTTTTCTACTTTGGGCTCTCCCTTTCTAAAGAGGCCATCTCATTGTACGAATTTTTACTAATTGAAGGAACAATGGTCCTGCTCTTTAATAGATCTGAGCCTTTTGTGCGACTCTTATTGTAAAATTGTTGGTTTTTTTCGCGGCTACATCAGTCACATTCGAGAGAAAAGACACAAGAGACCAAATCCCACAACTCCAGAGCTAGAGACACGAAGTTGCAAACCGCACACTGGACAGCTAGGCATGGCTCTCCGTGTGTGTGGGCATCCGGTAAACAGACTTTGCATAACTCACGAGACAGGGTCTCTTATAATTCCCCCTGTCCTAAAGGCTGCTGCGTCTTTGCCGAACACAAAAAGAGATTTATTCACAATTACGGGGGGGAGACCCGCGGAGAACAACCTTGACAGAGAGAAGGGCCCGATTCCATTAAATGCATTGTGTCATTATATTAAACTGATGCGGCTTCAGAAAGGTTTCCGCATATAGCCATTGTAATTCAGTTAGGTGCTCACCGCCGAGAGTCCACCACACAAAGGACAAGATATTCCCAGTCTGTGCGCACCACGATAATCATATTTCTATCCCTCGGTTTGCATTGATTTTTTTTGTTTGAAGTTTATTTTTTTCCCCTTTTTTTTCTTCTCCCTCTCTTTGCTATTTTCTTAGTTTAGTTTGGGCCTCTGTCTGATTGGACGAACAATTCTGAAGGACGATTTGCATAATTGATGGACATGAGAGCCGCGGGGAATAAATGTTTGTCACACACAATGGTTGAGTTGGCACGCGTAATCTCTCTCTCTTCTCCAGGGAGCCTCTTGTAAGTAGCACGGTAAAAATTCTATATCTTGTCAAATACTACCTGGTACAAAAAGTGCCGTACTTTTTTGTGTTCATAATTGTTCATTCAAATTTTGCTCATACCTGTGACATAACTAAATTAAAAAAAAAAACAGAAGCAAGTCATTTTATCCTTCCCTTGGTGCCCGATTGAGCTCAAATAAAAGAAATCCATTGGAAAAATTTAAAACTGCTTTTCTTAAAGAAGAGGAGTTTAGTGCAAAGCCACTGAGTTGCTGGAATGAGAGTTGTAAACATGAAACGCAGTAATTCCGTGGCGTCCCCCTGGCCAACCCAGCCTTCACAAAAAAAGCAATACTACTTTAAATAACCATGAAAACTTACATCTGCATCCATTTGAAAACATCCGTGTGCACACACGTATAAGAAAAAAAATAATGCCGAAAAGTTAATGCTCGGGCAATCTTGTAACTCATCAAATTAAAAAAAGACAGAAAACATGACAACAAAAGAAACAATAAAAACCCACCAATTTCAACAGATCATGCTGGGAAGTAAAAGACTGTAATTATCTCGATGGTGGGCAGGCTAGAAACGTTGGCACCAGAGGGGCCAATTGGACGTATCCCTGCTGACAAGTCAATGCCAAAACTCACAACCCTCCCCCCCTTGCTGTGCCATTTTCTCTTTCATAACTGTGCATCGCAACCTTCTTCATTCTGCATGGGGCCAACGACTGTTGATGACCATTATCAACCTATTCATTTGCCATTATTTGTGTGGTTCTTGTTACCTTACTTCTGGCTGAGCTGTGGCAAACGAACACTAATTGCCAAGTGATTTGAAATAAATTTTACTATTTGGCTTTTACCCTTCATTAGTGGATGTGTAACTTGTACCGTGTAGTCCATGGTGTCCGAGCTATTGTGCTCATAAATTAACATTTGACAAAACGTAACCTTTAGAAGGTTACATTTGAAGGTTTTTTTTTTAAAAGCTAATTGGGCCTTTGATAAATTGTGGGATTTTGTCAGTTTGACAGCCTGGCCAACATTATAAGTGCATTATGGGCTTAAAAACTTTTCCAAAATATCATATCGTAAGAAAGTTGAGTCCAAAATTTAGCAATGAGTTTGAAGTTTGCACAGTAATGCTTTCTTTGGAGGAAGAAATATTTCCTTTTTATTTTCTTGGGAATTCTTCTAAACATATGATCAAGCAAAGTCTCTCTGATATTGTGGCAAAGAATTGCATATCACAAATATCATTGAAACACAGTATGTGCCCAACTTTTCAGTAAATTTGGTTTGTCAAATTGTCTTTTAAACTTCAAACTTTCTCCAATTTCTGAGAACTTGCAGTAAATCACTGGAGCTAAATGTAAACATCAGCAAATTGTAAAAGTCGTAGTTCACACATCCTGAAATTCTCTTGTAATTCCACCGACCAAACAAACCAAACTCTATTATCTTATACTCTATTGATTACCTCAGGCCATTGGACATTCTGATGCGTCTTGTGGTAAAATTATGCACATCTTGTGGATTCTATATTTGTGATGCGATCAAGCTAAATGAGTTGTTTGTCGGGAAGTTTTATTTGGAGATACAGGCCAAAATAAAATCACTTCATCACATCACTTTATGACATCTCTTGGTGTTCCGACTTCCATGATTTTTGAACTAAAGATGGTATCAGCATGCGGTTTTCACAACAGTAATGCTGGGATTGTGCTCTTTTCAAATCTGTAAAAAAATAACAATTGACCAGGGTCGACAAACGACTCATGTAGCTTGATTGCATCACATTTGTTCCAACCATTCGTACATGAATAAAACATCGAACAAGGTGTATTTCCGATGAACAAAATAGACCTTTCTTTCGTTTGTAAACATTGAGCGCCATTTTGTATGGGCTGCCAAAAAGGCATAAATTTAAGCCGTACTTAGCAACAGATTTTGCCCAAAAAATTGCATATTATCACCCTCATTATGTAAACAAGAGGCATTTTTATCAAGTGTTTGGAAGTGTTTGTTAGTTATTTTGCATTTTGAACAATGCAAAGGATATGTTTGGAAACATTACTAACTATTCTTTACTTTTGCACCGTGACCTTCCATATTTGCGAATCCGTTGTTGGCAAAAAGTGCCAACCACAGGTTAGGGTTGGCAAAGAAAGATCTATAGCTCTCTATCACCAATTAGCAAAATTGGTGAATACGTCTGCAATTTGTTTTTCTTTTTACAATTTTTTTCAAAGTATATGACAGCTAGAGTGTGGAAGTAATAAAGTGCATCCAATCTATTTTGACAACGTGGAAATTGTGATGAAAGAAAAAAAATAGTTGCCTAGCAACCAACAATTACAAATATTTTGTACCAAAAAGGCATCCAAGCTTATGGATGGAGCATCACCTCAATTGGTGCACAGACAAAGGGTAGCTACTCAGGTGTTTACACTTAAGAATATTACTAAAAACAAAAAAATAATGGCTGCTTTTACAGCTTTGTTTGGTGCTGAATTAGCCAGCCAACCATGGAAAGCTCCATGCATAACCCCCAGCACACTGGCTAGCTCATTTCATATTTATATGAATCCTGTATGAAGCTGCCTAAGTCAGTGGACAGAGCTGTAAGAGGGCAGAATCTTGTAGACTTTATTGAAGTGATTGAAAGTCCATCCAATCTTTGGGAAGCTGTCCCAACGATGTATGTAGTAAAGTTATTAAAGTCAGGCAGGAGCCAGTATGGCCCATCAGGCCGGCATTTATCTTCGGTTTCAGTGGTATGAAAGGACTGAGAATATTTCTATTCCCCCCTGGATGAGATACCAGTCGGTCGCAGGTTACTCCCCAGCTTATGCCAGTACCCATTTATACTCCTAGGTGGAGAGAGGCAAGTGGAGGTGAAGTAGCTTGCCCAAGGACACAACATTGTGGCCAGCAGCTTGATTCGAACCCCAGACCCTCTGATCAGGAGTCACGAACACGAACCACTAGGCAATTAACACTTGAAATACAAAGAAAATCTGGATATATGTAAAAAAAGTGTTGAACCATACGAGGAAATGTCTTTTTTACTTTGTAAAAATGTCAATGCTTCAGAGAGTACGCTCTGCAAGTTGTCATTCTAACACAAATCACGACAATTCTGGGGACAGTAACAAAGGAAATTAATTCAGTCGCAATTAAAAATTAAGGAAAGAAAACAGAAATGTTCAAATTTTTCATGAGGTGTGCCCTCATTCTTTGCATGAGCAGCTCCTCCATCTCTTCAAATCCTCACCAAAAATGAACTGATCTCTCTCTCTTTTTCCCTTTCCATACTCTTGAGACTGCACTCCTGCGGAGTTCAATGGCCGCCTGTTTCACAGCCTAAAGTACAAAAGTCAAGTCAGCGAAAGACATCCCAGTCCTTGCCATTTGAATAGCAGCAATGACGTCTGGTGCACAAGGCCTCTGTATACACAACTCATTTGAGCAAAAGGTTTTGTATTTTTTGTTTGCCACTGGGGGAAACGAGCAATGTGACTGTTAGCGGGGGTGGTAGTACTGGTACACTGCAAACTGAGGAGGGGTTGGTTAGTAGACATGGTGGTTTCAAGGACTGAGTTACGTATAACCTTGTTGGATAATTTGAGTCTGTGTTCAGTGTGACTTATCCAAAATTGCTTTTTGATATAGATTTCATTTGGTTTTTTTTTTTTTTTTTTAATTTTTTCTTTCAATTCTTTTTTAAAGGGGGGGGGGGGATATTTCTCATTTTCCCCTCCCCATTTAAATAAAACAATGCTGTGTTCACAGTGCATGTCAACAGTAGTGAACAATATGTAAAAATGTGCCTAAGTTTTTAAAGCTTTTTAGCAAGTCTTTTTTTATGAGACAGATGTTAGAGGGAATATACAACATTTGCTTTTGCTGTAACTTTCAGAAATGGATGGATTTGGGGGGTTAGTATTTTATAGCAAGTATTGCTACACTGACTTGTTTGAAGTTTTATGTTCGCAGATGCTGGAAAAAAAAACCCAAGAAAAAATATCATGCTCCTCTAGTCTAGTTCCCTCATCCCATGTAAGATGAAACGGAGCAATTTATAGACATTGGGAATTGTAAGGTCCGGGAACCAGGCTAGCTGGCTTGTACCCGTTCAAAGGTGTGTAATCGATTGCCAACAAAATGCAGACTAACTAAATATGGTAAATTAGGAGCATTATTTGAGAAAAGCCAGTTTTTTCCAATGCTGGTCGACTGTCCAACGTTGAAAATTGATACAGAAATACAAATTTTCTTGAAAATGACAGCACACGAGGTGCCACAATTTTACAGGATGCTGTAAACTGTCATTCACTAACAGCCCAGTAAGGTACTTCATAATAATTTGGTAGTTTTGTTTTGTGATGTTTGCAAATGTTGTATATTCCCTTTAATCATTTTTCCCTAGAGAGGAAATATTAAAGAAAAAAAAGGGAGGGCGTGGAGATGGGTTGGGGTGGAGGATGAGGTGGGAGTGGAGGATAAACTTGATAGAAACCAATGAACATTGCATATAAGTGCTTCGTTATGTGCCTTGAGCCTCCCATTTCCATAGCCTTTAAAACAAAAAATGTGTTTAAAGGTATAGTCCATCATTTGTAATTTGTGCATTTTGTTTGTTTGAAGCAACGAAAGTGCTCAAAATATAAAGCAGGGTGCTGAACAACTAACCTGATAAAGTTTCAGCTCAGCTTCAGCTGTATATGTCGAGAAAAACAACATTCTAGGATCTCGATTTCAAATCAAAAGTTGCTGAATCATGTTTGAATTGGGCTTGAATTCAGCGTCCGAAACACGTTCTCACTAGCCGATTGCACCTACGCGATGTCGCGCACCAATCCGACGAATTATAGCAACTGCTCGCGCGTGTGCATCGTGCCAACGTTTGCGCGCGCTTCGCCGAATAAAAAAACGAACTACTAACAGAAATTTCCAACGGTGCTTCTTAAGACGCACCGTTGGAAAGGCCTTCTATCGTTGATTTCTTCAAAAAGACAGCTTCCTAGAAAGAATAATTTCACAGGGAGTTTAGTCCCCTTACTATCTTTCAACCAAGTATGTTTTTCAACAATAGTTACGCCAGTTACTTTTTGGATAGCTGCAAATGATGGACTCGGGCTTTAAGGATGGGATAAAGTTCACAAACTACTCGGGTGGGACTCAAACCCACAACCTCATGCTTACTAGCACAGTTGTCTTACCACTCGACCACTGAGCTTGCCCAGTTGAGCCTTTCTACGCAACCTTGAAAATGACAAATGTGTCCCAAAACACACTTCTACTTTCTGATGAAATGAAATTAAACAAAATTACCTAACTGATTGACATCTCTGGATCTAATGCTGTACATGTAGTGCCAAATGCTCAACTCTATTAGGTGAAAAAGTTTACGGGCGGATTCCACAGGGATGCATGCATCACTTCAGCAATCTTAAACGTGTGCAATGACCCGAGGTGATGTCGTGGGATCTGATTTTAATGTAAGAACAACCAAAGTTGGCCTTTTCTCCGTTTCAAATCTACTGTGGCCGATCAGTCACGCAGGTAAGTGTTACGTGTCACAGGGGTTACTGACTTCACGCTCAATGGGACGGAAACCATGTACATGTATATAACCCATCAGATTTTTTTCCTTCGGGGGGGTTGGCAATTTCGGTTTTTATCGAAGGATGTGGCAATTCTGCGCAATGGGAAGGAGCCACGGGAAATCATGCACAAAAGTTGGATACTGTGAGGGAAAGAAACCCACTCATGCATGTACGATGATGGAGAAATAAATTTGCTTGAGCTGAGCCATAACAGACTGGGATTACATTGGGTGATGCGGGGGGGGGGGGGGGGGGGGGGGGGGAGGACAAAGAGGAAAGAGCATCACTCTATATCAATCTCTGCTCCTGACATTGGTGAAAATGACACAAAAGACCGTTCCACAGTAGAGTGATAGCTAAAATGAGGCCTTCCACAAATATCGTGATCACACAACAAGACAATTAAAGAAGTCTGTGGAAATTGACATTTCAACACAAAACTGAAATGTTAAAATTTGATGAGAATGTAGGAAGATTGTTGACTGGCATGAGGCCTTTCCTGAATCTGGTGATAGCGCGACAAGAGAATTAAGTCCGTAGAAAGAAAATTGAATACAAAACTGTCCCCCCCCCCAAAAAAAAAAAATTAAACAGAAATGAAACTTAATAAAGACTACTGCACATTCGTTTATTTACTCTGTAGATCAGCACAGGAGAACAAGGCTGTGTACTTTTGACGATGGGGAAAAAAAAGTAGCAAATTCTACAAAGCAAATCAATTCCGTAAACATTTGAAAGAAGAGACATTTCAAAATAATTTAAAAAACAAAAATTCAACAGTACACTTTCAGTGAGAGGAGCGTCAAATGATGGCAACACAATGATGGAAAAAACTGACAAAGACCTGCTACCAGTATGTGTCGGCCACTTATAGACCAAGGTTTCAATGACCCCCCATGGCCGAGGGCCAAGGGCCGCTCACACATCAAAGACGCGTCAAGGTCAACATTCCCTGCGGGGAAAGTCAGGGCCAAGGGGAAAGAAGAATTACCATAATCCATTGCCATCGAGTCAGTGTCATCGCTGGCCGACAGCATGTCAAGATTTTCCCTGTCGATTCATATTCCCGCCATCATCATACCCCCCCCCCCTTTCAATCAAATCTTAAGACCTTTACAGTTCCTCCGATCCCGTGCGACCAACCCGGCCTATTCAAGGGCTGTGAGAGGGCAAACATCCGTGCTTGAATTTGTTTTTTCTTTTGTTGTTTTAGTGATTTTTTTTTTTTGGACTCCGCAATTTTAGTTTGTTCATGTTTTATTCGATCCAGCTGTGTTTACACAAGAGAGCCACTCGAGTTGAACATATTAGATTTTTTCTAATTTCTCTCATCGTCGTGGCAACTTGGGGGACCCGTTGGGATCCTGGGTGCATCTTTTCCGAGCAAGAGGCACTTGTGAATGATAAATAACGCATGATGATTTTAAATAATGGACAATTACAGACAAAATCATTTCTAAGCTTGTACCGGTATGTCAGGATAACTTTCATGTATTTCTTTCAAACAATGCATGAGCAATAAATTATTCTGATCCTTCATTGTATTCTTTTCTATTTGCCAATGTTTCATATTGGAGAAAAAATGTGAAAGCTATTTTTCATTCATTTTCACAATTTCTCTTTTTTTTTTCTTCTTCAACTGCTTCAACTGTCGCCCCTTCTGAAACAGAGAATGATAAGATACACGAAGACAGAAAATGTGTGTAAAATGTCAAAACGTTAAGATGTGGGAAAAACAAGTGCGAGAGTACAATAAGCTATAGCCAGGTTCCGAATTACTCGCTTCAAATGCAAAATAGACGCGCATGCGCATCGAACAAGACAAAGGGGTGTGTCCCGAAAACCTTCCAAGGGAGCACTTACTGACAATGGCATTGCATTTGGTCAATGTTTGGTCAATTGGTTGTTATATTTTATGGGAAACTTAAGGGGCTCATTTTTGGTCAATTTTCCGGGGACAGACCTATTGACCAACCACATAATGACACATAGAAGCTCCTGCCAGAGCTGAAAAAGAAAAGTGCTTCTGGCACTCTTTTATTTTCGTTGCCCTCAGCAAGTCATCTTTTTTCAAGTTCTCATGTGGATTGTTCCTACTGATTGGTTTTCATATTCTTGCTCTTTTTCTGCTGATGGTTGTTTTTCTTCGAGCATTCCTCTTTGGAATTCATTCTGTGTTATTATTCCTCTATGCTTATCTTTGTGTCTGTCTTAATGTCTTTCTACACACTATGCTATACATTGTTTTTCTAGACTCTTCTTTTCCCCCAGTCTTTCTTCCTTAATTTCTTGTTTCATCTCAGTCCTGTGTTTTCCTTTCTCTATTCATTCTTCTTTTTCCCTTATTTGCCTTTTTTTTTTCGCTTGTAACTTTAATATGGGTACGTTTTTCTTTGTGATAATCTTGTCCATTGGAGTGTTTTCTTTTCTGCCTTGCTCTTTGAGATCCAACTAAATGTAGGTGGGTCATTCTATAAATTTAGGGTCCAAAGAATGAACTTTTTCCTGCCCCTGTTACCTTGGTACTTTGCAATTTGCCAGTCAAGTATCGTTAAGAATGACGTCATACAATTCTTTATTTCACAATAACTCTTGGAGGACGACTGCATTAACCCTCCTGCTATTTAAACAGTCACAGACAGTCAAAATTCCCATCTCTGCTATACTTTTAACACAGGCTAGTCACCAGCAGTCAGATCATGTCAAGCAAGCACTGTGACTAGTCAAACCCAGTCAACAGACCATGAGCAGACAAAGCAGGCAAGTTGTGTGCACAGCTGGTTTATCAATCACCCACAGTCAAAGCAAAGTTGTATCAAGTTACACAAACAGCCAAAGCCAGTCAATCCTGCTTTGTGTAAGCTGGGAATTCTGAACTGTTGAAAACAGTCACTTGATTGATTTTGACTGCAAGGACAACTTGGCACAGAATGTTGGCATGTATGGGTTAAGGAGTGCATCAGACTTATAAAATCATACATGTCAGATGTAACAGGGACAGGAAAAAAGCGGACCCCAAATGTATAGAATGACTCCTATTACTTTAGTATTTTGACTGTCCATCTGGTCTTTATTTTCTAGGCGCTGTCTTTTCTCCCAATCTCACCCTCTTTGCCATCATTCATTCATCTCAGCCATGTGTTTTCGCCTTCAATTCATTATACCGCATGTATTCTTAAGATGTTCTGGTCTTTACCATTCTCCATCATGGCAACCTATGATGAAATTTTGTGTTTAGGAGATGTAAAATCAACACCTCTGCAGCACCAAATTCATTGGTACGGTAAGTCAATAACTGCAGTACCCACAGCTCCATCAGATTCAAAGCGGCCAGCTTATACCGAGACAAGCTTGGTAGTCATGTGGATAAGACGTCTGCACTAGTGAGTGCAAGGTCACGGGTTCGAGTTCTTCGTGCAAGCTCGTGAACAGCACTGAGCACGCAGTGCCTTTTGTGAGCGAATTTGGAGACGGGCAAATCCAAACATTGCTTCTTTAGTGGTATAAGGTCCTCGTACTTATCTTCATGTACTGTGATGCTTTTCACTTGATTTTCCTGAGTGTTGTGCTTTTATTTTGTGCATTTCACATCCAAGACACTGGACATAATGTACACAGTGACGACTTAGCATCGGAAACAAAATTGTTTCCGGTTATCTTGTTCTGGCATCTGTTTAGAGGTTCAGTTGCCTCCGTCACTCAGCTTTACATCAAACTCAGTGATGAGGAGATTTGTAAAAAGAGAAGAGTGCTTTCTTTGCTTGTACTTTTTTCAATTACTTTGTAGAAACAGAGACTGAAATGAAATGATTTAAGCACTAACAACATGTGGTCAGTGTTGGTACCTGTTTATTTTTTCTGTGGGAAATTTGAACCATTAGAACAGACATAAAAGAAATTTGTTTCACCATCATCAGGTTAAGAACAATTAAAAATGGATGAATGAGCATTTTCCTACACAAAATTTGTGTGAGAAAACCACCACAGGAAGCTGAAATTATGTTTTGAATTGACTTTGTAAAAAGAATCGACATTATTTCTTGACTTTTGCGTCATGCTATTTAAGGTACAAATGCATGTGACGTAGCTAGGTCATGCAAATTAATTTGAATTCTGCTTGAAAATGATATTTCTTGTTGTTCCATTTGCTTTCTGTTATTGCATGAACAGACCATCATTGGCTCTCGATCAGGAGTGAGGAATTCTACTACTTTTTTTGGGGGGGGGGGATGACCATTCAAGTATTTGAAATCAGTTTCCAAAGCAGACACAATGCAAAACAAAAACAACAGTTGGTTAAAAAACTAACAACAAAAAGCAACAATTCACTTTATTTTTATCCTAATAATGGTGTGTTTCTGAAAACACTACATTGCACATGTATACCTGCAAATCCCTAAAGATAATAAACGAGTCATTATTCTGACATTTCCAAATATGGTGGCTAAAAAAACATCTAGTTTGCAAGGTTTTTAATCCCCATTGCAATCAATTTGGCTCCACAAAATGTGCATTTGAAAAAATCCCTGCGGAGTCTCACTCCATCAGAGTGTCTGCTAGATGTACGGCTGCCTCAGTGTCTGAAGGTGCACATGTACATCCATATTCCCGCCTCCCCAACCCCCCTCCCTTCACGACAATCCCCACATCGTCTTGTACTTTTGCGATATTCCCTCACTCCAATTATCGACAAGTCAATCAAACGCAATGTACAAATTGCTTCTCCCCTGGGCCCCGTTGCTATTCTTTCCTTTGCCCAACCGAGCGTGCAATCGAGGAATTTTCCGCGACTTTAAACCCTGCGCTGGGCTGGCGACGCGCCTATTGCGTGTTCGCATGTCCCCTCGCGTTTGGGATGTAGTTTTTCTGGACGGATGAAGCGAGCAGAGTGAAAGTAACTAAGAAACGAAGGGAGTGCGATGGACAGGGATGGAATATGACGCCGTTTAGTATTCTGGTGAGACACGCGGACAATTTACTGTCAGACGAGAAGGCTGGAGCTAGTCGCTTCATTGCTCACACCAGACATGTGGAAGAGCGGCACATGTACTGGGCTGTCATATTACCGCAACGTGGCTGAAAACCACAATTGCTAGGTTCAAACGCTCCGTGCTAATCATCTATCTCAGGAGAATTTGAGACTGAGATATGCGACAATGTTTTGTGCAAAGTTCCCCGGTTTCCGATGACCATGAACTGAATTTTACATCACAATTCTAGCATCTCAATTTTGATTTGAAACAGGTTTCCAGAATGAGCGTGTGCTCAGCAATCATGACAAGTTAAAAAGATGATATTTTTGTCTGTCTTCTGAGCAATACTTGTCCTTATTTTGTTGATATAAAATCAAATAAAATGAAAACAAGAACCCAAATCTTAAAAAAAAACAGGATAAAATAAAGGTTACATCTGATGTCCAGAGAAACTCTAATATGGGAGAAAAAAGGCCCCAAAAATTCTTTTAACATATTAAAAGTTTAAATCAGCAAAAAGATTTATTATTTACAACTAAATGTGCACGAATGTACCAAATTGTTTACATCATTATGTTGATTCGCTTCAGGACATGAATAGGCCTAGGTAATACTTTCATGCTTCATTTAAACATTCTCAAATTTAGCCAACAATTTACAGAGGTTGTTGCCGCGTACCCCCAGTACGTGTGCAGTGGCACGTAGAAGAGGCATTGGGCACTGATCCTGGCATTTAATTGTGGCATAAAGAAAAAATCACATGCATATACAATGTATATGTTTGACAAAATGCATAGTTTCTGGACACTGGAAAAAAAATATAATGAAACTTCGTGGAATTTCTTCAAGAAATTAGGTACTTCAAATACTTTGTAAAATTAAACTGCAAGTTTAGAGACATCACTGATTTGTGAAAAGAAAAAAACTTGAGGATAGACCATATACTAGGTCTCAAATGTTTAAGTTATGTTCATACGTTTTGTTAAGTAATAATGTAAACAGCTTTGACTAGTATTTGTTTAAACAATATTCAACCATTTAGATGTCACGTCCATATAATTTTGAGATCCTACTGAATTCCATCCAAATGTTTCTCTCAAATTGGCTGAAAAAAAATATGCTAGAATATCATAGCGCATCTAAGCACACATGCTTATAGATGCCCTATCCTGTTCATAAACAAACTCTTGTTTCAATCTCCCATAATTTAATGAATATTTGGTTGGAAGTTTCTTTTGACAAGACTAGAAAAGCCACAGAAGATTGGGGAGACATGACTTCGACAAAAACCAGGGAAACATCACTACATCAGAAACAAATGGAAAAGCAAGGGCATAAGAGGGTTGACTTCACCATGTTTAAATTAGAAGTGAGATTGCTTAAAGATAAAACTTGCATGCAAACACCCATGAAACTCTTCTCTTTTTCTAGTGCAAACATCTAAACAACTCCACTACTAAGCCTGACTGAGACAGCTGGGTGACTGAGTTTCAAATTTGATAGATAAAAGGAAGGAATTCGTTTGTTGTCCGAAAGCCTGCAGGGCAAAAATTTCAACTAACACAGAGAAAGAACACAATTATTTCTCCGACCAATTGTTAGCTGACATTCTTACAACATTAATGCACCAACTGAAAGGTACAGTATATCATTTACAGCTATCCAAAAAGTGACAAAATAAGTGTTGAAAAGCATACATGGTTTAAAGATAATAATGGCACTAAACTCCATGTGAAATTCTTCTTTCTGGCATGCTGTCATTTTGAAGGAAACAATAAAAAGAAGGTCATTTCCAAAGATGTGTCTAAATACATGATGCACACGTGTGCGCGGTTGCTATAATTCGTCGGTTCAGTGCGTGATATCACGTAGCTGCAATAGGCTGAAAGAGAACATGTCCCGGACGCTGATTTCGGGTGCAATTCAAAACATGACTTGGCAACTTCTCAATTAAAATCGAGATAATAGAATACTGTTTTCTCGGAATATACAGTATTCACTGAGCAAAAACTTCATCAGGTTAGTTGTTAAGCACCCTTCTTTAGATTTTGAGCACTTCATTTTGTTGCTTCAAACTGAAAAAATCCACAAATGACAAATGATATACTCTACCTTTAAAGGCCTTGCAGGAAAAGGTACGATATATTTGAATAGCAAATCAGATTGGTGTTCTGGGGGGGGGGGGGGGGAACGCTCTGTCCTTCAGCTTTTGCTTTTTCTGCTTGAAGAAACCCAAATGATCAGATAATTTGAAAAAACGGGTGAAAAAAATGAGTCATTTAGACCTCGGGGGCAAAAACATTACAGGTTGCCCCACATTTTGTCGGTGTGGCTGGAAAAACAGAACTAGTACATGTCCCTGCATCTCAATTTTACCCTCCATTTTGCACTCAAGGTCGACTTCTTTTTCAGCCAAGCGTAAGAACAGACATTGCAGAAGCCTTTCCTATTTTCTAATCAGGGCAGGATTTCTATTACCAAAATCATTTCGCTAAGCCCTTTTCAGATGGGGGGGGGGGGGGGGGGGGAACTTGAGGATGCCTGTCAAATTTCTGCCTCCGAAATTGCAAGGTGCCTCCTCATTTCTTTGCAAAAGAAGTGACCTTAATTTCCAACGACTTCGAGTCAGGCCCTGCGGGCAACTCGCGGCGCTGCAAGAATACAATTACACGGTGCCGCTAATCTGCTTTAGCAGCCGTTGCCATGGCAACTGACATGAGATTAACAAGCTAAGCTGGGGGTAATTGACTGGTCCGTTGCCGGGGATGTGCACCGACAATGGACATGCCTGGCATTGAGAAAAGCAAACTCAAAAACACAAACAGAACTATCTTGATAAAAACTCCAAGAATGCAACTTAGCCAATCAGAGGATGTTCGTGAGGTAATTTTTCCCTTGCTCCATGGTTTAAGTACAAATCTGTGAAAGCAGGATTTAATGTCCATGGCTTCGGTGCATGTAAGTTAGAGCAAGAAGTCAAAGGCAAAAAAAAAGAGCAAAACAATACTGAAAAGGGGCGTGTTCTTTTTCTGTGGATTCACTTCAAGTAAACAGTTTCACATCAAGTAAAATAACAACCAACTCCAACAATTAACAGTAGCAGTGCCCAGAGAGTAAATACTTGTAGTAGAGACATCACATTTCGGTATAAATTACCAATTTATAATTGACAGTAAACCTTACACAAGGCAATTTTTACAGACAACTGGGAGGCAACCAAATGCACTATATGCAAAAGGATCCCTCAAACAAACGTTTTTCAGACAGTTAAACTTGTACAATTGTATGTCTGTTTACGTAGCCAATAAAACAACAACCCAAGCCAGGCACATTTTTGGGGGGGGGGGGGGGCTTTAAGTTCTCAAAAATTTCTAACTAGCCCTCCTCTATTAAACTTAACACATAAAGAAAAATAATATTGAATTGCACATGGCATTTTCCTCAGATTTTCCTATCCTTTAAAAAAACCAGAACTTCTGAATATGGGTCATTCTATTACTGAAGGGTTCAAAGAGTGACATTTTCCCTGTCCTGTTACCTGAGTAATTTGCTGTTCAAGTGTCATTAAGAATGACTTCACACCACTTTTTGATATGTTGGGTAGGTAGTTTGCTATTCATAATCACTCTTGGAGGACGACTGCATTAAGGAGTGTAACAGATTTATGAAATCCTAGATGTCGGATGTAACAGGGACGGGAGAAACAACAAGTTTATAGAATAACCCACACGCGGATTAAAAAAAACTTTTAAGTTTTTGAAATCTTTTTAACTCATTGCATACAGCAAGCCGATCTGTTGACTAAAAATGGTGTCAACTGTAAAATGGCACTATAGTAAATCCGCTCCAAAACAAAACACTGTTTCAGTTCTAATGAATGAAGGCAATAATTATTCTACTCAAAGACTTAAATCTTCTTCCAACAACGCTCAGATCTTTGGTCCAATGGTCTAAAATTACACAATTTCTGCAAAACTACAAATGATATCACTTCCTACGACAACACAGTGGATCTTGGACCATAGGTTTTCATAGTAGGCCTACACTGAAATAATTAAAAGAGCATATTTACCAGATCAAGCTCTTGAAGCCGATGCTTATACACAAACAGTTTACACACTTCACAGCACAGAATAACCCTTAATAAACTTCAACCTGCCCTATAACAAATACAGAAAATACTGAACCAAGCTCAGCCAGGGCTATTGGCCAAAGTTTTTTTTCACGGAAACTGCAAATATTGTTCAAGCAAACATAATCCACTTAGTCAACAAACTCAGATAATATCTGACCATCTTTAAAAAAAAAAAAAAAAAATCAAAGCATGGTTAAACGAAGAAGTAGTTGGATGTACAAAGTCCTGCAAGGGTCCAGGTGTGAACGAGAAAAGCAATCGGGCTGGTTGCTGAGCAACCGATTGCTGTCTGAAGTGAAGAAAACATTTGTATCATTGACCTCTGTCTGTTTGCTTTCAAACATGGGGAGGCAGTGGGCGCAATGGATTTACGGGCAAATTGCTGCAGTCCAGTTCATTTCAATGCCAGGTTCATATGATGAATCCATCATTTTTGGATTCTGACCCAACTGTATCATCACCTGGAGTAGATCCTTTTCACTAGATGCATGCGTTTGTTCAAGAGATGGCTACGCAGGATGCTCTTCAAGCAAACCTGAATCCTCGATCCTGATTGGACGATCGATGGAAACAACAGTGTGGTATTATCCCATATACCACGATCCTTATCCCACTTCAAGTATCCCGCTTTTCTAAGATGCAGGCGCCATTCCTGCTGCATGCACGTCACATGCAATAGCATAACCAATTAAAAGTTCGTGTACAGCGTGTTAACTGTGCGTCAAGTTCACTTGAAGATAAATTTGTAATCCCACTCGTGCAACACAGTAAATGTAGTGCGTCTGTGTTCCATATGCTACGAGGCCAAAGTGGGACACAGACGCAGTACATTATTCCGCGTTCCACTCACGTGGTATAACTAATAGTATACATGTACCTCTTGTGCATTCATTTTTACTGAACAAATACATACAAAAGCTTCATAGATAGCTGCCAAATATGAACCTCCTAGTCATGAAGAGTTTTTTTTTCGTTCTTTTTTCTTTAGTGATGGTACCTTTAGGCAGTGTTTCTAGTGAGTGTCTGGAGAGAAACTTACACTGAGCTGAAGAATTGGAAGTGGATGAAAGTGGACAGCATGATTACCATACTCTATATGTTAGAGACTTTTCTGGTTAGCATTCACAACTCATTTCGTTGTTCACTGACCTGCAGCTTGAAAGGGGTGTGTGGCAGGGGCAGGTGGACCTACGGCTTGAAAGGGGTGTGTGGCAGGGGCAGGGGGACCTATGGCTTGAAAGGGGTGTGTGGCAGGGGCAGGGGGACCTATGGCTTGAAAGGGGTGTGTGGCAGGGGCAGGGGGACCTACGGCTTGAAAGGGGTGTGTGGCAGGGGCAGGGGGACCTATGGCTTGAAAGGGGTGTGTGGCAGGGGCAGGGGGACCTATGGCTTGAAAGGGGTGTGTGGCAGGGGCAGGGGGACCTACGGCTTGAAAGGGGTGTGTGGCAGGGGCAGGGGGACCTACGGCTTGACAGGGGTGTGTGGCAGGGGCAGGGGGACCTACTGCTTGAAAGGGGTGTGTGGTAAGGGCAGGGGGACCTACGGCATGAAAGGGGTGTGTGGTAGGGGCAGGGGGACCTACGGCTTGAAAGGGGTGTGTGGCAGGGGCAGGGGACCTACGGCTTGAAAGGGGTGCGTGGCTGGGGCAGGGGGACCTACGGCTTGAAAGGGGTGTGTGGCAGGGGCAGGGGGACCTACGGCTTGAAAGGGGTGTGTGGAAGGGGCAGGGGGACCTACGGCTTGAAAGGGGTGCGTGGCTGGGGCAGGGGGACCTACGGCTTGAAAGGGGTGTGTGGAAGGGGCAGGGGGACCTACGGCTTGAAAGGGGTGTGTGGCAGGGGCAGGGGGACCTACGGCTTGAAAGGGGTGTGTGGCAGGGGCAGGGGGACCTACGGCTTGAAAGGGGTGTGTGGCAGGGGCAGGGGGACCTACGGCTTGAAAGGGGTGTGTGGCAGGGCAGGGGGACCTACGGCTTGAAAGGGGTGTGTGGCAGGGGCAGGGGGACCTACGGCTTGAAAGGGGTGTGTGGCAGGGGCAGGGGGACCTACGGCTTGAAAGGGGTGCGTGGCTGGGGCAGGGGGACCTACGGCTTGAAAGGGGTGTGTGGAAGGGGCAGGGGGACCTACGGCTTGAAAGGGGTGTGTGGCAGGGGCAGGGGGACCTACGGCTTGAAAGGGGTGTGTGGCAGGGGCAGGGGGACCTACGGCTTGAAAGGGGTGTGTGGCAGGGGCAGGGGGACCTACGGCTTGAAAGGGGTGTGTGGCAGGGGCAGGGGGACCTGCGGCTTGAAAGGGGTGTGTGGCAGGGGCAGGGGGACCTACGGCTTGAAAGGGGTGTGTGGCAGGGGCAGGGGGACCTACGGCTTGAAAGGGGTGTGTGGCAGGGGCAGGGGGACGGGGAATAGGGGGGGGGGGGCGGCACATGTACTACATCATACTGAGCACATTGATAAGGGATCAGTTTAAAGTTGAAACCATTCAAACTTCCAAAACCCTGTCCCACCACCCAGCATATCCAGGCACATGATCCCTGTTCACTTGCAAGGCCCCCTTCAATGGAGAAACCATTGTGCACACTATTGTACATGTACAAAGCAACTTCCTTATGATGGATTATCTGAACAATAGCTAGCACAATGCTTTCGCCATTGAAAGAGGCTTCCGCTACAGAAGCGATAGCGGGCCTGGAATGGTCTACAGGACAGTGCATACACTTGTACTTCCATGTACAAGAGGTACTAGATATAACGTTGGGGTGATGATTGCTGGAATCAGCAGTGTACAACTCAGCTGCAATATGGGTCATTCTATAAATTTGGGGTCCACTTTTTTTCCCCTGTCCCAGTTTCATCTGACATCTATGATAATATAATTCCGGATGCACTCTCCTTAATGCAGTCATCCTCCAAGAGTGATTATGAATAGCAAACTACCCAAAAAATAAAATATCATCTGAAGTCATTCTCAGTGATACTTGAATGGCATAGTACAAAGTTCAGAGGTAGCGGAGACAGTAAAAATGTCCCACTTTGGACCCTTTATGTATACAATGACCCACATATACACGTACCGGTATGTACAATGTATATACATGTATATACATAACATGTTAACCAGTACAATTTTTTTTTGTTCTCTCTCTATCTGTGGTTCAATTCTACAATGAGTTATCTTGACAGCATATACCCACAGGTTAGTGACAGCAAGTGACCTATGAAAGATATTGGATGTATCGATCTCCCAATTTCCATTCAAATCGGAAAAAAGGTACTGCCAACTACTCCCACTCATTTGTTACCATGGCAACTGAAAGAAAGACCTATTGACGATACAAGCTCGCACAGGAAACATGGGTCAGTGGAGGTTCAATTTGCCAACAAAAGCAACACCAAATAACAAATAACAAACAACAAACAGTAACAAATTGCAATTTCAGACACAAGAGACTTATGTCATCCTCGATTCTAATCAACACCATTCTGCGACGTCTCCTAAATTTGTACCAAAGTGGAATAAAAATAACAAATCAGAAAGGCAAATCAAGAAATTGGACGGGAGAGGTGTGACTGTTGTTTCAACAAAGTGATCTACCAAGACATTCAGCTTAACCCTCCCGCTATTTAAGCAGTCACAGACAGCCAAAATTCACTTCCACTTCCCTTGCTATACTTTTAGCAAAGGCTAGTCACCAGCAGTCAGATCAAATGTCAAGCAAGCACTGTGACTAGTCAAACTCAGTCAACAGACAAAGCAGGCAAGTTGCGGTCATAGCTGTTTAATCACTCACCCGGAGTCAAGGCACAGCTGTATCAGGTTGCTTAAGCAGTCCAAGGCAGTCAATCCTGCTTTATGTAGGCTGGGAATTCTTAAGGGTTGAAAACAGTCACTTGATTGATCATGAATGCAAGGACAACTTTGTATCTCCAATGATAGCACCACTCGAAATCCAAAGAAGAATGGTCAAAATCGAGCCCGTTGAAGTTTCAGCTTGGCGGATATAATTTTCGAGAAAACAGCGAAAAATCATGCACAATTTTAATCACGAAACATGATTTCGTCCATAGCACTGTGTATTAAAAAAAAAATCAGTCAATTGACTGATCATTGGAAATCACCTACATTTGTTGATTTTCTATAAATCACAGCGAGCCAGATGGAATAATTTCACAGGGTGTTTAGTACCATTGCCATCTTTAATCCAAGTAAGCTGGTTGATAATAATTTGGTCACTTTTGGGATAAATGCAAATGATCCTACAGTATATGTCTTTAACCCTAATTATGCATTTTTGCTGGGATGAAACCTCAATCCTGCGAAATCCTCCTAAATTGCATACAGCCTCAATCCTCCAAAACGATCCGCTATTTCTTGAATGTGGTGCTTGGAGGGGTAACCACTGCCTCAGTTTTGCAAAATCCTCCAACAATCACTGTCCATATGTTGAGGCAGAGCCAGTGACATCCTGGAGCAGTGCGGAGGATTTCAAGTATAATTTACGCCTAGAAATGTATGCACAGCTGAGCATAAACAACACAAGGTCTGGGCTAAGACCTTGACACAGTGCATCCTCAATCCTTAAAAAATCCTCCATTTTGCAAAGAGAATTTCGGAGGATTTGGGAAGGTTAGGGTTAACCCTAACTCCCTGGCATGAGTTACTAAGAACCATACCCATCCTGGCAAATTCCAACACCATATGGGAAACTGCACACACATACATTTTTGTATTTCTGACTTTGATTCTGGAGGTGTGCCAACCCAATGTAAAAGACTGTCAGTTTAGGGGTACTGTACCCATCCTGACAGATTCCAACAAACATGCTGTGGGGGTTGGATGGGTTGAGTTCTGTTAGGGTTAATGCAACAGATGAATCCTCAACCATCTACCGGTACAAGACAACATTATACAAGACCGCATGAGAGGGGGGTAGTGGAGGGAGAAGTGCTAGCACCTCATACCCCAAATTCCAGACTGTTGTAGAGAGGTGCTTATCACGCAAAACGAGGGAGTTTCTCCCTTCACGGATTTGCCACGAAAAACCCCTCCAAGTTTTGCCTGTGATCTAATATAGAATTTCACAAATCTTGCAAAACAATTCCCAAAATGTAAGAATAAACCTATAGTGTACCTTAAAAATAAAACAGACAGAAAAAAAGGAAAAAAATATCCAAAAGTTTGATAATGTAATCTCAGGAATCCACAAACAAATTATTTCGAAAGTGGGATAATGGACAGCTTTTTCTGGAATGCAAAAGTAAATCTACAGTCTACGGAGCAGAAACAAAACAGGCAGAAAATATAAAACACCACAAAAATAGAAATGTAATCTCAGGAATTGAAACTCCCCCGCCCCAAAAGAAATGTTTCAAAAGTGGGTTAACAGAAAAAAACAATGTCTAAAAACTTTCAGTTGGCCATATCAACTTTGTTTGCATTCCTCAACCGGCAAAAACAATGTTGCTTTCCAGACAACACTTGCCCCCCAGTTTCCTGTCTTTATCTCCAACACAAAATGAAAACATGGCATTGTTTGGAAATACCAGCTAGCTGTAGAAATTCTGTTTGGAAACCTGGCAAGATATGGAATCACTGGAATTAAAAATAAACATGATTCTTTACTCTGAATAGGGGTTAAGACTGAAAACATTTCCGAACTTTGCATTGCATATTTGGCTTTACACAAAATGTTTAACTTTTTTTTCAGAGAAAGATAACATTGAACTGAAAACACAAACGAAAGTTTGGCAAAGACGAAAGGAAACTACCTTTCTATCAATGTATTTATCTAAATGTTGAAATGTGAAACTTGAAAACCACAAAAACAAACCTTGTAGTTGTGCTTATATTTCACTTATTTTAAAAACATTATTCTCTTAAAAATGACATTATTTTCATTAAAGTCGTAATACTCTTGAAATGTCATGCAAGTTGTTGAAAGAAACTGCAAATTTGCTATTATGTATACAAGTGCTAAACATTCAATTAAATTCAAAGACTTCGAGTACCCTGGTACTCAGCATTTTTTTTTTTATTCATGAAAGATGAACTTTCCTCACACTTTGTGGATCTATGGGCTCCGTGCGTTAACAAAGAGGGCGCCCTTTTACCAAGCAACGACGTCCCATGGGTGGGACACATACACCGCTGGTTGACGCGCGTACCGTTCCTTGCAGTCAGGCAAAATAGCGTCGTTGGTAACCCCAAACTGTACTTTCTTTGCCGTGAGGTGGTACTTGTGAACGGAGCGGATATATGGCTCTCTCACTGACCCACATGACCCTGCCTACATCTGTGTACCGGAAAGTCAGCGACGCCATTGTAGTAGGCAAAGATGTAGTAGGCAAGCCTTCAAAGCTGTGATGGATGGCAAAAACTGCACGAGACAACTGCAGTGCTGGGTCAGCACGATTGTAACAACCATACACTGCACAGGTAGTGGCCATTATGCAGTGTGTTACGAATTCATGGTTTATGGTTATTTTATGTGACAATAAGCCCTACTCTCTAGTTTATAATCAGGCATGAGAATGAACTTCAATGAAAAAAACAGGAAACTTGTGCAAAAACATGAAAAAAGGTGTGAAATCAGGCAAAAAAAACCCCAAAACAGGCCCAAAATAAATGAAAACGCAGACATTTGGGCAACAACAAAAAAACAGGAATTCCAGGCAGATTCTCATGCCAGTATAATGTGTGACGTGGTTGCTAACCAAGGCCTTACCTACCGCAATGGTAGCCTATCCAAATTGTACTTTGACGTCATACGATGGGACTCTATGAACTTACAGCAAAACATCTGTACTTAATACCGCATGAAATTATTCCATCTGGCTTGTTGTTATCTACAAGAAATCAAGACATGTAGGTGATTTCCAACAATCATTCAATTGACTGATTTTTTGAAATACATGGATGAAATCATGTTTCCAGATCAAAAAGTTGTGCATCGTTTTTCACTGTTTTCTCAAGAAGTGTAAGATCCACTGAGCTGAAATTCCAACAGGTTAGATTTCGAACATTCTTCTTTGAATTGTAAGTGGTTTTGTTACTGGAAAGGAATAAAAATGCATGAAAAATCAAAGAGGAAGCTTTTGCCCCTTTCAATTGCAAACCAAAATTGCTTTTCAGGGGAAAGGGCATGTTCTCCTTTAGTCTAGGCTTTTCAAAAGACAATGGATAAATAACACATCTGCTTTTCAAAGAATAACCCAGACCAAATACAACTTTATCTCTATTTCAGTTCAAGAAAAGCAATAAATGTACAAACAGCATGAGGATCAGCAAATCAACTGCGTACCTCAGTGATATCCCCAACAACAGAGGGGGCTATTCAGAATTTCAATCATGCCAGGAAAAGGTTGGGCCGGCTCTGCCCAACATTTTCTCACACAGGAGACTCATAGAATCCATGTTTTTAATAAAACCCCAAAACACATCAATCCTATGTGAATTGCCTGCATGGAATCAAACTCATACATCGTGGTTTGGCCTTCATTCTGGATGAATTTGAGCTTCCAATAGCAAAGTTTAAGTTGTGGAGCACATAGGGATGTTTGAACCCACTATCCAAAAATACAAAAAAAATTATCACGACCAAAGACTGATGCTTGATGGCCTCGCTATATAATCAGTCTCCGACATCAGTCATTGAAACAGGAGACGAGAAACTGACAAATCGGATTGCCTTTCCGGCCTGCGTACCGGTATGACAGTTACATGTGCAATGTTCCTACAGCCCTCATCCGTCGGGGGAAACACGAGACACGAACAGACAAAATTTGACAACATCTCAAATTACTAACGGATTCTGAGTTTTAATATTTGCTCCATCATGTAATGTTGCCTTGAAAGGGTTGTATGACATACTAATTACAAAATAAATACTACGGGAAGGAGCCTTATAGCTTCAGGGGATAAGGGAGTGGGTAGCAGCGTAAATCTACTCGACTGACTTCAAGCTACTCGTGTACAGACTAATGCAAGGTTATAATTACTGGAATTATTCTGCCCGGGACCGGGATGCTTCCACACTCGCATGCACTTAAAGTTGCATTCCCCGTGCAATTTTTCGAGTTTCATCCCGAAAAATTGATTCCCTTTTTTAAATCGCTGTTTTTCCAGCGATTCAGAAATGATTCACTTTTGCATGAGACTTTGACGGTAAAAAAAATCGGCCCGCGTTTAGTTGGTGAATAATCCTTACAATTTTGAGTTATTGGCTGCCAGACTATGATTCCTGTTTTCACGGGTAGGCTGGTTCCTGCCCAATGGTCAATAGCGATAATGTAGGGACTGGGGGCCAGTCTGCTTGCATAGCGGATTTATTTGTGCCCAAAACAAAAACCCTTGTTTCAGAGGTTTGCAGACGTCCAAAAAAAGGGGGGGGGGGAATGAGGTTTATTGATTGGAATAAAACATACAAGTTGAAAATTAATGGAATAAACCGAATTTTGTTGAAGAACACGGGACGCAACTTTAAGAGTATCCGAATGTTTAGTACAGTTTCGCTGCAATGTACACACATGCATTACCAAAGTATGCATTCCCAAAATACCCCATCAAATACATGTACCAATATTGTAACCGCGCAGGAATGAATATTCATAGAATTTGGTATTTACATGTACGATGTCACTACCCCAACAGATTGACATAAAACTACTGAAAATAAAATAAATTTAAAAAAATAATGACCAAAACTTGCAACAAACAAATTCCAAATACATGTATTTTGGAACAGTTCAGCAATGACACTTTTAAAGTTTATACCTGATTAAAAGTACTTCTGAAAGCCGAAGATTCTTACCTAGATTCTTGAACATCTTAAAACAAATTCCAATTTTTTCTTCAAATAAATATACCCACTGCAACACCCAAAGTGACATTGAAGCTGCAAATCGTTCGGAATCAACAATTTGGCGCCCCATAAAAAACATAGCTAGACTCATAATGTCTCAGCAGATCACAAATCTTAGATTTTTTTTGGGTATCATCGGGAGAATTTTTTTTTACAAGTTTCTTCTGATAATTAGCAACCCTCAGGCCTCAGGCCGGATGTCATTCTGACTCACCGCGACACAGTAAGAAAATACCCAGACAATTTTCTCAAGTAAATTACTCGCGTTATACAATCTGACAGCAATCTACGTTGCTTGTAACACAGGCCGAGCCAGTGCGGTGTGATGTTACTATGAACTACGTACATGTATACCCTTGCCAATGTGGCTGTCCATCATCCTATAATGTTGCAGATGAGTTCAGACGGTCGTTATTGGACATTCGATGACTTTTTTCTCTGAATGACCTCAAATTCGCTGCAGCTCTCCAAAACTTAATATCAATGCTTCATGAACCATCGTATGTATCATCACAAATGCGATATGTACATTCAGTTGATTCTATTTTACTTTAAAAAAAAGACTGATACCACAGTAACAGTTTGTAGATCAACTCTGTCCATACCAAAGCCTGAGTACCTTTCAGTTAAGCCCCATCACGTTTTCTCTAGGCACCCTGCTAAATGCAACAGAATGCAACACAGCTGAGATGAACGCCCTGCCAAATGCAACAAACTGCAACAGTGGATTCTGTTGCATTGTGCAGTGAACTCGGTATACACCAGCCTTAGCACTACGCAGTTACCCTGCTAAATGCAACAAACTGCAAAAGTGTGGATTCTGTTGTATCTGCCATGGTACTATGTGCAGTTACCCTGCTAAATGCAACAAGATGCAACAACTATTGTACCATTGTCACCTTCTGTTGCATTGAATAGGGTTAGGAAAAAAACTTTCAATCGCTAGAACTATTTCATTGCTTTTTGAGATTTCTGGGTGAATCTCTTTGGCAAGCAACATGTCAGATGTTAGATGCAAGTTCCAGTTGCAAAGTTCAGTTCGGGTTGAAGAACATTCCACGTTTCAGTTGAACGAAAATTTCCGAACGTCAAGCGAAGGAATCGTATCACATGAAAAGCAGGCAGCTGTCCATAAGAGACGTACATGTATGACGTAGAAAATGCAGGTCAATTCAGCTTTCCGAGCATTACATCCGCGTATTATCCCAATTATCAAACATTACCCTTCGCTCCAGGGACACAGGAGAAAATAACAAAGTACTTCACAGAGGTTGCTGACATGCATATTAACAGCAGAGCATTTCCAAAACAACAAAAAGTGGGAAATGCTCAAAATGCTTTGAAAGAACTCCAAAACCAAAATAAATAACAACATGAACAAATTGAAGGAATGGTCCACCTTGAATATTTGTGTCCCTCTCGAGACTCTCCCCCTCCACAACTCGAAGGTCCCACGCGCGGTCGTTCATTTCTCTGGGTTTTTAGGCCGAGTCGACTTCTTCAGATGATGGTAGTTTGGCAAGATTTTCATCAGGAAGTCAAGTTGGAGAGTCTGTGCCTGTATCCAGGTTTAAAAACAGAAAAAGCAGCTTAGCGCGCGTAATCATAGGGTGCTCAGCTTGATAACCATCGCCGGTGCGTGCATGTGGTGTGGCCAGTCTACGCATATCGATACGAGGTTAATGGACTTTGTTGGCCATGTTCTTTACGAGACTATGCATTTACGTAGCTTGACGCTTTCTACATTTTCAAGCAGTTAATGAAAGCTTAAAATGGCATGCAGGATAATTTCAATTTATCCCAAAAGTAACCCACCGGATTATTGTCAAAAATCGTACTTAGATTAAGGATCTTACTTGTAGCATACTAGACTCCCCATGAAATTATTCCATTGGGCTTGCTGTCATTTGAAATCAAGAAATGTAGATAATTCCCAACGATCAGTCAATTCGGGCGATTCACGATGCAGTGCGCCACCTAGAGTTTGCCACGGAGAGTTCATCTTTCCCAGTGCATTGTGGGAGATGGTCGACAAATTCGCAGCGCGGGACATTTGAAATTGTTACTTTTTCCAGTCAGTAGTTTCGTAAGCGTAGAAAAGGATCTGTTTGCCCTTTTCTTTTCTTCTAATCCATATGGTGTTTTTTGGTAAGGCGGCAGAACGCTATGCCCCAATCTATAACATATCAGCTCAAGTTGTCTACTGACACTCATTCAAATGGGCCTTGTTTTGTCGAATGTAAACTTGAAAAATGGACTCTCCATGGCAAACTCTTGGTGGCACACTGCATTGTGAATCGCCCGAATTGCCTGATTTTTGGAATGAAGAGTGCTGTTAAGAAAGTGGTGTTTTTTTATCACAAGGTTGTGCATGTTTTGTCTACTGCTTTCTCGAAAGTGTAATATAGCCCCTGAGATGAAACTTCAACGGGTCAGGTTTTAAACATTAATGAACAAAATGCATGAAGAGCGCATGATCCTATGCCTTTAATTGACTGCAAACACTAACTGCGTTCTTGCGTGCTTACCTGCGGCCTCTCGGCCTGCACCCTCCGCACGCACTTCTCACCGTAAATGACGGTGTTCTCTGGCAAGGTCTCACTGCTTGTGATCGGACAGAACGCGCCAATCACGCAGCCGTTGCTGAGCTCGATATCGCGTCCTACCACAGCTAATAAAGAAGAAAAAGACTGTGTAAATTAGGTTTTGGACACAAAACTTAAAACATTACCAACCCTCAAGAGAAGATGAGGTTATTCTGAACATGGCCTCAAAATAATCGTGAGGGATATAGAGTCTGAAAACAGCCAGTGTGTTGTTGGCCGAATGACATCTGACATAGGGGTTAATTTAATTTAAATAAGGGAGCAATTTTAAAACTAGTTAGGGGCCTGGCCATCGAAAGTGGCCCAAACCTAAGCTGTAGTTTATTATCGACGACCAGGCCCCTAGCTGGGTTTTGAACATAATGTTTATAACTGCTCCATCAAACTAAATACCTTAATTTCCCCTTTTTTTACCTCTATCTTCCAAATTCTTTTCCATAAATTTTGTGAACATAACTGTACAATTTACCACAAGCAAAATAAGGATGGGGGTTTTGCATTTAATTTTGTAAATGTTTAGCTAAACTATTAAGCATGGTTAAATGTTTAAACGTCTTCACAAAGGGTGACGCCTGCTCCAGTATGTTTGCACTCGGGTGCGTTAAAAAACCCAAAAAACACATAATTTATTCATAATCAGCACAATGAGCGTCAATCTTGCGCCATTGGCATGTCAAAACATATAACAATAAACTGTATACATTGTATATAACTGACACAATAGACAGCCGGCAGTCATTGAGAACCTATCACTTGACAGCCTGGAATGTGATCACGTACTGCGGTGCTTCTGATGCTTTGTTAAATGTGTCATTTTTGAATGTTTGCAAATGGTGTCCATTAGCTTTAAGTACTGTTCATTTTTAGGACGAGACAATTTGTTAATTATGCTTCTATTTACCTTTTGCTTCAATAACATTGTTGTCGCCGACACGAAGTGCTTCGCAGCCTATTCAGAAATTGTGTTAAGGACAGGGGCTACATTCAAGAAACACCAAGTCATCAAAAAGATGGCACTCCACTCAAAGTAAAGTCTGTCCCGAGCTAATATGGCCCATCAGGCCGGCGTTTATCTCCGGTTTCAGTGGCATGAAACGACTCAGAATATTTCTATTCCCCCTGGATGGGATGCCAGTCCATCGCAGGTTACTCCCCAGCTGATATCGGTACCCATTTATACTCCTGGGCGGAGAGAGGTAAGTGGGGGTGAAGCGGCTTGTCCAAGGACACAACGTATGGCCAGCAGCTGGATTCGAACCCCTGACCCACTGATCATGAGTCACGAACCCTAACTGCTACGCCACACTTCCCTACTCAAAAGAGTCGTAAAATGTATGCAGCATTCACAAACAGTTTCACAAAGTGCCCCAGTTGATTTAGTAATTCAAATCCAACTTTGATTGGACTTGTCTTTACTCAAGTAAAGTTGAGCACTATGTTTCTTGTCTTTTTTCCTCAGTCCAGAGTGGGGTAGTTTTTGGCACAAAAATGACGTTTCCAGAGACAATTATGCCATTTTTGAAAAAGTGTGAAATCCTGCAACTGCAGGACGACTTAGGCACCTCAATCTGACACAACAGCATGAGCATCATAAGATGCAAGGCCCCAAATTGTATCTGGTACTGATTCATGAAATACTGAACCAAGCTGATCTTTCGTCAGTGGATTTTTTTACAAAAGGATACAGCTACCAACTTCAAAGACATTGTTAGCCCCAATCACCATCTTCTGTCCGCCCTCCTTTGTTGGCGAGCCCTCAGTTTGCCTGTGCAGAAGGAAAACACAAATCACAAGTTCATCCCCCACATCTTATTAGCCAGTGACACCAAGAAAAAAATTTAGTTGAAAATGGTGTGCAGACCTTTCTTTTGCTACGTCACAGCCACAGTTTTGATACCAAATGATGGTTGGCCTAATATTGTTGATGTACCCTACCGTGGCACGGCCCCCAACGTGGCGCACTTTGATTTTTCGCCTGTAGCGCCTAGCTAGAGCAAAAGTTTTAACTGAAATTTCACAGAAAGTGAAATTTCATCAAGTTCTAAACACTCCCGTTCATAAATCGCGAGTTTATTTCTGATTTTATTTTCAAGTGCAAAGTGAACCTTTTGAAAATGCCCCGAAAAATAAGAAAATAAGTTTCTGACAAACATCTGGCTGGGTTTGTAAGTAGAGATAATAATGATTTATAAGAATTTATCAAGTTTACAGAAATTCTTAAATGTTAATTTGGAATTTTCCGAGATTTATTCAAGTGCGCCACGTTAGGGAACACTCCGCCAATTTGTGCCCAATTTCCGGACGCCACCGTTTTGAATTTCAGATAAAATTTATGAAACCGAAAGTGTTCACAGAGGTTAAATAGCAAGCATTAATAAGGTAAAAGTACCAGTATTTCTTTGCATGAATTTGAGGTTTGTCAACAAAGAAGTTTGGCAACACTACACGAGGAAAGTTGGGTAAGCTTCGAAGTGCGCCACATTAGGGAACACGACTATATAAGCAGCCACCATTTGAAAACAAAATTAGCAAGTTAAATTAACATTTTTATGCGCACCTCTGGGTAATGGTTGATGTTCATTCCAAGATTCAAGTTCTTGCTGAGAAGAAAATAAGCCATTTGCGAGTGACCTATGCCCTTCGGGATTTAAATCTGCAAAGCGTCTGGTACACTGACTTGCTCAGATTGCTTGGCACATTTTAACTGTGAATTCTCCAGACCAAAGACACTGTAGCTAAGCGCACATGATTCGGGGCAAGCTCTTGGATAGTTACGTAAGAGACACTCAGCATCAATACATTGTTCACAATGGGTGAGAATGGCACAAAAGACACCAGACCATTCCAGAGCTGGGGGTTGCTAGCCGAAGGCTTGCCCCGAATCATGTGATATAGTAACAGTCTCTTTGGTCGGGAGAATGCAAAGTTATAACGTGCAAAGCACTGTATTAAGTCAGCGTTCCAGATTTTATTCAAATTTCACTCTCAAATGGCTTATTTGCTAGGAATTATTGCATGGGTAAAAAAAAACTTTAGAAGGTATTGTACAAAACTAAAGGGTGATGGAGCTGATTCCCCCCCCCCCCCAAAAAAAGTACTATATTAAGGGTCCTTGCTTGACCTTAATTGTGTACATTTTAACAACTGGGATAACTTTACTGTTCCATTCCTCTTCTTCTCACAGACTGACCCTAAACTTGCACCGAACACACACCTGTTGATGATGACCACCTGTTCCTCAATCAGGTTACTCTCTCCAATCACAATGGGTCCTCCCTCGGCGATGATCCGTGCCTTAGGATGCACCACGGTCCTGGCACCTTGGAATTCAAACAAGAGTAAACAATTCAAAACTCTCTTATAATTCCCACGATTGTGTCATCATGATGTCACTTTAATTTTACATAAGTTTTAACCAAATCAGACCTGTACTTCTCTAGATGTGGGCCTTTGAGAAATCCACCTTGAATGTGATGTCATGTGACACATGAAGATGTCATCATGACATCATTGTTTGGTACACCTTTTTTAGTTGATGGTCTATGAATGTGTCAAGTTTGAAGTGGCTCAGAACCCAGATATACAAAAGAACCCAAAGCGGGTTGAAGTATAAAACTGTACAAACTGTATTAAAAAGAAAAAAATAGAGAGAAAAAAAAATCTGAAAGAAAACAAGAGCTGTTTTGGTAAGTCAGTATGCCAAAAACAACCGAAAAGATGTCTGTCTTTAGCCAATATGGCTCATCGAGTATCTTTCCAGTTTTCCTCGACTGACATGACTGAAAATATTTCTTTTCCCTCTGTATGGGATATAATTCCATTGCAGCTAATGATGACCCATTCACACCCCTGGACTAGGTGAGGCATATGGGGACTTAAGTACCTTGCCCAGAATCCCACGCTTACCAATCGTAATATCACCACGGAGTTCAGCCTCCACGCACACTACTGCACCAGCCCCTATTTTTACACTGTAAAAAAAACAAAATAAAAACATATTCATTATTGTTAACTTCAGACCCAAAACTTTTTAGATACCTGAATCAATCTCGTTTTTACAAACTGCATTGCGAACTATGATACGGAGTGGGGAACTAGCTTGAACTGGTTTCCGCTGATAGCTGCCCTAGTTCCCGACTCCGTATCATTGTTCGAAATGCACTTGTGTGTACAAACAAGAACAGTCTACTCATTATCATGATCATGCATCGCGCTCGGTAACGGAATCGTGCTGGGACCATTGAATGAACACTGGGCACGTACGTCCACATCGCGTTGTTCAAACACGAGTCGGAAATTTAACGTGTTCACGATTGATCGCGAGGGGAGCTCTCAGAATTGAACGGGAAGTTTCACTTTTCATCCGACTCATAAGCAAACTTTAGTACTTCGAGTATAATCATCGATCTCTCCTTGTACCTCAAGTGGCATATCTAGTAATTTGGAGGCCGTTTTGAGGTAAATCTGATGTTTTTGTTGGCCAATGTTGGTTTTTTTTGGCAGTGGATATTTTGCCGGAGACGGCAAACCTGTAGTAAACGTTAGCTTTCCGGATATGCACTGAACATGTGCAGTTACTGTTTTTTTCTTACTTAAGACATTTTCCGGTGACAAATTTTAGTCTGGCTCCATGTCAACATTATCGTTGTACCTTCATATTCCCAAGATGGGAATCAGACCATTTTACAATTTCGGACTTTATTTCCCCATAAAACAAAATCCTCTAGACTAGAGCCACAAATCTGAAAAAGAAAATGTAATACTTTGCAATAAAATGTTTGAGACACGTTAAAATAATAAAAGAAGAATATTGTTATTTTTTTGGGATGGGGAAAAAAAACTTTAAAAATGTCGCCAACGGGGATCGGGATCGAACCCGGGTCTTCCCGCTCATGAGATCCGTTGCTTATCCACCAGACCAAGGGTGCCACACAACTGTTGGTGGTAATTTAATTTATCTTATAAAATTGATTCAGCCCTATCTTAGAGAGCACAGCGCCCTCTGTTGATATGGATTGCCGCCGGTGTGACAGGTAATTCTGTCCCCCCTGGTAAATGTGTCCCCCCGGACACATTTACCGGCTCGTGACCCGGTAAATGTGTCCGGGGGACACTTTTACCTAGGTAAATTTGTCCCCCTCCAGGTAAAAATGTCCCCCTGCCCAACGGTGAAAGTGTCCCCCTGGAAAATGTGTCCCCATGCAGTATGTACTGAGAGCAGCAGCGTGTCGCACGCGCCAGTACATGCTGCAAGATTTGAGGCAGTGATTATAACGTGTACATATGCATCTCCCTCTACAATGGAAATTCGTCCAATAGGAAATGTCGTTACGCGCTATGATGGGAAAACAGACCAATCCAAGGAGACGTTGTATCATACTATCAATGAGACGAGGGCCATCACCATGCATCGCCGCTGTGTTGACCTATCGCGGTAGAATCGCGATAGACTTCACCGTACTCCGAATCGAAACATTGTGTTCACGTATAGACTAAATTAATTATTTTTTATATTCATGTAGGGCAGATTAAAAGTCCAAAATGTATACCTTGTAGAGTGAATTCATCAAAACAATAACCTTCCGGGTTTCAAAAGAGGGGGACAAAAAAACCTGGGGGACAGAATTACATGGAGGGGACAGAATCACCTGGAGGGGACAGAATTACCTGGAGGGGACAGAATTACCTGGAGGGGGACAGAATTAACGGGCCAGGGAGGACACTTTTACCTAGGTAATTCTGTCCCCCCAGACACTTTTACCGGGGGACAGAATTACCTTCCACACCGGCAAACCTTTTTTTAGTAAACGTTAGCTTGCCGGCATTACCTCCGGCAATATATCCACTATGTTCCGAATACGGTATTTGGAAGGGAAGTGTTGGGGGAGACTGGGATCCACAATCCCCCAAAACGACTGTATATGTAGCTGCAAAAACTTAAAGTAAATCACAGGGTAGTGCAAACTTAACACTGAATCATTCTCACCTTGGTCGCACGGTTCCTGCCATTTTCTCGAACCGACTAAATTTGCGTTTACGTTAGAGCACGCCCTCATGGGATACGGATTCAGTCAAATAGAGGGCGCCATAACCAAATAACAGTGATCAAGTACAAACGAAGATAGAGGGCGCCATAACAAAATCGCGGTGCAGCTGATCACTGTCGCTCAGTGTAACGAAAAACTTCCAACAAAAACAACATACTCGTTATATCTCGTGAAATATATATTGTATTAAATTGAAATTTCATCAGTTGATTGCTTGTGATGTTTTTTTAAAAAGACGGCTTATTAATATCAAGAAAAATTGTAAAGGAATCAAATTAATACATTCAAACGAATAACGTGTCTCAGTCAGCACAAAATCACATTTAAACCAACAAAAACAACACACTCGATGTGGGGCCAACAACTCAAGCAATATCTGTTGTATTAAATTGAAATTTCGTCCGTTGATTGATTGTGATGTTTTTAAAGACGGTTTTTCATTACATGTACCAAGAAGAGCTGTCAAGCAATAACATTAATACATCCAAAACAATAGCGTGCCTTTAGCGCGAAATCAATTGAGTTTTCGTTTCTTAATTTGCTTCTGGTGTATTGAAAACGTTTGTGAAATATCATGAAGAATGATTGAGCATAAGCTACCGAAATTGCTCAAATACCGAAATTGCTCAATCCGTTCAAAGAATATCACCATTTAAACACAATGACCCTAAAACCTGTCTCGTCCAAAAACAGCAATTTATTGTGTGTTTTGACTGTTTGGAACAAAGAAAATGACACAGAATGCTTGTTTCATGCCATTCAAACTACTTATGCTACACATCGTGAAAACTAATTGCACGAAATTTCAATTTAATCCATTTTGTATTTCTTGAGTAGTTCATCGGAAACGAGGTTGTTATTTTTCTTCAATTGTGCAGCATCCGTGTTGATGCGTTGCCGAGACCACTATTTATGTAGCTCGCCCTCTATTATAGTGGTCTCGATCTCCACCACCAAACCCGATTTCGGGCCAACAACTCAAGAAATACACGTTACATTAAAATGAATTTTCGTACACTCATTTGTCATGATGTTTGGCATCAAAAGATTTCATTTCAGAAAAAAACGTCAATTAATCAAGCTATTATGACCGTAACAATACAGGATTTTATTTGCAACAAATACAATCCTAATGTAAGTCAACAAGGATTTTTAACGTTTAAAACACTAGATTGTTACGATCATATTGTATTTATAGCTCCACGGTTTCTCATGCCATTCAAACTACTTATGCTACACATCGTGAAAACTAATTGCACGAAATATGAATTTAATCCATGTTGTATTTCTTGAGTAGTTCATCGGAAACGAGGTTGTTCTTTTTCTTCAATTGTGCAGCATCCATGTTGATGCGTTGCCGAGACCACTATTTATGTGGCGCGCCCTCTATTATAGTGGTCTCGATCTCCACCACCAAACTCGATTTGGGCCAACAACTCAAGAAATACACGCAGTGGCGTAGCCACGGGGGACGTGGGGGGCGATAGCCCCCCCCCCCCATGAAATCTTTTCGCCCCCCCCCCCAGTCGCCCCCACCCGCCCCCCTGAGATTTTTGAGTTCCTAAAAAAATTATCATTGATCTACATGACGCCCCCCCCCCCATGAAATGTTCCAACCCCCCAGCGCCCCCCACAAAAAAATGCATGGCTACGTCACTGAATACACGTTATATTAAAATGAATTTTCGTACACTCATTTGTCATGATGTTTGAAATCAAAAGATTTCATTTCATAATAAAAACGTCAAATTATCAAGCTATTATGACCGTAACAATACAGGATTTTAATTGCCACAAATACAATCCTAATGTAAGTCAACAAGGATTTTTAACGTTTAAAACACTAGATTGTTACGATCATATTGTATTTATAGCTCCACGGTTTCTCATGCCATTCACGGTTTCTCATGCCATTCAAACTACTTATGCTACACATCGTGAAAACTAATTGCACGAAATTTCAATTTAATCCATGTTGTATTTCTTGAGTAGTTCATCGGAAACGAGGTTGTTATTTTTCTTCAATTGTGCAGCATCCGTGTTGATGCGTTGCCGAGACCACTATTTATGTGGCGCGCCCTCTATTATAGTGGTCTCGATCTCCACCACCAAACCCGATTTCGGGCCAACAACTCAAGAAATACACGTTACATTAAAATGAAGTTTCGTACACTCATTTGTCATGATGTTTGGCATCAAAAGATTTCATTTCAGAAAAAAACGTCAATTAATCAAGCTATTATGACCGTAACAATACAGGATTTTATTTGCAACAAATACAATCCTAATGGAAGTCAACATGGATGTTTAACGTTTAAAACACTAGATTGTTACGAACATATTATATTTATAGCTCCACGGTTTCTCACGCCATTCAAACTACTTATGCCACACATCGTGAAAACTAATTGCACGAAATTTCAATTTAATCCATTTTGTATTTCTTGAGTAGTTCATTGGAAACGAGGTTGTTCTTTTTCTTCAATTGTGCAGCATACGCGTTGATGCGTTGCCGAGACCACTATTTATGTGGCGCGCCCTCTATATTATAGTGGTCTCGATCTCCACCACCTAACCCGATTTCGGGCCAACAACTCAAGAAATACACGTTACATTAAAATGAATTTTCGTACACTCATTTGTCATGATGTTTGGCATCAAAAGATTTCATTTCAGGAAAAAAAGGCCATTAATCAAGCTATTATGACCGTAACAATACAGGATTTTATTTGCAACAAATACAATCCTTATGGAAGTCAACATGGATTTTTAACGTTTAAAACACTAGATTGTTACGATCATATTATATTTATAGCTCCACGGTTTCTCACGCCATTCAAACTACTCATGCTACACATCGTGAAAACTAATTGCACGAAATTTCAATTTAATCCATTTTGTATTTCATGAGTAGTTCATCGGAAACGAAGTTGTTCTTTTTCTTCAATTTTGCAGCATCCGTGTTGATGCGTTGCCGAGACCACTATTTATGTGGCGCGCCCTCTATATTATAGTGGTCTCGATCTCCACCACCAAACTCGATTTGGGGCCTTGACAACTCAAGAAATACACGCAGTGGCGTAGCCACGGGGGCGTGGGGGCGATAGCCCCCCCCCCCCTCATAAAATCTTGTCGCCCCCCAGTCGCCCCCCCCCGTTAGATTTTGATTTTCTAAAATAATTATCATTGATCTACATGACGCCCTCCCCCATGAAATGTTCCAGCCCCCAGCGTCCCCCCCCCCCCAACTGAAAAATTCCTGGCTACGCTACTGAATACACGTTATATTAAAATGAATTTTCGTAAACTCATTTGCCACGATGTTTGACATCAAAAGATTTCATTTCATTATAAAAACGTCAAATTATCAAGCTATTATGACCGTAACAATACAGGAATTTAATTGCAACAAATACAATCCTAATGCAAGTCAACATGGATTTTTAACGTTTAAAACACTAGATTGTTACGATCATATTGTATTGCTCCACGGTTTCTCACGCCATTCAAACTACTCATGCTACACATCGTGAAAACTAATTGCACGAAATTTCAATTTAATCCATTTTGTATTTCCTGAGTAGTTCATCGGAAACGAGGTTGTTATTTTTCTTCAATTGTGCAGCATCCGTGTTGATGCGTTGCCGAGACCACTATTTATGTGGCGCGCCCTCTATTATAGTGGTCTCGATCTCCACCACCAAACCCGATTTCGGGCCAACAACTAAAAAAATACACGTTACATTAAAATGAATTTTCGTACACTCATTTGTCATGATGTTTGGCATCAAAAGATTTCATTTCATAAAAAAACGTCAAATAATCAAGCTATTATGAAAGTAACAATACAGGATTTTATTTGCAACAAATACAATCCTAATGTAAGTCAACCAGGATTTTTAACGTTTAAAACACTAGATTGTTACGATCATATTGTATTTATAGCTCCACGGTTTCTCATGCCATTCAAACTACTTATGCTACACATCGTGAAAACTAATTGCACGAAATATGAATTTAATCCATGTTGTATTTCTTGAGTAGTTCATCGGAAACGAGGTTGTTCTTTTTCTTCAATTGTGCAGCATCCATGTTGATGCGTTGCCGAGACCACTATTTATGTGGCGCGCCCTCTATTATAGTGGTCTCGATCTCCACCACCAAACTCGATTTGGGGCCAACAACTCAAGAAATACACGCAGTGGCGTAGCCACGGGGGACGTGGGGGGCGATAGCCCCCCCCCCATGAAATCTTTTCGCCCCCCCCCCAGTCGCCCCCACCCGCCCCCCTGAGATTTTTGAGTTCCTAAAAAAATTATCGCCCCCCCCCCATGAAATGTTCCAACCCCCCAGCGCCCCCCACAAAAAAAATCATGGCTACGTCACTGAATACACGTTATATTAAAATGAATTTTCGTACACTCATTTGTCATGATGTTTGACATCAAAAGATTTCATTTCATAATAAAAACGTCAAATTATCAAGCTATTATGACCGTAACAATACAGGATTTTAATTGCCACAAATACAATCCTTATGTAAGTCAACAAGGATTTTTAACGTTTAAAACACTAGATTGTTACGATCATATTGTATTTATAGCTCCACGGTTTCTCATGCCATTCACGGTTTCTCATGCCATTCAAACTACTTATGCTACACATCGTGAAAACTAATTGCACGAAATTTCAATTTAATCCATGTTGTATTTCTTGAGTAGTTCATCGGAAACGAGGTTGTTATTTTTCTTCAATTGTGCAGCATCCGTGTTGATGCGTTGCCGAGACCACTATTTATGTGGCGCGCCCTCTATTATAGTGGTCTCGATCTCCACCACCAAACCCGATTTCGGGCCAACAACTCAAGAAATACACGTTACATTAAAATGAAGTTTCGTACACTCATTTGTCATGATGTTTGGCATCAAAAGATTTCATTTCAGAAAAAAAACGTCAATTAATCAAGCTATTATGACCGTAACAATACAGGATTTTATTTGCAACAAATACAATCCTAATGGAAGTCAACATGGATGTTTAACGTTTAAAACACTAGATTGTTACGAACATATTATATTTATAGCTCCACGGTTTCTCACGCCATTCAAACTACTTATGCCACACATCGTGAAAACTAATTGCACGAAATTTCAATTTAATCCATTTTGTATTTCTTGAGTAGTTCATTGGAAACGAGGTTGTTCTTTTTCTTCAATTGTGCAGCATACGTGTTGATGCGGTCCTACTAAAGCGCGTCAACAAGCGTCAACAAGCGTCAACAAGTTTTAGTAGTCGTTAAGTGCGCGTCAACAAATTTTGTATAGGCCTTTGAACAATAAAAACAGCTTTATATGGTAGAAAAAGCAATAATGAACATCTTCTGCATATCAATTCAAGTTAAAATTATTTTAAAACTTGGTTTTTTGAACGCGAAATGTACGACGAATTTGTCGATAAAAGTAGGCCGCCATCTTGTTTGGATGGCGCTGTAGACTTCGCGCATGCGTAGTATGGCTCTTTACACTTCACGCATGCGTAGTACGGCTAGCTACACATAAACAAGATGGCGGCCAACTTTTATCGACAAATTCGTCGTACATTTCGCGTTCAAAAAACCAAGTTTTAAAATAATTTTAACTTTAATTGATATGCAGAAGATGTTCATTATCGCTTTTTCTACCATATAAAGCTATATTTATTGTTCAAAGGTCTATACAAAATTTGTTGACGCGCACTTAACGATTACTAAAACTTGTTGACGCTTGTTGACGCTTGTTGACGCTTGTTGACGCGCTTTAGTAGGACCCTGTTGATGCGTTGCCGAGACCACTATTTATGTGGCGCGCCCTCTATATTATAGTGGTCTCGATCTCCACCACCTAACCCGATTTCGGGCCAACAACTCAAGAAATACACGTTACATTAAAATGAATTTTCGTACACTCATTTGTCATGATGTTTGGCATCAAAAGATTTCATTTTAGGAAAAAAAGGCCATTAATCAAGCTATTATGACCGTAACAATACAGGATTTTATTTGCAACAAATACAATCCTTATGGAAGTCAACATGGATTTTTAACGTTTAAAACACTAGATTGTTACGATCATATTATATTTATAGCTCCACGGTTTCTCACGCCATTCAAACTACTCATGCTACACATCGTGAAAACTAATTGCACGAAATTTCAATTTAATCCATTTTGTATTTCATGAGTAGTTCATCGGAAACGAAGTTGTTCTTTTTCTTCAATTTTGCAGCATCCGTGTTGATGCGTTGCCGAGACCACTATTTATGTGGCGCGCCCTCTATATTATAGTGGTCTCGATCTCCACCACCAAACTCGATTTGGGGCCTTGACAACTCAAGAAATACACGCAGTGGCGTAGCCACGGGGCGTGGCAGGGGTTGCCCTTAACTTTTTTTTTGACTGGCCAGCCGGACCAGTTGGCTAGAATTTTGACTGG
Source organism: Patiria miniata (assembly GCF_015706575.1). Classification (NCBI taxonomy): domain Eukaryota; kingdom Metazoa; phylum Echinodermata; class Asteroidea; order Valvatida; family Asterinidae; genus Patiria; species Patiria miniata. Next base: position 18,248,974 of record NW_024037076.1, on the reverse strand, counting down.
TCCGCCAGGTTTTTGACTGGTCCGTCTTATACAGCGTGTACCCACCAGTTAATCAGTTTCACATAAGTCATAACAAGACTATTGTCATCAACACCCATGTCATCATGTCACCTGAGCAATAGAGGTCTATTTTCTTCCTCCATGATCTGAGGCCGCAAAAAAATATATAGTTCTGCCTCAGATTACATGCCTTTTAAAAATAGGGTCGGTCGGTCGGATTTTTGGGTTTTTGGGGGGCCATTTTTTTTTTATGCCGCTTGAATGGGGTATTCAATTAGGCCTCAGTATGCGAAGTTTTAGCCTGATTTTATTTTTATTGCACTATGAAAGCTATACACAAAAAGATGGCCACAAAAAGTGAATAAAACCTACCTTAATTAGGCCAAAAAAATAGTTCTGCTTCGGATTACATGCCTTTCAAAAATAGGGTCGGTCGGTCGGAAATTCTTCTCTTTTTTGCCAATTTTTTTATGCAGATTGAATGGGGTATTCAATTATATGCGAAGTTTTAGCCTGAACTAGTTTCATTGCACTACGAAAGCTATACACGAAATGGCAACAAAAAGTGAATAAAACCAAAGGCTTTAATTTTTGTCAATATATTTACGTTCGATAATTTCAAAAAATAATGGAAAATTCAGGTCGTTCGCACCATATGCACAACGCTAGTCAAGTCGCGGGGAGCTGGCCGAAACTCCGAGGTGTGTGATGCGTGCGTGTGTGGTGAGCGGCCCACCATGGGCCGACAGACCCGTTTTTACCGTCAAAAATTTCGGGAAACACGGGGCATGTATCACTCCAAATACGAGTAGTGCGATCTCAAAATGAACTCATGAACACAGAAAATACATACACAGATAAGCTTGATCAATTTTGTAAATTAACTTGCAAAAATGTTCTTTCTCCATCGGTGTTTTCTTGGCATTTTTACGATGTCGAATCCGACCAGTTGACAGAGCACGTGCCTGGCGTCTGCACAATGCATAGCCATGCTAGCGCTGTCAATCGCTACTCCTAGAACTAAAGTATGAGGCTCCACGTAGTGGAGCCTCATAGATTAAGAACCCCGCAAAATTGTTTTCAGCACAAAACACTAATCAAGTACAAAAACGTCCATCAAAATGCAGAAATTTCCAACAGAACCGCTTCACAGTTTGCCCCCAAACTCCGTACTACACCTCATGACATACTCACAAATTATGCGCAGAACAAATATCGCTGGATTTTGTCTTTTTGGGGGCTAAAATGATGAAAAATATGCCCTTTCCGCACTGAGCCAACCTGACACTTGAAACGTGCAGGATGATTTTCGGTTCGCTCGGAGCGCGCCGCGGGGGGTACGGTACAAGCGAAATGATAGTATGCGCATGCGTACAAGTGCTTGTACCGTACCCCCCGCGGCGCGCTCCGAGCGAACTGAAAATCATCCTGCACGTTTCAAGTAGCTCAGTCCGGAAAGGGCATATTTTTCATCATTTTAGCCCCAAAAAAGACAAAATCCAGCGATGTTTGTTCTGCGCATATTTTGTTAGTATGTCATGAGATGTGGTACGGAGTTTAGGGGCAAACTGTGGAGCGGTTCTGTGGGAAATTTCTGCATTTTGATGGACGTTTTTGTACTTAATTAGTGTTTTGTGCTGAAAACAATTTTGCGGGGTTCTTAATCTATGAGGCTCTAGGAGTAATCGATCGCATAGCCGTGCACAGACTAGTTATCGCATTTTCATCGTGTCTTCTAAATTGGCGCGCCGGGAACCAGTCATCGCCGCATTGAGCTGGGTTTACGCACATGATGAAAGTCACCGTGACATCGAGTTGCGAAGTAGTCATATCGCGAAGCGAATTTGTAAAAATAACGGAGGTTTCTTTTGAAAAAAATAGCGAATGTAAGTAAGAAACCAAATAAATACAACAACCATTTTTTTGACGCAGATTTTTTTGGCTGGCCAGCCGGACCACTTGGCAAGGTGTTTCAGCTGGTCCGCCGGCAATTCAACTGGCATTTGGCCAGCGGACCACCGCTAAGGTCGAACCCTGCGTGGGGGCGATAGCCCCCCCCCCCCCCTCATAAAATCTTGTCGCCCCCCAGTCGCCCCCCCGTTAGATTTTGATTTTCTAAAATAATTATCATTGATCTACATGACGCCCTCCCCCCATGAAATGTTCCAGCCCCCAGCGTCCCCCCCCCCCCCAACTGAAACATTCCTGGCTACGCTACTGAATACACGTTATATTAAAATGAATTTTCGTACACTCATTTGCCACGATGTTTGACATCAAAAGATTTCATTTCATTATAAAAACGTCAAATTATCAAGCTATTATGACCGTAACAATACAGGAATTTAATTGCAACAAATACAATCCTAATGTAAGTCAACATGGATTTTTAACGTTTAAAACACTAGATTGTTACGATCACATTGTATTGCTCCACGGTTTCTCACGCCATTCAAACTACTCATGCTACACATCGTGAAAACTAATTGCACGAAATTTCAATTTAATCCATTTTGTATTTCCTGAGTAGTTCATCGGAAACGAGTTTGTTCTTTTTGTTCAGTTGTGCAGCATCCGTGTTGGTGCGTTGTTGAGACCACTATTTATGTGGCGCGCCCTCTATTGAACAAAACTTAAAATATTCTACGGCTTGCGGATGTATGTCTTGGCGGTGTGGCAGGTAATTCTGTCCCCCCCCCCTTGGTAAATGTGTCCCCCGGACAAATTTACCGGTTTGTGACCCGGTAAATCTGTCCGGGGGGACACATTTACCTAGGTAGATCTGTCCCCCTCCCTGGTAAATATGTCCCCCTGCCCAACGTTAAAAGTGTCCCCCTGGCAAATGTGTCCCCGTGCAAGTATCACCCTAGCCCGACTGCGTCTGGCCGTACAGTACTATCGCAAGCTCTGTAGTACGGCCAGACGCTGAATGCTTCCAAAAAGACTGAATTTTTGTGGCCGCCGATGTAGCGATTTTGCTACATCTTTCGATCGCAATTATCTTTTCATCCAGGGCACAAATTTCCAAAGTTAAGGTTCGTAGTCGTAGAGCAACTCATACCTTTTTGAAAAAACGTTGTTTGGTCTCAATATTTTCATCCATCTGGCCACAAGACGAATTTCAGTCATCAGATTCCACAAATATCGTCCCCCATGCGATCCCCCATGCGATTTCAAAATGGCGGCCGCGCTGTAATGTATGCAATATGCAGGCGCGCCCGCGCAAACTCATGAATATGCATAAACAATCTGTGACGTACGACCTTGTGTTTTTGGACGTGCGTGCGGCGGGGCCGTACGTCCAAAAACACGAGGTCATACGTCACAGACTGTTTATGCATATTCATGAGTTTGCGCGGGCGCGCCTGCATATTGCATACATTACAGCGCGGCCGCCATTTTGAAATCGCACGGGGATCGCATGGGGGACGATTTTTGTGGAATCTGATGACTGAAATTCGTCTTGTGGCCAGATAGATGAAAATATTGAGACCAAACAACGTTTTTTTCGAAAAGGTATGAGTTGCTCTACGACTACAAACCTTAACTTTGGAAATTTGTGTCCTGGATGAAAAGATAATTGCGATCGAAAGATGTAGCAAAATCGCTACATCGGCGGCCAAAAAAATTCAGTCTTTTTGGAAGCATTCAGCGTCTGGCCGTACTACAGAGCTTGCGATAGTACTGTACGGCCAGACGCAGTCGGGCTAGTATCACCCATGCGATGATACGAGTCGCGTTCGTGAGCGCGCATCGCCGCAAGTACACGCTGCAAGAATGTGGCAGCGTTTATCGCATTATGTGTACATAATGTGTACCCCGCTACACAAAGGAAATTCATCCAATAGGAAATTTCGTTACGCGCTACGATGGGAACGCAGACCAATCCAAGTAGGCGTTATATCAATGAGGCGTCCACCGTAGAATAGGGCTACACCGTTCTCCGAATCGATCGAAACATTGTGTTCACATTTCACATCTAAGAAAGAGACCAAAAAGTTAATATTTTTCATCTTCATGAAGGGCAGACTAAAGAGTAAAAAATGTATACCTTGTAGAGTGAATTCATGAAAACAATATAGAGAACTGGCCTTCTGCGTTGCAAAACTAGGGGGAAAAAAACTGGAGGGGACAGAATTACCTGAAGGGGACAGAATTAACGGGCCGGTGTCGTGCGAAAAACCGTCCGGTGCCAAATAGTGTCCGCTGAGCGTGCGCAGTAGGTGCCGGACACTATTTGGCATGTAATACATGCCAAATAGTGTCCGGTGCCAAATAGTGTCCGGGCGCCGTCGATCGAGCGCCGGAGAACAAGGGCGCACGTACGTACGTCCTGCCAGACAGTAATAAGCTGGAAAAATCGGACAGTATTTTGCAGGAAAAATCGGACATTTTTTTCGCAGGGAAATTGGACAGTATTTGGCAGGGGGAATCGGACACTGTTTGTTGGCAGGAAAAATCGGGCAGTATTTGGCAAATTCAGGTGAAAAGAGATCTTTTCTATACGATGTATTGACAGCTCGACAACACGCAATAGGATGCACGCTAAGTGCGGACACTATTTGGCAAGCGTCCGTAAACAATGTGACGTCATAGACGCATGACCAATCAGATCGCATTATGCTAATTAGCGGACACTATTTGGCACCGGACGGTTTTTGGCACGACACCGGGGAGGACACTTTTACCTAGGTAATTCTGTCCCCCCGGACACTTTTAACGGGGAACAGAATTACCGTCCACAACGGCGACGCGCGCGCATACCACAAACCGGAGACTTTTTTTGGGCCTTACCAATTATGGGGGGGGGGGGGGGGGGGGGGGGGTAAGCCCGTTGAAAAAAGGGAATTTGAATGTTAAAAGGCAGTCTTTACAAAATATTGCCCCCCCCCCCCCTGCTGGCTATGCCTATGCTCTTTGAGGGGCCAATAACTCAAGAAATATCTGTTGTATGAAAATGCAATTTCGTCTGTTGATTGCTTGTGATGTTTCTACGACGACTGATATTCAAGAAGTATTGTTAAGCAAGAAATAGCGTCTTCATTTTTAATTCAACAAAAAAAGGGGCCAATAACTCAAGAAGTATTTGTTGTATGAAATGGAATTTCGGCTGTTGATTGATTGTGATGTTTTGCAGACAGCGCTGAGCTTAAATAGGTCGATAAACAAAGCCATGGTGATCGCTGGCATCTGCAACATAGAGGGCGCTGTATCAAGAACACCTTTGTTTAAAAAAAAACAACGGAATGAGAGATCTCGATCGTTAAAAACTTTTGTTTTTAAACGTAGAGTAGAGTACATGTTTATTTCTATGCCTTCGAGTCGTAATGAATACAAATATAATTTAATATTATATTCATTAAATAATAAAAAAAGAAGCATTTGGCTTATGGCTTCCAATTACTCGGAAGATTTAATTCACAAAGCCCCACTTCTGGGTCTATAGAGGCGGAGCGACATTAATTATACCAAACACCCCCTCCCCCCCCCCCCCCTCCCTTTTTAATCGAGGCCTGGGTGCTAAGGGTCGGCTTAAGGAGCTGGGGCCTGCTACTGGACTTCTTCCTAATAATGCAAAAAAAAATGATGTGGAGCGGTTCGGGAATATCTTGCATTTTTACTTCAATTTGCGAAAGTGAGCAAGTAGAGGATCACAGTCTAAATGGCTGTACATTTGAGGTTTGGTAGAAATGAAGGGTCCGGCTCTGACAAAATAAAAAAAAAAACCACAAAAGTGCCGGCTTTTTAGGGTTAGCATTGAACATCTGTGGTGGGAGGTACAGGTAAGCGGCCCCCGATATGTATACTCATTATTATTTTGCACACAGTGGGGTTTCCACTAGACAAGCTCATGCTTTTGGAGACCTCCATCCATACAGAATAATTCGAATGGTAAATAATTCCCCAATTATGTAAAGTACTTACCTGCAATATAATTGGAATTTTGATCGATTGATGTATGTGAAGGGATACTGATGATGTACAAGTGCTATAAGCCATGTAAGCATGCCCATGAATCTGGAACAGCGCCCTCTGCTGAACAGAATTATATTTCCATGGTACCCATCTTTCTGTTGTGGTTTTTGCATACTGATGGGGAACCAGCTAAAAGCGTGCTATGCACATGTGCATTGTGTATTATGCTGATTTTGTGTATTTTCTGTCATGCGATCGTATTAACATTGCAATGCTGGAAAATGAGTGCTATCACGATGAATTAGGGAACATTTTGGTGTTAGTTGGGGGCCGAAAGCCCTTCGACTGACCCACCGATCACCACTGGTGACAATCCAGTGGTCACCTATATTCCTGGGGCTGCATTTTGTACTGATGTGGAAACTTTAGGTAAACAGTTTGACGTGATAGAAGTTCATTTCAAAGCCAAGTCTGTCCCCGGCCCCGAACAACTAAACACTAACTTTGGCAACATTATGGCGGATCCTGAAAATGAAAGTAGGCCCAGCAAAGGCAAATCAGCTACTAGAAGTGACGGATTATCACCCACTGATCTGATGACTGAGCAACTGGAAGCCTCAATAAGGTATTTCCCCCCCCCCAAAAAAAAAAAAAAACTGTGTGAATTTATAGTTATAGTACATCTGTACATAGGCCTAGATCTCCTTAAGTTATTCTTTAAAATTCATGTGCAAATTGGTGTTATTTAATAAAGTAAAGGGGATCCCTACTGTGCCACACAAGAGCATGACAAGCTCTTTTTTGTTGGGATCCCCTTCCACTTATAATATTAGGTTATATTGTTAAATTAAAGAAAGAATGTAAAACTATATTCCAACATCTTTTATGTAATTTAATATGAAAATGTTACTATTACTTATTATTATATAATTTTATTAATTATATATATTTTTTGAGATGTGTAATAAGGAATGAATGAATGAATACAAGGATCAAATTCAGGATTTATGTTAAATGACACAGACTGTAGTACTATTTTGCAATAAAAAAATTACATGAATGTTGGAGATGGTTAAGTCAGACACTTGTCTGATTGTGGACTAGAACTCATCAGGATTATTTGACAGGTTAAATTTGCATGAATGCTGAGTTTCTAGACATTTATTAACCCTAACTCCCTAAGTAGTCCAAGTCACTTGGGCCCAACTTATCGCCTTTTCAACATTCGGACATGGTCTGACGATAGTAGGGTCCAAGCTAAACCGCATCAGTCGGTCGACACAGTTTGTCCTTGACCCAAAAACTCAACATTGCCCAACAAAAACATCAGATTTCACCCTCAAAACGGCCTACAAATTACTAGTTACACCACCTGAGGTACAAGTAGACTTCGATGATTAAGATGGTTGTACTGAAGTTTACTTACGAGCCGGATGAAGAGTGAAATTTCCCGTTCAATTCCAAGAGCTCCCCTTGCGATCGTGAACACGTTAAATGTGTTAATGTTTGAACGATGCGATGTGGTCATCATGCCCATCGCACGTTCGATGATCCCCGTATCCGAAGTGTGATTCCGTTACCGAGCACAATGCATCGATTATGATAATGAGAAGACTGGATCACATTTGTAAACACAAGTGCATTTCGAATGGTAAAAGGGAGTCGGGAACTAGCTTGAACTGGTTTCCCGCCCATAAAAGCTGCCCTAGTTCCCGACTCCCTATTATCATTCAAAATGTACAGATGACAGATTCGGCTACGCCATCACAACGGTCAAAATCAATCAAGTGAGTAAGATTGAAACTTTGCATGGTGGTACATGTAGTGTAAATTAGTGAGGGTTTGCGGTAACACCATTTTGAAGAATCTCTTTTGAGAAGACGTGTGGTTCTGAAAAGAACCGGCTGGTTGTGAAACTCGACGCTCTGATCGTAAAGTGACTGTTTTTAACAGTTAAGAATTCCCTTGTTACAATGTAATTTAGACACTTGTATAGAGGCGATTGATACATTGCCATCTGTATCCACCAGACACCTCTTTCCTCTGTTGAGAGAATTTTCCTTTTATTTGTCCTATTATGTATACAAATTGCAGGGAAGTAGAAGAAATTGTTGTATAGACCAGACACATGCCAGAAAACGATTCAGTCAATACCCAGGATAGTTGAAACCTTTTTTTTGTTGTGTTGGGCCCATAGAGCCAGCCTATTGTGCTCTGAATACTGACTTTGTACACGTACCGGTACATGTACATGTAGTTGCTAAGTACAGGCATAAACTTGTCCTACAAATGTAAGCAGAGGCTTTCGGACTCAGTTTGACAAGACAAGCCTGGTCTTATTATAATGTTGTGTTTGATTTGAAATACATGTTGAACTTTATAATATAAAGAAACCTGTTAATTGCACAGTATGCTCAATGTGTAGGCCTACACAGCATTCCTAAAACACTGAATCGGACACACCAATTTAACGAGAAAAGACAATCCCAAAGGGAAGATAGGAATGGTACCAAAATACCCTGTGAAAATATTCCAAGAAATGGTATCGTTCGGAAACAGTTAAAAAAGTGTGCCTGGGTGCACACTTTTCTTTTTAATGTGCTTTAGCAATGAATGGAGCCCATTTATGAGACGTGAACAAGTGAAAATGTTTTCTCTCTGTTTTCTCAAAATGTATGGTTGCCACTGAGCTAAAACTTTCACATGAAGCCCGGCACGCACCTTTCCAATTTTACTGGTTCACCGGATCACCCCATCACTGGTACTTTCTTTTTACCATTGCGGTTAGACATTTCTTGCACACGTGCCCGATTCATTCTATAATCCGTCACATGATGACAAAATTGCAGCCGTCAATTTGGAGTCATGTGACTTCCTTCGTGATTGGTTTTAACATAAATATTGCTTTCGTTGAAATCAGAGTGCTGCCCGCCAGTGTTCTAGCCAGGGTGAAATTATAGCGTAGGGGTAATTTTGGTTCTTGACTAATGCGAGCGCGGAGCGCGAAGCCCTTACGGCGTGGGGTCCGGGGCCCGCTTAAGGGCCCCGAAAAATTTTGGACTCTAGATGCTCTGTGGTGCAATCTGAGGCGATTCCCTGCCACTTTCCCCTGATTTTTTTTTAGCAGAAGTGTTTAAAATTATATGAAATTTTGTTTTATTTGTTTCAATGATTGATACTCTTGCTCCTGGAAAGTTTCTTCTGTTTTCAAATTTTAGATTATGTTTACAATGTATAAATTGTTCCAAGATCGATGCTTTCTGATTTTTAACCATTTTTAGTAGTTCTTCCATGTTTTATAAAAAATTGGGATTTACTTTGTCAATATTAAGGGTGAGAACAAATCGCATGAACATTTCATATTTCAAGAAGCCTTGTGTTGTGTAGCGCTGCCGTAGTAGCAGTAGTTCCGATTTTAAATTTGTAAATAAAACCATCCGATCGGCAGGGAGAGAAAGTGTAAAACCATGGAGGTCTCAGACAGAAAAAGTCGTTGGCGATTGCAATTTCAATATGCTACAACACAATGTGAAGGAGAAATCTCATTTTTGTTATGTTAAAAAATATAATTGTAGATAATGACGATGAGAAATAATCACCGGGAATTGCTTCCTATCCCGGCCGCGGCCGGCCCGGCGTGCGGGCGCGGCGCGGGCCAGCCCACACCGGCTACGCCGGCGAACTACGCGACCAAATTTTCCCTCGGCATTTGAGAAAGCAACGCATTCGTGGAGCGCTAAAAAACTTGCTTTGTTGCAATACTTGCTGATTGGTTTTGTCCTAAGAACAAACAGATCCGTTTTTACAACCAAACTTATCGAACTGTTATTATCAGCAACGAGTAGTGTAGTCAAAAATCCAAATTTTCGACAGCGACATTCTTCGAGAAGAATTCTTCACGTGCGGCCATCTTTGAGGACGGATCCATTGATATCGTAGGGGTGCTTAACCTTTCTTTGGACATCGTTTTCTCGGATAAATCCTTTACGAAAATTATGTTCCGACGTTGAAGAACTTATTTTCAAACAGTAACATGTTTCGGACTTGATCAAAAGTATTATTTATAATTTTAGAACAGTTGAAATGCTTGTAAATATTGACCTTAGGAAAGCACACCCGATACCGCAAAATGGTGTGGTCCACAGAGCGCTCTGTACGTGACGGCGCGCTCTGTTGGTGACACGTACGTCCGAACGGAGCGCTGTATCTACGCAGCACAAAACAGCACGTGCTTATTGCTATCATAGCGAATGCGTGTGGCGCAGCATCACGGTAGGGGTATCGTACGGGGTACGTGCAGTGGGATCGTTGATTATTTTTTGCTGTGTCGTACGGCCAGTGCGCAATGCTCAAAGTTGCTGCGCTTGTATACGAACAAACGGCAGATATTTTTTTTCGCAACCAAAATTTATAGCGTAGCGGTAGCGTAGCGGTAGCGTAGCGGTAGCGTAGCGGCGCGATTTAAGCGTAGCGCTTATTTCCGAAAGCGTAGCGGGTGCTAGCGCTATTTGATGCCTGGCTAGAACACTGCTGCCCGCACACCTTTCCGGTGACATCAGATCCGATGAAATCGAATGCGTAAAAATAAAACATGTTTGATTTCATGCGGTCGCTCGGTGTACGGTCAGATTGGTCCAAATTTTCAGTGCACACCCCGAAAGGTGTGCGACAGGCTTTAGTTGTTCTATCGGTACTTAAGATCTTGAGCAATTATGTTGCTTAAATAGGAGAAGAGCACATGAAGCAAATGATTCTATAATGTACCTCTGTTAAAGATCTTTGTTCAAAATCAACCAGAGATTGGGAAGATTTTGCAGGATTACATGTAAGTAAGAGGTGTACACAGATGAATATTTATGGGGTCTGATCTTCTTTATTGACAGCTAAAGTACAGTTAAAGAATGTGCTCCTCGTTTCCTGCTCAGTGGAGGATTTTTGTAGATCAAGGACTTTGTGGTTGGAGCATGACGCATAAGCACATTGACCCGGGTTTGGCGATTTCAAGAATTTTTTTGTGTCGAGTATCAAAATGAGGAAGGAGTTTTCCAAAAGGGAGAGCATTCATGAGATTTTTTGGTCTTTTGTTTGAAATCAGACCTTTTGAATCTGAGAGAAAGACATTATCAGTATACATGTAGAAAGTAATGCATGTTTCTGACCTTTCATCCAATTTCCAGACTTTTTTTTTTAATTGACAATCTCATGCCTATATGAGAGAGTGAAACTTGCTTTAAAGACTGTGTGGGTACATGTACATACAGTCCGTGTACTTTTGGCTATCACACATTTTATTGGCTGGCCAGTCAGCAACTTAATAGTTGGGTGTGAATTCACACTGCTGTCGGGCTGAATTTCCATCGGCTGTGGGCTGAATTTTAAACAAAGGGGTCACCCCACACGTTTCAACCTTCAGGGCAGATGAACCGGTATATCATTTGTTGAACTTGACAGTTCAATCGTTTGTATTGTGTACATGTATGAAGTATGAGCAGTTGCACTGCACAACAAAGGGTACCGGTACATTATACGAGTACATTTGTACTGTGGTACATTTGTACTGTAGCTACATTATACTGGTTACATGCACTCTCCAACGCTACTTACAATGCCAAGACATATAATTTTACAACATTTTCTAGGAACAATACCTGTAATCGTTCTGTCTGTTTGCTGTAAAGATAATGGACACCATTTACAAACGTTCAAAAAAGAAACCGTCAAAATATCACAACTTATTATTTATATCAGGCTTCCGGTGGTAAAAATTAATAAGCTGATTGTATGCTTTCGTAAAAAGTACCTGGATGACAGCAATATTATGTCAGTTAAAGTACCCGGATGAGGACAATATTATGTTTGATATTGTCCTCATCTGGGCATTTAACAAATTTAGCTGGTTCCTGCACAGTCAAGAACGTAGAAAATCACAGTTGTCAACCAGTCAACAGAGCCCAGCGTGCGGTATCGTCGCAAACGCGCGCAACATGTAGGGTATGCGTGCATTGTTGTCAACAACCACAATGGCAGTTTCAAGCGACGCGAAATTTGCTTCAGTAAAAGCGAAGAATATTCAAATGAAACTTGAGAAATAAAGATAGTGTCCTGAAATTTCTTTCTTTCGGATCAGGTCAACCTGATATAAATAATAATAATATTGGATGGCTTCTTTTCTGGGGATACAAGAATATATTGCACTCGCTATAACAATATTGCACTCGTCTGCGCCAAGTGCAATATTGTTATAGCTCGTGCAATATATTCTTGTAGCCCTTCAAAGCCATCCAATATTATGTAAATATCCTACTTGATTGTAAGTGAATAATAGGATCAAGTATCCTGTGAAATCACTGCTTCTACCATAGGATGCGGTCATTTTCGAGAAAAGAGGAATTGACCATCATTTCCTTGTGATGGTTAGGGCTAAACCATCGCGCTTTCAACGGTCCCTGTTCCTGTAACAGAACAAAAATCCACTTTTATGTTATTGGACTTATTCAAGTACTTTTGGCGATGTTTAAAACCAACAAGAATGTTGTGGATAGATGGCAGGGTTTTCAATTTTTTGTAGGGAAATTTTGGGGTAAAATGATATGCAGACGGCGAAACCCAACACGTAAATAAAAATGGCCATCACCACGATGCAACATGAATGCACAAAAATGCATTGCCTCTCATGGCTTCAGCTGAAAAATGCATGCATACCGTACATGTAAGAAAATTGCATCTTGTATCAAAAATGTGATGCAATCAAGCTAAATTAGTCGTTTGTCGGCCCTTATCAATTTTTTTTAATTTTTTTTTTTAAACATTTTTTAATAGGCCTACAGATTTATTTTTCGGTTTATATTTGGTGAAAACCCCATGTGAATACGACCTTCTGTTCAAAAGACATGGGACTTAGAACACAGGCAGATCAGAAAGAAGAAAACAGAGAAATCAAACAGAGAAATCAACCATTCAAAAATTAAACTACTTTATCGTGAGTTTTTCTCGGAAAAAATAGTTGACATGAACATGATGAAAGAGGACATATACATGTACGGTACAACAAATCAACATGTACATGTACATGTACAAAGGTAGCCTTCCGAATTTACAAAAAAAGTCAATTTTGAAATTTCCACCCCTACTGACCTATTTTGGGCTGTATCTTAAAATCATAATTGCCGATAAATGACTCATTTAGCTTGATCGCATCACAAATACTGTTCAAAATTGTTCAGGTTGCAGTAGTCATTTTGGAATGTGAGTGCACACTAAGCTCTGGCTACCTTTCATGAACAGATGAAAGTCTTGCATGCCGCCGTCCATCCCACGTGAAAATCACGCGCTGAAACTTGACCAAAATAAGCCCCCTAAGTTTCCCATAAAAATGGCGTGCCTTGCCTCCATTTACAAAATCTTCATAAACAACTTTACGAATTGTTAAAAAGCCAATTTTTGTAAAGTATTTCATTTCTTTTGTTTGCTTTTTCTTGAAATTAAAACTTGAGTAGTTATATTTTATGGGAAACTTAGGGGGGCTCATTTTTGGTCAATTTTCCCGGGACAGGCAAAATAGACGTGCATGTATGTGCATCGATCGAGACAATACATTTTTCCAATAAATTTTTTTCAAGGGTGCATTTACTGACGACGGCATGGCATATTGTAAATTTTTTTGTCAAATATTTTTAGTCAATTTTTGGGGACAGACAGACAGGCAGACCGACGGACCAACCACCAAGTACAATGTAACATGTAGAAGCTCCAGCCACAGCTTAAAAACACTTACACGACCAAAAAGAAGAGGGGCCCGTAACTACACAAATTCCTTACACTCATCATGCAGGAAGGGATAGACTGTGTACCAATCCACCCATGGATCCAGTAGAATGAACAACAGATACTTCAACCAACAGACGATTCAAATTTCAGGACAGGTCCTGACACGCACCTTTTATTTGTCTGTATAAGCTGAAACACCAAAGCCATACTTCCAATTGTGCACGATTCTGAACAACGTGGTACTGCCAATCATATGTGAATTGTACACAAAAACACTGCCAACAAGTTCAGAGGCTGAAATATATATATACATAGGCCTACAAGTATGCATTTGTAGACACAAAGTTTTAACAAAAATAACCTAAAGTAGCGCAATCAAGTTTGATCTGTCGTCTATTTTATCTTGAATGTAACGATTAACACTCTGTATAGTTTCCATAGCACTGTGTATTTCCGAAAATCAGTCAGTTGACTGATCGTTGGAAATCACCTACATTTCTTGATTGCTTCTAAATGACAGCAAGCCAGACAGAATAATTTCACAGGGTGTTTAGTACCAGTAGATCTTTAATCCAAATAAGGTTGTGTATAATAATTTGATAGGCTACTTTTAGGATAAAATGCAAATGATCCTGTTTATGCCTTTAACACACCATACTTTAAAAAAAAAAGTCCTTCTGTTTTACATGTTTCCATGTACAAATACACATTTTATATTCTCTGACCTATAATTGCTGACCTGCAGATTGTAATCCACCCTGATCTTTGTGTCAAGAGCATGCTGCTCTTCATTACAACAGTGTGTGCGTGTGCCTTCTGCCTACCCCATTACTGCATGGTTAATGCTTTTACATCCGTGCATGATTACATTAGGCCTATAGTTCAGTTTTACTCCCAGGGTCCTGCCTGTACAACATGTGTATGTGCCCCGCATGATGTAATGCATTATCTTGAATGCCCTATATTGCCTGGAAGATACATGTACCCCATTACTGCATCTGGCAAAAACTTTTACATCCGTAGGCTCTCTTTGATTACATTATTCTTTAGTTACTTCTTGCTCTATGGTTACTCCTAGGGTCCTAAAAAGCACAATGTGTATGTGCTCTACAATAATGTAGTATCATGAATTGGTCCATATGCAGTTATAATTATGTATTGTACGGAAGATTCATGTACAGTGTTGAAAACATGTACAGAATGTGTACATGTGTACTCTGTAGGCTTATTGGTATGACCAATCTGAGCACGCTGGCATTTCTATCACGATGGCCCCCTTCAATGGCAAAAGCATTGTACTACATGTACATGTACTACATGGTACGTTCATCTGTAGCTATTCAGATAATCTGCCACGAGGCAGTTGCATTGCACCGCACCGTACCGTACTATACATGTTGCTTGCAGAATGTTTGTCCATTGAAATGGGCCTCGTGAGTGTAAAGTGATCACGTGCCTTCCTTGATTTATCTACACAACACATAAATAATAGAAATATTGCATGCTTTTTTGGTATGAATGTCCAAGGCACATATGTACACAATATACATTGTGTATTAAATTATACAGTACATGCACATATTTACCTTGTGCAAAGGTGCTAAAAACCTACATTGTGCACTGTGTCCATATTGCACAAATGTTGTACAAGAATGACACTTTCCACAATACAGTTTACATGTATTCAACATAGCCTGGCCATGATTGCTTTACATCTCTATTAGCAGTTCCACCTACCGGTACATGTACATGTACCTTAACCCAATTACCGTACTTCCTAATTAAAAGGTTTTTAGTTTTTACATTTTTAGTTTTTAGTTTGCATGCGTACATTCGGTACATTCGCGGAGCGGTCGTGGTGGTGAAGCTGCCTCCCCCTCAAAATGGGTTAGGTGGCAAAGTCCCCTACCCCATGGCGAGCCGAAGCCTACATGTACATGTATGACAGGATTAGTTTTTACAAGTACCAGTACATGTACCGTACTGTACATGTACTGAACATGTACATGTACTGAACATGTACATGTATGCAAGTTCATGAATGACTTGTATAATTATCATGCACATTTTTGTACAAATGACATGGTTGATCAAATTGATAGGGTCATATGAATTATTGAGCGGCCACTCAGTTGACTTCGACCATGGTACGATTGGAACAAGTACAGGGCACACATGCGCTGTATTTTGCCACAGATTAATCAATACTCAGTTAATCAAGCATTTTTAAGCTCAGAGCCTTGCAACAGCTGAAGCTCCTTGTACAAAAATATATGGACATTTACATTGTTGTACCATACATTGCACATTGTAGTTTACATACATACATACGAGCATGTAGTCAGCATTGTACGTACATGTACAAGTAAATGTACAAATGTATATGCATGTGCATTTTACATGTTTAACAGGTAGATTTGAACAGTATTTTATACATTTTTCTTAAATACCTGAGACAGTTAACCCTTTCCTATTGGTCAAGAGCCCGTCACGTGGGTAGTTTTAAATCGTTGATAAAACACTGGCTGGTTTTAACACACAACTCGTTTCGTGTTTCGCAACACATCGGGCAGTGCGCGCTGCATGCACGCCAATTTCCATACATGTACATTTTGTAAGGAGATTTTTAGCAGTAAGTGCACAAGGCACACTATATACAAACATGTACCACGGACATGTTTAAAACCGGCCAACCTGTATGAATTGAAAAAGGTGGGTTAAGTTTTCAACTTGATTTCATGTACATGCACATCTAAATTTGTAAGTAAATTTTTGAAAGAGGTACATTTGTACATTGTATTTTTAAGACTGTGGAACTGTGGAGACATTTTTAATTTCATTTTTATTGTAATTTTTAAAGCCGATGTTACTTTTCTTATACAATGTACAAATATACATTGTACAAATTTCAAAGAAGTAACACGTTACAATGTACCGGTACATGTTTGCAGTACATGAAAAAGGGTCCTACATGTTCATGTACAATATATACATACATACTATGTACATGTAATATGATATATATTGTTTGTTTACATTATTATGTCCGTGTTCATGTAATATTTTGTTGAACCATTGGTCAACTGAATGTAAATTATCCTTTCAACTGAAGCAAATCTACCGGTACACGTAGTAGCTGATCAGTCCAATTTCTTCATGTGTTGCCACATTTCTAACATGCATGCACGTAGGGTAGGATTTTGAATTATGTACACAACTTGTATTCAGCAGATCTCTGCATTCTGTTGGCTGTCAGCCAAAAGTATTGAAAATTATTCATGTGTGCAATACACGCAATGTGTGCTGCTATCCTTTTGCTTTCAAATTGAAACTGAAAATAAATTGTGGTGCGGCAAAATCCTTCAGAGACTCCTTTCAGTGTTCCCATTTCTGTGCATGTACATTACAAATACGGTTTCTTATCTGGTACTGAAAGTTGGACCATTTGTCATTTTGTTTCAGTTTGAAGAATGTGTTTGACGAAAAATGTTTGTAACTCATAGAAAATTATTTCGAACAATATATTTTGCTTCGGGCTCCTACTTGGCTTCAACTGGGCAGCTATAGTGTTTCATGACCTCTGACACGATCTGACGTACATGTACATGACTCAGAAGAATCATATGTGCTTTGCTACAACTCCAACATTTCATTTTTTAAAAATTCTGAATCAATTCCAAATGTCTCTGTCCAAAATATTTTAAAATCATATTAAACTCCACCAATGAACTGCGATAGAGAAATTAAGTGCTCACTCAAACATGATGAGTATAACCTCTTAAAATTTGTTACAAAGTCAAAGTTTTGCAGTTTGCTGTGTGATAATTGCACTTACACATGTATGTATTGGAAAGCTCTGCAGAATTCTCCCCCCCCCCCCAATATGAAATCTGTGAACTTGTGTTAGAGCAAGGAATCAACCACTAAACACTGACTTCAAAGAGAGTCAATTCCTGTAAAAGAGTTTAATTAATCATGATTCTTATTCCAAAGTTTTGAACCAGTCCTATTTACAAGTTTTTGAAATGAATCTAGTTCGTTAACTCTGGCACAAAGCTGCTCACTGCAGGCCCACTGTTCTTGTTTGACCCCTGTTTCACCTTTAAGCGTGATGTCATCATGAAAATCTGGGCTACTCCATCAAAGCTTTCAAGACACTTCCTTCCCTAAAAATGTACCCCCAACCTGTACATGTCTCCGCATACATGTACATGTAGTAAGATGTCAAGTCTTGGGTCTAATGCCATACGGGCATGCCAAAGTGTTAAACTGCAGGTCACAATGTGAGCGGTCCATTGAGAGCCCAAAGAAATCAGATGTCACCACTACCAGTTGAATAGGGTGATCGGAGTA
This sequence comes from Patiria miniata, assembly GCF_015706575.1. Taxonomy (NCBI): domain Eukaryota; kingdom Metazoa; phylum Echinodermata; class Asteroidea; order Valvatida; family Asterinidae; genus Patiria; species Patiria miniata. Next base: position 18,230,938 of record NW_024037076.1, on the reverse strand, counting down.
AAAAACAAAAGCATCCTGCCCACATGTGCAGTATACAAGTCCATTTAAGATCATTCTTGCATTAGGAAGAAAGAAAGAAGATACATGGTATCGTACACGTATGTGCATCCATCTGTTCATTGTTAAAGAATGACGTATCAATGTTAACAGAAAAATGTATAAAACATGTACATGTACCGGTATGTGTATTTAGGAATATGAATCCACATGAAAGTTCAACACAATTTGGCTCACTCTTGATGTGCGATACATGTACATGTACGTGTTGATGTACACGTGTGCAAACGTACGGTACATGTACAAATACATGTACACGTACTTTGTCTTAGATTGGTTAAGCCTGTGTCTTCCTGGAATGGGCATTATACAATCTGTGTCAACATCCTCAAAGTGCTGTACTCACTTTACACATATGGTACTACCACTTACAAATGAACGTTGCACTGAGGGCAGTGTGCGTTGTACATACGGTACATGGTTTACGTAGGTAGTGACATGCTTAGTGTAAGTGAGGATTTCAATCTGGGGCAGATTATGCAAAGTGGCAAGTGGATATTTCAGAGAATACTTGTTCGTTTACCATGAACAGAAAAATTATGAAATCCTTTGGATTTTGTAATGCACATACAAACTGATACATGCACTGTACATGTGTAATGAACATGTACCAGCACTGTACACACGTATGGTATACACGTACAGTATACACGTACGTGTACATATGTACACATGTACTTTTGTACATAATTTGTCGCATCAGTGCAACAAGGTTGTAACTCGGATTTCCCTCATCTGGAATAATTCTTATTTTAAAACCATGTAAAGTTTTCCTTGATACGAAACATGAAGAGAAAATTATATTTCAAATCAGTGAAAAACCAACATGGTGCCACAAAAGTTTAAAATCAGAATAATTCGAGATGAGAGAAATTTGAGTTACAACCTTGTTGCACTGACGCCACAAATTGTGTAGATTTCACGTACGAGTGTGTACCATGGCTATATACCATATACTGGTATAAATTATAATGTACTGAGGAGTACACTTGGCATAATTGAACCATGGAGGAATGATTGAACTATAAACACTAAGCAATTTTTCCTTGGAAATGAAAGCAAGTAAAAAGTTAATAAATTTACATGTATTATGACTATGTACGTGTACAGACAAACTGTAATGCACAGTTCACATAATGTTTCTTGTTCTTCATCAACATGTACACATGTGTTGGACTTCATACATGTACATGTGCACATACTTCTGTTGATATAAGTTCAGGAAAGATAAAGCCTTTACTTTGGTCCATGCATGACTTTACTTACAATGTACTTAACTTCAAATTGTCTTGGCGTCGCCTTACAGTTCAAATTTAACAAAAGAATGGTCATGAATGGACTTGCACGCAACTTGCATACGTGTTCATGTATACATGTTTAAAGTACATGTAGTGTATACATACATGTAGGTTTTAATAAATTTGAATGCCCTTTTATCTGATTTTACAAATGAACCGGTTGTTTCAAAATTTTGCCCAAGGGCCGGGGTCAACTTAATTTAATGTCCAACTTTATTTATGTTGGACACTTCCCGCTGTATGTACTGTACGTGTATGCTAATGTGCATATATTTACAATGTGCATGTGCGTTCATATACGTGTACGTGCAGTGTGCAGGTACATGTACATGTACATGTACAATGAACATGTACATTTGTATTTATCTTCAAGTAAACTTGAATCCTCGATCCTGATTGGTCGATCCATGACAACAAGCCGTGCTACATATAACCATGTAGCACGGCCTCGGTCCATACCGCACTCCGCGTATTCTGCTGTTCCAAGATGCGAGCGACATTCCAGCTGCATACGCTAAACTGCTGAATGTCCGTGTAAAGCGTGCACGTTCCAACTGTACTGCGCATCAAGTTTGCTTGAAGATAAATTCGTTATCACGCTCGCGTTCGTGGAACACGGAAAATGTAGTGCGTCTGTGTCCCACTCCACTCGGCCTTCGGCCTCGTGGTATGTGGGACACAGATGCACTACATTTTTCCGTGTGCCACTCGCGCTCGCGGGATAACGCATGTATTGTTGGATGCAGCATACAGTACATGCACATGTAGTACACATTGGTTATACACATCCCTTGCCACTGATGTAAAGGTTGGGGGGGGGGGGACACCCAAATTTTTAAAACAAACACTGTAAATAAATATGAAATTTATTTGTACAGATGCTTTACTGTTTGCATAAGAAATTTAGTAAACAGCGCTCCAGTGTAAGTGTGCCAACATTGAGTTCACTGTATGATGAAAGTGCATACAATGTACAATGTACATGATACATCATGTGCCCTTTATTTACAGAGAGTGCAACCTCTGTGCTGTGACTAAATTTCTTATAAAGCTACCTTAACACTAATTACGTATCCACTCCTCTACATAAACGGTGATCAACTACATGTACATTAGGCCATCAGCCTGGGGCTTTGGTCGGTATCAATTGAGGTGAATAATGCATATTGGGATTTTTGGCAAGGTATGCACCCCTGTATCGGTAGTTGGAAAATACGAGATAGCATTGCAGCTGTGGCAGCTTTTTGGGTGCTATCACTTTAAAAAAAATGCGGCCAAAACATGCTTGTTATCACATACATGTACAATCAATCCAGTAACAAGCATATTGGCGGCCATTTTGAAGAAAAAGAAATTAAAAGTGATAACACCCAAAAAACAGCCACCGCTCACACTGCAAAGCTATCACACATTTTCCAACTCTACATGTACATGTAGACGTGCATACCTTGCCAAAAATCGCTATGAGCATTGCTCCTTTCGATCATTTGATACTCGTGGCCCAATTTTTTGGACCGAAGCTGATAGCCTACATGTTGTCTTTGGCAGATGTAATTTGAATGTTGAATTGTACCAATATTGCATAAGAACGTACATGTACAAGTAACTTTGCAATGTATGTACAGGTACATGTAGTTCGCTTATTTTCTGTCAGACAATTATGGAATTGCTTTACATGTACATGCATGTAACTCATAAAAATGATTTTGTACAGTGAACATGTATCTTACATGTAATTTTTATCGTTTTGATGAACCGGACTTGTCAACAGAAATTGATGTGTTGTTACTGGAGCTGTGGCTTTTGGAAGCTGTTATCAATTTTTTGTGGTTTTATCCATTATCCTAATAGTGTTAACCTTTTAATATTTTTGTTGAATAGAAGCGATACTGGTACTAGAATTTGTTGACCAAGCAAAGTGAAGTGACTAATATATTTGCATTGTATTCTGTGGTTTGGCCAAGACTCATTAAAGTATGTACTTTGACACAGTTGAACATGTATAGGTGTATACATTTGTAAGTTTTCATGCATACTCATACAAATTTCTGCATTTCAGTGTCTACATGTTTGTATACTGGGTTACTACCGGTATGCATGTGTGTAAAAATATTATATATTTTCAGGCCTGACCTTTCAGGGACATTTTGGCTTTTCTTTTTCCACAGCAATGAATAGTAAACAGTGTTGGCCAAGAAATTAATGTTCAGAATGGAGTACAATGTACAAAAATGTACTTTGTAGTCAAGGACAGCTGTGCAGTGTTATACTGTTGTCCTTACTCTAGAAAGGCCAAGGTTATGGAATACAAGATGGAGTATTCTTACATTGTACAAGTTTACATGTACTACATATGTGCTACATGTACATTGTAGTACAAAGAGAAAGAATACATGTACCGGTACATATGTATACAATGTCATGTACACTGTACATGTACATGTACATGTACATTTACGGTACAATTAGGAGTGTGCTTCGGAACCGCGGACCCGCGGACCCAACTGCTGATGTCAGGAACCAGTTCCGACTTATGGGATCAGGTGCCTGTAACCAACTATACAAATTACTTAGTAACTTCTCAGACAATGAAAACAGAAAGGGTTTGAAGGCCATTTGTGTGGGAATTTTCAAAATGAAAACCTGGCTACACTGAAAACCATAACAGATTTTACATTTATGTGTGCATTTGAAAGTGCAACAGGTGATGCTCGCGAAAGTTGCGCTTGACGACGTAAAGCTGTAATGCCCTTCAGACAACTTCCGGGATTTGAATGTTGGGGTTGGTTTCTTTTACGGGTACCCGTGTTTATATTTCAATAGGATACCCAGTTCCCGTTCTACCTAGAAATGCACACCATTATGTGCATTTATTTGTATTGAACATGTACATGTACATTGTACTATGTATATTTTTGTTGTGTTGATCACTGAAACATATCAGAGGAGTACACTTTCTTGTTGTACATGTGCATGTATTCTGTTGTCTAACCGGTAGATTAATGTTGTCTTTTTAAATTTATCAGGCACCACATTTTTGTGTGAAAATGACAATATATCGGTATTTACATAAAATGTACATAAAATTGAAATTGTTTACTTTTACCTTATTTTTTTTTTCAGCCCCAATGTGAAGCGAAGGATAGACGCGATGGTAGTAAGTATACTAATAATGTCCTGTTTTGGGTAAAGAAGTATAATGAATCCAAGTACATGCTTGATTTCACTTGTCGGTGTTTTCCCCCATAGTGTACATGTACATGTACTTTGTTTACTTAATTGGAAAAGGTTATAATCAGAAAATAGTCAGCATTGTCCTGTGGCCATTTAACTGCCTTAGTCTCTGTCTGATTCCCTGACCTGCCACTGCCCTGACGACTCATTATAAATGGTAGGTCAGGTAGCTTGCCATGGTTAAAAATAGAACATGACACACAGTGTCAAGGAAAGCTACACATAAATTTAGATGCACATTGTGATTTTTTGGTTCATTTGGTTGCACATGTGCATGTACATGCACATCGAGTAAACATAATTTTTTTTTCTCTAGATTCGAGCTTCAATTGATTGAAAATTGAAAAAGGAAAGAAATTCCAAAAGTCTTTTTTTCCTACATATACCGGTACAACTCAATTACACTAAAAAGTGGAAAACATCATATCCTAATAATTAGATTGTGGAAAGTTTTGAATGTTGGAAATTGTTTTAATCGTAAGAAATTACTCCCCATTAATAAAATCAGTCGTGTCAGTTGGTAATGTCGGCAGCCTGATCTTATGGACTGTCACAATCATTTGGTCTGGGAATCAGACTTATCAAGGTGTTCAGGTGTTTTTGGTTGGCCAATGTCGTGTAGTTCCTACATGGAAAATAAGGCTAAGCATATCACAGTAACGTTCCCCATGCTATTTTCAAGTTTGATTCTGAAAACATAGATTTTGTTTCTAAATTGCTATTTTTCTAGCAATTGATACAAAAGTTATTCACTGTCGAATGAGACATCGACCGAGGTAATCGGCCCACATTTAGTTATTGAATTATTACTTTACAATTTTGAATTATTGGCTGCCAGACAATGATTCCGTTCTCACGGGGTAGGGTTGGGTTCGGTTCCCATCCAACAATTGAGTTTTTTGGCTATAAAATGTACAAGTTGAACATTTATTAATAGAAAAAAAAAGCCAGCTCCCCAAATTTGTGTGTGTGTTTTTTTTTTAACGTGCTAAACTAAAGACTCTGTAACTCCATCCATGTACATGTATGGTAGGATCACAAAATTTGTTCAACTTGTTTGAAATGTTTTCTTGCAAAATGTTTGTAGCATTCTTCCTTGTAGGAAGTTCAGGTTCAACCTATTAGGCCTACAATTGATTTTCAGATAGTGGTTAGCCCTGGTATTTCCTTGTGTGTTGTTGAGTGCAAATGACTTAACTAAACCGCACGTAAATATCTTGTTTAGCCAAAGGCATGGTAGAATTTACAACAGCAGCAACAACATAAATGCTAGGTTCATGACTTGTTACGATCCAAATCCTATGCCATTTTAATCATGAAATAAGTGTAAACAAATCCATTTGAGCTACAGTTTGCGCAGTTGATTTCAGCTGAAAAAATTTAAACAACAACGCGATTTGTGCATTTGTGAAAACATTTCATTGGTGGATACAATTTTGTGAAGAATTCATTTTGTTTCTGACAGTACAGAATGTTAATTATCCAGTTTCCTTACGATGCATTTCAAAAGAGCCATTACACTAATCGAGTCCATTTCTGCTCAACTGCACTTATACAGGTAGTGTGCATTTAATGAGGTATAATGTACATTAATATGATCATCCTATCCTCCAGGCCGAAGTCAATAAATTCAATGACCTTGAGAAGCTGCTGTTGTACCTGAAGCTGCCGACGGGCGTCAGCGGGTTCGATTCCAACCGGCTGAAAAGGTGAGGTCGTTGACCGGTCAATGTCAGACTTCTGCTCGCAAGAGTCTCGTTATTAAGTACATGTATGCGTTTAAAGGCACATGAAGGATCATTTGCATGATCATTTGTCACTGTTTTCTCGAAAAGTGTACTATTCACTGAGCTGAAACTTCAACAGCTTTAAGTTTTAAACTTTCTTCTTTGGATTTTGGGTGGTGTTATTATTGGAAACAAACAAGATGCATGAAAAGCAAATGATCCTTTATGCCATTAACATAGGGCAATATGTCGATTTCCGTAACAGGCATATTTTGTTTCTATCTGTATACATGTATGATACAGTTGAATTGTTTTACATGTAGATATTGAAACTAGATTTGTTGAGAGCTTTCATTTATTTTCCCTCCTTGTGTACATGTATCTACATACGTTTACATGTATACAAATCTTGACAAGGGCAAGAATTTACATAGAGGTGATTTGAACGAGTTTTTACCCAGGTTTGCAGGTTTGCAGGAATTTGGAACTCAAATGTCATACAAAATGCTGTCCTCTACTCTCCCACAGCTCATCCCCCTCGCTAGCGGTCACCCGCATCGAGCAGACACAGGCTTTCAACTGGATCCGGAGTCATCTCGAGGAGTGCAGCGATACGTCGCTTCCTAAACATGAAGTATATGAGGACTATCGGTATGTCTTGTCAGACTCAATTAGTTTATGATGTGATTGATCAAAATGTATTGAAGTGCAATCCAAATGTTATAACTGATGCAACACATCATTTTCTTTAGTACACATTTTTTGCATTCATTTATGTACTTGTAGGCTTCCAACGTTTTTGAATAAAATAGTGTCTCTTCACCTAGATGACTGTAAGCCCTTTCTCGACTCTTTGTATTCAAAATTAATTGCCTTAACCCTCTTTGTTTTCGGCGATTCACAACCCGCAAGTTTGTAATTTCACTTTTGCTCATAGAGTTAGCGACCACACTTCAAATTCCTTTTGTGGAGAGCGGATAATACGTCAAATCCCTGCACAATTCTTTTGTGTGGTTAAACTCAGGGCAAGCAGGCAGATTCGGTCACACTTCACTGCTGTCCACAGGCCTTTTTTTCGTGTGTGCAGTGACTCTCTGTGTGCCACAGTTACTTTAACACTTCATATCCCTTCACCTGAAACTGACCTGCAGGGTTTTTAAAGTGTTTGACATATTGCTCTGAATGTTGACTTTCCACTAGGAGGGTTAATTAGATGGAATCAAAACAATATGTTATGATGGCTCATCTTCAGCAGGCACCTGTTTGAGCCAATAATAATTGCTCACTGTAGACCTAGTTGCCTTTAATAATCAGATGTTATTAAACCAAAGTGCCATTAATCTTGAGCTGATATATCGGATTATCTCCTCAATATACAGCAGGTTTCTGAACCCAAAGAGTTAAATGCATATAGGATCATTTGCTTTTCATGTATTTTGTTCATTTCCAATAATAAAACCACTCCAAATCCAAAGAAGAATGTTCAAAACCTAACCTGTTGAACTTTCAGCTCAGTGGATATTACACTTTTCAAGAAAACTGGGACGAACCATGCTTAACCTTTTGATCCCAAACATGATTTCGTCCGTAGCAATCTTTATTCCAAAAGTAGTCCGTTGACTGATCTTTGGAAATCACCTAGATTTCTTGATTTCTTGTAAATGACAGCAAGCCAGACGGAATAATTTCACAGGGTGTTAAGTACCAAGTACGATCTTTAATCCAAGTAAAGTTTTGATAATAATTCGGTAGATTACTTTTGGGATATGTGCAAAATGAACAGACACTGACACTGACAGCATGGCTGTCGTGCAGTTTTCTTTTACAGTTTTGATTTGGTAAAACACTTTGTGACAAGACATAACAGCATACAAAAACCACGAGGTAGAGAATCATTGGTTGGATACTATCCACTTCTTGTCAAGTGTTTTGATGTGACTGGATGGGCAACTCTAGTGTTATGTCATGCCCATAAATTAAAAGCTTAGTGAGTAAACCTGAAAATATATATATTTTTTTGGAATCTCATACATGTACATGGTACATCCATCATCTAGTAATGGTCAAGGAGGTTACAGACTAGAAGTTTTGGGTCATTTCTCTGAATCGGTAATTAGATATCATGGTTAATTGGCTTTGTCGTGGACATTGCCATTCCTTTCATAGCGGTGATATGCGCTATATAAGAATTTTTTTATTATTATTATTATTATAGCACTGGCATTGTCCTACTCCCAACCTACTCGCAGTTTAATACTTCCTTGTTTTTGTGGTTTTTATTCTTGTTGCAGCTTGCACTGTGATTCGGCCACTCGTCGGGTCTTGAGCCCCGCAGACTTTGGCAAGATCATGAAGAGTGTCTTTCCCCAGGTCAAACAGCGACGTCTTGGCACACGCGGAAATGCCAAATATCCTTTATATTGCTTACACAGCTGTGCTCTGTCCTATTTAATCCATTGTCGATAATCCACTTTTCAACAGCATTAATGGTACATCTACATTAGTTAAAAGGTTTCTGCAGTGTTATAGTCCAATCCATCATCACAAGTTTATCACAGGATAATTCAGAAGACGAATCACTAATCAACCACAAGTAACGGGATAAACTATGACTAAGGAGTGTGATTTTAGACGAGACTTGACTTGAAAAGTTCTGAATGATTTATAATCATAAAGGGTGAGATATATCAGCATTTTTTTTCACTATGTTTATGCAGAACAAAATGAATGGCTAATTTAAGGGTTGCCTTCAGGCAAATACTAACGCTCAGCAACCCTCAAATCCTCTGCCAATTCTTTCGTGGATTTTTCATTTTCCCTCAATCTTACCCTTAATAATTGACTTAGGAGAACTTTTGATCACTTGACTTCAGCATTTTTAAATCACAATGTGCTAAGTCCTGGACTTTTCCCGAAAGGAAATTTCAGAGAAACTGATGAAGGGCTTTGTAGACATCTATTTTTCCTTCTTTTTCCTTAATGACTTTTCCCTCCTAAAAACATTTCCCCCCTCCCCAACTCATGTGAATAGAGTTCCTTGTTTACATTATTTTGTCTGTGAACTTTATACAAGCCAAACAAGTCATTAATTACCCTTGACTTTTCACACATATTGCTACAGCGGCCTACGCAAAAAAAGTGAGATCCAGCCACCATTACTGCCAAGCATGGAATCACCACGCAAAATTGGACCAGTAAGTATTAAAGGGAATGTACATCATTGGCTTTTGTTTTAATTTTCAGAAATGAACTATTTGAGGGGCAAGTTATTGTTACACTGACATGTTTGAAATTTTGTTTTCGAAAATGCTGAAAAAAACAAGGAAAAACAAAATTGTTCAAGTAGTCTGGTTCCCTGACTCCACTGAGGATGAAATGGATCAATTTACAGATGCTGGAAAATTGTACATGAACATGAAACCAATAGCAAACAAAATTTGGACTGAAGAAAATGGTAAATTTGGAGCAGTAGTAAAAACTGGTTAGGTTTTTCCTATGGTGGTCGGCCGACCACCATAGGTTTTTCCTATGGTGGTCGGCCGACCACCGTTGGAAATGTATACAAAAATACAATTTTCTTGATAATGACTTCACACCAGGTGCCATAATTTTACAGGATGCTTTAGACTGTCATTTACCAACTTCCTGTAAGGTATTTCGTAAAAAACTTGGTCGTTTTATGTTTCGATGTTTGCAAATGTTGTACTTTCCCTTTAAGCAAACAAAACACATGTATGGGTACATGCTGGAAAGACATACATTCATTTATAGCATTTGAAAACAGACAATTGAAAAAAACAAAAACACGCATTAATTTCATAGTTCTTCCTGGGTTTACAACAAATTTGACTGAATTTTAATGTCATTCCTTTATCCATCCATACTGAAAATATAGTTGTAGTTTTTTAAACAAAGTTTGAACTGTGCACAACATTGGTAAATGGGAGGACTGAAGTTGTCCAGTTTTAGTGTAAAGGAGACTTGCAAGTTTACTGCTGTATTGCCGCAAAACAGTTTGTCTTATCTGCAACAAATGCTGAACATATTTTTCTGGTTGATGGTTTAAATTCCAAATGCGTTTCATTTTCCTTGCAGAATGACATACCTCACAGCTCTTCCTCTTGCAAGTGCAGCCAAGAACAACAGCAGGCCGACCTGGCCAACACCATTGTCATCTGTGAATGGGCCGAGAAGATCTTTGCCACCCACTTCCAAACCACAGATGAGATTGCCCACCACCTTGCCAGCAATAAGTTAGTCTCTAGTTCCATGGCTTCCTTCACAGTACTCTCCAGTGGCAAGGATTCCTTGTCGTCATCGTCGAGGTCGCTGCGGTCGGATTTTGCAGTGGCGAAACTGCCTATTACACCGGAAGAGCGGCGGAAGGAGACACAGCATCAACTGCAGAAGAAGATACAGCAGCGGCAACTTCACAAGATGAAGGAAGAACAGTTGCGACAGGCCAACGAGCGACTTCCGGCACTGAAGCCTGGAGACCCCATCAAGGGTGCCAAACAGCGAGACGACCGAAAAGTACTGAACAGGAGCCACAGTATGCCTGATGAGATGCAAATGAATGCAAGAACTGATTCACACAGGGGGGAGAATAAAGAACTGGACAAGGCCCCCAATGGTAGCCAGTTTGGTAACCAGCAGGTTGATCATAATGCTAGCCTAGCTCACCAATCAGGGTTACAGACAAACAACAACAGCAATAACAACAGTAACCAGCTACCTGTTTCAAGCTCGGTAACCACCACCGTTACAACAGTCAAGGAAAGTCCAAACAACAAACGTCGTTTCACACCCATACAACCCAAGACTCCCGTGAGGGATGGTGCAGTAAAAATGCCCCTGAATGTCAACAACTTACCCAATGGGCCGATGGTGTTTTTTCAGCCGAACGGAACAATTCTGAATTCAAAAGGGCAAAAGCTTCCCCCTGGAGTCCAGTTCATTCAAATATCAAGTCTCTCTAATGGCTCCATGCCTCAGATGGCTACCATTCCCATACAGAACATTCCTAACCCCAAGCTGGTTGCCTCTGGGACAGCCAAGTCATCCGTTTCATCACCAGGAACGTCTAGAGCTCAGAATGTCATTGCTGTGCCAGTATCTCCTGGACAGGTCTTGAAAGGTTCTCCTGTCGCAGGGGGTGTACTTGTTGTCAAACAGTCCCCTCAAGCAGGCCTTGCCGCTAACTTTGTGAATGGCTCTCTACAAGGTAACAAGGTGTCAGTCGGACAGAAAGACCCTACGACGACATTGCCATCCCATAGCAACACTCACATGCTGCAGTTACAGTCAGACGCAGGAGGTGCGTCACCTCAGGGAGGCTGTAGTGCCACTCATTCAGGTATTATCCCCTCTTTGACTTCTACATCACTTCTTTCAAGCAAACAGGATGTCCTCACCTCGCCCCCTGTCCAGCCAAATTCGACCCCAGCTTGCTCATACACTGCAAACACCTCAACAGTACTCCTTCGGTCTGCACATGTGGAGCCTCAGAAGACTTCACCACAAGCAGATAATCACCCATCATCTGCTATGAATCAAGTTGCAGTTAATAAATTAAATGAGGTGAATCCAGTTGCCGTAGGCATTCCAACAGCTTCTGTTTCTCATCACCCATCAACAGCAGTCACCTTTTCGACCTTTCCATTTCAGAAGCAGACAATGACAGCTCGGGATGGTATGTCCATGGCAGGGAATCATGATTTGAATGTGTTATCCTCACAGGGTGGGCTAACGTGTGGTCTTGCTGCAAGTGACCACAAGCAGATACCTGCCAATTCAGCATCTGCACTTCTGGCGATCTTGTCCAACACTGCCAATAAGGAGCAAGGTCTTGAGGAAAGCAGAGGAGCTAGCAAGGTAGCCAGAGCCAACCCCCAGATTGGAGGAAGTAATCATAACCTCCAGCCTGCAATCATTTCTATGACAGGAACTTCATCAATATCACAATTGGCTCAACAAAATATGGGTGGTTTAGTTTCTACAGCATACAAAGCTTCACAAGATGCACATTTGAAGTCCAACATGATGTCCTCTGCAAGCCTGAAAAACGTGCCAGCTGTGCCAGTTCAGTTGACCAGGGCTCAAAAAGACCTACCACCAGCTTCTAACAGCGGTCTGATATCAATATTAACAGCACCAAGTCTTGAAACAAGTCATGTGAGTAACCTGCACCCGGCAAACCAACAGGTCAAGGAAGGCCATCAACAGATTTCATCCTCGTATCAGAGCATTCCTGTGTACAGCCTCCCAATAAACACTGCTAATCAACCTCTTGATCTAGCGGCACATCGGATTCAGCTGCCCATTGCTATGGAGTTAGGTAACAAGAGGCTGGCTTTATCACCTGTCCACGTCGACCAGTCTTCATCTGCAGTCTCCCTCCAACATCGAACATTACTCCCACAGATCAATGAGGTAGGCTGTAATGCCATGGAAGATGTCAACACCAGTATCCTGATCAAGCAGGAAATGGAAAACCTTGGAAGTCAGTTGGTTCAGCAAGGGATACCAGTCACGCAGCCTATCAGCTTTGTGAATGGTATTGCCCAGGGTACAGCAGTGATTGGCATCCAACAGCCAGCAGGCATGGAATGCCAAGGAAGACAGAGTACTACATCTAGTTTAAACCCACATTCTAACACAGCAACACCTATACCGCTGGGGATAGAGAGTGTTCCCCAAAGCCCCAACGACCCCAACCAGGTGTATTTCACATTCACACCGATCCAGCAGAGCACAGAGCAAGTTGGTGTAAGTGTAACCAGCCCCAGCCCGGTGAAGCCAATGCAGAAGCCCAAGCCAAAGTTTGGCACTTCACAGGTAAGCTTTGTTGCCCCCAATCGCAAACGACGAACTTCGGGTTCAACAAGGCGACCAAACACCAACGGCACAATAAATTGTCTTCCTCCTGCTGTCAGCCGTCAGATCACACCCACCCCCTCTCCCAGCGGTAGTCGTTGCTCGACGCCACTATCACCATCCTTGGTTTCAGCAATCAGCCAAGCAGATGCTGCAAGTATGCCACCCCCATCACCTGTGACAGTCCTATCTGACCCTAGTCAGTCTATGAGCAACAGGGCATCTACAAAGCGTGACCTGTCTAGCCAAAGTCAAACACCATGGGGGACACAGGTCATCAGTAACAGGAAGAGGAATCCATCCGGGCCTGCAACCTTGATGCAGCCGACCAAACAGCTTTCGTTAGATGCAGCTACCTTTTTACCCGAAGAGATAACAGATCTTAACATCCGTAGCTACAATCCCAATTTGGAGTTGAACACCTCACAGCATTATCAGCGAAGTCATAGTGTTCCTCTGCCAGCCTACCAGCCAGTCGTACTCAGTCAGGACAGGTTCATATCCAACTTCCCCGCATCTGTTGAGCAGCGAGGGGTAACCGTCAATAACCGGAGTTTTGGAGCTAAGCGCAACCTTACCCAGGAGTTGCAGGAGATCCAAGTCACAGACGAAGACTTCAATCCCGAAGAGCATTTCCTTGAAGGGAGTGACACAGCTTTTAATGATCTCCTGAATGCTGACTTGCAGCAACCCACCCAGGGTCAAGGGTCATGGGTCAGCAACATGCAGCCAGAGTGCTCCACCGAATTGGCTGTGGATTTCCCGATGACGTCTTGCAGCTCGGAAAGAGACACTGAGAATGAGCTAGATCTTGCCCAGGGATTAGGGGATAATTCCAATAGCACCACGTCGACTTTGAATGAAGAGATAGCTGCCATGGATGACATGGGCTCCAATCCAGTCTTTCATGATTTCACCCTTCCAAGCTGGCCCCAGATGGGTAGTAGTGGCAATCTAGCCTCACTGGAATGCAGTATGTAATCCAGAACCCAGTCAGGGGACTAGACCAAGAGAGAGATTTACCAGTTCCCAAGCTCAAAATATTGTTGCCTTTATGAAGCAGTTCAGTTTCTTCAGCTTGCTTCATACCAGAGGAATAGTTTCATAAACTTTTGAAGATTTGAAAATCAACTGTTACTGGAAAGGGAGTGTGTTTAGCCTCCTGTCTGCAGTCGGATGTAAAATCTTTTCGTTATTTTTTGTTCGTGCATAATGGAGCCGGCCAACTGATTTCCAACTCATCTGTTCATCTACACATAAATCATCACAGGAACATTGCTTTCAGTGGTGAGTGGGTGAACACTGTGAGCTTGTGTGGAGTTTGTTTTTGGGTTTACTTTGGCCAGCTTTGTTTTGGCAAGACGTGACCATAATTCAGAGATAAGCATTGGTCACAAAATGAGTTTTAAGAATGTGTACATTGAGTATTCAGATTTTTGACGTACATTTTGTGTAGATAACGTTTTTCCGTTTTTTGTTAACCTACGCACAGAGTGTAGTGTATGTGCAACCTTTCTATGCCGTTATTTGTCAGTTGTAGAACTGACTTTGTTCAATTTGTATTGAGTCAATGTGAATAGATTTGAACATATTTTGTGAAGATTTTTGAGTAAATACTAAAAATGTAAATACTAGAAAAACAAGCTACTTTTTGGCATTTTAAAAAGTGTAGTTTCATGTAGCTTTTACCGTTGTGTGAATAAATTAAATGCATTTTTGAAATGTTTTTTCTGGCACAGTTTGTTACAGATTTTTTAGAATTCTCTGTATTTTAGATATGAAGTGGAATTGGATGCCAGTTTCATGTGTGTTTTGTGATACTTGGAAAAATGGTTTTGTTTTGTTTTTAATCTTCTGAAAGTGTAAGAACTTTCCGGTAACTTTGCGTGTCTTGAAATTTACAGATAGTGCATTCGTGTTTGTTCAAACAAATTAAATGAATTGATCCCTGGTTTAATAGGTTTTCCATATTGGTATGATGTTGTCTTAGTTACGTGTTAATGAAAAAAACAAATGTCAAAACTGACAATGAAATGTGACAAATGAAATAAACGTTTGAACAATCATTATGTACATGAATATTTAAAATAAAAACAAATTATAATTATATATTTTCATAAATATGGGATTGATTGTTCATTAGATTGGGAGGTGTTGTAATGTGTACGTGTACATCAACAACATGTACAGGTAGAAAATGCCTTTGACTTTTTAGGAAACTCGTTTAGATACATGTACAAAATTGCACAGTTATGTCATTTTTATACCATTTTCTTCATTTGCTTGTACAGTTGAATTTAATTGGGTGCAGGCACAGTTTTACATGAAATGTTTTGGAGCTTTTTTGGAGGGGGAGAGAGAAGTTGCGAGGCTAATATATTCGAAGCATTTTCAGAAATGAGCAAAATATTTAAATCAGACTAGAGATGTGTGGATAATCCATCGGTGAAGAATTCTGTGGTAGCACAACTTACATGTATGTATCTCTTTTGTGAGTTGTGTGGTTTTGGGAACCAATTGTGGCTTTCCCTATGCTCTTTCAACTTGTATGTTTTATTCCAACCAAAAGTTCCCTTTTTTTCTTGTTTGGATGTCTGCAACCCTGCCAAACACCTTTTTGGGGGGTGGGGCACAAACAGACTGGTTCCCGGTCCGTTCATTATCGATACTGATCGTAGGGCGGGAACCTGCCTCCCCCGCGAAAATGGAATTATTATCTGACAGCCAGTAATTGGAAATTTGTAGAGTAACAATTTAATAACTAAACACTGGCCGATTATTTTTCGGTTGATTTTTTTCGTTCAAAAGTAAAGAACTTTTGCATTACTAGAAATATAGCAATTTCGAAAACAAATTCTATTTTTCGGGATGAAACTCCAAATTAGCACAGGGAATGCAAATGTCAACTTGGACATTCCAACGGTGTACCCCCAGTACCTGCTCTGGTTGTTTCACAGTGTTCTCCTGAAGAGCAGTGTTCGAAATATCCAGTTAAACCAATTCTTCTCATAATCACACACAACTCACAAACAAGATTTACATGATGCCACTACAAATCCTTCAATCATTTATCCAGATTTTTCAGAAAATAATTCTCAACAAAACAAGCGCTTTAGGACTGCATTCCGTTGGGTAACACTACAGGAATGCTGTACAATGTGAACAAAAATCCCTTCACAAAACTCCAGCAACTGCCCCTATGTAGAACTGTGCCTAGTTGTTCAGCTTTCATGTTTTGCAGATGGTCGGCCCTCTTGCGGTGTCACACTTGCATGCATCATAGAATGTGGAAATGCCTTGATTGTAAAGATGGTGGGTTTACCAGGAGGGGTAATGAGTGTCAGAGGTCATATGTGGCTAAAGTTTTTGGGTGACGAGGCTTTATAGATCGTTATGGAACAAGCTTGGCAGAAAAAAAAAAAACAGCATGTATGCACAACTACGATTTTTTTTAATTTTTGGGGCAACTTCTTGCAATGTTGAATGACCCCCGACCAAAATTACCCATTCCTACAAATCTTTTGCCTGTGCACACCTGCTGTTTTTAAATTTGTTAACTTAGCATTCGTTCCCGTTGAGAAGCTGAAGATTATTTTGACGTTGCGCCGTCTGTGCTTGCGATGGTCTTTTGATATGGTGCATTTTACTTGTGGATTCGGGCTTTAGGGTGGTGGCCTTTTTATTCAAGCAGTGCAGAATACCTGATGCTCAGTGGAAAGTACATGAATGTGCCATGCTCTCTGTCCATGTTACAGCCTCAATCTGATGGAGCACCTAAATGATGAGATGACGATCTCCTACACCACTCAAAATCCAAAGAAGAATCGTCATAACCTGTAGAAATTTCAGCTCGGTGGATACACTTTTGGAAAAAACAGTGAAAAACCATGCACAACCTTTTGATCTCGAAACACGATTTCATCCATAGCACTATATTTTCAAAAAATAAGTCAATTAACTGTTGATTGGAAATCACGTAAATTTCTTGATTTCTCCTAAATGACAGCAAGCAAGACGGAATAATTTCACGGGGTGTTTAATATCAGCAGATCTTTAATCCAAGCAAGCTTGTTGATAATTATGTGGTAGTTTACTTTTGGGATAAAATACACATGATCTTTTATAAACCTTAAAAAAAAGAAGCAAATCACTAGAACGGAAATGCTTTAATAAAAAAGCAGTACAAAAATAGAAAAAAATAAATCGATGTTGAGCATGTTTTCCAAGTTGGGTGCGACATCTACTTTCTACTGAGCATCAATACATTCTGCTTCCTAGTTATTCTCAGGTTTTCAATGAAGAAAAAAGTGAAAGAAGGAATTGTACATTTTCTAGCACTTTTGCTAGATGTTTTTTCTACGCCGTGTATAAAAAAGACAATTTGTAGTCGTTTCTTGAATCCAACATTGTCATTTTTATTAATGAAGGAGGGTGAGAAAGTGCGTGTAGACTCACACCTTGAAATGTTCGATACTGGGAACAGGAGTTAAAGAGCGAGTTAATTTGAGTGCTTATTTTTTCTTTTTCCAAAGACATTTATTGTAATTAGCATTTTAGGAAGGCATTATTGCATTGCAGTTGGTCATCGTGGCTGTTTTATTAATTGCTAAAGCTTTGCCACCATGGGAAGAGAATACAGTTTTTATGGTCAGATT
This sequence comes from Patiria miniata, assembly GCF_015706575.1. Taxonomy (NCBI): domain Eukaryota; kingdom Metazoa; phylum Echinodermata; class Asteroidea; order Valvatida; family Asterinidae; genus Patiria; species Patiria miniata. The sequence goes on along the minus strand of NW_024037076.1, from coordinate 18,213,091 downwards.
CCCCCCCCCCCCTTGTATGGAAGATGCATCCCTGTGGTATGGAAGATGCATCCCTGTGGTATGGGAGAAAGTCTCCTGCAAAGAAATAGTATTGGTTTGCCGGTGCGACGGTTTTCAAAGAACATTCCCCCAAAAGCCAGGTTTGAATACCTCATAAATGTTGGTCAGTGTCGGACTGTTGCTGTGCCCAAGCACAATCTTTTAGGTGAGAAATAATTGTGGCTGTCAAACGAAAATGAACCTTTCCAATTTTGTGAGAATAATTTGCAGCCCTTTTTAAATTTCATTTAAAAATATAAGTTGCCACAGTTTTGCCTTGTGCAAAAATTGTATGGCTTTTCTCCGAGTTGGAGGGTCATAAAATGTTAAAAAATTATACCCTAAGTTTCAAATTGATGGTGCTGTTGAGCAGAAAATATGTGATCTGTCGGCACAAAAATGAGCTTAAAGTCAGACTTTTGAAGAATTTAAAATATTTATATTTCGGGAATCTGAAAATCAAGAGCTTTCCAATGGTATCACTTTCGGGTACGAAGTACAGTAACAGAAAGACTGTTGTAGAACAAAGTTTTGAGAAAATGGCATTTAAAATTCCTGCCATTGTATTACAGTGAATGAACAGTCGACCGATAAAGTGGGATGAAAATAGGTTTTAAAGATGTTTTGTATAACAAACAAAAAATTGGGAATGGTAGAAAAGGAATCATGGATTGAGTTTCACCAGAAAAAAAATTCTACCACCCCTTTGGATTTTCCTTTGCCCCACAATTTGCAGCTTAAAGCTTAATTTGTTCTGACAGGTCACATATTGCTTAACAGATAGTCCTAAGCAGACATATAGGCCCAATTTCATGGCGCTGCTTAACAGTTAGCAGAAAATTGTGCTTACTATAGCAGGAAATTGTGCTAACCTTAAGCACTATTTCATGGTTGAATGTGCTAATGGTTACGTGCGCATGCAGATTTATATTTTTACGTCACTAATTTAAGCATTTTTTCCTCCGGGGGTTAAGCGTGCTTTTGCTGTGCTTACTGCTTACGGTCTCCATGAAATAGACAGGCTCAGTTAGCAGACAATTTGTGTGCTTAGCAGCACCATAAATTGGGCCCAGCTTAAAAGTAAGCGCAAGTAATATACATCATGCTCTTTAGGTTGACCATTCTTGCTAGATGACGGCAAAACTGACTGTGCTAAGTAAACTTGTGTGCTTAGCATCGCCTTGAAAAAGGCTCTTGGTCAAAAAGTAGTGAGATGAAAGTACTTCATCACAAATGAGCATTATCGGGAATTTATTGTTGTACAGGTACTTTACAAACCATCCAGTAAGTTTCCTTCAAGCAATATAGAAAAACTGTTGAAGCTTCCATGTAGAAATGTTTCCCACAGTTTGGGACTCAGGAGTTTAGAATTCTATACTTTCTAGTTAGTTAAATTTAAAGAAAAGTAGACTTGGTTCAAGTCTGACGTATGTTACTTCAACCCATGCTAAAACAATGCCCAAGCATAGAGGTACATATTAATAACACAATAATGTGTCGTATTTGCTAGACTAATTTAGTGGTCTGGTTATCAGGAGTGCACTCCTTTTGCACTGATAGAAACCACCAAGGATACCAGCTGTATGATAGACATGGGCAATTCTCAGACTTGAATCAATTCTAGACAGAAGTTGTTATAAATACTGTCATATTAAGTTTAGATTGAACAAAATATGCATCCAACTTGGTCTGAAATTGAGATTACTTTTCCTTCAGTAAAAAAAAAAGGAATATCGAAAATGGCATATTATTGACACAAAAAAATAGCTCATAAAACCAATACAGTTTTGTATCTGTTCGGGACAGTTGCGTTACAAGTCTCAAGTTTTTACAACCACTGATCTGCTCTAAAGTAATCAGGAAAAGTGTTAAAGTACAATTTTGATGATGAACTGCAAGAACAAGTTCTCAGAGTGATTAAAGGAAAAAACAAAGGACAAAATATGAATTTAACTACAAATCCTTTATGTCCCTCTGCATTTTTAAAGTACAAGTACCCCTAGATGGCTCAGATTGTGTTGAGTACATGACTACTGTAATGTATATGCCATTTCTATTGGTCAGTTTTCTTGCTGTATTCAAAACATTTTTTTTTTCTTGTGTGCTTTAATGTTTTCAATAATTTTAAAAAATCCAACTGAAACCGATGTTTTAGGTATTAAAACAGTATTAACCATCATGTGTGATCATGCAACCACTTGTCAATGTTGGTCCTTTTTGTGTGTGTGTAAGTTGTGTAATTACTAACAGCTGATCCGTGAAGCCTGCCCCTTTTTATTCCCAAACAAAACTGCTATTGCGCAGCCAAGTTTCTGACAAAAGACCTACAAAGTACCAGTGCACATACACATGATGAGTGCGGTTGTAGCATATCGTGTAGCACGGGAGGGGTGCACATGTTGTTGTCACGGTCTACTCCCTGATATTTTTGTTGCTTGTTCCTACGGAAGCTGGACACACTTGGTGATTGTGCGTGTCTGGCAATTCAAATTCTCTAGTTTCTAACTTTACAAACAAAAACTAGAACCTGGAAAAAGGAAACTTTCTACATACAGCAACCCTCTTCCCCAGATCTACCCAATGGCAAAAGCACTGTGTCCGCAATTTTTCAAAATAGCCGTTGATGTGGTACACTTTTAGATAATTCACGAGCGTGAGTGGAATACGGAATAATGTAGTGAGTCTGTGTCCCACATATATATATGTACCACCCATTCAAAGATAGGGAACACAGACGCGCTACATTTTCTGCGTTCCACAAGCGCGAGTGGGATAACAAATATATCTTCAAGCAAACTTATGCACAGTAAAGATGGAACACGCATGCTCTACTCGGACTTTTCAGCAGTCGTCCTGTTACGTGTGCACGTGTGATGTGGACTGTTATATGCAATATTGCACTGTTGTTGCCATGGATTGACCAATCAGGATCCGGGGATTCAAATTTGCTTAAAGATTAAAGTGAATGTACAGTGAAATTGGTCGTTAAGACAAAAGAAATTGGCGATTTCCCTTATTTCTCAAATTGTTTGTGCCCCCTACAAGTGCATGTGATTATCTGCCAACATTTGCTGACTCGCTTCACAATGATCCTGAACATAACGAGCATCAAAATACTCTGAATTTCATGATCATGATATCTATTTATAATAACTGTCTCTGTAAATTGTCATCACATGCGGAAGACACCGAAGTCAGTGTTCTGTACAGGAGCGTTGAGGGCAGCGCTCAAACTAAGCGCAAGGATGGTGCGCGTGTCGGCAGGATCTATCACTCCATCATCCCATAACCTAAGAGAAATTGAAAAAAAAGAAAGAAAAATGATAGTCTCATAGATAGTCCCAAAGTCCCAGCAATTCAGTCTTATACCCTGGATTTCCTGAGTATGCCTTAGAATCTTGCATGTGTCTCCATTCTATGTACATGTAAATGTAGTTTTTTTGCATACAGTTGTTGAATCTTATTTAGCCAATACCTTTTGGCAATGTACAGAGCATTTGCACCGCAGCCATCTTTGAGGTGTGTGCCTTTGTTCAACAGGGATGTGCAATTCTTCTTAATGAATTACCATACCAAAACAAATCTCAATTCCAGTGCTATGCAATGTCTGTGACAGAGCATTTTATGAGCTCGGTGAATAAACCTGAACGTGTATTTTTCAAATGTTACACTTCCGTCATCTAGTAATGGTCAAGGAGATTACAGACAAGGAGTTTTGGATCATTTCTCTGAATCATTAATTGGATATGATGGTCAATTGGCTCTGTCACGGACATTAGGCTTATTTTCATAACAACTGGGATTGCCCATATACATTTTGATGTGTAACCACTGACCTAGCGCTGGAATAGTAAGGACTTCCTTCTTGTTCGTATTTCTCCAAGATGGGTTTCATCAAGGCTTCTTCCTCCTCGGCAGTGAACTGTGGAAATCCAGAACAGAAATTCCATCGCCTCACATTCAATTATACCAATAATGTGTATTTATAAAGCACAAGTATACACCAGTATTGGTGCTCAAGACGCTACATCATTATTACCCTGCTCATTGGCTCAATGAAACATTCTAATGACAATCTCAGCTCCCTGGGGAGTAAACAGCTCGATGCTGTCATTTTTGCGCAAAGCAGCTAAAATCAATCACAGTGACCATCTCTGCCCTCACAGGTACCCATTTACTCCTGTGTGGGGAGAAACAATGAGTGACAAAGTGCCTTGCCCAAGGACACACGCACCATAACCCCAGGCTGGACTTGAACCCACAAGCTGCAGAATTACCCGCAGACCATGAATACAATGCTCCAGACCATGAGGCCACGGCACTCTACATTCAATGCAGTTTTATGTGACCAGGTCAGAGGAATATTGTGCTAAAGGTTTACAGAACTATGTTTGGGAGTGACCAAAATCCCCAATCTGAAAAACATGACCTCCGCCATAAAACCTGGGGCGGGGGGAGGAGGAGGTGTGCATAATAGTCACATGACCCCATCAAATAGGGCTACTGGGATTAAGGGATTTTATACTAATAAAGTTGTCAGTCATCAGTTCATAAAAATCATCTTGTGTCAAAATCTGGTTTCGAATTTGACACTTTTCCTCAAAACCTTTCAAACACATGCACATCAATTTGAGGCTTTGCATGCCCTGAGTACTCAATTTAAAATTACAAATGAGTTATTTTGAACCTTGAACACATGGCACAGTTGTACTTTACACAACTCTCGAGGACAAGGCATTGTGTTTCCCTTTTTCCCTGTATTATAACACACTCCCATCGACTAAGCACATAAACGTATGTTTTCAATGTTTTTAAGGACCGTTTTCAACAAAAGATGAACAATCCAGGTCAACAAAGAATCTGTTGTTCTTTGTGCACGTACACACAAAACGGTTGAAATTCCGTATTTCATTTCATGAGCAAATTCTACTCTTTAACAAAATTTTATCTTTTCACAGGTCATTTCGCTGATACGCAAATTACTCCAAGCGTGAACATTTCCACCGAACAATTACAGCAATTTTAGCTATACCAGATGAAAACATTATACAGGTGAAACCGAGAAGTGTTCATACAACAGATGTTCATCAACACAGCCCAGTATACATCGGATCATATGTACATTGCGTGCCCTTTAACCATGTTAACAAATTCAAATTTTTTTCTACTAATAAATTTTCAACTTGTATGTTTTATTCCAACCCCAAAAAAGTCCTTTTTCTTTTAAGGACGTCTGCAACTCTCTGAAAAAAAAAAATTGTTTTGGGCACAAACAGATCTGCTCTGCAAGCAGACTGGCTCCTGGTCTGTACATTATCGATACTGATTGTGGGGCAGGAACCAGCCTAACCCACGTGAACGGAATTATTGTTCGGAAGCGAATCATTCAAAAATTGTAAAGTAATAATTCTAAAAATCAACACGGGCAGATTTCGTTTTTTTTCGGTTGATGGCTCATTCAAAATACTTTTGTATAGTTAGAAAAATAGCAATTTAGAAAAGGAATCAATTTTTCGGGATGAAACTCGAGTATAGCACAGGGAATGCGACTTTAACGCTTGTCAGGTTTCAGAACTCATTTGAGTTGGTCACGGTCGCTTGATGACACTTCATAATATGAGCTGACAGCATGTGAAGATGAGGATAAAATGTCATTCAACTCTATATAGAGGTCAACAAACTAAACATGCACTTTTTTTCCTGTTTTGGACATAGCTGTTAAATGTACATAGGATAATTTGCTTGTGCATTTTTCGTTGTTGAAGCAACAAAATTGCTCAAATCTTTAGAGGGTGCACTCATGTCAAACCTGTTGAAGTTTCAGCTCAGAGGATACTTTTTGAGAAAACACAGAAAATGTATGCACAATATTGTTGGATCTCGTAACTGGATTCCATTGCTATCGCGGGTACCCTGTTTTAAAACCACTTTCAATTTGAGTTTTCTTCCAAACGATACCATTTCATGGGGAATAATCTCACAATGTGTGTTTAATACCAGTCCTATCTTCACTGCGAGCAAGGTTGTTGTCATCAAATCGATAGGTGTTTTTCCATTTAATGGCAAATGATCTGACATGGCTTTCGGTTGGCACTTTTGTGCATTCTAAAGGGCAATTGTGTGGAAGCTCGCTTTACAATTAATGGGGATATTTTGTCAACTCTGTGCTGTTATTCTATGAAGTCAAAGCATTTAGGGTGGATTATTCTCACAGAAGATCCCTTCAAGTTAAGTGACTAAACTGCAAGAAAAGAGGCCAACAAAATAAACTTCTGCTGGTTTTGCAATAACTTTGTTATCAGTAACTATCATTACAAAAAAAAAGGACCTGGCAGAAATTTAAATACCTTTCATTTGAAAATGTCCTCATACTGTGCACTATGGAAGGGTTTTATATATTGTTTTATATAACAGACATACAGATCCTTGTCATTTGATTGGTGGAACTCACATCACCTGACATTCGTTATTGCTCCCATTCACGCCGCGGCTCAAAAAGTACTATCCGCCCATGGGGAATGGGAAATACTATTGAACAGTTAGGATCATGACGGGGTATTTGTGTGCAAATGCATGCTGGTGTGCGCGTTCAGCATTGCGCGTAGCGCGTATTGTTCCAAAGAGCCAGTGCTACAGCGTTGGGTTCAAACATTTTCGTTAAGGGGTGGTTTGGAAGACAAAAATACATTTTCTTCCAGTTTTGTATTGAAATAAAAGTTCAAATATATCAAATGACAAGGATCTATGTGTCAGTTATATAAAACAAATATTGAGTGGCTTTAAATTGTGAAATGGGAGGAATATTATTGCTCGGTAAAATCTTGACTTTTCCATTTCACGAGGCGAAGAAAAGTCCAGATTTTACCTTGCGATAATATTCCTCCCATTCCACGCTGAGCCACTCAATATTTGTACATGTATACTGGATACTGACTTCCCACTAGTAGGGTTAATCAGAGGAGAATGGGGCGGGGGTCAGAGTGGGCAGGTTTGTGTGTCTTACCTCTTGTCCCATTCGTTGTTTCTGTGCTTTCTGTACCTGAGCCAGTACCAAAGCTGCCTGCTTGCCTCCCATGACGGAGATCCGCGCGTTGGGCCACATATACAGGAATCGTGGACTTGGCAAGTAAAAAAGTACAATATACCAGAAGTTAGATTCAAGCCGTCACCGGTTCATAATCTTCTATTAAAAGACAAGTTATACGACATTCAATTGAACCATGACATGGAATTCCTTTGTCGTTCTTATTCCACTATTACTTGCCAAGTGACCAGAGTTGTAATTGATTTGTGATTGAGTGGATTACAGTTCTGCAATAACGGGCTCTCTCACTGACTCACGCGACCCAGCCTACATCCAGTCAGCATCGCCATTTGTAGTTGGCAAAGATCCTATAGTGCACTGTGCAGTAGGTAGAAGGCAAGCCTTCAAAGCTGTGCTGGATGGCAAAAACTGTGAGAGAAACGTGGAGCCAACACCCAGTGCTGGGTCAGCACAATTATGACAACCGTGCACAGCACAGGTAGTGGCCATTATGCCATTTGATAAAGAATTTCCTGTTATTTTACGTAAAAATAAGTCCTGCTGTCAATATGCTCTGTTGTTAGCAACGCACGACTTGGTTACCAACCAAACGCTTGCCTACTACAATTGTGGCCAATCAAGGGGAAACTGGATGGTCACATGGTAGTTTAATGTCTTATGATGAGACCCTAAACAATTATCGGATTTCAATAAAAACATTTAATTAAAAATGACACAACATACCGGCACTTCATTATACATCATGTTTCAGACTATCTTCCATGTTGTACTTTTTAATCATTTCATTTTGAATGGCGGGAATATTATTTTTAAAATAAAGAAATTATTTATTTACTTACAACTCTGTGCATTTTATACTTGCCAACAATGATGAGAAATGCCAATGGTCCCCCCCAAAAAAATTTCCAGTCAATTCCTCATAATAAGCTCACAATACTGCTGCAACTTTTTCCTTTTCAAATTTTTCCTTTTTGTTCATTTCACCTGACTTACTTTGTCCTACTAATTTGCTTCTTTTTTATTTACAAGCCACTAAAATATTTAGCTTAAAAATTGACATGACAAATCTGTTTCTTACCCATAGGCCCGTCCACACATTCCATAGTTACCGGCACCGAATGACCCACCTACGATGACCGTGATCTTGGGAACGTTGGCGCATGCTACGGCATTCACCATCTTGGCTCCATTCTTGGCTATACCACCCGCCTCCGCGTCTCGGCCAACCATGAAACCTAGGGCATTGTGGGAAGGGGAGGGGAGTCATAGGAAATTGACAAGAAAATGTGCGATTCTTGCATACATGTATATACACATGTATTGATCAAAAGTAAGGACTAATCCGGGAAACAAGCTTAGAAGCTTTCACTGAGTTGGAACCATGTGTTACATGCAGACACATTGGCAACTCATTGTCTGAACCAGCATTTGTGGTGTGCATACCACCTTTGCAAAATTAAATGACTTTTAATTCAATGGCTTTTAATTAATGTTGACGAATTAGCCAAAGCTGGAAAAACAAATTGCAAATTTGATAAACCTCACCAAGGGACAAACTAATTGTCAATGAGAACTTATGAAGTGTTTCATGGTGTAAGACATTGATGTATACAGCTGAAATAAAGAGCAAACTTACCTGTGATGTTCTGTAGAAATATTAGGGGAATTTTCCGTTTGCAGCATAGTTGAATGAAGTGAGCAGCCTGTCAAACAACAAGCAGAAGTATTATTTGCCAAAACCTATAATAATTCACGAGATCCCATTCAACTTTAAATTCACAAAATTCACAAAAGTGTATGTTACTTCTTAATGCCTCCGAGTTTCAGAACAGACAACATCATGGACTCAATGCATAACTACACCCTCAATAGTAACAACACAATTCCCGAGTAGATACCATTTTTTTTTAAAGACAGTCCACATAACTGCACTGTTGAGAAGTTTGTCCCACATTTTTAACTTGAATTTCTTACAAAACCATGCAGATTTTGCTCACCTTTAAAGCACACGATGAATACAGCACCCCGTTGTTACCAAGGATACCTACTGGGTAACCATGGATATGAGCAAATCCTACACAAAAACGTGAAGAAAAAAACATTAATGGTTTAATATGATGGCATACACAAATCAGTCTCTGATTTTTTTCTTCAAGTTTTGCAAATAACTAATCATTTGCCTGGCGGGAAAATCATCAAATCTCGATGTGTGTATGCATAGTTTGAAGACCAATCTGAATTATACGGATGATTATTGTACGTGGTCAAATTAATATTCGAATGGAGAATTTGGCATAACATAATCTTCAGTTGTGCAAAAAGCCACTAGACTTCAAGTTTTGTTCGGTTATAGAAGGCACTGCAACAAAAACACGAACTGAAAATGTGCTTCTGAAAAGGTAGCTTAAATCTGACCAAGTCATACATCCAACGACACTGAAAGGTTATCAACGTGTCACAATACAGCGTCTTGAACTCATCAAACACACAGATCGTCCACAACCCTCATGATGACCTATCAGATGTCACACAGAGGTCAACCTTACATTTCACACTTCTTCGATGTCACTGACCTGTTATCAACGTGTCTCCGTACAGCGTCTTGAACTCATCAAACACACTGCCGTCAACGACCCTTGCGATGACCTCTCTGATGTCATACACTTTGCTGAAGTCGCTTTGCACAATGCCGTACAACTCATCAACTGAGTAAACTGGGTCTCGCGGCTCCTGAATTGGAATCTAAGAAAATAAAAGAAGATAATTTTAAAGGAGCGGAGTTTGAACCTGCGACTTTCAGATTGCTGTTCCGGTGCTATACATAATTTGTTTGTTAATTGAAAAAATAAAGCAGCAAATGTTTTTTTCCAGAGTGTAAAGCAAATTTGCAAGGAATCTTATACATGCATATATTAAATATTACATAAATGTTGACCGCTTCAAGCGATATAGTAAAACTAGCCTCCAGAGATTATTGGTAAAGTGTTCATTTAGAAAAAGCTACAGGAAGCCCTAGGACAGGCTAATATTTCTGTACTAAATGTCAAATTTTGTTTTATGACACTGATATCAGGCCTGCAATTGGGAAGTAGAAAAAAGGAAATTCCAAGCTTTACATGACTTTATACAGTGTTTTTTTTAAATGGAATATGTGTGAAGTGAAAACAAGGAAATCAGCTAATCCAAGGAAAAGTTGCTTGCCTGTTATATATTCTGCATAGTTTTAGATATATTTGATTATTAAATTCTTCATTTTAGCACTCTGAAAGGTCAAAAAGAGCACATGCACACAGAATGCAGTAAAGCATGGCTGTGATTTCAACTGCTTGCCCTGAGTTTACCGAACAATACTGCAAAGGGTTTTGAAAGGTGAAAACTCAACACAGAGAACATTTGGTCTTGCCATGTGATCAGTTCTATGGGCAAAAGTGAAGACGCAAAACTTTAACCCTGCTAGTCTTCTGCACTGCACAACCCTTCAAGTTTTGCAAAACCACATCTGCCCATACAGTTCAGCACCCACACTTCAAATTCCTTTGAGGTAGTCTTCTGTGGAGCATGGATAACACTTCAAATTCCGTCACAATTCTTTTGTGTGGTTAAGCTCAGGGCAAGTAGGCAGATTCGTTAACGCTTTACTGCTCTCCACTGTGCTGTTTTTTTTGTGTGAGTCTCTGAGTGAAACATTTAATTTAATGCAGGTTCGCAAAGGGTTTTACATACAGCTCTGAATACTGACTTCCCACTAGGAGGGTTAAGGGTGTTGGAGAGTCAAAGACAAGGATGATTAGTGTGTCTTGCTTACATTTGTAGTTTTCTTCCGGTTAAGGTTGGCCACTGTTCTCCTGGCGAGGTACAGCGCATGACTGTCGTCTTCTGCAAAGTGGTCTGTCACGCCCGACGTCCTGAGAGAAACATGTACCATCATAAAATGTTGATAAAAATCATCTTCTAAAGGGTTTTCTTAAAAACTAAGGGAGAGAACAAAAATACTAAATAGCATGAGATACGAAGATGACTGATAAAAAACGACATTAGTACAATTTTCAACCTATTCTAAGGTGCCTTTGTCTCGGGAACGATGGCAAGAATTGAAATTATGTCTTGGATACTGTTATTTCATTGCTCCAGAACAGCCTCGTGTCAAGTTTGGAAAAAGAAAACAAATAAGGAGCCCCCTACCTGCAATGGAGGTCTGCTCCGCCCAATTCTTCGGGAGACACCACCTCACCAGTAGCTGCCCGTACCTGTGGTAACAGAATCATTCCCATCAGAATCAAAGCACATCTTGCAAAACACTCAAACAAGTACAATGGATTACATGGATTACAATCTTGCTTTGTCCAATCACAAATCAATCGTAAGTCTGGCCACAAGAAACACGGGATGACCACTGTGCATTTGCCACAGTTTATTTAAAATAGCTTGTGACTTGACTTCCAATTTCTGACTACAACTCTGCATTACACTAAGGGCTCCATGCGCCAACAAACGAGGGCACTTTTTTACCACTTTTGAGAGGCCCGTGGATGGGACACACAGCGTGTGCGTACTGTACTGTACTGGTTCGCATGCGAAGTATGCACGACTTCCTGAATGTGCCAAAGCTATATAGCCATATATATCGCGTGAGCGTCAGGCATTGTCGACGCGTGAATACATTCAAATTTAACCTGCGAAGGTCTCCCAGACTAATTCCCGACTCCAATAACTTTAGATAATTCGAAATACGCAGTGGATGGACCGGGAACCAGTCTATGTCTGTCCCAACTCTCCTTTTCTGGCCGTTAAAGGGGTACGGTACTTGTGCACTGAGCCCATAGACCTGTTATGCCATAACTATAGCATCGGAAAACTGTCCCAAGTATAGTTGGAGCCATTGTCATAGACCAATTCCGTCACGCTGTCACTTCTATCACAAAGGCCCCCTTCAATGGTGAAAGCATTGTGCTAGCTATTGTTCAGATAATGGACAAGGGGCAGTCGCTTTGCACAGAGCTTTTGCCATTGAAGGGGGCCTTGTGCGTGTACAGCGATCACGTGCCCGGATTCGCCTTTAGTTGGGGCGTGACTGACCTATCTGGAAAATCAACCCAGTCTTACCAATGGCGGCCCAGCAAGGAAGATGGTTCCCTGCTCCTTGACAATGATGCTTTGATCAGCCATGGCAGGTACGTACGCACCTCCAGCGGTACAGCTACCCATGACAACGGCGATCTGGTTACCAGTGAAACAGACAGAGATTAACAGATAACGAGAGACAGGAAAGTCATTGGCAAGAAAAGAACCCAATATTTTCTTGAAAGTAAAGTCTGTCACCAGCCAGCGTGGCCCATCAGGCCGCGTTTATCTCAAGTTTCAGCGATGCGATATGAAACGACTGAGAATATTTCTACTGTGCTAACCCTGTAAGCACACAATCCTCAGTTATGGGATGTTCGCATTCGCAGAAGCCAAAATTCCTCGCTAACCCATGAAATAAGCTTATTATAAGAACGGAATTTTTGACTACTGTACGCAGAATATAGACCCAGTATTTTGAGGTCAAAGGTCACTGACCTCGGCTATCCAAAGGGTCACTGACCTGAGGTATGCCCATGCTAGACATGACGGCTTGATTGTAGAAGATGCGGCCAAAGTTGTCTCGGTCTGGAAAGACTTCATCCTGCCGGGGTAAATTAGCTCCTCCTGAGTCCACTGTGGGATAAGGAAAAGACCATTTAAAAAACACCATTCCCGTATGAAAGATGAAAACATAGGCTTCGTGGTAATTTCGTCCCTTAAATAGTAAGGCCATTCAGTGTCATTTTTACTGTTCAGCACAAACTTTCCATAATTGTTGGGGGTTTTTGGTTAATTTTTTTCTTGGTTTGTGCTTTCGTTTTTACATTTTCAAATCAGAAATGAGTCTTGCTTGATTTGAAAGGGCATATGCCACTGTGTTTTTTTTTTATTTTGCCTTTACTATGGCAAGGATCCCAACTATAGTTGGGATCGTCTCATCTATAGTTGGGACGATGCCATAGTTGGAGCATAACGTTTTCATTGGCAATAGCTGCACAATGCCCTAACTTGTAGCCAAAGTTCACTTGTCATGGACCATGAATTGACGGTGCAAGTCAGAACAGCTACCTACCTAAATACACACAGGTCAGGTTGTTTTCTCTGGCGATGTCTTGTGCTCGTAGATGCTTCTTGATTGTGATTGGATAGTAACTGCCTGCTTTGACCGTTGCATCATTGGCTACAATCATACAGTCAACCCTGGAACCAAAGCATATCCTCTAATTTATCTTTCTAAAGATTTCAAATTAAACCAGGAATTTCATTGTGGACCCTGTTTATGAAGGACTGAAAGATTTTCTGTTTGAAATGCATTCATGTTTTGTTTCATTGTCAATAAATTCAAATTTGAAAACAGACAATAAATCCAAGGAAGCAACTTGATGAAGATGACAAGCACTTTGAAACATGAAAATAGCTAATTGTTTGTATAAATAAAACTGATCAATGTTAATAGAAAGTATAAGTATAAAAATATTTACATTTTCCAAATCTGTGATTTTGCTTCTTGCACACAACCACCAAAGGTCTTATTTTTCAACCACCTACATGTAAGACAATTAAAAAAAAATGCACAAAAAATGTCAAAAATAATATGACAGACACCTACCCAGACACCCTGCCAATACCCGTGATAATTCCCCCGGCAGGCACTTCCTCTTCACCATACAGATCGTAGCCAGCCAGTTGAGACAACTCCAGAAATGGGGAGCTGAAAAACATGAAAATCAGATAAAATTGAAAAATTGGGTTTTGTCATACCTCGACATAATTTATAAGGACTACTCAGTTTCACAAAAAAAACCAATGAATGAACACTAACACAGGAATGTCTTTGTCAACGTTCATGTGAGTAGCTACAAGTGAATTCACAGGTACATTTACCCCTTCAACGTTTACAACGAGCGAAATTAGGTAGGACCCGTGAATGCATTGCTGTTAATTGTACACTAATCGTGCCGAGGTGAAGACACTGTAGATATGTGCACATTCCGATTGAAATTAATCATGTGTACTTCGCACCATCAAGGCTCAACCACGGCGTTCACGCAGTGTGTCCAAGACAAGGAGCTCTCACAAGTTGCCACAAAGCACCATCTACACGTAGAGTCCATTTTCATTGTTACACCCCAACTATGGCAATGGTCCCAACTATTTTGGGGACAGTCCCAAGAATAGTTGGGAAATTCCTAACTGTATTTGAGACAAACCACACTGTAACTGGGACAGGGCCATAGTTGGGGTGTAACAGCTACAACTGTAATCGATTTTTACCCTGGATCCAGGAGATTATTGATGCGATCCCTGACCAGCATCTTCCCCTGGGATACATGACGCTGGATGCTCTTGTCCCCACCTCCTTGTGTGACTGTAGCTACATTTGATTTCAGCTCAGCAACTAGCTCTTTCATGCGGACATAGTTTTCCTGTGTTGCAAATAAAGTCAACAGTAAAATGTCAATTTTACCAAGATCTGTTTATTCATCCGTGTTATTTTGTTATATGATTGTATAAAATTAACCTGTTAACCAGGCTGATAAATACAGTTGACTCTTGTTAATACAAACTCAGTGGGACCTTTAGCCAAAATGTTTGTTATATCAGAATTTTGTATTAAGTGGAGTGCCAGTCCTATTCACTGTACATATTAATGCACACTCAGGACCAAGGCTTTATGTTTGCTATAGCCAGAATTTGTATTAACTGGGATTGTATTAACGAGAGTCAACTGCATTTGAAAAATTGGCCTATGGCTGTTTTTTTTAATCAAACACATGTACATAGGCAGTGTAAAACAATAAAGGAACACAAAGTCACAATTCTTACTTTCTGGGGAAAAAATTAAAATGAGTGCATGGACAGAGAATTGAACCTGACGCATCGATCCTCACGATTCCTAGTCTTGCACCCTATCCATTGGCCACATGTTTGCTCGGGTTAGAATGGTAATTTAATGTGTAGGCCTACTTGTATACGTGTGGCTGCTTGCAAACGGATAAAAAGGGGGACTGGTTCATGGCTATATAAACACATCTAAAATAAATATTAAAATAAAAGTAATATAAACTCTTCATTAATCTTATTGTCACAATTTCATTACTAACAATGTTTAATTTAAAATGAGTCAGTTACACATGCCTAGTAATTAATATAGGCCCTATATTTAGTTTCACCCACAAGAATGTATACTATATAGGCCATAAAGGCCAAAAAACAAACACCATTGAATTGAACTGAATATGTTTAATCAAATGATGAACATGAATGATTGATAAACATGATCTGATGATAAACAAATAAATCTGAAAAAAAAATAATGAAAAGAAAAGTACACCTTGTATTGGTCCGAATTCTTGTCTGGTGGTGTTCCGATCGTGGCAATTCTTTCACCATAATATGACCTATATGTGCCTGCCACATTCCTCCACAAACTGCGACTCAAAAGGCGACAGCAAACATTCATTTTGACACTTTATATTGCACGTCTTCCTGCACAAAATAATGTTCAGATGGGCGCAGCCATGTTGCTTCGATAATCGCCGCATTTTCTATCTGGCGCCCTCTCTCGGCAGATTAGAGCGGCAGGTTTTAGCGAAATATCGGTGTCACATAAACTGTGGAACACATGTTGGATTAAAGTTTAAACCCTGCACGACGTAGACTAGACGCTTGCACTTTCCTCATCATGTTTAGTCTGGTTCCCTGACCCCATTTTCCTTTGAACTTCAAAACTGGGGCCAGGAAACAGTCTACATCATGTTCACTACGGTATGTGCAATACCGCGAACGAGTCGGTATTTTACAGTACACCAGTAGCTTCAAAAAGCTTCTCAAGTTATGATAGACAATGGTGACAGGACATAAAAAAAACCCAAATAAAACTTATATTAGTATTGAAAATACAGCACTGCCCCCCCCCATACAAAGAGCTAAAGAAAAGAAAGAAAAACCAGCAAATGTGCAATTTGTATTCCAGATCTGCTGTAAAAGCATGTCAAAGACAACAACTGAAAGAAATCAACTCCAGCTCATGTGTACTTGTTTATTCGATTTTAATTACAAATTTCAAACTAAATCAATGATTCCATTTTTGTAACCAATTTAAAAAAACAACACCTCCCAAGTGATTTGTCAACAAGATCTGCATCTCATACTAAAGTTTGCAGTAAAGCCTTCCAATGGCACTGTAGAAAACATCACCCATACAGTACTCATTTACACTGTAAAGTTGGATCACTAAAAGCTCTTATATGACCATTGTATATGACAATTCTTTGTAGTCCACATAGAATAAACATGTTTTACAGGGTAAACACATGATAGATGAAATTTCAAATTTACAGCCAAAGAAATTGTCCCAATGGAATTTAAAGCCAATGACATTTATACAATAGCGACATTTACTTTAATCCCAATTCGGTGCTAATTTGAACTTTGAAGTTTCTCTACACATTCTCTAAGCTTAAAATCTTGGAAGTTCAAACCGATTTAAGCTGTGCCAATTTTCATGTAGACGCTAAGCACGAGTTATGTGCTGAGCAAAACTCTGAAAACATGTCACAGGCAATAAACTGATTGCATTCAGCAGCCATCACTGAGGTGTGTTTTACACAAAAGCACACACCTCAGTGTAAATGATCTATACATCAATGCAGGTACATGATCACTATACAGGCACAAGGCCCCCTTCAATGGAGAAACCACTGTGCATGCTATTGTGCAAAACAGTCACCCTGTGACAGATTATCCAAGTAATAAGCACGATGCTTTCCCCATTAAGGGGCCTTCGTGATAGAATTGATGGCATGCCAGAATTTGTCCATACAGTGTATATTGCATGATATTTTGGATGGTTCTGGTAAACTGCTTAACTTTTTTTTCTTTCTAGGCCATTATTATCTCTGCAAGATTTTTAACTTCTCATACCAAGTTTGAAGAAGTTTTTCTTTATGCATCACAGTTGAGTATGAAATTGATTAAGTTACACATTGTTCATGCATACAAAAATATGTTTGGCTAAAGTTACATGGGATTCAGCACACACAAAGACAATCAACTAGACAATCAAGCCCCATTCATGCCTTAAGTGAAACACCTGGGATGCTAATGTATTGGATGAATACTAAAAAATCTGTACATTGTGTTCTATGTATCTTGAGGTTGGCCATGTGTAACGTGAATATGGAACTGAAAGGATTCCATAAAAATGTTGTCAAACTGTACAGGCTGTGATACTACATACACAGAATGTACAAGTGCGAATAGCACAAGCTGCAAAGCTTAACTCTCCTTTAAAAATGCAAAGATCCCCTGACTCCCCACCTGCTGTATGGAAAAACATTCCTGCACACATAACATAATGTCTGGCCTAGTGTGGCCACAGAGCAAGACTAGGTCCTTGCTCTATAATGTGTCTGGCCCGGAACCAAGACTGCTGGCATAGTCTATTTTGTTGAAACATTGCACCAGACTGAGTTTACTCCATCAATTAATTTCAACAACTGAATTTCAATAAGGTGATGAAACAACAGCAACTAAGTTCATGCCCATCCTTTGTCTGCAGTGTAAGAAGTGTTTTGATCAAGCTTGGGAAAGTATCACTCATGTTCCTGGGGCTCTGGACATCAGTCAGTTTGTCAGGACATCATCCTTGCTTGGCCTCTGCGGCGATTTTTGGCGGCGTTTCGATAGCAGTGTTTGCGGCCGCGTTCCTGGATCTTATGAAGTTGGTGATTCGTCTGACACAGAGGAATCCTCCGTAGCCAGTGAGCGCCAACATGCTGACTGTGAAGGTCTTGTAGCCAATATCTGCCACTTTCTTTCCCAAAGCCATAGTTGAGGATCTGCTGTGCTGAGATGTAGATCTCTACCTTGAATTTTGGAAAACAAAACATTGAAATATATTGTGGATAAATATACTAGTACTCGGCCTAGCATTGTTTTCATCGATGAATAATTGAATGGTTTGCAACAGGTAAATTGCAAGAGGTGAAACACCATCCATAAACCAGTCAAAACATTGAGAGGGAAGGGGCGGGGGGGGGGGGGGGTGGGGGGGGGGGGTTAGTCTGTAGACCCTGGCCCTGGCGAAGCTGACCATGGTCTATTATACGTACACAGATTTGGTGATTAATTATGCAACTAGCCTGTGTATTATGACCTCGAGAAACTGACCAAACAACAGGCGCCTTCTATACGCGCGTAAATTCGAGCTCCCGCATAGCTGGCCACAGGTTGTTGTATTACGAAAATGCAGCATCAAAATTGGCCAATCACAATCTTAGTCCTGATTTCGGAATGAAATGACGTTATACAGGAGACTTGGCTCCGTGGAACACGGGCAGGGGTGTGAGTAACCACTGATAACTAAATAGCTGAAAAAAGCTGAAAAAGGTGTAAAGCTGAACTTTGGAATTCTTCTATAGGCCTACTTTTGTACATAGCAAGTGAGGGGAAAAAAGCTGAAATCCAGAACAAAAAAAAGAGCTGAAATCAGCTTAAAAAAGCTGAGATTTGACACCCCTGAACGGGTGACACTCAGACTGGGGGGGGGGGGGGGGGGGAAACTGCAAAACAAAATGGCAGCGCCCATGACCACCAATGCTCTTACATAAAACGAGTAACTTTTTGACCAATTATGACTTTAAAACAAATAGTAAACAGCTAAAAAGTAACCTTAGTATCCCAGTATTATGTTCCAGTGAAATTATCGATACTTGCGCTCTTGCTTTTTGGTCCTAAACGTAATATTATTCCCGTTCACGATTCACCGTTCATTCGCGTGATGTGTTTGGTGATTTTTACGAGGTGACCTTATTGCATATTGAGGGTGTTGTGCCCATTCTTGAAAATCACGCATTCTCGAGAATGGGCGTGCACATTCTTGAGAATGTGCAACTGGATCCTTGCTCAATCTTGCAAAAAGTAACTCTTCCAGATTGAGCGCACATTCTCGAGAATGCGCGACAAGATAACGGTCTTGTCGATGCCGAGCACCGGCTGCGCTTGGCAAGTCTAGCTGAATCCTCGTTCACTGATTCTCAATAATTATACTGTTGCAACGCAAGGCGCTGAAAAGTAGAGTGGATATGATAAGTAAAGGCGTATTAATATGGGGGGGGGGGGGGGACCGGGAAAATATAAGAGACATAATAATACTAGTGCAAAGAATTCTGATTTTTGGGATAATAAAAGCGGGGGGGGGGGGGGGGCGGCGGGGACGTAAGAATGAAGAATGTGAAGAATGAGAATGAATACTGCGACATCCCATAATGCTAATGCTATTTCCCATTTAAATTGCCACCAATTTATTGTTCACATCCCATCCCACCATAACGTCGCAGAGCTGGATTCTATCTAGTCAAAAGAGCAATTTTGGCAGCTTCTGGACATCGTTTTTTTTTCGTGGCACGCATATGATACATGCAGGGACTTGTAACTTGTCTAGCCTAAACAAAGCACTTCCCAGACTAGTTCCCAGTCCTCCGTTATTACAAAACTTCCCATAGTGGGCAGAAAAAAGCAATAATAACAGGTTTAATTTGATTCAAATTATCGTAGTTATACGAGTACAGAAGCATATCACATTTTCTTTCCTCTTTATATGAATTGTTTCCCTTTTAACCGCTATACAATTCATTTAACATAATTATGTCGTGCAATGTTTGTTAAGATTGGGCAAAATTCATAAATTGTGCACGTGATATTCCCACCCAATCTTAAGAATGAGCGCTCATTCTTAAGAACGCGTGCTCGTTCTTAAGAATGGGCGCTCATTCTTAAGAATGCGCGCCCATTCTCGAGAATGTGCATGCCCATTCTCGAGAATGCGTGATTTTCAAGAATGGGCACAACAAGGGCGCTATTGAATATTGACCGCGAATAATCGAGTCGAAGTCACAGAACGTGAACTAGCCCCACTAGTACAAGTGTGGCCGTCGGTATGCTGCGCTGAGAGGTTCAGCGCAGCATACCGACGGCCACACTAGTGGGGCTAAACGTGAACGTGCAGCTCGCAGGGCCGATCTTCTTCTTTTTACATTGTCATTTAAAGAAATGAGCGGAACGGATGCTCTAGAAGACAGACGGGTGGAGGATCTTGCTCACCAAGTCACAGAAACTTCAGACAAAAATGTTCCAATTTTGCTTCTTGCAATCCAAGGTAAACTAGCTCTGTGGCCGGAGTCCAGTTTTTCGAAATCCAAATCTTGCCAATTCTTTATTTGGAATTTATGAAAAGAATGTTGCTACCTGATGCCACTTTTTTCTTCAAATATCATCTCAATAATGGTCAGTCATTGCAAAACTGTTGAAAAAAAGGAGTAATTGCAGAATACCCCTCCACTCGGAAATACACCCCTAAATTCTCTGGCTACGAGGTTGGAATCACTGGAAAAGAAACAATTCAAGTCCATGCCAGCTACGCGGATACTGAGTGGGGGTCCATTATTTGAGAAAGAAGCAACACAAAAGGAATGGGAGTTGCTGAAAAAATTCTAAGTCCAAACCAACCACCCTGTTGGCGGCTACGCGGTTACGGAGTGGGAGTCCCCTTGAATATGCTTGAGAACGAAGCAACACAAAAGGAATGGGAGTTGCTGAAAAAATTCTAAGTCCAAACCAACTACCCTGTTGGCGGCTACGCGGTTATGAAGTGGGAGTGCAATGGAGCATGACGCATAGTACATACAAGTAGCGCTGAGAATGTTTATTGAGGTCAACCAACCGTGACCTCGTAGCCGGCTACGAGGTGGATAGATCGAGTGGCGGGGTATTCTGCAATTGTGCCGAAAAAGACATTAATCTGGGACTGAGAAACATGTACAATTTTGTTCATGTTTGTTAGGATATACTTAGACAATTTCTTTGACTCTCCATAGACTTTGTAAAGGACAACTGCTGAAGTGGCGTCAGGATGCAACATTCTTTTCCTTTATTTTGCTGTAAAAGTTCGGGGTAGAATGCAGTATCCTGGTTCCACTTTTTCCACCTTGCACAACGTTAACATGGTCAGGTATACCCCCAAAAAAGAGGGATAACAAAGAGAAATTGGGACCGAGAAAACAATTTCAATTGAGCATGTTTAGCCCGAATGCTTTCATGACTCTCCTTAGACTGTTTACAGTGCCTTAGACTTAGTAGTTTATTACTACTAGTGGCGTTAGGATTATTACGGACTGTCATGTTTTTGGGCACAGTCTTTTATTCTGTTTGTAACCTATTTTTACAGAGAGCATTAACAATTACAATTGCACTGCCCCCAAATGTGGTGTATGCTTTGGTAGCGCCAAGTGAAAACCCAGCATTGATATTGATCAAATTCTATTATTTTCTTTGTAACCCCCCCCCCCCAGACATTTTGGACAGTGTCATCCCTGGTTCTCAGAGAGCTTCCAAAGTCAAGAAAGACATTTGGAACTTTGACCTTCTGCAGAGTGTCCTTCTTGCGCTGAGGCAAGACTTTTCTCTCATCCAGGGAAAATGGAACACAGCTGCATCCCTGGCCAAGATCCTAGCGTGAGTTGGAGCTATGAATTCAAACCTTTTACTTCTCAAAAATAGAGAATATGCACAGAGTGTCCTTATTTTGGATAGGCGTTTGTCATGTAATTTCAGGGACAATGAAAGTACCTGTACTGAGTTTTTCTCATTCATATTTTAAAGGAATAAAGACCTGTCCACAGTGAGAGTGTTTTATACAAGTTCTTTTGACTGCCAGACATTTGCTGCAGACCTCTCTTACTGTGAAGACTCAAGATGTGAATTTTGACTTCTGGAAGTGAAAGTGAGATGTTTGGGTGGCTTCTCTCAAGAATGGTTCTACTCTTAACAAATGACCTGGCAGACTTGTGCACAGGCTATTGTTAAGGGGCAAACCACCTTCCTCAAATTTTATGCAAACGCTTAAGTTTTCATGCTCTACTATTTTTTAAACTTTTTTTATTTCTTTTTACCTGCACTTCACATCTCAGGAACCAGAAGTCCATATTTGTGGAGAAAACATCTAGTTATAGTGAAAAAAAAATGTTTACCACATAAAAAAGGATACTTTCAAGTAGAAAGTTCAAACTAAATGAGCAGTTGTTGCAGTTTCGCAAAGAATGACCAAATATAGTACAGCAATCCAATTTGACCCTAACAGATTTGATTTTCAGATAGGGCAACTCTATGGGAAAGAATGTTGCAACCTGATGCTACTTTTTTTCTTCAATGAAGGTCAGTCATTGCAAAAATGATGATAAGACATGAATCTGTGACTGAGAAACATTTCCACTTTTGTTAGGAAATACTACAAAATTTTCTTGACTCTCCATAGACTTTGTACATACTGCTGAAGTGGCGTCAGGTTGCAACATTATTTCCACTCTATGTATTTATTTTTAATTTAAGTTATTCCAAACCACTGCATCAGTTGACCTTACAACATAGTCGCTTCTATGTTTCAAGCGTTGAACTTTTCATAATATTTTAGATATTAAGAATAATTTGGCAGGTATGGATAATGGTGCACCT
Source organism: Patiria miniata (assembly GCF_015706575.1). Classification (NCBI taxonomy): domain Eukaryota; kingdom Metazoa; phylum Echinodermata; class Asteroidea; order Valvatida; family Asterinidae; genus Patiria; species Patiria miniata. The sequence goes on along the minus strand of NW_024037076.1, from coordinate 18,190,431 downwards.
CAGGAATGCCAGTCTGAGATAGATTTTACAAAAATTGATAAAACCCTCATTTTTTCCCTCCAGGCATTGTGCAGTTGGCCTGGAACCCACAGACACCTACGAGTACAATGCCATCTTCCTCCCGGAGGCATCGGAACGTCTTCTCATCTTAGCCCGCAACATCCAGTTCCGCTACATGAAGATCCCGGAGAAGACACTGACCTTGAAAGACGACTTAATCAAAGACTTCAAGGAGGTCATCGAGGCCTTACAGTGGCTCATCAGTGGCCATGTTTTCCTCACTATGCACGGTAGGAATGCAGCCATATATTAGGCAGTGCTGTAGTAGAGGTAATTGTAATGAATCAAAAGAAATCACAAGTCCATCACAAGTCATCCAATTCCAAGTCGGATCATAAGCTATTCAAATCAACCGTGACAAAAACATTCCTTTGTTATTGTTCATCCCTGTAACTTGTGAATGGACGTCTGACTTTACTTGTGCTGTGCTTGTGACCAGAATTGTGTCTCGGAATGACGTCTAGCATTTAGCATTTTTCCCCCTGTTTGGTCATGCTGGGTAGCATTTGCTATTTACGTGAAACTCTTCTGTAGTCTGGTGAATGCTTTGTTGGCTTTCTTCAGTTGCTTTCGAGTCTCGAATCCTTTCCATACTGCCTGGATGGTCATTCCCAAACCCCTGTATGTTCTGGTTTAATGCACAGATCTACCCAAAATATTGTTGGGCCACTAATTCAAAATTTGTAAAGTAATTATCCACAACTAAGCAACTTCTTATTTTTTTCAGTTCTGAGATCCAATTACCTGCTTCAGATGTTGATCACAGATGACAAGGAGACTGCCATCGTCATTCTTGGATTGTTTCAGAACGCGGTCCGAGTCAACCCGTAAGTCTGCCGATAGTTCTCATGCCAGCTATGGATAAAGTTAAGGGCTGGTGGATTTTTCTTTTTGGAAAGGGGACTTAAGATGAATTTGTATGTGGTGTAATGCACTACAGCGTACACTACATTACAGTGTGAAATGGTACATTTCACATTTCACGTCCTTTAATAGAAAACCAGTTTACCTTTTCTTAAGTTAAACTTATTAGCTTAAGACTGATTTTCAAACACATCAAGATCAGAAATAAGATTTGTGAAATTAGTTTGTCAGGATGACACTGTTCATTTTCTGTGGCACTTCAGGCACTTTCCAGTGTCTGGGAAATTCTTCTTTTTTTCAGTCGGGGTTTAATACAGGTCCAACGTGGATGTTATTTTGCTTATTGTCTTGTTTCTCTTCTCCCAGAATGGTCCTACAGACACTAGATGAGAAGGTGGTCCACAGTCTACTGGATGAGGTCATCTACAAGCTGTCTGCATTTAATGATGCGGAGGTGGGTGCGGCAGCTACCAGGGCCCTGGTCAACATTGCCGATGTCCACCAACCGCTCATCAGACTGCTCTACACAAGATACAAGTAAGACGAATAGCGGGGTTATATAGGTCCTGCAATTACAGGATTTCAGACTTTTTTTTAAATTACGGATACCGTATGGGGGACGTATATTTTTCTTGTGTACCTCAGATTTCCTGCAAAAATATTAGGGCCCAATTACTTGCCTAAAAGGCATATATGATCATTTGCTTTTTATGCATTTTGTTCGTTTCCAATAGTAACACCACTCAAAATCCAAAGAAGAAGGTTTAAAAGCTTACCTGTTCAAGCTTCAGCTCAGTGGATACTACACTTTTCAAGAAAACAGTGAAAAACCATGCACAACCTTTTGATCACAAAACATGATTTTGTCTGTAACACTCTTTATTTCCAAAAAATCGGTCAATTGACTGATTGTTGGAAATCACCTACATGTTTTGAATTCTTCTAAATGACAGCAAGCCAAACGGACTAACTTCACAGGTTGTTGAGTACCAGTACCATCTTTAAACCGAAACAATTTAAAAAAAATAATTTACTAGGTTACTTTGGGGATAGATGCAAATGATCCTATATGCCTTTAAAACAGTGTTTGTGTGATATGTATTTGAGTCTGTGGTTCATTAAGCATTCCATTGCACTTGCATCTCACAGAGGTCTGAGGCCACTTTTGAGCCGGTGGACTGGTAAGGGCTTTGGCCGAGACTTGAAGAAGCTTCTGGGATTACTGGATGCAGGGTCAACCCAGCAGGCAGAGATGCAGGTGAGGTCATTGGTCAAATGCCAATACATTCTACTTCGGTAGGGCCTACGGACAGGAACGAGGTCAATCGAGGACCCCCTGGTCGACTTGTGGTTGATTTGTTTAAGTTATGCCCATGCACTAATAGCAATGTAAAGCGCCTCAATAAGCCATTTGCGAGTAATCTGGACCGCTGACTTAATACAATGCTTTGCAGGTTTTAACTTTGCATTCTCCCGACCAAAGAGACTATTACTATATCACATGATTCGGGGCAAGCCTTATGCTAGCAACCCCCAGCTCCGGCATGCTCTGGTGTCTTTGTGCCATTCTCACCCATTGTAAACAATGTATTGGTGCTGAGTGTCTCTTACGTAACTATGCAAGAGCTTGCCCCGAATCATGTGATTGGCAACAGTGTCTTTGGTCTGGAGAATTCAAAGTTAAAATGTGCCAAGCATTCTGAGCAAGTCAGTGTACCAGATTTGTACCAGAAACTCTACAAAATGTACACTGTATTAACCCTGTAGAGTATTCATGGTACGTGTCTTTACCTTGTACAATGCAGAGACTACATCGAGCAGCCAAGACCATCCAGGCAGTATGGAAAGGATTCCAGACTCGAAGGCAATTGAAGAAAGCCAACAAAGCATTCACCAGACTACAGAAGAGCTTCAGGTAAAAACAAATGTTACACTGCATGACCAAACAGGAAGAATCATAGCATCATAGATGTCACATGTAACAGGGACAGCGAAAAAATAGGACCCAATATAGAATGACTCTCGTTAATACAAACTCAGCCGGACCTAGCCGATATGTTTGCTATATAAGAATTGTGTATTAAGTGGAGTGACGGTCCCATTAATTGTACACATAAATGCACAGTCAGGACCAAGGCTTTATGTTTGCTACAACCCGAATTTGTATTAACAGTATTTGTATTAACGAGAGTTGACTCTACATTGCCTGGATTGTTCCCCAAAACATTAGATTGTTGTTGTCCCCACTGCTTATACACAACACATTTAAATTCATTGCAATTCCTATCTCCAGAGAGAAGCAAGTACAGCGTGACTTGCATGCCGAGAAGGAACGAGAAAGGAGAGAGCTGCAGCATCAGCTGCTGGTGTCGAGGAGGCAAGCTATCCGACAGACCAGACAGAAACAGCTGGATATGATCACTGCTATGGCACCAGGTATGTGGGATATGGGCTCTGTGCATAGTAGATAGTGGATAGTGCTTGGTGAATGCCTGTGAGAGCTGTGTGGGAGGGACACGTTGCATGTACACACTAGTTTGCAGGCATGTTGCGGGAAGTATATAGAACTATTAAATTATTCTCAATGTGCATAAATCTGTATCGTCTTTACGTGAGTGCAAGGTGTATGGCAATAATGCATTGGAGTCCCTGTTAACCCTCTCTTTGTGTCCGAGTGAGGAGGTACAATGTAGTTGTGTACTTGTTACATAGTGATGCATAATATTTGGCTATTTGGCTTTCTGCGTTCTAGTTGCATTATTTTGTTTCTATACATGTACAGTAGTTGTTGTTGTGTTCAGAGCTGTGTAGTTCCACAAAATGCTAGGATTAAGAAGACAGTGACAGGACATATTATATGTGTTTTGTGACATTTAAGTTTAACATGAAAAAATGGAAGGAATGGATGGCTGGGGGGGGGGGATGGAGTCCATATTGTTGATGGTAATGCACACTGTGTAGACCTTTATTTTCAGTGTGATGACTGGCCAGTTTATTGTAAATATGCTTCCAAGATCATAGATGTCAAACAGCATAGGAATTGGTCATGGAAAGCCTTAATTTCGTCCTGGAAAAGTCATGTAAAAGTCATGGAATTTCAGTTTAAGATTCTTTTGTGGGAACGCTGCCAAGAGTTCGCCATGAGGGACTGTGTGAGTGCAAGTAACCTTGGTAAACAAATTTCAATCCAGATAAAGTTGTTCTACCCTGCTAAAAGTTTATCCACCTTGCTATTGTCACATCACCATCTTTCACATTTTATCTGACAAAAAGAAAGATTCTTGTTACTCATGGAATCTCGATCAGTATACAGTTTATCTAAAGAAATAGAATTTGAGTAACACGGTATAATCTGTGATTAACCAGTGTAATAGTTTTCATGACTAGCTGTCTGTCTTGTAAGCTCATCATCTGTGTTCCTGAAAGAGTGCCTTCTAAGACACTGCACCTTTGACAGTTGCAATTGTGGTACTATCATGGCAAAGAAATGGGGCCCCAATTGTAATCACCAGGCATGAGATTTTGTAGACTTTTCTCTGAAATCAGACCTTTTGAATCTGACAGAAAACATTATCAGTATAAGAAAGAAATGCATCTTTCAGACCTTTCATCCACTTTTCAGTCCTTTTTTTTTTAATTGACAGTCTAATTCCCAAATCAAGTTGCCACTTAAATTTGATACTCCTTCCTTTGCAGGGAAAGTGGATGCGTATTTGCAGATGTCTCAGATTGCAGCAGCCGTCAAGTTACAAGCTCGCTGGAGGGGGATCATTGAGAGACGTAAACTGGGTCTACGTCAGGCCACGGCCAAGCAAGTCAGGGCAGCCATCACCATTCAGAGAGTTGTAAGTTGCCATTCGTGCGCTTGGTCAGACTTGAAATCAATTTGGTAAATGGTCATGTTTTGTGTACAGACTACAAATGGAGAGGTTTTTCATTTTGCATTTTAATATGGCTGCTGCCATCTTGAGTTTTCGCCCAACTCCACTCCTCATGCACTTGGGTATTTGAATTGGGCAACCTGATTCACGGGTCACTTGAGAACGGGGTTTTGAATATGCCCATTTTGTCTGACTGAAATGTAGTCTAGTCAAGTCCTCCAGTTCCAATTTGAATCACAAGCTATTCAAATGAGCTTTGACAATGGCATTCCCTTGTTATTGTTCATCCACTGTTCCTCCTGAGAGGACTTGTGGTTTAGTTGTGACTGGACTTGTGATGGACTCGACCACATCCCTTATGTCTAATTTAATACTGTTTTTAATGAATCAATAATTTTGTTTATCTTTGGATGCTCGTGATTCTACCTGTTCTGTTTTGTGGGGTTAGGTTCGTAGATTCCTGAAGAGACTGGAAGAGAAGAAAAGGGAACCGTTGTTATTCCGGCCTCCCCCTGGCCTGACGGACGAGAGGAGAGTTGACCTGCAGAGAACTATTGATCAACATAGAGAGGCACACCCGGTAAGAACATCAAATAATTTTGTTATGCTGTGAAATTTCATTGGTTGAAAACTGTTCAGAAATTTCAGAAATTTCTTGATGAATATATAACTTCATTGTCTGATCATTATGGCCTCCATGCGTGAACAAGAGAGGGCGCTTTTTGACCACTTTCGAGGGCCCAGTGGACGGGACTCGTTGCATGCGCATAATGGTTTGTGTGCTTAAGGCGCTGCATATGCACGGCTAATATTTTTTTTCTGAATGTGCACAAACTCATAGCGTCTTTGAGTGAGCGTCGGGCGTCGTCGGCAATGCATTTGAATGTTTCTCTCAGTAGTCTCTCCCAACTCTTCCTTCCTGACCGTTGAGGGGGTATTTGTGCACGGAGCCCATGCCCTCTCAAATGAAACGATCATTCACTTTTTTTCTTGGTCCCTGTCATCAGCCCAAGCAGCTGAGCCGACAGCTGCAGCAGGAGCTACACGACGAGGCCCAGGAGATGTTGGGACGCTACCTCAGCGTCCGCATGGCTCACCGTAAGAACTACCAGAGGAGGGAGGCACTCCTAGCATCGCTGGAGACTGATGCTGATCTGCTCAGCGGTAAGAAGTGGTGGAAGAAGCAAGGGTGTGGCAAGATAAATTTGAATGGGGGGAGGGGGTTGACAACTTTGCGCCATACTTGCTGGAAGCGGTCAGTGGATGGATGTGTCCAGTTCTTGTGAGTGGTCACACACTAACCAGGGTTCCCAGTCATTCTGGAAATCAGGGAAAACCTTGAAAATGAGTTTCCATTTTTCCAGTCAGGGAAAACTCAGGGAATTTGGGGAAAAACACCAAAAATCAGGGAAAACTCAGGGAATGTGACAGTGACCCAGAAGGAAAAGGTTTTCGCCAGTTTGGCGTATGTGCGTCTTGTGCCATGTGTCCAAGTCGTGTCCATTGACTGACTGACTGCCTGTAGTCGGCTTTTAGTGTTTAAGCATTGTGAATATTACACACAGCTTTCCGGACAATAACAATTGGTTTTGCTACATGTACCGCTAACCACCTCTTAGATTTGTTAAAGTGAAAATATTTGTCAGTGAATTTTGGAAATTTCTCAGGGAAATATCGGGAAAAACTCGGGAAATTTCGTTTTCATAAAGCCTGGTTAACATCTGTTAATGCCAGAACCCATAAAGCCTTTTACTACTGTAATAGCTATCAGAAAAAAGTGTCAACTTGTTCACATCTGATCTTCCTAGATGCTCCCAAGCTGTGTGACCTGACGGATCGCGACATGCACAAGTTCACCAGTCACTCGGCCCCGATCGCCGCCAAAGCTTTGGCCAATCACAAGGAGCAGATGTTGATGCTGCGTCAGCCATGGTGGAAGAAACTGAACGCCGGAGAGAGAACCGACGAAGAAGCTGAGCAGGACTATGACTCCAACATCTTATGATGACAACGAGTAAACAAACAAATTCTGGGGACAAATTTTATGGACTCCATTCTAGGCTCCAATTCTGTTTGTTCCACCTACTGCCTTCAGCCAGGTGCCTTGATGAAACCTAAATTCAACATCAGGGAGTACTGAAATACAACTGAGCGTTAATGCCTTGTAGAAGGTTTAACATTAAAGGCATATAGGATCATTTGCTTTTCATGCATGTTGTTCGTTTCCAATAATAACATCACTTAAAATCCAGAGGATTGTTCAAAACGTAACCTGTGGAAGTTTCAAAAAGTGTAACATCAGTGGACATTACACTTTTTGGAGAAACTGTGGAAAACCATGCACAAACTTGTTTGCACGATCTCGTCAAGAGCACTCTTTATTTCCAAAATCAGTCAAGTGACTGATCACTAAAAAACCCCTACATGTCTTGATTTCTTTTGAATGCCAGCAAGCCAGGCGAAATTATTTCACAGGGTGTTTACCAGTACGATCTTTAATCGGAGTTAGCTTTTTGATAATTCGGTAGGTTATTTTGGGATAAATGCAAATGATCTTATATGCTTTAACGCATGTTTACTGCCAAGGTTGATTTCTTGAGAGATAAGCATCAACGTATAATTGTGTGTGTGAAAGTAGTTTACATTTAAACTCTGTTCGTCTTGTATTTTATTCATTTTTTTGAAACGGCTTGAGTGCAATATATATATTGGATTGAGTGTTGCTATCTGAAGCATGTATAGCAAATGGTATTTGGGCAAAAAATTGCTTTCATATTGCCAATATAGAAATGTAACATTCAACATTCCATTTCCGTCCAACTGATATTTGTACATATGCACAATTGTATAAAGTCATTTAAGAAGTGAACTTTTTGTCTGCAACTTGAAACTACAGAGAAAATATACTGTTACTTCGGTATCAACAATGCCACAAAATTAAAACACAAAAGCAACTACATGTATGTTTCTGTTATTTCATACAGTTGTTTTATTGTAAATAACACTATATTAAATTCTACAAGGGTAAAAATGTCATAAAAAAATCTTTAAAAATAACAGAGTTTAATTTTTTAAATGACTGGCCGTTGCCCAAAATTCAAAGATCAATTTTACCCCTAATAGTTTCAATGCTTTCAAATTTTGGAATGGCATCTATATTTCTGATTCAGTTGAATGTCCAACACTGTCCACCTTGGACCATTTTGTGTGACCTCACGACAAATCTAGTGGACCTTGAACTTTGCCCTGAGAAGGTGCATTATTTTTTAAAGTATTTCAGTAGATCCAACTTGGTGAGTTGTTTGATGACGGCTTCATCCCACCCTTTATTGGCAGCAGGGTTGATGGGAGATGGGTGCATGATGGTCACCACCCGTACCCCTTCCACTCCCCCTGCAGCTAAAGCCTTTTTGGCTCTCTCTTCGGCAAACTTCCCGATGCCCACCACCACCTCGACTTTGAGGAGCTGGATCATCTTGCAGATAAACGTGTCGCAGAGCTCCACGATCTGCTTACGCGCTCCGACCAGCATGCCCGGCGGCGTGATGTTTTTCCCCGTCTCGGACATAAAGACCAGACTGCAGTGGTTGTAGACGAAGGCGTGACGGAAGAAGGCCTCAGGGGTCTTGCAGAGGGACTTCCAGAGACCCCAGAAGCGGCTGCCGCTGACTTCTTTGCGGTCGCAGCTCAGGCCCACTATCTGTCTCTTGGGGTGCTCCTTGGGAGGCTTGCCCACGTTTCCCTTGATGCCAAGGAAGTCGTTGACAGAATCCCTCTCTCCGAAAGGAACCTTGAAATAAAGGGAACAAATGAGTTTCAAAACCTTATGCCATTTACCCAAACTAAAGCTTAGCCTTGGCTTAGCAATAGGCTGTCTGTGCTATATTCCCGTCTTCTAAAAGGATCAACCATTCAATGACTATGGAGAAAATGTATGGAAATATAGACCAAGTACATGTACCAGATATTTCTTTGGACACAGAAAAGTGTTGAACTGGTTCTTTCATGTCCCAGTCCATTCCTTTAACCCATTAGCACCTGCCACAGTCACTAAAGGGTTTACTGAGTAGGTTTTGTACTCTCAATAGAAAGATTTGACAGCCAAGTTTCAGACGAGGTAAATAATAGTTACAGATAAGAAAAACAATCACCCCATTCTGCGCCATGCCAAACGGGCCAGGGTTCATCCCAAGGAACAAGACCTCCTTCGTCGAGTTGCAGTATTTCCTTATGAAGTCCTCGTGGGGCTCACTAGCGTACTCCAGGGGATTGTACACGTACTCCACAGGCTTTCCGAACTTCATGCCCGCCACGTCCCTGTTGAACGGCGCCACCAGTTCCGACAAGAAGCGGTCGGCGATGCCGCCTGATGATGATGTTGGCACTGCTGCTGCTGATGTGCCTGTGCTGTTGCCTGCTGCAGCGCTTGCAGTTGCTACATCACTTGCCACTGCTGCTGCTGCATCACCTGTCGCGTTGACGGCATCTTGTTTCAGATTTGCATCACTCGGCTCATCTGCTCCTTCTTGTTGCTTGTTTTTAGGAACTTTTTTTGGTTTAGCAGTTTGGTCTGGAGCTGCAGCCCTTTTCCGAGGCATTGTAATTAGTGCGTACTCTCAGCTGATCTTCTGGAGGTGAATAAATCGAGGAGAATAAATCGAGGAGAAAATAAGGTAAATATGACAACACTTTCTAAGGTTGACGCAATTATTACAAAACTAAAAACATTAGCAAAGCAAATATCATAGCGCCAACAATAACAGTTTCATTTTGACACGTCCAATTATTAATGAGGCCAAATGAAAAAAAAAACATGTTTAGCGTCCTCGCCCGCTTACTTTTTGAAGGCCACCTCCTTTCTTGTTTTTAACAGAAAAAATGATAAATTTTAAACAGTGACATTTTGGCCTCTTTGTCTGTTGCATCTAGCCCATATAAAGCTGGTATGTCATTTTCTGAGTCCAATGGCGGCCATTTAAAAAAAAATGGCTGCCATCTCTTGAAAAATAGCCCAAGAGGGGCTGCCTTTTGGAGAGAAAAAAAAAGGGCCTTCCACTTCCTTTTTTTCAAAAAGGCAGGACGCAAAACATGTCTTTTTTTATTTGGCCTAAATTTGCTATGTTAAATTTGCTGTGTCATTTTGTGTGTGTGACTTTGAAGTGCATAAACTGGTGGTAGAACGTAAAAGGACCATAAAAATAACTGGATTATTGTCACTGCGCACCATTCACCGTTTTTAACTTTAGGTCAACTTAATCTAACATAAGATATATTGCTACAACAATACTCAATAGACCTATATTATATTTTTTTCAAACGACAAAACAAAACTGATTGGGTGATAAAAATAAAAATAACAACAGTTTTTAATACAACTACATGTATGTATGTATTATTTACACTTACAGTGGAACTGTGCTAGTACATCATTGCAACTTACTACTTGGACAAAGCTAAGGCACAAGGCAGGGGTCTAAAGTACAAAACTGATAAGCTCATGATTTCCCTCCCGCATAAATAATGCATGGGTTGACAAGCTACAACAAAAACCCTTCATTTTTAATACAAATTTTATTGTTGTTTCTCTTCATTGGTTTAACTTTGAGCCATAGACGTTTTGTATCCCATTGGAAATTCATGTAAACAATACCATCAATATCAATATCTTAGTGGCCGTATACTGCATTCATTGTTTTTCGTTCATAATTACCAAAATTATTCGGGAGAAAAACTTAGCGTCGTCTGCTATGCTGCTGCTGCTACCCAAACAACACGTGTTTTTTCAACGTTGATGGCGCCCTTTACGTTTTCGTTTTCCACCCGGAAGTAAAAAAACCCTTGCGCGTCATTTTTACATTTTTATGCAGACGACGTGACTGAGTACGATGAGGCGGACCCCGATGAGGAAGTAGCTGCTGAAAAAAAATTGAAGTTTGTAACTTTGTAATCTGCGATGAAACTCCGAAAATACAGCTTTTATTTGTGAATTATCTGATGTTTGCCGTTGTATCATTATGCCGGAACTGGAGCATGTCATTGAGGAGGTGAAAAGGTTCCTCAAAGGTAATGTTTGTGGCAGAATTTTATGTTCAGTTTTTACGATTTTCGGCGATCATGTCGCTTTACCGTCGCATAAGCAATCGTCATCGTGTGCTGTGTGTATGTGGCAATCGAAGGTTCATTTCATCACCGCATGTAGCCCCACTATAGTGTGGCCGTCGGTATGCTGCGCTGAACCTCAGAGGTTCAGCGCAGCATACCGACGGCCACAGTAGTGGGGCTACACCGCATGTATTTCCTCACCATATTGAAAATCTGTAGATGTTTTACGCTTTCATTTTACTTAGTACATTTATGCCTTGTCATTTTGCAGTCAATATCACATTTAATTTATTTATACAATTCCGTTTATAAAAAATATAGAATATTGTGTGGACAAAATGCTGAATTATTTGAATTTCTTAACATTCTGAAGGCTACTTTGTAACTAGTTAGTAGTTATTTGTAACTTGTAGTGTTGTGGCCTAGCGGTTAAGAGCACCGGACTCATGCTCTGGTGTTTCAGAGGCAACAGTGGCGTGGGTTCGAGCCCGGGCCCGGACACTTGTGCCCTTAAGCAAGGCACTTAACCATTATTGCTTCGTCCTTCGGATGGGACGTTAAGCCGGAGGTCCCGTGTGTTGTATAAGGCCTAACGCACGTAAAAGAACCCACTTATCGCTAATGCAGGCGTCAATTTGAAGCCTGAACCCACCCTCCTCACGTCATCACCTTTCTTCACCTGAGCCAATTATGTATAAGGTCAGGATTTCACCACCACTTCACTCTATCAGCAAATGTGTTAGTCCAGGCTTCACCCTTTGAATTATTTCCATAGGTGAAGCTTCACTTTTTCAGTTTTTTCCAGGTCTGACGCTTCACCACTGTTTCACCATATTGGCCATCTGCATAGTTCAAGCTTCACCTCTATTAAAATCAAGCTTCATTAATGTTTACTTATAACTAGACCATGACTGCAATGGTTAAATTTGTAATTCCACACTGCTAAAAAAGTACCAAGTCAACCAGGTTTCAATCGTTGCTATTAAACTTTCGCCAACGTTGGCGCGGCGGCGCACAGCTTGTTCGATCCACTCAAAATGAGATCGGTAGCAAACGTGCGCAAACTTGGCAACGTTTGCGCAAGTGGAACCACCACAGGATACAGTTTGCAAGGTGGTGCGGCGCGCGATGTTAGATTGTGTGTATTTGTGTGGGCAAACTTCAGTTCAAAAATTGCGCGCACGCAAATTCCAAGTTGGCTTGCGCGAATTTCAAAACAGGCCATCTTAAGATTGCATCACAATTACAGTTGTTTGAAACGCCACGACTTCGACATACTTTCGGCGCGACCGATGTCGTGGATTTGATGTCACATCACCAAACACAAATAAGGCTCGTCAACGCTTCACCCTTTCATCAACTTTATAGGTAACGCTTCACCCAATTATTAAAAAGGAACGTTACGGCTTCACTATAACAACAAATTATTGACCTCAGGCTTCGGCGTCGAAACGGCGTCGATATTTTGCGACCTCTGAGGAGGGTGGGTCCACGCTTCAAATTGACGCCTGCATAAGAGAAGGGGTTTGCCCCGGTGTTTCTGGCCTCCTAGTTATACTCCCTTGTGGAAGTCATTAGGAGAAGAACCAACCAAGTACCAAGTAACTTAAACTAGTTAAGTTTAAGACAACTGGACATAAATCTCGGTTTTTATCATCATTTATACATTTTTTACAATTACTGTTTATGGTATAATTTTAAGTTTTATACTACTTTTAATGATATTAAAATTATTTAGAGTTACATTTTGACAGATTTAAATTTCCTACACATGTACGTTGTCTTTCTTTTTAAAAACATGACAAATGTATAGTTACAGGCCCCTCTTTTGTTTTGGTCAAGTTCGATTCAACTTTCAAGAGTGTTTTTTTATCATTCCAAAATGACTTAGAACTGTACCTTTTTTTAATTCCAATGACACTATTTAGTATTTTTTTATTGGAATTTGAACAGAATCTCTAGGCAGTTTCACTTGATGTCATGTGACTCAATGTGGTTCTGCACATTCATGGTGCATCGCATTGATTGCCATCTTTATTTTTGTGTTCCATTTTGTTGTCTTCTTCATTGTTTTACCCCCAAATCCCTCAAATAATTAAAACCCTTCCTAAACCACGACTCTCCTGTTGGGTTTAAATGTTGCTAACTACATGTAGTTTAGTAAGTCAAATAACCTACAACACCCTGGATTTTTGTTCTCTTATTGAAACAGTGCTTGTAACTACACAGTTTCTAGAAATAAAGACATAAATGATGTCAGCTTTGTTTACGCATGTGCGCTTTCTTATGGGAGGTTGGTGGCTGTCATCCCAACCTGGCTCCCATAGGAAATCACACATGTGTTTTTTTTGTTCAGGCATCGCACCCTTTGCACCGCTACCAAGCACCATGTACATGTATGATGATCAGGAAAATGTTTTGCAACCTGACGCCACTTTTTTCTTTATATCATCTCAATGAAGGTCAACCATTGCAAAAATGATGATAATTAAGACATGAATCTGGGAATGAGAAACATTTCCAATTTTGTTAGGAAATACTTTTTCGTTAGGAACCTTTTCTTGACTCTCCACAAACTTTGTACACAACTGCTGAAGTGGCCTCAGGTTGAAACATTCTTTCCATGATGATCTTCGGGAGATACATGTAGCTTCTAAGACTAAGAGGGATACATACATGTACTCAATGGCTGAAGAAGAAAGTGTGACGTCATATAACAAATGTATTAAAGCAGGCCTATTGACAATAGAGCAAGGGACCTTCATTTAATATGAAAAATATGTAATTTCTTAAACAACATCAAAATGTCCTTGGCAAATCAAATTAATAAATCTGAGGTTTGATGCCCTTAAACACGTTTACCAGTTTTCTTTTAGTCCAGTGCAACATACATTTATAAAGTTTTGTTTTTTAATGAAAATTTTTTTTTGAATGTAAACACTGTTTACCTTAACAACATCTTTACTCCTTTTTACATGTTTAATTTATCTCTGCAGTTCAAAACAATTTCAGGGTTTTAAAAAAAAAGAAAACACAAGTAAATTATCTCATTAAGTTATCAAAACACAAATTATACAACCTAATTTTGAGCTTGCAAACTACATGTACCACATGTACATGTATGTATCTTCACTTGATACATGTAGCTTGAGCTGTCAACTGCAAACTGACAACTGCTTTGCAAATTGAGCAAGAAGATTTGACAAAGTGATGGGCAAGTGCAGTATATTGCTCAAGCATAAAGCTGCATGTAAAAGAGAGCATTTTTGCATAGTGAGGTAGGAAAACTTGAGCCAATACGTGTACATGCTCACAGCGTACAGTATACAATGCATGTAAGAAAATGCTCCTTACTTGTTGTAATACAGTGCACATTTGCCAGTCAGTAAGGCAAACGAGGCCAGCAGGCTAGCTTGGCCATTAGTCATGAGGTCATGATGCTCATGAGGTCATGATGCTCATGAGGTACCGGTATCCTATGCCCTTACTCAGTATCCTGTGGAAGCCTGTTGCAGCTTTGTTTGCTGCCTAAAATAGTCTCATTTCTGAAAGCGAAATATCCAGTACCTTTGTTCTGTTTGAATACATTGTTAATACTGGCAACATAATGTACATGTACTTAAATCTGTCCATTTACATATAAACATCCTATCTTAATATGGAATTTACATGCGTCATACCGGTACATGTATCTTCAACTTGGTTTATTTAATATGGACATGTTTCAAAACCGTGTTTGTTCAATGCACATGATTTGAAAATAATAAATAAAACAAAAAAAAGTAGAAACTGTCTTGACAACATAATTGATATTGATAATATAATTGAAAAAAAAAAGATAGGTACGTAATATACTTGGCAAACATTACAAGGTACTTTATAATTGAATAATCTACTCCCAAAATTCACCACTTAATTGTATTAATTCTGTTAAGTCCTATGTTAAAGGCCACTTCACTTTCGACTCCCTCCCCCTACAGCCTTCATCCTCTTGCAAGTAACCCCTTATTTCCTTATCCCGGCCCAGCCATCCTTACTCCCCCAGGCAATGCATGCATATCTTGTGGTTATTTTTTGTTTAATGAATTTTACAGCTGACACTCTCGATCCACAGGCGGATGAACGACGTTTCCTTTTCAGCATTCTAAACTTTGATAGGATCTACATGAGACAACAAGCTCTAAAAAACAGATTTTACACATTTGTAGAGTTTGTGCTTTATAATCTGCAATCACGACTGCTAGATTTTATACTCATGAAGGGGTTTTGTGTGCATCCTGATTGAATGTCAGTGTTTTTTGCACTGTTATGTTTTTTTTCCCAGTAACATTAATAAAACTTAGGTACAGCTTTTATTTGGCTGACGTCGCTTTTCTCTCCATTGGGAAAGACAAAACCACAGGGTTTTGAACTGGGACTCAGAGAATCTGGTGTTTTAAAACTTTTTTTGGCATGTTGAAATTTGTTTTTGCAAATGAAAATCAAATCAGTACTACAAACACCCAAATACATTTAAGCATTTAGTTTTAAATTTAAGAATTATACATTTAACTTTTTAAATGATTTTACAGGTATTTTTTAATTACTGCCGATACATGTGATTTGAGTTTTGGTAATATCTCTTAGACATTAAAGGGAATTGATACAACATTTGCAAACATAAAAAAAAAAAAAACTAGTAAATTATTATGAAATGCCTTACTAGACTGTTAGTGAATGACAGTCTAAAGCATCCTGTAAAATCGTGGCACCTACATGTAGTGTGCTGTCATTTTCAAGAAAAGTGGTATTTTTGTATCAATTTCCAACGCTTCCAACAATTGATAGGCGCATTACAGCAGAAGCAAATGTTATATATTCCCTTTAATTCTTTTTTATTATACCGTGAGCAAATGTAAGTTCCTTTGATGTGAGCCATAAAGTAATTCAATTCAAGTCACTTCAATTTAATTCAATCCATAGCCTTTTTTATTTTGTTTGGTTTTGTATAGATGTTGAGACGTATCTGTCCATCACCCTTAAGAAGGAGAAACTGAAGAGAGAGACCAACACGAAGAGAGAGGAACTTCTCAAGGATGTAGCCAGCATCATCGTCAAACTCTCACCGCCTGAGATAGAGGAGGAAGAACAAGGTATACTCAAGATGTCATAAGTTGCAATGAGTTGCATACGTTTCTTTGCCTTATAGTTTTAGAATGCCACGTGTGTGTACATAATGTTTATCCTGTGCTGTGGCAACCCTCTTAATCCCTAAACCCCCTCCTCCCCTGCGACCCTCGGCGACCTTTTTTTATCAGCTTTTAAAAGACGATACAGTTTTTTGGGAAATGTACCAAGCCCTTGTCTATCAGGTGTTTTGTAACTCATTTCTCAGTGGACTTACATGTACACGCAATATCACTGCCATCATGCGATAAAGAAACATCATTTATTGTGGCAACGCTGGCAGGTTTGGATGGCCTTGAACAGTATCCAAACATACCCATTCAGAAAAATTCTGGGAAGAAATTGAACTTGCATGTGTATCATCGGTTTGCAATTTTCTAAATATACCCTCTCTCCCAGCTCTTCCCCTGTTACTGGTTGACCCCGGTTCCCTGCTAATTTGATTGCATTATACAAGGTCGTTCGTTTATTTCCCAGGATGGTTTCCCCATGTCATGTGCATGCAGTCACCTGCAAAATAATCACCAGTGGTCCCCTGCATTGAAAATTCACCATTTCCTCCAACG
Source organism: Patiria miniata (assembly GCF_015706575.1). Lineage (NCBI taxonomy): Eukaryota > Metazoa > Echinodermata > Asteroidea > Valvatida > Asterinidae > Patiria > Patiria miniata. The sequence continues at coordinate 18,173,792 of NW_024037076.1, read as the reverse complement.
GGCTGCTGACAGCGCGCCAAGCAGCGCCAGTCGGACCCTGATAAAATTCTCCCGTGGGAATCCCAGGGAAAACGTCACTTCCCCAAAGAAAATCCCTTCAATGTATACACGACAGACAGCTGAAGGAGTTGGAAAACTGCACATGGATAGGGGTTATGGGGATGAAGTTTTAGACATTTAAATATTTGATGGAGTATATCTGACAACTGAGGGAGCTGTTCTGTGATGTTACTTTTAGGCACACACTCTTCAGTGTAGTGGTCTTCTGTTCAAATGTTGAACCCAAATTTTTGCTAACTGAAAAAAAATTGTGCATCATTGTTCATGGCTTCATGTTATCTGATCACAGACCTGTAGTTAAAAAACTCAATCCCCTGCCATGCCTTTACACAGGCTAGTCACCAACAGTCGGATCATATTTCAGGCAAGCACTGTGACAATTTCAGTCAACAGACAAAAGCAGGCAAGTGGTAGGCGCAGTTGGCTCATCAATCACCTACAGTCAAAGCATAGCTTTATCAAGTTGCATAAACAGTCACAGCCAGTCAATCCTGCTTTATGTAGGCTGGGAGCTGAAGTTTCTGCCTAAAATGACATAACAGGTTTCCTCATGAAGATGGAATTTTGCACGAGCAGCAAAACCAAAGAGATATTAAAACACCCCTGAAAATGGCAACATGAAGATTGAAAAAATAAAGATAATGGGACTAAAATTTGCATCAAAAGGATTGCATATAAAAATATGTTACAGGGGCCTAGCCTCCCTTTAACATTAATGAGTTATTTATAGATCAAACCATTCATATGGCATTGGTTTCAATTTTAGGAGATTCCCCGGGCATGCAGCAGACCAAATAACCCCTTCGTATGTTCAGCCCATCCCTTCCCCACCTTTTGGTCATATTATATGACATCAGGAGGGTATATAGTCTGTCTTTGGTCTACGGCTGAATTATTTGGCTATGGCTGGCAGTACTACATGTGTCTATGGGAAGTGGCTGCAGCCGCTTCCATGTATTGCAAGCCACAGCCAAGCAATTTATTCAGCCTTAATCTCCAAACTGCTTTGAAGTTTTAAGAGCTAAATGTACATGTAGTTAGCCCTGCTACGGAACCTACATGTACTTAAAATCCTCAAAGTCAACCACTGTCAGAATTCCCAGCCAATTTGGAAATTACATTTAAGTGAAAACCTTGATAATGAGTTTCCATTTTTCCGGTCAGAGAAAACTCAGGGAATTTGACAGTGACCCAGAAGGGTGCAGACCAGTAAATCGGTCCGAAATTGCCTGCGCCGGCCAAATCACGATTTGCATGCCCTCAAAATCTTCGGTATTTGAGCATGCTGTGGGCCATGAACGTGAGGGATTGTAAAAAATATGGGTGGAAGCCGTGCACAGGACTGGGAGCTTGCAGTTCTGTGTAATTTTGATGTAATTTGGACCCTAAAAGCGCTCTATTTTGCAATGGAGTGTAGGCATCGTTTTTCAAAATGGGGATGGGCTTCAGGACTATTTTCAGGGGTGATCATCTTCAGATGGAAATTTCTCCTAAAAGTCATCAGTTGACCCCCCGAAAATTGAAAAGAAAATGAAAGATGATGAAATAAGCTTTAATTTGATGTGTGTCTCGAACACCTTGGAGAGTTGTGAGTATTTTTCCCGAATTTTTGAAGTGGGAGCATTTACCATTGGGGTCTATGGAAGTTTATTTACTGGTCTGCTACCTATAGTTTCAAAATGGCGCCTTCCATCGTTTGTTGTCAAATGTTTGCGGAGTGTTTTTTTTTTTCAGGGGGGCGGAACCTGGGGGGGGGGGGGCAGCGTTTAAAAAGGGGTCACCAATGGCGGTTCCGCAACAAATGCGCCCAAAATCTGAATAGGGCCAATGGACCGTCGTCCGATCACAGCAATTTCGAGCGAACAAGGGGGGGGGGGGGGGGGGTAATTTGGGGTCGGAAGGAGCAAAAACTCAATTAACGCCCGTTGGGGGCGCCCTGCAGTAAGGTAGCCGCAAACAGAGGGTTTGTTTTCAGGCCAGAAATCGCAGTCAGAGATTTTTTTTCTTGCAATTTTTTGATGAAATATGAGTCATCCATCCTTCCTCGTGCCGTACAAGTGGTTTGGGGAAATTTTTCAAAACCTCGCTTCTCTATAGTTTCAAAATGGCGCCTTCCATCGTTTGTTGTCAAATGTTTGCGGAGTGTTTTTTTTTTCAGGGGGGCGGAACCTGGGGGGGGGGGGCAGTGTTTAAAAAGGGGTCACCAATGGCGGTTCCGCAACAAATGCGCCCAAAATCTGAATAGGGCCGATGGACCGTCGTCCAATCACAGCAATTTCGAGCGAACAAGGGGGGGGGGGGGGTAATTTGGGGTCGGAAGGAGCAAAAACTCAATTAACGTCCGTTGGGGGCGCCCTGCAGTAAGGTAGCCGCAAACAGAGGGTTTGTTTTCAGGCCAGAAATCGCAGTCAGAGATTTTTTTTCTTGCAATTTTTTGATGAAATATGAGTCATCCATCCTTCCTCGTGCCGTACAAGTGGTTTGGGGAAATTTTTCAAAACCTCGCTTCTCTATAGGATGCAGACCAGTAAATTGCCTGCGCCGGCCAAATCACGATTTGCATGCCCTCAAAATCTTCGGTATTTGAGCATGCTGTGGGCCATGAACTTGAGGGATTGTAAAAAATATGGGTGGAAGCCGTGCACAGGACTGGGAGCTTGCAGTTCTGTGTAATTTTGATGTAATTTGGACCCTAAAAGCGCTCTATTTTGCAATGGAGTGTAGGCATCGTTCTTCAAAATGGCGATGGGCTTCAGGTCTATTTTCAGGGGTGATCATCTTCAGATGGAAATTTCTCCTAAAAGTCATCAGTTGACCCCCCGAAAATTGAAAAGAAAATGAAAGATGATGAAATAAGCTTTAATTTGATGTGTGTCTCGAACACCTTGGAGAGTTGTGAGTATTTTTCCCGAATTTTTGAAGTGGGAGCATTTACCATTGGGGTCTATGGAAGTTTATTTACTGGTCTGCTACCAGAAGGCAAAGGTGGTGGTATTTTGGCATACATTGTATGTGGGTCTTGTACCGTGTGTCCAAGTTGTGTCCACTGACTGGCTGTGGTGCGCTAAGCTTGCCATCTTTGTATTGTGTGGACCTGAAAACAAAACAGGTCCTCACACGATGTTGGTTGTGTGAACCTTCTGTGGACTTAGCCAGGTCCACACAAGGTTTCCCCCTCTCTGAAAAATAGGTTTAGAGGCATTTTGGGGTTAGGTTTATGTGTCGCAAAATGAAGAGGAATACTCAAGGAAATCATGATACAAATATTGGGTTGAAAGAGTATTCACAGTGCGAGTAAATTCCTTTTTTTCTCCGTGGCTGTGCCACACCACTTCTCAACTTCCCAGCAACCGCGCTAACGTGAAATAATTTCTTATGGAATTTTGGAAAGTTCTCAGGGAAATATCAGGGAATTTTGTTCTCTGATAAAGTGCTGGGAACCATAATCAAGCTCACACAAATGTAAACCAGCAGTGACTGTACTGTACCCTCATCAATCCTGCAAAATCCTCCAAATTGTCTTCATGGAGTTTGAAAGATCTGGGTGGGTAAGGAATAGATGGAGAAACTTAAAACTGCTGAAACTTAAAAACATGTATGACTGCTGGAACAATTACTGCACCTTTTGCTACAAGTGCTCATTTGCACAGTGCCGAGCTCGGCCAATGCAGGGGTGAGATTTGTCAAGATTTGTCCTGATTTCAGGGTTTTTTTGTCAGGAATTTTGTTTGATTTCAAGTTTTTTAAGAGCCCCGGAATTGAAATCTGGAATTCCTGAGGTTTAACAATAAAGGCGTTTTTACCTAAATGTATGAAGTTATATAGAACAAAAGAAATTGGTATTTTAGGGGTGGCTTTACCATTGACCCAATGTTGCTCTTGGGCCTTCAGTGACCCTCAAGCACTCTGCCAATTATTTCATGGATTTTCCATTTTCTCACAATCGCACCCCTTCGTCGGCGAAGGGCAAAGCTTAACATTCACGATTGGAATCTTCCTGATGTGAAATTCTCTCAAAAAGTCATCAAATCAAAAGTCATATATTCTACAGTATGAGGAAATGAATCAGTTTACGGATCTCTAATGGATCTGTGGCGGGAAGGATGTGCACGAGGGCGGTTACATGTGGGAAGAGTTATCTTTCTAACACATGTATTAAAATCATGTTTAGGCAGGATATGCAACTTGAGTCTGTTTTCATTAGATTTGACGCGGAATATGAGAATGATATAGTACATGTGTCATTAAATCTTTAAATGTGTAGATGTACATGTAGCACGCCAGTTCTGATATTGTTTTAGTTTTTAAGCATTGGATAAGTACTTAAGAGCCTTAGTCCTTTCAGTGACATTGCACTGAAAAGGTGCATGATAAGTGAAGTACCGGGTAGCAAGATTCATACAGGTAATTTTCAAAATCTTAATTACAGGCTTTCAAGTTTTCCTACTTTTCGTACTTTTTTCTAGAGTTGTTAACCTTTCTCCTACTTTTCCTACTCTTTCCTTGAAATTTCTACTTTTTCCTACTCGTTTGGGTCCCTTAAGTCCGAAAAATTAAATCTCATAAAATACTTTCTATAGTACACAAAATACAGTGAAGGGTTTGGGCGTAGGAGTACTGCAACTGTACTTTTCCAAGCGCTTAGTTGAGGATGGAGCACAAGTGTTGTGAGTACTGAACATGCCAAATGAGGCTTATGAAACTGTGGACATGAGTGAGTATCAACAAAAATTACTCCTGAAAGCCTGCAAAAGTCCTACTTTTATCCTGATTTTGTCTAGCCGAAGTCCTACTTTTGTCCTGTTTGTCTATCCTTTCTTCACCTGGGTCTTCTTGAAAGCCTGTAATTACAATGCACTGTCATATATAGGCCTATATGTTGGTCCCACTTCTGTATGTCAGCATTAAGAGTGTTGCCAAAAAAAAATTAAAAATGGAAGACCAATTACTTAAATGTACTTTTTGTCTGTAAATCAAAAGCTCAGGAGGAATTTCTCTTGTAGAAATTTTCTGCAGAACAGAGGCATAGCACTGCAAAGACTTTAAATCTGTGTAATATGCATTGGATTTGGAAGGGGATTTCCCTTCAAAAAAAAAAAGCCCATTTCACCCAATGCCAAGAAATCTGCTGAGGTGCATGTAACTTGGTGTTTGTCTAAAGTGTTCCTTTTTAAATGAGAGCCTTTTGGTTCAGACAGATGGGCAAACAGTTTAGGGGAATCCCCAAACATACCAACGGCCCCGGAACATATGGTACAATGCACTCTACATGTATCCACATCCTGTTTGTCTTTTTGCATCCTTTTGACTGGGTTTTCCACAATTGTTTTTTCTTTCTTCCGCATTTCATCTGAATAGTCATATACGTACATGTAAACAGGATAAAAGGAACTGGCTTGGACTTTTTATTGTTTAGGGAAAGAGGTTAATTGGACTAATGAGAGATCAGCTTTAAATACAGGGCTGGGTTAAAGATTTAACAGTTCCAAACAAAGCTTCTCACAGTAGTCAAGGCATCGACTAATTTCATGTAGGTGAAAGCAATTTTTAGAGTCGGGTATCATTTCCAAATCCTGTTATCATAACAAAAATTTGTGAATTAGGCAGCATTGTTTGCATTTATACTTAAAATTATTTAGAGAAAGTGAAAATAGAGATTTTTTTCTAGCATTAGTTAAACTCACCTCTCTGCTCCCCTTAACATAAAACAAAAGATTTGAAATCCTTACACGCCTGTTCAGAAAAGCTCCATGCTAGGGATTGACTGACCAGTCATGCTAGTACTATATATACCTGTGATATTTTTAATAGAAATGATTCATAAAATGTTACCTGCCAATCACAATTAATCATCATTTTCTGTTCACTGTTCTTTCTTGTTGCCGTTGTTAATTAAAGAGTCGTGCCTTAATAATTGTATAATTGTACAGAAGATGACATCTGCCACTCATTAGAAATGGCTCCATTTTGTAACCTTTACGCATTCACATCTTTTATGCTTAAAGATAGAGTAGATCATTTGCAGCTATCCAAACAGAAACTGACCAAATTATTGTTAAAATGCTTTCTTGGTTTAAAGAATAAAGATAGTAATGGCACTAAACTCTCTGTGAAAGTATTCCTTCTGGCATGCTGTCATTTTGAGGAAAACCAAAAAAAGGCCATTTCCAAAGATGAGTCAAGTGACGCATTTTTGGAAATTTCCTTTATAGCACTTGGTTTGTAATTAGGCGAATCTGTGAATGGCTGCGCACAAGTGCGCGCAGTTGCTTATATATTTTGGTTCAGTGCGTGACATCGTATAGCTGCAGTCGGCTGCATGAGAAGGTGTTCTTGATGCTGATTTCAAGCGCAATTCAAAATATGACTCTGCAACTTTTGAATTGAAATTGAGATCCTAAATTATTGTTTACTCAGAATAGACAGCATTCACAGAGCTAAAATTTCATCAGGTTAGTTGTTAAGCACCCATCTTTAGATTTTGAGCACTTTTGTTGTTTCGAATGAAGCAATTGCTGTACTCTACCTTTAAAACCTCAGGCAATTAAGTGGATTCTACTTCAGGGACAATTTTTCCCCTTTTTTGTCTGATCAATAGTGCGTATGCACATCTACATTTGCAATTCTAAGATATGTATCATGTTTGTGGTTCTGAAGGAAATGACATCATATACATGCATCCACACACACAACAGGTGCATATGACCACTGTATCTGTGTCAAGGCTTTGTCACCTGCTATCATCATGATCATTGACCATTTCCTAGTCTTGATAAAATGATGTCATTTTAAAACCGCAAAATTTTTTGTGTACTTTAATATGCCTATACAGTGAACATTCTGGCCTGCACACATGTACATGCTTGTATTTGTGGCTGAATGTATTAGGATCATTTGCATTTATCCCATAACTAACCTACCGGTACCAAAATATTAATAATAAGGGTTTTCTGCATGTCGGATGGAAACTTTCATTCATGTGTAAGCTGTATTTATAGTATGTAAATGAGCAAAGTGCAACAGTCACATGAGAAAATAAAATCCATGCAATGAGAACTAAAAGAAATCAAGGCCAGTTCGTATACTTCATGTGAATGCCAAATGAATTTGATGTCGCGAAACATTCACTGAAAAAATTTGCCGGAGTTGAAAGGCCTTCAACTTTTGCGAATTTGCAGCACAAAGACTTGCCGTGCCGTCACAAATTCGCAATTGCGTCCGCTTTCGCGCTGAGTATGAACTGACCTTTAGTCAGTGGTCACCAGTAATGACCAGTGATTGGTATGAGCAGAATCAATGATTATAATGTTGAAATGTGATTTCCAGAGGAATATGCGGACGTGGACGTGCCATCCAGTCTGTCGGCTGACAAGATTCAGGAGGAAAGGGAAGATGAATGCGATGACATCTATGAAGACACAGTGCCGGAGTCCACCCACAGCAACGACTCGTCTCAGAACTCCGACGACCAGGATGACGGGGAGGAGCAAGAAGATAGGAGTGGGATGTTTGACCTGGACGGAGATCCTTATGGTAAGAGCTGTGACTGAATTACTATACAGCTTGCGATCACACATGGACCTATGGAAGCAGTCAGGGGCGGGGGGCTGGGGGGGCGTTTGCCCCCCCAGATTTTCCCAAGTGCCCCTTTTGCGGCCATAAATGTGGCCCCTCGAGCATTAAAGTGCCCCCTCGAGATAAATAAAAAATGCCCTGAAAGTGTCTTACTATTTCTTAGAAGTAACCATTTCCCAATAATGGTAGAGATATTTTTGATATAAACGAGGAATATGAAAACCAAGTCCCAAAACCCATACCAGACGCCCTGAAAATGGGCACATAATGTATGTTTAGCATATAATCATTGGTTTTGAAGAGCACCCCCTATGTTGGAAGATGGCACAAAACAGTTGTTTGATTGTAGAGCCGTACGTACCGTGACGTCATGAAAATGGGCTTATAGCAGATGCTCCCGACGACTTGCTCCTGGCCGCTATAGCAGAGGGCGCAAAGCAGCTTTTAATTTTTGTTTTTAAAGCCCAAACTCTCCTTGATTAGTTTTCAATGTTATAGATTGTTTCAAATATATAATCTTCAAAGTCAGTCTATGTTTGCCACATTAAAGTGACAGATCTTTAACCAACCTTTAACATTGTACTGACACAAACACACTGATGTTTTGAAGTTAATTAGTCATCAAACCAGATCATTACATGCTTCCTTTAATTATCATCTTTTTTAATACCCTGTCCCAGTCCTTCTGATTTGAGGCGTGCAATCACACCCCCACACCATCCCACACCTAAAAGCTTCCCGAGAAGTGTGAATAATTACAGGCCTGAATTACCCTGGACCACAGATCACACACCTAGAAAACTACATGTACACACCTAGGAAAAACCACACACCTAGAAAAATCCAGGTGTGCCTTTTTCCACACGCCTGTGTTTTTCAAATCAGAAGGACTGCTGTCCATTGGTGTTCTAGAAGACCTTGACAACCTCATAGAACGGGGTAAAGCATCAAATTTTTCATATATCCGATGTTCCTTTTTCAAATCAGGCTGCTGACTGAACATGCACATAAACACGTACATGCAAGTCATATACGTACGGATCTTCTTTCCCTGTTTTGCACAACTGTTATTGTTACTGGTTCGAATCCCACTAGAAACGCAAACCACATTGCTGAGACATTACTGCTACATGCTCTTTCTCTGCTGTTATTGGTTCCAATCCATCCAGGGGCCCATCGGAATCAGGCCATCGGTACTTACTTGAATAATGAGCACCCTGGGAATTTTTGTCCTTACAACTTAAATTGGTATTTCCTTCCTCAACTGCTTAGGTTTAGGTCCCATATACACTGACTGATCATACATGTACATATCAAAAAATCTTTGTAAAATAAAAAAATCCAATACTTTTGGGAAAATATTTTCTTTTTTTTTCAGGAAGAAATGAATGATGATGCAAGTATATACATGCATGCATTAATTTTTAGATTATTTTTAATTTTTTTAAATTTTTCTATTTATTAATTTTTCATATTTTCTTTTAAATTTCTTTTTATTATCATTATTATTTTTTTAACTATTAGGTGATGTGAAGGTGGACCCAATTGCAGCGTCCGACTTAACTGCTTCAAGCAAAGAAGGTTATATGGATAAGAAACGGAAGGGTAAATATTCATGTTTTGGTTTTGTTTTTCGTCCTTGGATCTGAAGGGGCATATATATATTACATCTTGACCACTTATCTCTAATTCTTGCGGGCTGGAGGCAAATAGACTGATCCATTATTTGCTTTTCATGCCTTTTGTTCGTTTCCAGTAATAACACCACTCAAAATCCAAAGAAGAATGTTAAAAAAACTAACCTGTTGAAGTTTCAGCTCAGTGGATATGCGCTTTTCGAGAAAACAGTGAAAAATCATGCACAACGTTTCAAGAAAACAGTGAAAAACTATGCACAACATTTGAAATCACAAAACATCATTTTGTCCATCTTGTCTTTCCAAAAATCAGTCAATTGACTGATCGCTGGAAGTCAGGTACATTTTTTTTTATTCCTTCTACATGACAGCAATTAGCCAGACAGAATAATTTCACGGGGTGTTTACATGTAGTTCTGGTACAATCTTTAACCCAAGTAAGCTTTTTGATAATAATTTGGTAGGTTACTTTTGGGATAAATGCAAATGATCCTATACATGCCTTTAAGACCCGCCCAATGATGTTTTGACCAATCACAGTTTTGATCAGTGTCCAAAAAGTCTGGAACATGCATTGTGGCATTGGAGAGGCACACATGTCGGTGACCCAGGTGTGCAGTGGGCGGGGCCTAATGGATCAGTCTATTGTATGGAAAGGGTGGCAGTGTGGATATGGCGTTCCCTCAAATGTTTGTATAATGTGTAGAACATCACAGCTTCCCCACTTCCACTCTGTCTAAGTACCACAGTGTAAGTCCCTTTCAGTAATCAGCATAAATGGATATTCATCGACATGTACATAATGGTTTCCTTAGTTTAGACCCCACCCCAATGAGGAAAACTGAAAAAGAATAATTGATTTTTATCAGTACTTGTATTCTACATGTATATCAAATTTCCTTGCGCACCAGATTTAAAGTGACAGCTATTCAACATGTATGTTGTATTTGTCTAATCAAAACGTAAAGGTCATGCACTTGGTAATTTTTGCATGAAAAGAAGGAAAGAAAGAAAACCTTCACAGATTTAAGGTGACAACTTCGACCTATAATGTTTTGCCTTACTGAGCTGAGGGAATTCTTGATGGCCTAAATTGTAAAGGTCAGTTTAGCCGTTGGGAATCAATGGAAGTCACATTGACCCAGCGCTGACCCTCAAGTGTATAAAGAATAACTCTGGACTGCACACTTGTTCAGACGTCATTGTGGCGGTAAACTATTCAGAAAGCTTCCGGTCGGGGATAAATTTATACTTTCAAAGGGCCTTGGGCATATGGGTTGTGTTTAATTCGGGCAATCTAGAGTTTCTGGCATGATGTGCTAATCCCGGTTTAGCTATACTAGGTGACAAGGAGTCATCACTTTTATTTTTTTTATAATTTTTTTTTATATAGCATCTAACAAAGAAAAATGCAAATAAAGGGAGGTTTTGATAAAAATATATAGATCGAGTTTACTTGTCCTACACACAGAAATTCCATCATATAAAATAGAGATTGATTGTGGTAACCACTGCTTTTAAAAATGTGGCCAGCCAACCCTGACACACTCAGTGGTTGAAGGGTGAGACGTCTGTACTAGTTAGCAGGAGGTCATGGGTTCGAGTCCCACTATAGTAAGGTTGTGAATTTTTTTCTGGCTAACTAGAGAAACACTGATTATTCAGTTTTTTTAAATGAAATAATGTATGTGAAGCCTTCTGATTTCAAGATTTTGGGTCAGGATTTATCCTAAATTTCAGGATTTTTAAAGAATCCCCGTTGGAATCTGGAATCTCTGAGGTTTTACCGTAAACCTATTTTTACTTAAAAGTTTAAATCTTTAGAATAAAAGAAGTACGGTATTTTAAGGGATTCCTTTAGACAAACACAGACGTATACCATATAGGCTCCAGAAATCGTGATTCCCAACTTTTGTTTGCCTCTTTGCAGAAGGGCAGTTTGGTCTGCAGGCCTGGCAGAAACGCTACTGCGTCATCAAGGGCAACATCCTGTACTACTACAAGAAGAAAACTGACAAGGAGCAGTGCAATCAGATTGTGCTGACGGGCTACCAGGGACGCGAGGCGCCAGACTTTGAGAAGAAGAACAAGAGGAAGGATTTGCTGTTTGAGGTGGTGTGTCCGGCCAAGCGCTCGTATCAGGTAGGACTGGGATGCATTCTGCTCACGCGACCATTTTACATTTGTTAAGTAGATCCTGTGAAAGGACCTAACCCAAAAAGAAATGATAATATCATCAAAAAATGTTGTCAAAATGCCCTGTATACCAATCTTACAAATGTCTCTATTTGGATAGCAGCTTTTAAAATCCTTGAAAAATGTGTAACTGGAAGTTATTTTTTTTTTCTAGTGAAATATGAACTAATTCATTTGGGCTGTTCAAAACAGAAAATTTCAGCAGCGACACAATCATTGCTGCCATTTGGGAAAACAGGGGACGACCTCTGTAGCCTTCGTTGCTAACGTTCATCACAGTTGGTGGCAAACAGTAGGTGCCACTTGCACTACATTTGCCAACACTGGCAAACGTTAGCATTGTGTGCGTGGTACAGTGGAACACACCTCGATCACAGGAAAGGAGTTGGTTCACTCGAAAGGAGGGCAGCTTGAAAAGTTACCTCAAATTACAGTATGGCAGCCATGAGGCATTTCTTCAGTCATGTTTAAAAAAAAGTACTGTCCATGCTCTTCAACAAATGTGATTTGTTTTCTCCCAAAAAAATTATTAACTTGTATTAAATTTTTTTTTTAAATTGCCACTATTTTGGACATCTGCAACCCTCTGAAAAGAAGCTTTTATATCATTCTTTATTGGGGTCCGTCCTGCAAGTTATAATAATAATTTAAAATTAACGCAAATTATTAAATTATTATTATTACTGCAAAGTAGACTGATTCCCGGTCCCTGCATTGCTGACTCTGAATGGGAGGTGCTGAGGTGGGAACCAGTCTACCGTATGGGAACTGAATTGTTGTTGGGCCACAAATAAATACAGATTTGTAAAGTTATATTATTCCATAAATAAACACGAACCAGTTCACAAATTTGGACAAACTGAAGAAGGATACGTGGCATTATTAGAGCCCTTTATAAAAAAATTCTCCAAATCAAAACTGTACACATATCTAATTCTTCATAAATTCTGTGCCTAAGCACTCCGTCAACGGCAACAAATACACTGTGCCACATGCCCATGAAACAGTGTCTCCCGCACACAATACGCTTCTGAATTGTAACATGGTGTTGATTGCTGATTGTGCACAGAATCCACTTTTTCAAACATGTAAATCCTTGTCCTCTTTTCTACTTTTTGTCTGCAGTTCATTGCTCAGAACAAGAAAGATTTGCAGGAATGGATCAAGGTCATTGCTGTCGCCAGCAAACTGGGACCAAGTCTAGTAGGTAGGTATTATAAAGGCTGAGCAGTTAAGCAGTTGTCGGTTCCCCAAAATAAACGGTGATGTAAAACCACAACCAGTGACACCTGTCAAGTAGTTTAATTTTAGGTCAGTTTCGATGGTCAAGTCTAATGGAGGGGAGGCAGACACTAATCTGGGCATGATTGAACCCACCTGTGGGACACTGCATTTATATCGGTGAAAAATATAGAATTGAATGCTTTTCATATGGATTAATCACAGAGGCGGCTGTTAACTCTTTGCTTGCATTGAGTCAATATGTTGGCTTAAGATGGTGCCTGGTAGGAGGGTTCCCACAGTCATGGAAAAAATCCTGGAATGTCATGGAAAAGTAATGGTGGAGTCATGGAAAAGTCGTGGAATCCCGTACAACCCATTTGGATGATGCGTAGTATTGAACCTTGGCAGTCTTCCAGTTTTCTATATCCATGAACTTCTTTTTTATGCATACATGCTCTATACTGGTTGCTTGTGCATATGTGGTGCATATAGGTATTGTGTAAAACTGGAAGGCTGAAAAGGTGTGGCGTACCTTGTCTCCAGAGCAATAGGCTCCTAAGATGTCAAAACAGAGTAGGCATTGGTCATGAAAAGCCCTAATTTATTATGGAAAAGTCATGGAAAAGTCTTGGAATTTCAAGATTTCTCTGGGCACCCTATCATAGAGAAGCTGTGCCCATAAATTGGCTTTAACATCAAAGCTCATTATTTTATTCCCATCTTATTACTGCAACTAATGCCATACTCAAAAGAGTTAACAAGCTGAATAAATATGTTTGTGTGCCTTCCAGCACACTTTATCTGTTTCCTATAAACTGAGCTATCTACCTTTCATTTGTGTTTGATTGGCAAAAAAACTGTGAGTGCATCTTCTTTAATTATTCAAATATGGTAATCCAGACATGATGTTCTTTATCTTGTAGATCCTCTTGCCAAATCGACCCCCAACAATTCAGGAGGCAGCGAGGATCTCTCGGAAGAATTGTACGATGACACGTCAGCCCCTGCCCCATCGTCCGAAGCCAATGATGACGATTACGGTGACACATATGAGGACCTGGATGCCTACCAAGCAACCAAGATAGGTGAGCAACCAGGGGCAACTGAGACGCCTGCAGTTGCCTTGTTTACGGGCGACAATGAGGAAGACGGGGAGCCAATAGAGGAGGAGATTTACGAAGACGTACCGAATGCCAATGAGCCGCCACCAGCACCGTTGCCTGAACGCATTCCAAAGCCCTCGGCTGCTAATAAGCCCTTACCACCAGACCCCCCGAGGTCTGGCTCCCCGCCCCCCGTGCCAACCACCCACCGACCGATGCCTGCTGCACCCGACACGCAAACAGCAAAGCCGTACTCGCCACATACGCAAATCAAGAGCTACCAGGGCAAGAACGTCAAGAACATCAAGACGGGATCTGGCCCAGCTCATGCCAAACCGGCAATCACTTCCACCCCGGGGCCCCCTATCCCCTCCCGCTCGGCCCCCGAGATGATCACAGCCCTGCCCAGGAAGGAACCGTGGGAAGAAGACTATGCCAACATTTACATCGGATTGTGGGACTGCATGGCTGACGACCAAGACGAACTGGAGTTCCGACGAGGCGAGATGGTCCACATCATCAGCAAAGAGTACGACCCTTTCAGCTGGTGGATCGGTGAGAAGAACAATAAAGTGGGTCTGGTGCCCAAGGACTACCTGATGAAAGCTTATATGATTTAGTCAGTAAACCCATGACAACAAATGTATGCATAATAGTGCCAAATGCCTTTGTCTTTTCATTTGCTAATTAAAAAGCATCTAATACAAAACAACATATTTTATCCACTTTGGGCTTTCGAATTATCGTTTACTTGAAGGTACAGTTACCATTCCATCAGTTTTGTTCACAGTGTTGGATTTGGATCGGTATTAAAGAAAACTTTCTTTCAGCAAACAGAGGAAGTTGGCTAATAGATTTCATTCGAAATGCAAATTTCTGGGTTCCATTTTGTACATTTTCCATTGCGCTTTAACTGTTTTGAGCCAATCAAAAAGTTGTTAAAATGTATCTTATTTTTGGGCCCACATTTGTATATCTATTTAAATGTATATACTAATCATGTTAAGGCTGCAGGCATTTCCAGCCATATATTTACAAGTAAAATCTGTTAACTGGTCTATTACAAAATTATACCTAGTGAAATGATAAGAATAATATAGTTTTCTATCAAAAGTCTATGCCAAGTCCTATTTTAATTATTTTTCACTATTTTTCCTAAAATATGAATGTATAGTAATGCAACAGTCACGGAGAAAATGCATTAGTCACAGAAAAAAAATATGCAATTTAATAGGTAAATACTTCCATCAACATGTACTAAACAAAGGAATTTGCACCTAGCTGTGTTGACATACCCGAAGCTTTGAAGTTCATTTTTATATAACTCGGCTCGTAGATGATTTAGCGACATACATGTAGTTTGTGTACATATCTTTCAAGATAACCTAATCAAGTGGAATGGAACTACATGTACATGTACATGTACATTGTATATGTACATGTACATTGTATATGTATGTAAGATTTGGGAATGCTTCGGCACTTTTGTACATTTTTTGCAAGGGAAATCAACATTTTATTTCAGAAAGAAAAAAGCTTTGAAAGAGGAATTCCGTTGCGTACCCAGGCTGGCCAGGTTTGGGAATAATTTTCTCTTCCCCTTTTCTTGGTTTTATAAATTTTTAATTTTCCTAATTTTTTTTTTATTATTATTATTTTTGTGTTATCAATAAATATCAGTATGACATATTTTTGAATTGCAGTACACTGTATACAGATATTCTAAGCTTCATGTACAAGTAGCTGGTATCTACAATAATAAAAACACAATTTTGGTGTCCATCCTTCATGTCCTTTCAGCAACTTTTTCTCAAAATTACAATTTAAGTTACATCAAAGCAACTTACGAAGTGCAAAAGTAAGAGTTTTTATTTTAATTTAATGTTCATATTACTCCGAGATGAAATTTAATGCAGAACATTTAAAGGTATATATATTTTTGTGGTATAATTGACCGATAACAGGTACATGTTCATGAATTTCAATATCTGATCTCTACTTTTTGAAAGTTGTCTGCACTATGCAGAACTGCATACTTGTACGTATTGCATGAAGTGGCTTACCCTGATATATCTAGGGGAAGGGGAGGCATTTACTTCGAACCCTAAATTGTTCTCATTGCACTTTTGCAGAACTTTGTTCTCGTCCCTTCCCCCAAACAAGTGAGATGGGGTGGGGGATACACACCCTCCCCCATTCAAAAAAGAGTTATTTTAAGGTCAATCTACACATACATACAGTAGTCATGTCAATTTAAAAAAAGTCTTTGAATTTTGTTTCCAGTCCCATGTGTTTTGTTGGTTTTCTCACTTAATTGTAACAAGTGAAAATGTTGAACTGAAATCAACCAAGTCTACAAACATTTATGCTGGCTTCTATAGTGGAACAAATACGAGTTACTTTTGTATTGGGTGAAATGGTTCAAAATATCAATACATACATTGTAGATGCTTATGAATGTAGAACTGACAGAGTAAGTGATGTAAGAGTGAGCAATAAAAACGCATATTGTTGATTGATAATACACTTCTGAAGCTTTTGGGTTTCATTTTGAACAATCTTTTGTTAGCCTGTCACTAAGTCAACCGCAGATAACGGACACTCCACTTTTTGGGGATGGGCCAAAGTAAATAAGTTGCAAGAAACTAAGGCTAGATTTCTTTGTCTTAAATGGCTGTATTTCTTCAAGACTGTATTTTGCTCACAGGAAATTGGTATGGGCATCAAAACATATTTCTTTTTTTTGTCACTCGTTGCCAAGCTTTCTCATAAAACAAGGTAACATTTGTGATTGTTTTTGCCACATCAGAACTGGGCAGAGGTAAAATTTTGTTACACTTTTCAAAATAAGCCAATTTTAATGTTATACTCTCATCTGCAACTTGGAAAACTGCAAGGGAAAAAAGTCGAGTGAAAACTTCAACAAGTCTTAGTTATGAGCTCCACGCACAAGTACTCCTTCAACAGCCGGAAAAGGAGAGTTGGGGGAGACCTAGACTGGTTCCAGGTCCATCCACTGGGTATTTCGAATGATCAAAAGTTATTGGGGGCGGGGATTAGTTTGGTAGACAATTGCAAGTTCAATTTGAACGTATACGCGAGCCAACAAGGCCCTACACTCATGCAAAGATGCCGTGGCTAATAGCTTTGGCACATTCAGGAAGTCGTGCCTACTTTGCACGCGAACCAGTACAGTACAGTACGCACACGCTGTGTGTCCTGTCCACAGGGCTCTCAAAAGTGGTAAAAACGCACCCTTTTTGTTGGCGCACGGAGCCCAAACCAGTGGAATAGATATGATTGAGGAACGTAGCTGCCCCCCCCCCCCCCCCTTCCCGAAAAAAATAAGAAAATAATAATTCTTTCCGACCACGTGTTGTGTGGATCTGGGGGAGAATTGTCAAGATTTCTCCTCATTCCTGTATTTTTTGTGACATTTTTTTGTTCCAGGAATTTTAACCAGTTCACGCCGGAGGCCGTGTTTACACGCAAATGTTTTGCAGTATTCGGAACAAATGACGGATAAACACGCAACGAGCATGGCCAGAAATATCTGTCAGCGACGTGCTCGCAGCGAGCGAGGCTGGGAATATGAGTGTGCTGCCAGAGGGTGATGGCTTCAACCCCTCTGGCTTGAGGTCGAGTAAAAAGTAATCCCGCGCCTCGTTCCGTTCTTGTAAAAATAATCCTGGCGTGAACTGGTTAAAGAACCCTTTTCAAATTTGAATTTACAGAGGTTTTACCGTGTTTGTACCGTGAATTTACAGAGGTTACAGAGTTTGTACCATGAACTTACAGAGGTTTTAGGTGTTTTTACCTATAAAAGTATGGAACAAAAGAAATTGGTATTGTAAGGGCTGCCTTTGGGCAAATACAAACATATACCATGGATCCTACACTGCTATGGAACCCTTGGCGACCCAATCTCAGCCCTGTTGAATTCAATTTTGAGGGAAAGAACTGGAAACCGTACCAAGAATAAAATGACACTCTAAAGCAATCACAACATTTGTACATACAAATACACATACAAAATGCTTTTATTGTAACTAAAATAGTGCCCGGTTTGGCAATGGATAAAAATTCAAATTTCTTTTATGTTTTTAACAATGTTTTATTTTAAATTAGGAAATGTTGTAATTATTCTCAGACAGTAATCCTTTGTACATGTACCGTAACCTCAACACAAGTAAATGGCATTTCACAGAGAAACTATTGAATGTTTTTGAAAGGTTGCCTTTTCCCCCCAAATTAAAACACCGATATGTTCAATTCATAGTTTCAGTGAACATGCAATCATGGTCCAATTGTATGTGTACCTTAGACTTGGTTCCAGACATCAAGAGTCCATTTCCCCCCCACATATATCAACTGCTGCAAGGAGAACGTTTGCAATGTTCGGCACGTCCACAGAGTAAAAATACAAGTGTGTCTGGAAACAAGACTACAGGCACATGTACTCATCCAAATTTGGGCCCAACTTTATTTTGCTACTGTAAAAGACGCAAGTTCAGATCTACTTACATGTAATAATTTCAAACCAAAAGTGAATTATATGCCAGAAATTTGAAGAAAAAAAAAACACCTGTTGAAAATACACATAATGAAACCCCAGCAAGCATCCTGAATGTGTGGCTAGCAAGAAAATTTCCACTGAAAAAAAAAAGGAAAAAGAAAAGATGAAAAAACAGAAGAGAGATACGGGCATCAAATACAAATCTTGGACAAGGATCATGCAATCTCAGTAACAAGCTCAATAACTGTCAAGGTTTAAAGCCAGTCTGGTTTCTCCATTAAGCATGTTAAGCAATGTGCATGTACACAAATTGTACATACATTAGGTAATCTTACAAAAAATTGATAGTGTTAAGAGGTTTCTTGTTATAATAATGAAAAACAACAATGTGAATGTCTGCAATTTACTTTTCAGCCCGATTGTTTTTAAGGCAACCACTTTTCAAGTCTGGATACTTTAACTGTCCCAACCGCGTTTGCAATCAAAAGATCGCATTATATGGTCGCCAGTGAGTATAAAAACATATCAGGCTTGTGCAGACACGTGCCGAAACTGGGTAGAAATGGTTGAATGCTATGTCTTATGGTTAAGCAGTTATGATGTCCGAGGGCACAAGAAACAGTCCGTGTCATATGCCATTTCAGATGCTACATGCTGGAACCCACTTTTTGTGTGTGGATATTTGTGGAACTTACTTTGTGACAGAGCTTTACACAAAGTTCATTACCTCACTGTACCTGTTGTGTTTGTTGTATTTGTGAATGCACAGTGTACATACACATGCAGAAACTTGTTGTCATTGAATGTCATCTGACAGTCAGTCACACTATATGAATTACTTGCAAGATTAAAGTTATTTTTTCTCTTTAAACTAAGTTAACTACATGCAGATGCCTAGTATCTACTGAACCTCAAAGCAACTGGCAAATCAAAACTGGACAAAAAATATCAGTTTCGATATGGATAATTAATTTATACAAAGCGATAAAAACAACAGCTTTAATTAAGTTTTTAACGGACAGGACAATAACATTCATTTTAAAATTGTCTCTTGTCGAAAAGAATACAGCCAACCATTGCTGTGTGCCACTGGCAAAAGGACTGTCCAAAATGGCCGGAAATTATAAAACAATTAGAAACATTTAGGGCATTCAAATTGTCTGAAAATAAAAGGACTTCCTGAAATTCAATTAGTAAATGATGCACCTCTGTAATTACACCCAAAATGGACATGCTCCCATCCCATTGACATAATGACAAATGTTTTTTTCCAGACAAAGTTTAAATTTCTGTTTGTCATATTTATTCTAACCTGCAGTATCCTTTAACAAAGTTGCATTATTTCATCGACTTGGAACTGGTTTATGAGGCAACAGTTTTCAACTCTCAAAACCAGGTTAGCCAAAATGTAATTATTAAAAATTTCAAAACCATTTTTTAACCATGAGAACTGATCTGGGTATTAGTTTTAGTTTTTTTGAATGGTTTGGTTCAGAACTACCTGGTTTTTAAAGAAGCATAAACGTGAGGCAAATGGAAGGTGAGACTTGCCTCTTTAAGCAGGTGGGGGGGGGGGGGGGGGGAATGGGGGGGGGATTAGAAGGTGAGGGGCGGGGCTTGGCAGGTGTGGGGGGAGGGTGTTTCAAGACCAACCTAGAGTTAAGAGGGCGGACAAACATCGACAACAATAGTCCTAACATGTTTATGTACAGTATATTTACAAATGCTGTCGCAATTCTAGATTTTTTTTATACACTCGCAGAAAAAGGGGACTTATTTGAGGTCTTCCGACAGGTATCTTCATGAGATCGTCTCACTCAGAAACACCTACATGAATTCTGAATTAATCACACTGAAAAACAAAAAAACAAACCAAAATCTACATGAACATGCACGGAGACAAAAAAAGGAATAACATACAGTGATGTCTATTGTTTTAAAAATGCTAACACAAACAGTTCAAAAAAAAATAGTACATAAATGACGTAAAAACACATTCTTCCATGATTTACATGTGGTTGTTTCCGACATAATAGTTCAATACTTTCCTTTGCGATTCACCGACTCGCTCTTTCGTTTTACCTACACCAGAAGTTTCAGACAATTTCTTAGTTTTCAATATTTCGTGTCTCTCAGAATTTCCCACAGAGGGCTGAAGTGGACAGTGTAATCTACTAAAAAATTTTCTTTTACGAAAGCACTTCCCTTTTTAACTCTTCGCTTATTAACATGAAGTAACATGAAGATAAATTGAACTTTTTGACTTGAACGTTGTTTTTTTTGTTCCAGAATCAAACATTCAAACCTCACTCCAAACTGTAGATGGAAAAATGTTCACCCTCATACACACCGTCTTAATACGGTAAAAACTTCCGTAAAGAAGAAATATCTTCTGTGCACATGCATCTATGAGCCCAGTTTTCATTATCTTTGGATGTTTTTTTCTCTTTCTTTTGGTGGAAAACAAACTCTGGAGAAAATTTTTGGAATACAGGTGTTTTTCAAAAACATTTGAAGTGTCATGGGGAAATGACGGGGCAGGGCGGGGTAGGGAAGAGGGAGGGAGGGGTGGACTCACAATGACTTTTCGGATTTATGCTCGCGATTTGGTTCCTGTTGACTAGATTTTTGCTCAAGCTTTTGTTCCAGTTGACAGGTGCCTCCGTCGTCATCTTTGTTTTCCGTGTGCCAGGTCAGTCTCTCCTCGTAGAATGAGATGACAACCTGAGGGCATTTGACATTGGCTTCCTTGGCTCGGACTAGGTCGGCTCGATCGCTGGATTTCCTGAAAACAACGGACAAAAAGAATCAATGATCCATCTAAATTTGGTGTATTTTAAAGTTGTGTCCTCCATGCTTTTTTCGAGTTTCGTCCCAAAGATTAGTTTCCAAGCAAACAAGATTTTACTGCAATTTTTTAGTCTCTTTATTCCGCCATGTGTTTTTCCCTAAAAACGGTTTTTAATTAAAAACGATGTAAAACTATTTGCTTTTTAATAAGCCAGTTCGGTATTTCAAAAGCGCATGTGCACAATGATATGGGTCACGTGTCATTCGGGATAATCAAAAGTTGTGAAGGCGCATGAATGCGGGCGCATGACGCTTGCGTGTAAATTACCAGCAGATGGGCGTGCGCGTAACATCGTATAACATCACGTCAGCGATGTTATCCCGAATGACCTCAGGTCACTGAAATACCGAACTGGATTATCTCTCCCCCCCCCCCCCCCGAACTTCAAACCCTACAAACTTTGAAGAATCAATCATCCAATTAAAACCACCCACGTGACAGGCTATTGACAAATATAGCAACTGGTAAACTGTCTCAGGTATTTATGAATTTACAATTTCAAATTATTGGCTGCCAGACAATAATTTTATTCTCGTGGGGTAGGCTTGTTCTTACCCCACAATCAATATAGATAATGTACAGACCGGGAGCCAGAGAAAAGTAAATACTGGCGTTGTACAGTTCCATCAATCAGAGCAGATCATGTGTTCCTCACTAGCATTAACACTGCCATTTTTTTTGCCTTACCATTTCATTAAGAAAATAAGATCTCCGTCTTTCTCTGTGGCTCCAAGGATCTTTTCCGGGTCCAGTTTTCTCTCAAATCCCTCAGGCTCGGTCGGAGTCTGCATACTCTTTGGTGCACGATTAACATCTGTCGCCATCCTGACCATCCTAGTGCTACCACCGATTTCATTGGATTTGGCTGATATCTGGGAGATGAAATGGTAGGTAAAAAAAACCCACAAAACATGAAACGGCAGAATGGAGGAGGCCGTGTTTGGAAAGGTGAAGGCCACTTTGTGAACACACACTGGTCACAATAGTTGATGTCAAGTGCCACAATTACTGTCAACTTGCCGTCAACTCACTGTCAGCTCCTTTAGAACACACTAAAGAAAGCGGCACAGCACCACAATAACGAGCCAAAATAGACTGGCTGCCAAATGAGATTTGTGACCTGATTGATCTTGCTACACTGAGCAGGCTTGTCATTTTGACAAGTGGCAGTTGACGGTAGTTAGTACGACCCTCACTAAAAAGCTCCATTGTGTAGGGCTTGCCATGTTAGTGCATACATGTAACGCAAGACGTGGGTGCAACATTTTTTTATTTGGACTTGTATTTACCCGTGGCTTGGGCGCATGACAATCAAGTGTCTGTCATGCATACGCAGTACTGCTCTCTTTGAAACTGTTGAGATGGAATGTAGGGAGACCACACATGCCATAGAAAATGTAGCAAGTGTGCTCACTGTCTCACAAAAATTATCTAAGAGAGACAAGGCTTGCACGGCTAAATTGCTGTTTGGCAGTCAAGGTTCTTGTGATGCATCACAAGTCCATCTCAAGTCTATCACAAGTCATCCAGACCCAAGTCTACTCACAAGCTCAATGGACTCTGATAAAGCATCCATTTGTTTTTGCTTACTTATGCTACTTGTGACCGAACATGAGAATTGCTTGCGATTGAGTTTGAGCGGACTTGTGATCCATTATTTACTCGAGTCATGACTGATACGCGAACCATAGAGACAGCCAAGTCTGTGCTGTAGTTGAGTCCATCACAAGTTAACTCTGGCAGAAAATAAATCGCGAGTTCTTGCTTAAGTCCAGTCACAAGTGATTCATGAGCAATACAAAGGAATGCCTGCGCCGCAGTTCATTTGAATAGCTGGCGACTTGACTTGAGACTGTAGTTCTTGTGATGGACTTACGATGGACTCAACTTCAACTGTGAGCTCAGTCACACCGCGCATGAAATGTACATGTACACCGTTTATAGAATAAACACATACCGGCGTTTCATGAGAACAACCTATACGCAGACCCTAGAGCATGGCAGAGTTGGTATTTTGTAATCGAAATCAACTGAAAACCACAAATATAGGCTTCGTCCCATTCACTATGAATGCAGCCTAAGATCAAGACATAGCACTAACCTCTACAACTTTCTTTGGCTTTTTCTTGGCCGAGTCACCATCCCCTCCGTTCACTGTGAGTTTCCGTTTACTTTGCGTGAGTTGCTTCACCGAGTCATTGTACATCTGGATGAGCTCAGGACAGTCCAGATTTGTCTCCGGTTCCCACGTGTTTTGCTCGCTGCAAAAGATACCAAAGTTTGTTTTAGGACAAAGAACGTGTTGAGAACGGAAGATATCCGAGAAGTTTCCATTCTCTGTTTTATTGGAGAGTTGTTAAAATAATTGTTGCCAGGAATGTAACTGAGAACCCTTTACTCTGACAGTGCTCTCAGCAAAAGTGCCATCACTGCATTGATGAAGATTTCATTTTTGAAATTTCAACATCTTTACCAAAAATATGAGAAACTCTACTTTTTAATAGGGAAAATACACAGTAGCAGCCAATTTCTGTTTAACATTTCCCTGATAAGAAGGGTGCGCAATAAAGTGTGTTGGACCTTCTCTTGCTGTTGGAGTTTGATTTACTAAACAGAAATAATACCTAAACACATTTTTTTTTTTAAAGGGCCAGCTGATCAAGAAGCTGCATTAACCCTTACCCTACTTGACCCTCCAACGCATGCCAATTGTGCCTCAAGAAAATCTCCTATGTTTTTTGCATGGCCCTCCAATATCTGCCATGTCATTTCAAGGGTAACTGGACAGGCACTCCAATACATGCCACAGAGAACAATGAGAGTCCTCTGATAACAAAGTGAGTGCCCCCAGCTGGTCAGTATCAGGCACCCTCCAGGGCCTCCAACTCCTGCCAATTGGAGCCTTCACTGTTAAGACTTGTTATCTGCCAAATAACTGCAGCTGGAGGGCATTGGCATAACCAACTGACATGCAGTAAACTACCCTCAGAGAGTAAGGGTTAATGTTGACTTGAGTTTGAATCTAATCATGAGATGAATTGACAAAATCCTCACATTTTCCCACAATTCTCAAATTGTTATTGTGGTATCAATCCCGTCCACTTAAAAGACTAGTGTGCACAGACCATGCTTACTCCTGCAGCAGAATTTGCTCGCAGGATTGAGGTTATATGGCAAAGTGTGCGGCTGGTTTTTGGAGGATGCACTGTGTCAAGGTCTTGGGCCGGACCTTGTGTTGTTTATGCTCAGTCGTGCACAGATTTAGGCCTACATTATACTTGAAATCCCCCGCACTGCTCCAGGATGTCACTGGCTCTGCCTCAACATATTGACATGATAGACAGTGATTGCCAGAGGAATTTGCAGGACTGAGGCAGTGGTCACCCCTCCAAGGACCTTATTCAAGAAATAATGGATGATTTTGGAGAATAACTTTATGCAATCTGTACATGGAGGCAGTTGGAGGATTTCACAGGATTGAGGTTGCATCCTAGCAAAAATGCCTAGGGAGTTAGGGTCAAGACAATGACACGACAGTAATTCGCCATCAATGCCTAAAGTTTAGCATAATTTTGCTGCTATAACTAACACATCTTTTCTGCTTTTAAGTACTGCCATGAATTTGGGCCCCTGAAGACAGAGTTGACTTTACAGTAGGTCATTACAAGCTAATTTGCATTTGAATGAATTAACATATCGCAGTTTTCCACTCATATGCAAATGTTCACAGTGATCAAGTGGACTCTGACATTTTTGCCTGAAATTTGAGGTGTAACAGAAAAGTTTACACACAAGTGTGGTGCCATTGTTCTTTACCATTTGAAAAAAAAACACCTAAAATCAGGCAAATGCAGAAGGACTTGCATCCCTGTGTTCACTACTGCCTGATATGTCGCATTTTGTGTCCACTGTATTTTCCATTACTGTGCCTGTGTGTAAAAAGGCCCTAAAGCCGTCCTCAGGTTGACCTTGGGACGACAAAGAACAGTCGGGATGGCTTTTCAGGATCAAGCTGCATCTGAGCATATGAATGACAGCAGATTCATATGAGCTACAGCCATCAGGAACCAATCAGCCGCCAATTTTCTGTGACCCGAGTGTAATTGTGACGATATTAAAACAATCGGCATCAGTCGACACTAAAAAAAGTAGCAAGAGTGGAACAATTTCAACTTTTTCAACTGCAATGTGACTTCCTGAGGACGAGAATCAATGGCAGTCGACCTGTGTGAGCATACAACATCGTGCTCACATCCGGATTATATAATCTTATTGTGAATCATTGTTGGCGACATGAGCATGGTTGCGATCATTGTGGTCGAGATGCCGCTTGTTCCAAGATAATTACAGAATTTCTCAGTTTTGTGATCTAAGCGTGACTTCTGTGGTTGATGCCGAGGGTACCGTTGTGGAGCAAGCAAATCTCAGGTCGACCCTAGGCCAGCTTTGGGCAGCCACTTACTCTGGGTATCCCTTCCATTTGAGGAGGTACTCCACCTGGCCTCCTTTCACCCTCTTGTTGAGGACTTTCTCCACCTGATATTCTTCCTCTTCTTCTTCTTCGTCTTCCTCGCTTCTCATTGGATCGTCTTCCTCCTTCTGAGCCTTCTGGGAATCCTCAGGCCTCTTTGAACTTTTACTCTTTGGGTTGCCTCTTCCCATATTTGTATTTGTGGCAATTTATGTCACTAACACAAACACAAAAAATAAAAATGCACATTAGGCATATGAAACTGGGCTTGAAATTGAAAAGTTCATTTCCAAGCTTTAATCATCTACTGAGCGTGCGTCAACTTCGGCAAAGCGCACCGCGGCTGTTGCTTGTCATTCCAAAATCTTTGGCGCTCTGTGAAGTGCCCAGATGCAATACGCGACTGCGGATGAAGAGTGCACACAAGAGGGCGCACTTCACTGCAGAGGGCTTCAAAGATTTTGGAATGACGGGTAACAGCCGTGGTGCGTTTTACAAAAGTTGCCTGACCCCTTTGGCCTCTTGTCTTGACTATTAAGTATTATTAGGGTGGCCGGGAAACATATCAGCGATGCCATGCTTGCTCAAAACCGTCTGCATTCTTTGACGAATTACCATGATTTTTGGATAACTAGACCTCCGAAGGTACCGAATTTAATGATTTTGTGCTATTTAGCAGTCATACTAGTAGCTGGGTTGATTTTCTGCTGACAAAATAATTTCGATCTTTAATTAATTTTCGGCTCCCCTAGCAACGGGACGCTCGGCTCACAGGCCATACGTGGCTCTGTGACTGATATACGAAGGTAGTAAGTCCAGTATTTCAGTCACATTTATGGGACTAAAATCAGTGTTTTGTCAGTGATATTAATAAATATAAATAAATTCTCGTCTGATTTTGTCAAACAAAAAACAATTACACCTCTCATATAGTCATAGCTCAGAACCTCATGCCTATATGTTGTTTCTACCTTTCAATGTAATTGGTTACATGGTATTAGCTGCATTAACAACATATAATATCCTTCAATGTACAGGCGTATGAAAGCCCGGTAAGCCCACATTTCACACTGGTAATTTTTCAAAATGGCGACCACCACGTTGTTTAAAAACAACCACCATGACATGCAATCGGAACACATGGTCGAAACTTTGTCAACATTTCCTCTCAAAAATAACCATTAGAACTGACAGATATCTCCAGAAATTCCAACATTAAATGGAAACAAAATCACCTCAGATACAGCCTCAGGTAAAGCATGAAATTGTTTTTCCAGGAAAAGTAATTACTCACGCACTTCAAACAGTTTCTGCCTTCCGTCACACACTTCACTGCATGCAAGGCTAAGGCGGGAAAAAGAGACAGTGAGAGAAATAATTGAACTGCCTAGCGCCCTCTCACGACACTTGAAAGAAAATGCATTGGATTATGCAAATCGTGTCGCAATCCACGTGCACATTAAAGTACACTACATGTGCACAGGCATTGCAAGATAGATTTAGAAGTGCTAGCGGTTGTGGCTTTGAAATCCTGATTATTTCAAGATGTCGATGTACAATTTCAAGA
Source organism: Patiria miniata (assembly GCF_015706575.1). Lineage (NCBI taxonomy): Eukaryota > Metazoa > Echinodermata > Asteroidea > Valvatida > Asterinidae > Patiria > Patiria miniata. The sequence goes on along the minus strand of NW_024037076.1, from coordinate 18,146,592 downwards.
AAATTACCGTCGTTCCGACGGCAAAGGTAATTATTGAACTTTTGTCATAACTTCCAGGTTATAAATTAAGAGGATTATGAGTAAAACTTAAAGTTGATTTGGAAAGAATGGGGGAATGTTCGATCCTCATGTCATCATGATCCTGACATGCCTGACGCCACTTCTTCAGCACTTCTTCAGCACTTCGTCACCGTTTTCACGAAGGGGCGAATTTCATGAAAATCGTCTGTTTTTCGAAATTTGTTTTTTTGGTGAAACTGAATAAATATATCAATATCTACAACCTGGTGAGGCTACACTTTCAAAAGATTAATTAAAATCTTAATTAACCTAATTAACGAATGGGCGAATTTGCCAAAAGTGCCGTTTTGCGTTTTCACGAAGAGGCGAATTTCCGCACTCTATGGTATTAATAAATTTTCAGTAAATAAATACATTGTAATACAAAGGCGCGTATATCACGAAGGGGTGAATTCCATGCGCGTGCAATAAAACGTTTTCACGAAGGGGCGAATTTCAAGGCGCATGCGCAGTGGGGCAGAATCTGCGCGTACTGTACAAAAAATGCATTGACTCAGACCGCAGAAGAAGGGCGAAATCTGCGCGTAGTCACTTTAGCGTTTCACGAAGGGGGCGAATTTGCTAATTGGTCTTAATTGATTAATTCTGCAAAACTAATCACCTATTTTTCTTAAAGTTTGCTACATTTAGGAAGATTAGAAGCTCTTCTTTCCTCTGATACCTAAATCTTGCATATTTTATGCATCTTTAAGTTTCAAATTGTCAAATGAAAAAGGACCAACTTTAAATGTGATTATCTCGAATGTTTGTTCAGACAGTGAAATACTAAATTCGCCTCTTCGTGAAAACGGTGACGACTTGTGTACAAAGTCTATGGAGAGTCATTTCCTACCAAAATTGGAAATGTTTCTCAGTCCCGGATTCATGTTTTTTCAACATTTTTGCAGTGACTGACCTTTATTGACATGATATATGAAGAAAAAAGGGGCTTCAGGTTGCAACATTCTTTCCCCCGGCCCCGAAACCCTGACATAGATAATTTTAAAAGCCTTGCGCTTGCAGTTGCACGTGATTTTTAAGATAAACAATTGTACACGAAGTCCTAAATTTGAAGTGGCAGAGTGGCAAAACTTCCACGCATATGTACATGTAGATCAGAACAATTGTTTGGCCATGATGGCAATTGAGCATGTTGAGTATGCAAAAATGAACCCTTCAATTAATTTGTGCAATTTCATTTTATAATGTTAATTTTTGAAAATAAAGGACAAGGCCTAATACAGGTTGTGTAGATCAGTCCACTTCAATGGCTTATCCCATGGTTTGTTTATTGACATGTTACACATGTATTTCCAGTTCATTAAATTAGAAAAACACTGTGAAAAAATGGAAACATTTACACTGAGGTTTTAGGAGTACCGCAACTCAGACTCAACCTTTGAGACTTGTGACACGGACTTGGACTCGACCTGCATGACTCGAACTCAGGAGAGGGTTAAATACAGTTTCCTGATGCCACTCGATGTTTGGTGATTTGAATACAAGTCTGCTTTTTTTTTATTTGGTCATGATTTGGCAGTGGTAGAGTCCAAGTGAGAACCTTCCAAAGGACTCCAAATAAATCATCACATACTCATCGCCCTCCAAAACCATCAGATTTTACCCCTAAAACATTACCCACATGAATATAGTACTTGCTAGGGTTGATTACTAAATACAGACCTACATGTACATTGTAACACTAACTCGTTTTTTGTGGAATAATTTCACCCAACAGGATTTCATTGACATAGTGTTGTCCAAGACACAACGCAAGACTCCAACGGTCGTCCATAAACACTACAAGATCAGCCGGATCCGTCAGTTCTACATGCGCAAGGTCAAATACACACAGCAGAACTACCATGATAAACTCAGTCAAATCATCAACGACTTCCCGAAATTGGAGGTTGGTTTCGAATTTTAATTTCATAATTTTATTGATAATGATATTGTTAGTTGGTCAGTTATGCAAGTTGGTCTATGAATTACCAGTGTTGCTGTGATACCAGTGACACAATTGTATATTAATTCTTACTCATTTTTTGTGCAGGACGTTCATCCATTTTATGCAGATCTCATGAATGTTCTGTATGACAAGGATCATTACAAGTTGGCTCTGGGACAGATCAACACAGCACGGCATCTCATTGACAAGTAATAAATTCCTGATGATTTCTTTTCCCTCTTTAAAAAAACGATACACTGGCAGTGTGTGTTGTTATGATCATAGTGTATGGGAATTTATAAAACAGGGGAAAAAGAAAGAAATAATAATTTATCAATAAATGCATTTGAGAAACTACAAATCGTCGTGTCTGTCCAACGAGGTTGTATCTCCTAAAATGGCATTTACGCGAAACGCGAGTTTTAGGATGTCAAAGGTCCTATCTCGCTTAAAATAACCCGGATGTACACACAAATCAATGGACATCAAGATACGTTGTTGTTGCACGGAGCGTATTCGCACGAGATACGACTTCGTTGCAGAATCGAGTTACAACCTTGTTGCACTAACGCATCGAAATGTGACATGTACATGTATTATTAATTTGAAAATTATTGATTTGTTTTTATATATTTATTTCCTCACTACCTCAGCGTTGCCAGAGACTATGTCCGCCTGCTGAAGTACGGTGACTCCCTGTACCGCTGTAAGCAGTTGAAGCGTGCGGCGATGGGCCGCATGTGCACCATCATGAAGAGACAGAATCAGAGCTTGCAGTATCTGGAGCAGGTCAGGCAACATTTGTCCCGTCTGCCCTCCATCGATCCAAACACGCGTACCCTGCTGCTGTGTGGCTTCCCGAACGTTGGCAAATCCAGCTTCATGAACAAGGTACACAATTTTGTTGTCTTTCCAAAGAGTTTTTTTGACTGACCATCATAAACTAGGGTGAAATTGCTTGGAAAGCTCCTCAGTTCTAATATGCATCTAATAATGATTTTAAAGGGTATTTAATAACTCATCTTTTTTAGGTGGATCATTATATATCTTTGTGTCCAGGTTTGGACAAGTACCCTTGTCATGATGTCATCAAAGTCCTATATCAAGAGAACTAACAGTCCGATTGCGTTGAAACTTTTGTATGTTTATAGATTGTGTTATGTTTTTTTCTGAAAATTGAGGTGACGTCAATACAACGTCATGTGATTTTATATAAATTTTCAGGTTTTGTTGATTAACGCCATATTTATGGCGTTAATTGTACATGAAAACCAACAACATCAATGCAAATGGATGGAAAAAAAAGAAGCATACCGGTAAACGTTACCAAAAAATTAAATTGCGGAAAGCCATATGTTCTGTTCATGGAACAGACACATACCTCTAGTTATGTATTTGCAATGCTATGGGGTTTTTAAAAAATTGTTTAAAATTGTCTTGATGTACTTTGGTTTTTAAGGATGTACTGCTATGTGAGGTTGTTTTTAGCGTAAGGTGCTATATAAGAAAGTATTATTATTTATTATTATTAGTGCGTAAAGGTATTGTAGTCGACGTACATTCAGTTATGATAGATCACAAGTACATTAAAAGTAGAGACACAAGTAAGTCACAAGTAAAATTCATGAGTCTGGTCTCAAATGCAAGAAGTAGGATGAACAATAACGAGGGAATACTTGTTTTCACAATTTATTTGAAAAGCTTGTGTCTTGACCATCACAAGCACTCCTGTAACAAAACTGGCATTTATTGGCATTTACTTGTCAAATATACCTCTTGGGATAAGCCATCCAGTCAGAATTACGTCAAGCAAACTCTCATCCATTGTCATTTCTCACTGACTTCACCAGGTAACAAGAGCCGACGTGGAAGTAGAACCCTACGCCTTCACCACCAAGTCCCTCTATGTGGGCCACATGGACTACCGCTACCTGCGCTGGCAGGTGGTCGACACGCCAGGCGTTCTGGATCACCCATTGGAAGACAGGAACACCATTGAGATGCAAGCCATCACCGCGCTGGCTCACCTACGGGCGGCTATACTCTACGTGCTGGACGTGTCGGAGCAGTGTGGACACTCTGTGGAAGAGCAGGTAATGTGTATGGAAATGCCTGCCATGTGGGTTTTATACACAGGTACCCCCTCATCAGATCATTGATAAAAAAACAAAACAAAGATAGATTGAGGAGTACCCCATGTTGCCAGGGGGAGTGTGGCCTAGTGGTTAAGGTTCGAGACTCATGATCAGAGGGTCGGGGGTTCGAATCCAGCTGATGGTCATATGTTGTGTCCTTGGGCAAGCCACTTGACTCCACTTTCCAGTCTCCTCTCAGGAGAATAAATAGGTAGCAGCATTAGCTGGGGAGTAATCTCCGATGGACTGGTATCCAATCCAGGGGGAATAGAAACCGGAGATAAACGCCGGCGTGATGGGCCATATTGGCTCGTGTCAGACTTTGGATTTTTTTCTTACCATGTTGCCATGTGCCATCACTCATTGGAGTTGTGGACTCTACCCACAAGTATTCCCTCAATGGTTAGGAAAAAAAGAGTTTCAAGGGACTCCTGTGCTCATTGCCTCAATATGCGTCTGTGCATGCAAAGCTTCACAGATGATACAGGTCAATGCCACTAATCTTAACGTGTGTAGAAAGCATTGGTTCATGTGCCGTCAAAATGAAAATATTCTTTTGTACCATACACGTGGGAACTAGTGCATGTACGCAGTGTGTCTTCTCATGAGTGATACTGAAGCACTATCTGCTATTCACAAACTGAGTCCATGTGGTACATGTAGTACGTTGAGTCAGTCCAAACTTAAACTCGTCCAACTTTCCAGATTTGTTCCCAATTATGTCTCGGCAGTATGCATTTGTTACCGCAGCAGGAACCCTGTGGCTGCTAAAATGACTATTTTAAAAGATATTTGAAAGTTGCGGGGAAGTTTAGGTTATCAAGCTGAGTAGCTCACTTAATAGTCGAGTAGCCAGCCGTAGGTGTCCATTTTGCCTGGATGTTAATCACGTGACCATGCCAATCTTTAATTGACAGGTGGAGCTGTTTGAGAGTATACGCCCCCTTTTCTCCAATAAGCCACTGATTGTCTGTGCCAACAAGACTGATATTGTCACAGTTGATGAACTGGCACCGGAGAAAAAGGTATGTAGACTGAACTCAAGTTTAATGATAAAAAGATAAATGATTAATACATTGTACCATAAAAAGTGGAATTGACTACATTATATTTCTTTGTTGTAAACTGTACACTTAATATAATTATCTATCCCTTGCCCCACCCCACCCCCTATAAAAGAAATACTACCAAGTTCCATAGGATGCCTATTTAGACTGCACTACAACATACTTTGTTCTCACACATATCTTGGCAATGGCAATATTCTTGGCCTTCCAGGTACTGCTTGAAAAATTTCAAGAGGACGGGATTCCCCTGATCAGCATGAGTACGGTCACGGAGGAAGGGGTCATGGAGGTCAAGACAGAGGTAAGTGCATGGCCTAAAATGGAGGAAGTTAAGGTGTATTCCTATAGGTAGGGTGTGGTCAGAAACATAGGGTGTGGTGCTAAAGTAAGGATCTGATCGTGAAGGTAGGAAGTAGTCGTGGAGATAAGGTGTATTCCTTTAATAGGGTGTGGCCCTAAAGGTAGGATATGTGTGTTTCTAAAGATAAAGAGTAGTGATGTGCATCGGGTCAGCTTGACGAGGCCGAACCTACCCGGAACATTTATTTTATAAACCGAATCCAAACCGAAACAGAACTGGACTACCTAAAACCGACCCGACCTGACAACAATTCAAGGAAAACTGACCCGACCCGAACCTGAACTGACCCGAAAGAAAACCCTGAGTATCTGGCTTCGGCAAATGCGTCCGCTTTTTGCGCCTGAACTGACCCGCTTCATGTAAAAAAATGTCGGCTTCCAGTAACTGAATCATGCCGTGTGGCACTCACAATGTGACTTCTGGTGGGCGTACATGTTATAGACCGATCGAGACAGACCGCAAACCATTATTAGTTGCACCGCGTGCAGTGACTCTGCACTAAATAATGTACTATGTGAATTTCCTTTCTTTTTTGGTACATTTCAGTTTATTTCAGGTTTTTCCAAAATGGCTTAACCGACCCGACCCGACCCGAAAATCGCAAACACAAAACTGCAACTGACCCGACCCGACTTAAATGATGGACAAACGGGCCTGACCCGAAGTCTGTTTGGGTTGGGTCGGTTTCGGTTTCGGGTCCGGTCTGCACAACATTAATAGAGAATTGTCTTATTTGTAGGTAGACTTGTGCTCTTAAATGTTAAAGATAACAGATTGGGCTTGAAGGCACATAGCACACAGGGATAAAGGAATATAAGGTGTAAGCTTCGAAAAGCTGCTGAACACAGAAATGTGGCAATCACAGTAAATAATGCCGACCAAAATAAGAGTTTCCAGTCATGAATGCCATGCCATGTATATTGCTTATATCACTTGTGCTCGGCAGATTTTCTGCTTTACCTATTAATTCGCTGACTTGCATTTTCTGTACTGATCCACAAAATTGGGAACAGACTTGACAGCATTGGGTGTATTGTTTTGTTTTGTCAATTTCGAAAAATTTGGTGATTAAAGAAAGTCAATCATCGTCATATCTTGTGATTGTTTTCTGATGATATTCAGTCAGCATTTATTTTTTGACATGAAACATTTTCCGTTTTTTTTGGCAGGCTTGTGACCGGCTCCTAGCTCAACGAGTCGACATGAAAATGAAGGGCAAGAAAGTCAACGAGGTCCTCAATCGCCTACGAGTCGCCATGCCAACACAGAGAGACACAAAGGTAGAAAGCAGCAGTTTTTTTCAGTTGTGTACAAAGATTGCAGTTCTCAAGAAATGCCTGATGGTCGAGTGGTAAATTTGTCGAAAAAGGGGGTTGGGGATATATCAGCACTGTTTCTATTTAGGTTTGTTAGGCCTTAAATTTGAGTCCCACCAGTTCTCAAACAGCACTGAGTGTACAATGCATATAAAGGTTTGTTGTTCGAGGGAAAAAACAATATCAAAATTAACATCACAACGAATTAAAAAAAAACACAATATGAAAGTTTATATCACAAACTCAGGTATAGCCCTGAGTAAACAGTGCTTATAAAGATGTGTTATGTGAAGAGCAAAACCTTAAATTTGAAACTAAATTTTGGACACAAATATTATTTCAAAATCCTTTTTTTTTTCACAGCCGAGGCCTCCATGCATACCGGCAGCCATCGCCAATCGCTCCAGCAAGCAAGCCATGGACGTGGACAAGCCCAAACGCAAGCTGTACCGGGACTACGAGCTGGAGGCCGCGGACGACTACATACTGGATCTCCAGAAGGAGTGGGACGTCGCCGAGGACGAGAAGGACGACATCATCCCCGAGATCTGGATGGGGCACAACATCGCGGACTACGTGGATCCGGATATCGAGGCTAAACTGGAGGAACTGGAACGGGAGGAGGAGTTGAGGGAACAGGCGGGGATGTACGACGAAGATGTGTCGGTGAGTGGTGTGAAGTTATCTGTTGGTTACGGTGTCCCACTCAAGTGCTGTGGTAACTGGGTTCGAACCCTAATGGGGAACATGGTGCAGGTGTTCTCGGGCAATAAACTTTACCAAAATTGCCTCTCTCCAACCAGGAGTGTAAATGGGAACCTGTGAAGGTAGAGACCAGATTGCGCTGATCTCGAGCTGCTGCAGAAAAAAATGGTCTCATGGCCTGACAAACAAGGGGTAATAGTTGTGAAGCGCTTTGAGTTTTTTGGTATGAAGCATTATGTAAGCACCACATTATTATTATGACTATTACTATTAATTTTCAAACAAAAAAATGAAATTTGGCTCTTTGATTTTACTTCGCATTATATTTCTTGATGAAATTGTTATTTAATCTTCAAGAAATGTCTCAATGGAGATGTTGTGATTGAAAATATGGCTCTTAATTGTTCGTTTTTTTTTTTTACAGTCGGATGATGAGGATATGAAGCAGATACGATCTACAGCCAGAAAGTAAGTGGAGACTCAAAGAATATTTGTGTTGTATTTTGTTAGTCTTTTTATTAAAAGATGACTTAACAGATGGTCTTTGGTTCTTAACAGCCGACTGATTTTGGAGCTCAACAATATTTTCAAAAGAAAATTCTTGAAAAAAAAAAATATTAAAATCCACTGTCACATGAATGTATAGGTTTGTCACTACTGTTAGTTATGTTAGACTTGAAAACGATTGATTTTGCAAGAAGAATATATCCCAGCTTGTTATTACGTATGTCATGGATAAATTAGCTCAGGCAATAAACCAATAGAATTTTCATTGGTAATTGAAACTCAACAAACTATGTAGTTGCTGTATTATTATTTCAAGGGGCTTCATGCACACGTACCCCCTCAACGGTAAGAAATGGAGAGTTGGGGGAGACTACTGGGAGAGACATTTGAACGCATTGCCGACAATGCCGGATACTCGGGCTAAGACGCTATGGCTCTGTGCACATTCAGAATAAAATTGGTTTTGCGAGCCAGTACGCGCACGTGATGTGTCCCATCCTCTGGACTCTCGAAATTATATCTATTGACATATTTTGGGACATCTTTTTTATTCCAGGATTCGTGACAAGAAAATTCTGATCATGAAGGCATCCAAGGAGAAACGACGCATCAACAAGCCCCATATGCCACGACCAGCCCAACCGGTATGTCTCTGGTCATGTTTATCAATTAAATATTTTTTGGGGTTTTTTTTTGGGGGGGGGGGGCAGGAGGGGTCAATTTGTGCATTGCCATTTTAACATTTATTGTCTAAACAGGGTTCCTGGTCACTCGGGAAGTCAGGGAAACATTGAAAATGAGGTTCCACTTTTGCAGTAAAAAAAACTCTGGGAATTTGGGAAGACAAAAAAATCAGGGAAAACTTGGGGAATTAGACGGTGACCCAGAAGGGAAAGGTTCATGCAGTGTGGCATATGTGGGTCTCTGTTGCATATGGTAAGGAACGGATGGCTATTAAGAAAGACCATCGCTTGTCAACAAGTTGCCTGTGTATTATCAGTATCTTAGTTGTTTTGCTGCAACCTTCTCTTGACTTCCCAGCAACCTTGTTAAAGTGAAAACATTTCTCATGGAATTTTGGAAATTTCTCAAGGAAAAATTGCGAACAACTCTGGGAATTTTTTTTGTTCATTAAGTGCTTGGAACCCTGTAGATGGTGCTGACCTGACCAGCTTTGTATTTTATGAATAAAAGTTTTGCTTTGTTGTGTTGTCCAGGTGAAGAGGAAGCGATTTGAGCAGGAGATGGCTGAGCTGGGTGTGGAGCCAGCGGAAGGGGTAAATATAAAAGGGAAAAGTTTGCTTCTCACAAATTATCAGGGTTTTGGACCAAATTTTTCAGATGATAGTTTTTGATATTTCATGTTGTTAAAAGGAAACTAATGACTAATTTGTTGAATATCTGTAGAAAAGAACACCATTCAGTAACACTTTAGTGGTCGGCTAAGTTGATGGTAGCATCTACTTAGGAAACTAATTCTTCTTTCAAAGTCAAAGCAAATTGACACTTCAGTTAAAAAAATTTCAGATCCTGCGCTTAGGGTATTCTTGGCTATTTTGGAGTGCTGAAGATATGTTGGATCTGGAATTTACCTGTTAGTGAAGTACATGCCATTGAAAGGGTGAATCTATGTGCCATCACTTTACTGGACTGGGTTCCTCTTTCAAAGAACATGTCCAGTGGATACCACTACTTGGAATGTGTGATTGACAGATACTGCTCAATACATTGAAAAATGTAAAAAATGTAATAAAAAAAAAGGAACGAAACACAAGTTTGTGGAGTCTACAAATTCTCTCTCCCCTCCCACCATCTTTGGTGAGCTTTTCTTTTTTAATCCCAGATAGTTTCCTATCCCACACCTTGTTCGTATGGGAGAGAAAAAACTTCTTTGCCTTGGTACAACTATTTTGTGTTTGTATTTTGCATATTTTAGGGTCACTATACACGGGCTCGATCTCGCAGCAGAACACCGGTGGCACCCAAGAAGCAGCGCACGGACTCGCGGGGCCGATCTGTCAGCAGTATGCGCACACCGAGAGATCTGTCGGGAGTCCGGGACCAGACGGTAAGAGATATACATGTACTCGGGTGTTCCGAAGGAATTGTTGAAAATAAGCAATATTTAGACATTTGTGGGTGATTTTTTTCATTGAGTTTTGTGAAGACTCACAAATCACACGTCATCCAATGCCAATTCATTTCACAAGCTATTCCATCATTGTTCATCCCCTGTTACCTGTTGTTGTCACCTTATTTAAAAAATAATCTACTTTTTTCAACATGCTGTGCATGGTAGTGACATTTTAGATGAAGATTTGAGGTTTACCAAAAAAAAAGGGTATGTGGGCCATTCTATGAATTTAGGGTCCAATGTGTGACATTTTTCCTGTCTCTGTTACCTCTCGACTTTTTAATTTCCCTCTTAAGTATCATCAAAAATTTGTTCAAACTATTCTTATTTTTTTTGGATAGGTAATTTGCTTTACATAAATCACTCTTGGGAGGAAAAAGGCATTAAGGAGTGCGTCCAGAATTTACAAAAAAGTGGACCCCAAATCTATAGAATTACCTATATGATGTATAACACCAGAACTGTCCCCCACAATTTATAAACCCATAAGTCTTCGTACTGCCCAAAACCGCCCTGCCTGTTACTCCCTGCACAGCCCTAAACAACTCAAGCACTGTTTGGTTTTGTAGACTCCTCAGGAAAAAAATACAGTGTAGTAAAGGTGCTAATTAGTTTAAAAAAACAAAAAAACCCAGAAATCCTGTAATTGTAGGACTTACATCCCAGTTAAAAATGCCTGTGCTTTGACTGATGTTCCTTTTTTCTTCTTCGTATCCCATAGCAACAAACCAAGGTCGAGAAGATGAGGAAAGTGGTGCAGCGCAAGAGCAACATGTTGGCCAAGAAGGGCGAAGCGGATCGCAAGATACCCAGCAAGATGCCCAAACATCTGTTTGCTGGCAAGAGAAAAATGGGAACGACGGGAAGACGCTAAAACTGTGTTTGAACGTCATGATATTCTCTCATATTTTTTTTTTAAAATTCTGTCTCTTACGGTTTCCACATATTCCAATTGTATTTGTACCCCCCCCCCCAAAAAAAATGCAGCAATGTTTGCATTGTTTGCTTAAATGTAAAGCAGCCTTACTATACATGCACATTTTCAGTTCATTGCGTTGTAAGGCCAATACTTGAGAATACTCCTAAATACGTAATATTTAAATATGTAATAAACTGGCTGAAAAAGTGGATGTGGGAAAAGCAGCTTTACTCACATCTATTATTTATTCAATCTGCCATAGAAGTCTTTTAATTTAGATCAACTTTAGTGGATTTATTATTTTATTAAGAATTGCCTCTGCCCCATTCTCAAAAACCTCCAATGCCCCATTTTTGTCCCCTTTCGGCGTCTGCCACGAAAAAGCTGTTCAAGCTTTAAAGTAGAGCGTAAAAATGATAAAAATTGTCAATGTTAAATTTGAAGTGACATCATGATGACATCTTATCCATCGTTCAGTAATTTTCTAAACATTTAAATTATGAAAAAAAAAACATTCAAGGTATTTACGATCACATTCAATAATCATTTGCCTGTTAAAGCCTCATGCTCTCTTCATGACGGAACTGGGAAAACTTTTCCTTGGATTTTTAAACACTGTGTGCAGAACAGTTTAACTAATACCAGTTAGTTGAATTATACGTTTCAGCTTCGATTGTATTTTATGACCATACTATTCTTTTCATATTATATCCACTTTTATTTCAGAACTGTTGATAATAAATGACGAGTACAGATTATCAAATGCAAATATGTTTCAGTGCTGTTTTGGTTTTTTATTTGTTTTTATTTTGAGTATGAGCAGAACTACTTGTGAAAATGCAGCATCACTGTTTGCTGTTTTCAACTTTGAGTTGCTCTCCCTTGTGCCATTTTTTAGTTTAATTCCCCCCCCCCAAAAGTTTGTTTTAAAATCGTTACAAGCAATACAAAAGTCCATCACTTTTACTCACATTTTAGTTATATAATATTAGTAACAATAAGCATCTGTACAAGGCTAGTATCAGGGGTCTGAACAACAGCGTCTACATTACTTTAATACTTCAATTCCTTTGTATAGCCTCGCCCAGTAGGGCCCCTGTTTGTGACCGTACAGTGGATTAATCTCATTGCCTATTTTGAATAATTATATACTACACTGGAATTAGAGCCCTTGCTCCTGTCTACAGGATTAATTATAAGAGCCTTTGAATTCTTAAGTAGATTAAAGCCTTCGCCCTCCACCATGGGTTGGGATCTCTATTATTAAGCAAATACTTTCACAAGTGGGTTAAGTGGGTTACTTTTTGTTATTAGGAAATTCCTTTAATTGTTATGCTCCTTCACTATATCCCCGGGTTCCTTGGCCGCATGTGGACTTTCAGACTGGGCGTTGGCCGTGCATGTTGTTTGTAAGTTTATGTAGTCGCGTAGATAGGCCTGCACTGCTGTGGCTGAATCTGTTAATATGTAAGTTTCAGTTTCAATGTCATTCCGACTGTTATTTATATTTGTCTTATTATAAATTCTAGGAAATATTTTGCTTTCGAGTTTCAATTTCCTTGGTTGTCCAAGATGGGACCCCGTTACATTACCTTACAAATATCCAATTATTTGCCGCCCAACATTAATTCAGCCATATCGTTTTGTGTGCTATCGGTGCAAAAGCGAACCAAAAGAAAGTATTTTCAGAGGATTGAAAATGTCCAAGAAGAAAAAGGTAGTTAGTTTTTTCCCCATTAAAAAAAAATACAAACTTGATCATCGTCAAATCAAATATTTTGAAGCGCATTTTAAAGCCAGATTCACTTCATCAAAAACTTGGGAATTGCACAAAGGGACAAGATTCAAAGCACTCACTAATTACCAGAATTTGTGGGTTTTTTAAAAATAATTTTATTATCAAATTATGAGGTCCGCTACTCTATTATAACTATGTGGTTTTTTTCCTGGAAAGAGAAAAAGACAAGCGAGATGCAAGTGATGAATTTAGTTATAAATTTCAGCCGACATTAAAGTCTTTGTTGAATTAAAACAGCTTATATGAATTGGAACAATTTCGGTTAAACCGTTGCAAAAAACAAGTGGTAATGATCAGAACCTCGCATTCATGTATAAATATCCATGTTGTCTGATACAGATTAACTCCCTAACACAACCTAGCTGTAGATTACATTAACCCAATGAAGGGACAAATGAGTCGCAAGGCGCAAGCCGACCTATAAGTCCAGGTTATAGCAAAAATAAACACAGTTATATTGAAACAATATGCGATGCAGAGATTGGGAGAAATGGAAAATCCTTGAAAGAATTGGCAGAGGGTTTCAAGGGCCAAAAAACCTTTATACATGTAGTTATTATACTTTTATTGTAAAATCTCAGTAATTTTACATTTCGGAACTGAGAAGAGATTTTAAAAAATCCTGATATCCTAAAAATCTCAACCATAGAATGACCTACATGTATTTATTGGCTCATCACAAGCAGAGAGTTAACCTCATGAATGAGTATGATTCAAAATGCAACTCATATCCCTTCACACGATCACATCACCTACTGTCATGATTGGTTAGTACTCGGTTTACATGTACTTGGTTAAATTCATGATCAATTTAAGCCCAATAAATTTGTGCTCCCAAAAAAATCCAACCAAAATCAACAATAATAAATTAATTTTGGAACACAAGTTGGTGACCTCACACTTTTTCCGCAAGTGTAAACATCTGGGGGGAAAAAAGAAAAAAAAGAAACATGAATAATTTACATGTTAGCACTCCTAAACGGTGGCATACTAAGGAGACAATACACGTGTTAATCCAAGTATCAGAACCTACTTAGATAACTAGGTGCTTTGCGATGTCAACTATTTGAACTTAAATAAAGCACAATGTTTGCCTCATAAAACTTTTCGTACGCACAAATTTATCTTTGGGGCAGCTTTTGACCCCAATTCTTTTCAAGGCTGGCTGCAATACCAGCCTTGAAAGTTTGCTCTATGTGGATGAAATAAACTTTTTGAAACCCAACAACGTCTTTTTAAAATATTTTTTTTTTGGATTTTGAGTAAGCGTTTAAAATGAATTTTTTGAATTCGGGAGAATAGCCCCGCCCCACAAAAAGAACTGCATTCAGACCCAACTACATGTAGGAGGCCGTTTCTGCGCCAAATTATTGTAAATAGGAAAACAAATTATCAAATACATGTATTTTATTAACATTCAAATGTTCAATTGCGCTGTGATGCCTTCATATTGCAACATACATGTACAGTGTTTTATACAAACATTAATTTTGAGGATTGAAGTATATACATGCTATCTGTTTTCTTTGTACATTTCTTTAAAAAACATGATCTACAAGTGAAAATGTACAATCGGTTCCTACCACAATTGCTCTTGAAAAAATTTCACAAGGAAAAGCACCTGTGTACATACATTCCAGGTGGGAACTCTTTAGGGAAAACTTGATCAAATGCTGTTTAATGAGCTTCGTCAAGTAAAATTATTTATCATGGGTTTCGCTATATTAAAAAACACAAATCACATTAATGCTTAAAATTGACAGGCCATTTTCAGTTAAAAATTTAATATTCACTGCTATCCCTTTTGAAAGTTATTATTTTTATTAATGAATCAAAATCACATGCTAAAATTAAATTTTATCATATTAATACACCAAAAACCAAGAAAGTAAAGAGCATGAACATGTATATGCATTCATTCTTTAATGTCAAAAATTACTGATATTTAAGAAAGCCTATTAGTACCAATAAAAATACACTGCAAGTAGGCAATTGTACTCTATTTAAACAGATTGACCATAACAGTGTGTCTGTTGTGGTTTTGTCATTTATATATTTCAATGGCACTCACGGGCTTCCTTATACATGTATATATATATCTGATACTTGATAGTGCAACAGTGACTAACAAACACTCCAAAATATTTGGTTTCTACAATAAACTGTTGAAAAAACAAAAAAAAGCAACAAGCTTCATCATTCATTCAAATTATGTAAGGTTTGTAGCAGAAGACATAAATTACAGCATGTTTTATTCTTTTTTAGTTACACACCTTATTTCAATATTGGTTTTAAAAAAAAATGTGCTTTAGCCACGATCTCAATCCTTTTGCATCTTTGGGGTGTGATTCATTAACAGTTGTTAACCTCAAAATTCAGAGGTAATCGGGATATTGAATCATCATTATTTTTTATTTATAAGAACATGATCAACATGGGCAAACAACGTTGGTCTGAAATCGACAGATTTGTAAAAATGTAATATCTTTCAAATTTTACAACTTTTAAAGTGATATAAATAAATATTCACATCCAATTGCACAATATGAATAAACATTACAACACTGCTTCGTAGGTATAATGGCGAAAAGTGATTGATAAATGAATTTAAGTGTGTAAATGTTAGTAATACAGAAAAGCAGAAAAGAGTGCAAGAGGTCTGTCAACACAAATTCAAATACCAACAAGTGTGAACGTCGGTAAACAAGTGACATCTACTAATGTTTTCAGGTTAAAACCCTAACAGTCCTGAATCCCCCAATTTTAATACGATTTTGCACAACCTCTAGGGAGTTAGCTACACGTATCATGATTTTATACAAATGTAAGAAATTGTTTCGGTGGTAAAATTGAATATAAAATGTGTAATCTACTGACACAGTATAAACTTATGCATGTGCCCAGAGCAAATGTACTTTTGAAGGAAAGGAGGTTGACTTTTCTGGCAACAGATCTATGTTTTTGTGTGTGTGTGAAATTGCAATCACACTAAAAACCTACTCAAGAAATCAAATCCTTAAAACTGCTAAATACTAAAATACATGTCTAATATGTGAACGATGTACAAAGTGAATTGTTAGGGTATAAACAGCAAACATTACCACGAATGTAGAATTGTTAAGGACATAATATCCCCTTTCCTTCTGCTTTCGGGTGAAGTATACTAACCGGCCTTCACACCCTAACTCCAAGGGCTATACAGAGGATAATGTATCTCCTCTCTTTTTTTGTGTTAACTTTGGACCTGGGGAATGCCCCATAAGATCACCCCCAACCCCCCACGCCTACCCCCTTCCCATTTCCCGGCCAATAATGATATCCTTTTGTCAACATGATCCTACCAAAGTAAATTCTTATATTGAAAAGAGGCAAATGAAGAAAAGAAAAGCGTGCAAGCCATTTTGAAATTTCTATAAAACTGAACAGTGGCCGATTACAGAAACAGCCAGGAATGGTTGTAAAATGCAATTATATACATAAATGTATATGTACAAGTTTGTGCTGTAGTGCCACCGTCTGCCAGATGGTGCACTCCCCCTCTGGAATTTCAATGTCCAAAAAAGGTCACAGTTTTTTTTATGCTTTCCAGTTCACAAAGTAATTTCCAATCTTTCTATGTTCTCTCCACTGACAGTGAAATCTTGACATCCATGTATTTAACCTGCATAAAATGGCAAAACCCCCCAGTATTTTTTTTTATATTTGCGAAAAGGGCTGGCATGGCTGTTCCAGAAACAACTTTGTTTCCAATTTTGATGTCCAAAAAATTTGTTTTCATCTCTATATTTTACATACAAAACCTTCAAAAACAGTCCTCTTAAAACCTGATATAAGTCTAAACATTGTGATTCAAGCATTGTGTCGTCAAACATATATGATCTGCTCTCTGATTGGAGGATTTGCAAATACTGTATGGCCGGGCCTGTGGAATGTCTGACATATAACCTTTGACATATTCCACATGAATATGGGGCAATTTTAACAGATGTAATGTCTTCCAAATTCCAAACTTGATGTTACAATTACAGAGTTTTACTCCATCAAGTTACAAGTATGCTGTGAAAAGTACGATTTCTATCCTATAAAAGTGCAGTTGTGGATTTTATTCTTAAATAAAAAGTATACATGTAAGATTTTGTTCATCTTTGTACAAGTGCTAAAAGCATCTCATATGATAGAGATATTGGAAAGCAGAGCCAATGAGAATTTCCCTAGGCACAGCACTGCATTCTGGGATTGATGTCGATCTACATTGTATTTAAACGAACCAGTCTGTTCACAGTTTAAAAATGGACAGGATTTCAGACTTTCCATTTTTGTTTTCCCTCAAAACATCTCGTGTACATTCCCAAATATACGTACGCCACTTCCCATCATGCATTGCAAGGCACACGCATCGGCCCGTATACAATTTTTGTTTAATGGCAGTTTAATAAGTAAAGTGAGAACCCTGAGTTAAAGTGAAAAGTCTAACAACATCAAGAAATTCTGACAAAGAGAATGTGAGAAGTAAATATAATTTTGAAATTCTACATTTTTAGTAGACCAAGAGAGAAAAGGCATAACTCAGAAAGAAAATAATGGATGATAGTCACAAAGCGTAACCAAAACTTTGCAATGGATATAAATGCTACAAGCACAACATTATTTTGACAAGAATGAAAAGTCTGAAGGATAGTGCTTCAGAGTTTAAAAGTTATGCAAAAAATCATGGCAATTATTGTGGTAAAGAGCCTGAATTAAATTTACTGTGGGCAAGTATTTAAAGAGTATAGAGACAAAAAAAAGGCTTTCGATGGAATGAACTTTTAAATGACCAAAATTCCTTGAGTCTACCTAGACAAGAAAATCAAATACAAAGTTAATTTAATGTTGAACTAAATATACTATCAGGAGAATTTTGTCAAAATAGCAACGAAAGACAATGAAATTAAACTGGTGAGTATTGTGACCTTTGACCTGACAGCGTCGGGGGCCTGGCTTGGGCATGGCTCGTCTGCAGATGGAAAACAAAATACAAAAATGGAACGAATAATAAACAAAATGAAAACTGAAACCTGGAAAGAGGTTTTTGTAGACAAAACATTACATTTATCCCTACTTGAACAAGCTTGATCGAATCTTCTGAAAGACTGCATTTTTATCTGTACAAACGGTGCTATCCACACAAGATATTGATTGTCTTCCAAACATGCCAGTTACACGTACGTCTGTTTTGTTCTGGGATGCATTAAACTTTAACAATACTCACACGTAGATTTTTTGACTACAGTTTTCTGGCATGTGCGTCCACAGCCATTACTGCAGCATTTCTCTTCACTTCTGCAGTTGCTGCATTCATTCACACAGGCACCGACGGTGTCGTACGCTAGGCGGGGGCATTCACCCTCGTCACCAGGCTCTGTAGGTTTAATAGATATCACAGTAAAAACAACAGTATTTGAGGGGAAATTAGTGGGAAATGACCACTCTCGATGCCCTGAGTTTTCCCTGATATTTCCCTGAGAAATTTCCAAAATTCCAAGAGAAATATTTTTGCTTTGACAAGGTTGCTGGGAAGTCAAGAGGTGGTTGCAGCAAAGCAACTAAGATACTAAAACACAGGCAGTTTGCTGACAAGCAATGGACTCCCTTCTACCCTTATCGCTATATTTTCTGTCAGTCAATGGACACAATTGGACACATGGCACAAGACGCACATATGCCAAACTGGCATATCTTTCTGTGACTGGAAAAATTGGAACTCATTTTCAAGGTTTTCCCTCCTTTCTAGAGTGGCTAGAGACCCTGTACCTCTGACTGTCAGCTCCACCGTGACACCAGGCTTCTGTTCCGGTGGGCAGGAGGTCCCGCACAACTCCTGGCAGGAAGGGCAGATGATGGTCCCCGTGTGGAGGTACGCACTGGTTGTCACGCTGATCTCAATCTGCTGACCCTTCCAGGAGCACAGGTGGTTGACTCCTTCCACAGTGATCTTCAGTCCGTCGCTGCCACAGGAATACTGATCAGAAAGGTATTTCACATAATCAGTCATATTTTTGAGAAAAAAATGCTGGCCAGGACTTGAAGTGTGAAATAGCGGCTCAGAGTCTAACACTGTATTCCTTAAGAAGATACTTGTTCGAGAAGGTCCGACCAAATCTTCCTTCCATCCCCTTCCAAAGCCCCTGAACTTGCCTCCCCTCCCCCCCACCATCAAGCTAACTTGCTTGTGTATATTGATAGCACCATGATAGCACCCTGCTCCCTATGTCTGTTGTGCCTGGTACTGATTGCAGTGAGCTTACCACAATCGTCCCCCTCCCTCCCTGCCGTCCTTCCCCTAATGAAGCTAACCCCTCCCAAGTCTATTGACACCCACCCAATGGCAACCTGCTCCCCATGTCTGCTGTGCCTGATACTAACTTCACTGAGCTTGCCTCCATGAATCGGCATATTCAACACATACCATAAGCCCCTCCCCTTTCCTCCCTCTAGCCCCTCCCCATTCCCTACCATGAAGCAAACCCCTACCAACATCTATTGATACCCACCTGATAGCAACCTGCTCCCCATGTCTGCTGTGCCTGATATTGACTGCACTGAGCTTGCCTCCACGAGTCGGCATGTTCAACGCACACTGATCCCATGCCGTAATACTCAGCAGCTACATTCTCAGTACCACCTGTTTGAAAAGCACAGAAATAAGCATAGGTAATAGAGACAATACTGTACTTGCATACATGAGCTGTGCCTGAACGTTTGACAGCTGGTCAGTTGATCAGTCTCAGCTGGACAGCCTCAGTTGGTTAGTCGAAGTGAAACAGTTTCAGCATGATATTTTAGGACATTACTGATACTCAGTGACATTATCAGTCAGTCAATGATTTTATCGCAATGACTTGGTCAACAAAGAAAATTTGGAAACTTCAGTCGAACCACGGCATTTAAAAATTAGTATCACAGCATTGCTAGGACATAATTATTTGACATATTTATTTGCTAAAGGTCACTGGCAAAAGCATACAAATAAATATTTCTAATTCTAAAGCCTATACAAATGATATGCAGTTTACCCACAGTAAGAAATCTTCAACATCCCTCGATTGTTTCCAGTACTTACTTGGCATGTTCGATGATATTCCACATGTCGTGGACTTCTTAGCACCATCGGGCTCTTTGTAATTAAATTGCTGTTAAAGTTAGGACAAAATAAAGAAAACAATAGATGTGAGTCGCCTTTCTGCTGAATAAATTCTTTCACAAGACTCATCAATATATAAAGCAAGAAGAATCTAAAATTTAAAGAACAGTGTTTTTCACACCATATTTTACACCTTGAGTGACTATATATTTAGGTTTGTATTCTATTACACCGTATATTTTACGCAATGCATATTTATTCTTTAATTAATTAAGTTTTATTCTCGCATTTAACTACGGCTTGGACAAACCACTATCACTTCGGTCAAAGCCTAGTTTCACAAAGCCACCTTAAACACAACAACACTGCAAACAAGATGAACTATAAATGTATACAGGTTATTTGTACGGAAAGCAGCATTTTCATGGAATGTCATACCAAGTACAATTACAAGTGACTCAATTCAATCAAAATAGATTTGGTTTTAGACAAGCAATGCTTATGTATTTATTAACTGTCAATTGACTAGACTTTGAAGTCGTTCTGAATGTCTGCAACGATCCACATTTTAACAAATTCACTTCTAAACTGTTTCCAACATTGAACTCTTCATGTACTATATTCAAAATCTTCAAAAACATTTGGGTCGGTGCAACTTTGGAACACCAGTTTGAAATGGGTTTTATACTTGATGACATTTCCAGCAACAAGCAGAGGTTCAATGAATCACCTGTTGGAATGGGCAGTAATCTGCAAGCTCTGAGGTCCCCCCGTACCTCCCTAAATCTTCACTGCTTACGCTGGGTAATGAATCAAAATACTGTAGGAAATAAAGAAAAATGAGATTGGTACAAGGTCAGTCGATCAATAATTACGTACCTTTCTACAACTCTCAAAAGGAATCTGTGCAATTCTTTTTTAAAGGACAACACAAACTGTCTAAAAGGGTACAAAAGGGAAATCTGTCTATCAATAAAATGACAATGTATGTAAACGCAGCATGCACAGTTGAATACTTGGCACTCAGAAAATTATATGTGTAAAATCAAACAATGAAACAAAATCAAGGTTTAGAAGTATCTGAAAAAAAACATCAGAAAAATATTCATAAGAGACCTGAAGAATTTTTTTGATTGACAAATTGGCAAGGGAAAAAAAAAAATCAATAGACCAATCCGATGTGCGCCTCTTCAGTTCCGCGCTGCATGCTCCCGCCACGTCTGTCATACGTGAGTGCACTCATTTCATGGCTGTGATTGGTCAGAACATCTCAGCGCGAGACTTAATGGATTGTTCCATTTGTTTATCTCAGCGTCCTGTGTAGTAAAGTAAAGTCTGTCATGAGCCTATATGGCCCATCAGGCTGGTGCTTATCTCCAGTTTCCTTGGCATGAAACAACCGAGATTACGGTACTTCTATTACCCCTGGATGGCATGCCAGTCCATTGCAGGTTCCTCCCCAGCTAATGCAAGTACCCAGTTTTACTCCTTGGTGGAGAGAGACATGTGGGGGTGAAGTGGTTTACCCAAGGACACAACATATGGTCAGTAGCTGGATTCGGACCCCTGAATCTCGGATCATTAACCATGAACCCTAACCTCTTGGCCACACTCCCCCCCACTGTCCTGTGTTGACATACCTGATATTGTGGCTCCAAATCTCTGTCATACTGATGAAGATTACACAGGGCTACGGAGGCCCGCCCCACACTGCAGGTTAGCGTGAAGGGCTCTGCCCGAATCACGTCACAGAAAGGCGATAAACTTTCCTGACTGAAAGCAAAAAGCATGAAACAATTTAGGACATTATCTTTAGGGATATAAAATCAAATACAAGAGAATGGATCTCACACCTTCTCTTCAAAACATTTTCTTGATTTAGAATAATTTCATCTCTAAACATACCACTTATTACGGCCAGTTCATTCCAGGACCAAATTCAAATTTGTGACATCCAAACAAGTTTCACTGCTAAAGATTCACAAAGTTTTATACATTTCAGCGCAGTAAAAAACTGATGGCATATTTTCAACATCAAATCTGCTTTGCATTAATATCTACATTAACCCTTAGAAACCCAGCTGAATGCCATTCACTGTTTATAAAAACGATAACTCCCTAGTTGTTTTGCCTACTACCCACTTCACAGTGTCATATACGATCTTTGCCTACTACAATGGAGGGTCACGTTGGCTAGTGAGAGCCCACTATCCTTCAAAATCCTCCAAAAACTTTCTCAGAGAATCTGAGAAAAGTTAGGGTACAAAAACAAAATGATCTGATTCAGACTTACGAATTGCGTTTGGTATCCATCCAATATTTACAGCTTTTTGTAGCGAAGTCGCATCCGAGGCCTTTGCCCCAATCTAACGGATCAGCCCTGTCATAATTAGGCTGATACCAACCCGTGTCTTCCAAGACTGCTAATGTGAGCCGAGAAAAGACTCGCTCATGGGTGTGAGTTCCAGTCATTGCTTCATTCTGTTGGTGATAAGGGAAAAAGATGTACTTTCCGTATTAATGCCCAATGAACCAATCTATCTTATGAAATCACTGTGCACTCACGACGGCCCCCGGTAATGGCGGAAGCATTGTACCAGCTATTGTGTAAAACTACCACTCCGTGATGGTTATTCTGATCAGTGGCCGGCAACCATGTCCACGGACTGGTTTACAAATCCTCGTGCTGATTACTCCTACCTTCCAGGGTAATCTGTCTAGAAACCCTGCCCGACTCAACAACACGCATCACAGGTTAAAAGTGAGAAGCCTGCCCAGTGTGACAAAATCCAACAGGGCAAAATTCCCAAGGCAAAACTCCTGCGTGTGTTGTTGCCAACTGCAGTGAGATACAACAGTGGCATTGTTCAACAAGACTAGCATCCATTGTCAGTTTTTTTGCACTGTATGTTTGTGGCCCAATGCAACAAGGACCATCAGACTTATACATCTGTTGCATTAATTGTGTTTGCTCAGGATGCTTTAGGATAACTGTTAAGCAAGGTAGTGATAAATCAGAAAAACTGTGCTAAAATTAAGCATTTAGAGCAAAAACTTGCAAAAATCTGCGCATTTGTGGAGGTTTTTATGAATTCATCACATTTAAAGGTAATTTTTCCATCAGCGTCCAAGCTTTTCGGGATGTAGTCAGTCCATCGCAAGTCCCTGTAAGTCCAATGACAAGTCCTCCAGTCCCAATTCAACTCACAAGCTATTCAAATGAGCTTTGACAAAGGCATTCCTGTGTTATTGTTCATCCACTGTTACGTTTGACTGGACTTGTGATTTACTTGATACAGGACTTGGGATGGACTTGTGATGGACTCGACTACATCCCTGTCTGTGACAGTGAATTACATGCCATTGCTTATGAATTTCAGACTAAAAGGATTTAATGCTCTGTTGGCATAAAATGTGTAAGTTTTACATTCCTAAATAAAAAAACCTTACCTCTAAAAGTCTTTTTTCAAAATGAGTTAATTTGGTCCCGTGGCCTCCGTTGTTTTCCAGCTCCATTCCCTCCAATAAGGAACAGCCAAAATGCTCTCTGGCTTCCCTCTGTACAAAAAAAAGAACATTTTTTTTTTTAAATTGAGGTAACAATTTGATAATCTAAGTTTACTCATAAGTTATATTCTACGTCTGAATTTAATGAAAGATTTTTTGTCTAAAAACAAAACTGACAAAGTGTCGTTGGGAGGAAATTCATAATATTTCCCTACATATCCTCAAAACATTTGTTTCTGATTTCAATTTTGTGAGCTGCATTGAGTACTGAAACTAGTTGAGGAAACATTTTTGAAGACATCCTTTTTGAAAACAATCTCTCTGAAAAATAACAACAAAATACATCTAACACTACATGTAATTCCATTGCAATTATTTGATGATACATTTTCAACTTACAGCAACACTAGGTGTGACCATTATGTTGACTGTGTGTGTGATGCTTCCTCCTCGCACAGCCCAGTCCCTCCGTTTGATGGGCTTGATCACCCTATCACTCCACTGGTACAACCCAAGACTGATAGGAAACATGCAGAGAGTATGGACTTAGACATTGTATTATAGGGGGTCCTTAAATAGAAGGGAGAAAGTAGACCACCAATCACAGGACATATAGTCCAGACCCTCCCATCCCCAAACAAGATCCGGTCTACATCTGTAATAATATTTTATTTAATTGACTAGACAAGGATTGAACCTGTAACCTCTGGAAAATTGTACCAACTTACTATCAACTCTGCTACTGTGAGCTCTGTGTGTGTTCCTCCCATTTTGTCAATGTCTTTGTTCATGGGTGCTAGTCAGAAACCATAACCCCGTATGTGCCGTGTGGCCAAGGATCAAACCCCCAAAATGTATGATACCAGTAATGCTACAAACCCTGGAAATGGGAAAATCAGGGATCACTAAGACAGGATATGGCTCTTCATTACAAAATGTTGTATAAACACTCTGTGCTAATATTTGTATGAGTATGTTGTAATGACAAACCTGTGATTCTAGGTATAATCTAGTTTTACAACGTTTCTGAGGCCACAACTTTACCTTTCATTAAATGGTGGCAGACCTGATGCATCTCTAGGGGTGAAGGGATTACCATCACTATCTCGGTAGAAAGCATACAGGGCAGCAGTGAAACCCTGAGACAAAAGAGAAGACAAAAGATACATCAAATGAGAAAAGCTTTAAAAACAAATGCACAGATGTATACTTTTGGGCCGGAAAATCCAGAGGTTTCATTCCAAAATTGAAACTGAAAGCACAATAGTGGTCGTGTTTTATGGTTTTGCAAACAAGTATCAAGAACAACATCATCAGATCACATTGTCCATTTGAAACCAGTACGTGTTCAAGTCAATCGGTATCGGTTTATGGCGACACCATGTACCATGCACTAACCATTGATACTGAAACTCAGCCATCGGATCAGGGAGCAAACTTTTTGTAGGTGCAAAGTTTTTGTAGATAATATTTTATTTATAAATTGTCAAACAATTAAACTTTAAAAAAAATGCAACACATGAAACTTGTTCTCATATTTTGTCTTGATTTATGGAGATCTATCAAGGATTGAAAATGATTTGTTTTCTGGTACTTTCTGACTAATAATTTCACCAAAGCAAGTTTGATCTTTGGGTATATTTCAATGGGAAGTTTTACTACCTCGACCCTTTTTTCCAATTTCATGGAAATTACCCCAAAGGCCCGCAAAGTAAAGCCTACTTAATTTCAGAAAGTACTTCCACATTGTCAACGCTCTCCAATTTGTTTATAATTTGCATAAGGGCTATAATTTGAATTGCCCATATACATGTAGGTCTGTATACAGGTACATGTATTATGAATGTATTAATTCGTGACAAGTCTAGCTTGTTTAGTTACTAACACTGTAGACAAAACCCTTGTGACTTAATAGGATTCTTACCAGTGAGTGGATAATCTCATGCTGTACTGTAGTAAGTTGCATGGTGTGCTGGACGGGGTCACTGGTTAACGCTTGAGGACACAAGTTGATGTAACCAGCAATTGGTCTACAAAGAAAACACATGAAACAATTCTATTCCAACCACAGACAATACGGGCGATTCACAATAGTGCGCCTCCAAGAGTTTGCAACGCGTTGGCCAATCACAATGCGCAAAATCTGTCGACCCAATGCGCGTTTGGAAAAGGTTGACTGATTTCGCGCATTGTGATTGGCCAACGCATTGCAAACTCTTGGAGGCGCACTATTGTGAATCAACCGTATTGATTGGATAGGATCAAGAGTTGTTTTTTGGTGGATTTCCAGTGGCTAAGGTTAATATGCATACTGAAACACAATTGGAATCAGAGTTATTTTTGTCATTCTGTTAGGTTTTGTGGGATGGGACACAATGACAAGTTGTAATCAAGTATTCACAAGTCATCATGTTATCACAATTCCTCAAAAGTCATAACAAGTCAATCACAAGTTATTAAGTCGGGTCAAATCAAATGTTATTGTTTGTCCCCTATAACTGACTTGTGATTGACTTGCGACTGACCATTCTTAGGAGTTTTGTGGAAAAGTATATGTTGATTTACACGTCCAGCCAATTTGGGATCGGGCTGCCGCATTTCATCCAAAGTCATCATAAGTCATCGCATGCCATCACAAGTCATCCACGGTCAATCATTAGTCAAGCAAAAGTCATTCAGTCTCAAGTCAAGTATTAGTAATTCAAACGAATTGCCAAAGGTTCATCCCCCCTTACTTTTGATATGACTTGTGATGAACTTATTACAACTGACTTGATTTCAACTCTGAGATACAAACACAAGTACCAACCTATCTTGGCTGGCCTCCAACTGACAGAATGACGCGTGGGCCGTGGTGTCTGCAATCCGACAATCAGAGGTGTTCTCAGCGGTCACGTACAGGATGAAATCTGTGTCAGCCACACCCGGCCCAGTCTCGCCTCCGCTCTTGTGGCAATTGCTCTGCGTTTCATCACAGGTGTAACAAGCCTAAACAGGGAACAAAGTGCTAAAGTCAATTAATTAAAGGTTCAAAATGAATTAAATTTGAACAATGCTTAAGTCTCTTAGATACAGAGTCTGCCACTGAACTCTTATGGGACTGAAATTTAAATACATGTAGTCTATAAACGCTGTAATTTAAATGTAATTTAGATATTTACATGATAAAATGTTGAAATACATGGTACAAGTACTGCATTTCGCATCTTTTCATACTTCTCTTAAACCTTCCTTTACAGTAATTTACAAAAGAAATCCAACTTACATGTAGATGTTTGTCAGGAATGGTGACCGGTCCGCACCGTGTGATGCTGTTGCATGATCCCGAGCAGTATTCATGGGTGTCGTTAGCCAATGTGTAGTAATGAGAAAAGGCACACGCTCTGCCATTGGAAACAGGAGGGAAAATAGTTGACATAACTTCCTCACCATACCATAATCATGGTGAAGACAAAAACACAACGAATTTTGTACATCAGGGCATGAAAGCTACATTCTGCCGATAACATCACCAAAAGAAAGAGATGTGTATTAAGGACTGGGTCTCCCGGACAGACTTTTTTTGGTGCCAGGTCTTGATAAATTACTGAAACGGGAAAATACTCCAAAATCTTCGCATCTTGGGGTGATCAATCATTTTCTCACGCAGGTCCTCATCTTTGGAACAAACTACCCCTCGCCATTCGCAATATCTCATCGCTTTCTGAATTTAAAGTTGCCCTTAAGACCTATTTGTTTCAGACCACTCAGAATATTCTTGTTTAGTTAAATTTAATTGTTTTGTTATTTCTGATTTGATATAATTTTTGTTTGCGCCATGAGCGTCATTTATGGCGGATAATGGCGCGGTATAAATTTCCGTTACTATTATTATTATTATTATTCATCACTGTTTCAAAACAATTTGTAGCATTTTCACAATTTTGATTTCTGCAAATGTTTTAAGTACATTTTCTATCTAAAGGCACGTAGTATCATTTGCATTGATCCTGAAAGTAACCCACTGAATTACTATCCAAAAAGCTTACTTGGATTAAAGATCATACACGTACTGAACATCCCGTAAAAAATTATTCTGTGTGGCTTATACTGTCATTTAGAAGAAATCAAGAAATATAGGTGATTTCCAACAATCAGTCAATTGACTGGTTTTTGGAAATAAAGAGTGCTGTTAACAAATCGTGTTTCGTGATCCAAAGGTTGTGCACTGTTTTTCACCGTTTTCTCGAAAAATGTAATATCCACTGAGCTGAAACTTCAAAGTATTGAACATTCTGTTTTGGATTTTGAGTTGTGTTATTTTTGGAAACAAACAAAATGCATGAAAAGTAAATGATCTGATATGCCTTTCATTTTATGTTTTTTTGAAGGGCATCAGGACGAAAGACTGGAGCAAGTCTAGCCTCACCTGTTTAACCTGATGGGACCTGTTGAAGTTGACCTGACATTCAGCATACGGGAAATGGAACGGACAGCTTTAGGTAAAAGATCATTCTGTAGAAAAAAAACAACAAATTGGAAAAACACAATTAAATTTAGATCATCTAATTTTTTATTTTGTAACTTTGTACTAAATGTATACGTCAATGTCTATTTCATACTATTGAACCTTTTGGAGTCATTGACCGAATTCATGCTAGCGTTCATAAAGCTAATGGTTTAGAACACCTAAGACCATCCTAATTCCATGAACACACTTGGACAATGCCTCTAAAGATTACATACATGTACATGTACATAGTGTATGTTCTCTTCCGACTATGTACAAAGCTAAGGCCATTCAAATCAAATACAATGTATGTTATTAACAGGTACATGTACGTGTACATGTATTCTGATTTATACAGGGCTCTACATGTACATGTAAATGTTTATGTACATGCATGTATGGTACATGCTCATTGAATGTGTTGCAAAAACATGGACATCCATGCACATGTGACAAGCTACAATGTAGTGTTCTCCTGTATGCTACATGTACATGTACATCATGAGTGACTATAGTGGCAAGTCATGTACCGGTTCATGTTCTTCAAGTACATTTTTCGAGTACATTTTTTTAGGGATCAACATTTACAATGTTCAAGCATGTTCAGGTACATATGCTACACCAGCAGGAACATGTGCATGTAAAAGAGAAAAAGTTCTGAAGACAAACACGCTTACTTGTATGAAAGTCTTGTCCTTATATCCCTTGACAGAGACTTGCAAAGGACATTTTAAATGTACCTTTAACACTGTCAAAGATACAAGTACTGCACACAGTGTGCATGAGACACTTCTTGAGAGCAATAAACCACTCTCCGCATGGGTTGTCTATAGCCTTCAGGCATGTCAGGCAATGGATGTCTGGACAAAGCACACTATACACCCACATGTACATGTACTTGTACAAATTACATTAGGCTTGAAAAAAGTTAGAGCATTACGATAGGCCAGAAAATATTAATCCATCAGATATCATGTACACATGTACACTCCAATGACTTTCTGCAAAAATCAGAATGGAAACATTAAATTATCTCACAAGGTAGAGGAACAGGATGATACCCAACAGACAATTTTTATTCCATACATGTCAAAGACTTTCACATACAGAATGGAAAGAAAACAATTTTCATTTCAAAGAGTTGAATGTATGCCCTCTCTTCCTCCTTGGGGCCGTATAATCTGTAACACACCAGGGCCACCTCCGCATTGTGACGGATACAGTAATTGGGGATCAGTAAGTGGCTGGTTGCTATGGCAACCCATACATCTCCCTAATGATGGGTAGGGTTGGATAAGAGGCAGCTTGGATACTTAGCAATTACAATGCACCGTACCGATATGTTGTACATTACATACGTGTACGGTACATGTTTGTATTGATACAGGTACTGTTTATTGTATGCATCCATGCTCGGCAGTATATTGGTCTCAGGCACTTAGAAATTATGAAACTTAACTCTCAATGATTTTTTTTCATGGTAAACTGATGGATTGAGCATTTAAAGGTACATGTTTGTGTTATGATTGAGAACCAGTTCAATAATAGCGGGCATGGCTGATGAACACCTGGGAATTTCATTATGTAGACAGTAGTTGGAAATACAGGTAATGTATGTAGGCCTATCTAGGAATACTTGAATTATAACTTACAAAATGAATGCAAATTTTGTATGCATACAGGAAGGAACCAGAAAAAACATTTTGTATGTATACAGGAAGGAACCAGAAAAAAACGTTTTGAATGCATACAGGAAGGAACCAGAAAAAACAAAACTGTAACTTCTTATGTAAGTAAATGTAGCTCGACACAAACAACTTTATATAAATAACAAAAATGAGGAAGTCAACTATTGACCCGTGTAAGTCATTGAACACGAAACAATCCAAACATCAAACAAGCCCATTAAAAAAAGGTAATTATAACCTAAAAAGTAATTCAATTCACGCATTCCTCAACGTTGAACTTTCACATAATCAAAATATAAAAATAACAAGGGTGAAATAAAAACAAAAAAACCAAAAAAAACCCTTAATTTAAAATTAGTATAGAAAACCACAGGGATATATCAAAAAGGTTACTGAACTAAACATCAACAAGCCAATTCGGGCGATTCACAATGCAGTGCGCCACCAAGAGTTTGCCACGGAGAGTTCAATTTTCCCAGTGCATTGTGGGAGATGGTCGAAAAATTCGCAGCGCGGGACATTTGAAATTGTTCGTTTTTCCGGTCAGTAGTTTTGTAAGCGTATGATTCGAGTATCTGTTTGCCCTTTTCTTTTCTTGTTATTCATGTGTTATTAACCCTTACTCTCTGAGGGTAGTTTACTGCATGTCAGTTGGTTATGCCAATGCCCTCCAGCTGCAGTTTATTGGCAGATAGTTTTATTTAACAGTGAAGGCTCCAATTGGCAGGAGTTGGAGGCCCTGGAGGGTGCCTGATACTGACCAGCTGGGGGCACTCACTTTGTTATCAGAGGACTCTCATTGTTCTCTGTGGCATGTATTGGAGTGCCTGTCCAATTACCCTTGAAATGACATGGCAGATATTGGAGGGCCATGCAAAAAACATAGGAGATTTTCTTGAGGCACATATTGGCATGCGTTGGAGGGTCAAGTAGGGTAAGGGTTAATGTGGTTTTTTTTGTACGGTCAGAAGGTATATGCCCCAATTTATAACGAATTAGCTCAAGTTGTCTACTGACACTCATTCAAAGGGCCATGTTTTGTCGATCAAATATTAAAAGAAAAAGACTGAAATAGAAACACAAAAACAAGAATACTCTAAACCAAAAATAGTAAAGGAAAGTGTTTTTCTAAATGACCTTTTTTGTAATAAGTCACATGACAACATACAGTTGTCATGGTTGTACAATAGTTTACCACAAAAAAAACCCCACCAAAACAAAAAAAACAAAGAAATTTCAAAATTTCCCTTATTAAAAATAGACCCAATCAACCACAAAAACATGTCGGAATTGCAACAGGCGTAGAACTGGCTCACCACTGTCTTGGTTCACAATATCAGTATCACCGCTCAATATGTTGTCAAGAAGTAATCTTGAATTGTTTTGACGAGGGCCGCCTTCCTGACAGATAATGTCAACTGGAAGTGGTTTATTTATTTTGGGGCTTCGGCTCGTCTTGTATGAATCACATCAAAATCAAATCCCGATGCTAAGGTGAAGAATATGTTGTGCGTCAATGCATGGACATGTAGCATGTTAGGGATGAACATGGGCTTTTCACAGATTGCACAATGGGCAACTTTTGAGGCGTTGGTGACAGCAAACATACCGGTCCTTTTTCCATTGTTTGCGTCATATTGAGCATGCGTGCTTTGGCTTAAATATGACGTAAACAATTGAAAAGGACCTGTATATTTGCTGCCACCAACATATAAAACGTCTCCCAATGTAATGAACGTTATGAAATTTGTAGGGTGTGAAAATGGTACAAGCATCTGTTAGGCCGAGAAAAAAATTGTGTCGGGCCTCACAGTCGCCCTCTTCATCAATATAGGTTATTCTTAACAGGTTTTGAAACTCAAAATATACGCTTTTAAAGGTTTTCTTCCATGTGCCAAAATATTGGCATGTTTTTAAGGTGCAAAACCATGCAATATTTTGGCTTGACTGGTAGCAGAAATATAGCAAATAACTTCCATCAAGTTCTTGACACTAGATTAAATGTACCTAAACCAAATTTCATGCAAATTCGCCTTATTCTAAAACAAGTTTGTAAACAAAAATCTCAGAGCTACCCCCGGTAGGTATACTGACAATGTTGTTATGTTGGCGTAATGATAACCCAACTTGTGGGTCAAATTGATTTTTACAATTTTCTTTAATTTTGTTTTTGAAATGTATGGCAGAATAAAAATATAGGTTTACATCGGTTATGTACAATTGTAGGTTACGTTAAATAAAATAATGGTTACGGAATTTCCGATAGAAGGCGTCAAGACGCAGTCTTGTTCTGCATAATTAATTGCCAATTGCATCACAGACTCTTGGCACGTGTGCAAGAGGATATTCTATAGACTGGGGGGGGGGGGGGCAGCAGTGACGTATATTGCAAACCATATTTCCTGAAGGATGTTGTATCTTGTAAGTTGATGTTATTACATATATATGTACACAAATGTACTTGTTTTTTTTTAAGACAGTTTCTTTCAGGAAGTTAAACTCTTTGACTTCAGTAAAATCCTCAAAGACTAAACCCCGTGTACAGTTTACATGTATCTTCAAGCAAAATTTAATTCTCGATCCTAAATGGTTGATCCATGGCAACAACAGTTGTGGTATCGTCCCGTATGCCATGGTCCATATTGCACTCCCTTTATCACGCTATCCCTTTATTCCTGCTGCACGCACGTGTAATAGGATAACCGTTGACAAGTTCGTGTACAGCGTGCTCGTTCCATCTTTACTGTGCGTCAAGTTTGCTTGAAGATAAATAAGTTATTCACTCATTCTCGTGTCACAGGGAAAATGTAGTGCATCTGTGTCCCATTTGCACTGACGCACTACGTTATTCCGTGTTCCACTAGCGCTTGTGCGATAACTAATAGTACCATAGTGTTTCAATTGAGCCCAAAGAAACACATTGATACACATTTACTGAATGGCAAACCTTAACGAGAAGTGAAGTCGCAGCGGGTAAGGAGTCGACATCATCTTCGTATTCCACATGGATTCGTAGCGGATGTGAAGCGCTCCTTCGCTTTAGTCTATCCCCAGGTGCCTGCTCAAGATGTACACCGTGCTTTATCTGTAACAAACAACATCATGGCATTAATGGACTCATATGTGTGGTTTCGTAAATTTGTTCGTTAATTTGAAAATTTGTGATCATTTATGAGGAAATGAATGATCAGATTTCATTTGTTTTACAGGAACCTACCATAATATGTGCAACTTTAATAGGCATAAGAAAGCAGGATGCTAAAATATAAATATAACCATCATGAAATCTTTCTTTCCAACAGTTTAAAACTACATTTCATAATCATGGATTTAAAACTTTGAAACTTTATTTGGAGAAGGAAGGGATGAGATTCAAGAGAGACCACCTTTGTGTGTGTGTGTATATTGAGATTTGAGAAGGGTTTTTACAATGTACCGTATCTCTGCTAGTCCCCCCCCCCCCTCATCTTGCCACTATTGGGATTGGACATGCCTAGTTCATATAAAGTCAGGGCAACAAAAAAATACCGTACCTACATTTTGTGCGCTTCCTATTACATGTACCCTAGTCCCCTACCCGACCAACATGTCCAAAAACATGCAGAATTTAAATCTTTTTTATTATGGTTTGTTTTTTGATGTCAGATTTGAAGAACAACATATGTGCAAGTACAAACATGCACACATCTTTATGATTAATTACGTACATGTACCTGATATGTACGGTACATGATGACCCATACATTCTTTGTACATAAACGTATGGGGAGGGGATCCTATGTGCATGTGTCCCACTGCACAACACAAGAATATACCGTAGTACAGTGTATCACTTCTTAATTAAAACAGTGGGAGCGGGGAAAGCCAATATGGTTAGGTGAGAAGGTTAAGGATAAGTATGTCACATTGGATACTGTCAAGCTGCTATAGAAGCATGAAAAACATTCACACGTTTGCTGGCAACCAGCACAATTAATCAAAAGCAAGCTACACGGATTCGGACGGTCATGACAGTGAGGATTTATTGAGAGATGAAAAATTGAGATGTTTTGATGCCACGGTGGTCACAACAAATTTAAACATCGCACTGCTCAGAATTATGTGAAGTGCTGGCAAAATTTGCATTTAAATTATGAATTGTTTGCAACATATAGTTTTCGCATACTGACAAACAGGATATCAAACAGACTTTGCTTTAGGTAAACTTTGTCTTTTTGAAAATGCATTCTGTTGAAGTGGGGCTGTACAATACATGAAGTCTGTATAATTAAATACAAATGTCTTCCAAGTTTTCAGCTCAATGAGCTTATTCAATGAGCCCTAGCCAGTGCTTCTCGATTAAAGGGAATGTACAACATTTGCTTTTACTGCAATTTTCAGAAAAAAATGGATTAGGAGGATGAGTATATTATAGCAAATATTGTTTGAACAACTGACTTGTTTTGGCTTGTTGATGCTGGCAAAATTAAGAAAACCAATAATATTCTTGTACTTGTAGTCTGGTTCCGTGACCCACTTAAGATGAAACAGAGCAATTTATAGACTTTGGAGAATTTATAGACTTTGGGGAATTGTAAGGTAAGAGAATCAGTCTGGCAGGCTTGTACCCCACCTGTGTGTAATCTACTGCAAAGAAAATGCGGAACAACTAAATATGAACAATTTGGAGCAGTTTTAGAAAAAAGCCAAGAAAGTTTCTTGAAAATGTCAGCACACCAGCAAACAGGACGCTGGGATACTCTGATGAATTCACGCTCTGATTGGTTGGATTTTGCGTGACCTGTGCATCATCACTGTCATGACTCTGCAAGGTTTGAAACAGCCATTAAGACTGATTCATTACTCTTTTATTCCAGATTAGAGATTTTTTTTTCGTTGAAAAGCGTAATAACGTATGAAATTTTGTAAACTTTATCTGTGTTGTAAATTTACAATTCCCGTCACTTGCTCAGGCTCCGTTTCGAATCATAAACGGTTGCATTGCACTATGCGACCCTCAAAATTTTGTCCACATGGTCCGCAATGAAACAGAAATCACATCCGGTATGGAACGTGTTCATTTCTATGGGAAGTTTTCGGATAGCATTTGCGCACATTGTCTAACTGTGGTCTTGAACAGCTGCAGCCAGATTATACATAGGTCATTTCCTTCTTCACAAGATTCTGTGAAGCTCATCAGAGTATTCCAGCGTCCTGTTTGCAGGGCAAGGGGTACGAACAAAATTTGGTTTTGATTTTTGCAAATGTTGTATCTTCCCTTTAACACTCTCACTGAGACTGGTGACAATACTTGAGATTTCCACCCTGGAGAGTGAAGGGGTTACAATGAATGTACACAATGTAATGTTTCATGTATTGAGAAATTTAACAAAAAAAACGGGGATGGGATCACCACCTTTTCCAAAAACACACATGAACATGTACTTGCACTGTATTTAAATAAACATGCTTATAAATGATCGCTTCCTGTTTAATGTGAAAGAGATTCTGCAAATTATACATGTAAGGCCAAAGAAAAAAAATATTTGGTCTCTGGTCAGACCAAAGTTCCGGAATTGATGTGGCGATGAATTTTTTTTTGGGGGGGGGGGCCTTATTTTTTTTTTGAAGCTTGGATTGTACAGACAAGGTGGGTACTATTTTGCTTTTGTTGTGTCCTCATATACATGTATATTGGGGACCTCCATAATTTGCCTTGGTGCCCTCCATCATTTGCCTTGGTGCAATTTCCCCATTCCTTGGTACAAAAATTTGAGAAGGTGCGGCAATAGAGGGCGCTGCTGTAGCTACCGCGGACAATTTGAAGAAAAAAAAAGTTGACGCGCATGATTAAAATCGACGCGCGCGCTGACCAGAGACCAACTTATTTTTTTTTTGGCCCAACGTATAGATTGTATTATATAATGTGTAGTATGGATGTATCCTTGTGTGAAACACATTTTGGCATATTATGTGTACTACTAAGAACAATTATGTGAAAGACCCTACATGTATTTCAATAGACATTCATACGTGCTTCTTTGTTCACAGAGTGATTTGTGATATGGGGCTTGGATCAAAACTAATTATGTAGTCCATGAGCGACCAGAAGACTCAGCTATAGGGATAGTTGTTTATGATTTATTCCACAGTCATGACAGTAAGTTACATTGTTACAAGAGGTATGACTTGTGTACGTGTTCAAACAAAAAGTATTTACAAATGTACATTAAGTAGTTCACTATGGGTCATGTACAATGTACTTTTTCCCACTCACTTGAACCCATTCAAACATGTCAAAAGTCCAAAGTGTAATCGGCATGATATTTCTGGCACCTACATATACACCGAAGTTCAATGAAGTAATGGCTACAACCTTCATCCATGCTGTTCATGCGAACAAATTTGTACAAAATACAGGATTGGTTTAATAATATAGGCAATTATGATTTCAGCCGACAGCATTACAAATTCAGATACCAATTCATTGTGGCGGTGAAGATGTAGACCTCTTAATTGTGTTTAATTGTCTGTAGACCTATATGAGAAGCAGATTTAATTCTCATGGCAAAATGTTAGTATTTTTGGACTCACCTATACAGCTGGCACTAGTGGCAGTGATACCATGTTGAATATCAGCAGGATTTATTTTGTGGAAATATGGCAGAGTTTTGATTTGTGAGGCAACTTACGGGGTAAAAACACATTGACCACAAAACACAGGACTCAAAAATGAAGATGGCAGCAATACTGAGTAACCATGGTAACTTTGAAAGTACATGGCTGGTGAAAAACAAGCGTCAACAAAGCGTAAAAAAATTGTTCACGCACTTATCAGCAAAAATAAGGTGTTAACAATACTCAGTGGGCTGCCTAAGATTATTTCCAATGTATCACACAATTTCAAAGTATGACGCTGATCCTGTTTGTTGACATTTGTTGACAATATGTTTGTAAACAAATCCACAAAGGCCTATAATTTAGTTTCCAAAATTAAGTTGTGTGCCAAAAAAATAAGAAGCGACATCACAAAATATTTAAAAGTGGAGCGAATCATTTGCAGCTATCCAAAAAGTAGGCCCTATTAACTGACAATTTTTTGTTGAAAAGCATATGGCACTATTAAAACTCCCAGTGAAATTATTCTTTCTGGCATGCTGTCATTTTATGTGCCTTCCTATTCTGCCCCCCCCCCCCCGACGTGTACATTTTTTTTTATGTCACAGATTAAAGGGCAAGTTTTTGAATTTTTGAGGGAAATTGGGGGTAAAATGCAACACGAAAATAAAAATGGATATCACCGCACCATGTACCGTGAACGCACAATTCTTGCTGCACGGCCGGCACTAACCGGCTCGTAATTTGGGGCGTGAACCATTTAGGAAAATCACAATTTCTACCCCAAGAAACTGTTCAAAACTTACCAAAGAGGTGTCATTACATTGAGAAAAGTCTGCTTTAGTTTAGGTTGACAATGTCAGTTTTTACTTAGTAATAGTAGTAAAAAAATTCTTGATTATAATTTGATCGAAACAAAACGGATCCCTATAGCCGTATAGGCCCCCTACATACATGTACATGACATATACAACACGATCGCTTAATTCTTACCTCATTGCGAGCTGGGGGTCGGTGGACGCAGACATTCGCAGTAACCAAACCGAAGACATACAGATTTGAAAGAAGAACAAGGAGTTTACCCATATTTAAGGACCCAAGACTAACCCCTCTGAAAAACCAGTCAGCGTTCCAAATTCGGTGTCATTTTGTAATCAAACTACACTGAATAACCACATCCATTGAAAAAAAGCTTACACAATCAGTCACAAAACAAAGCGTCGCCCACACTGCCTGCTGTATCATTCATGTCATTGTTGAGCTAGCAGCAGGAGTTTCTAATTCTGAAGATAATAAACACTGCCATCTATTGACAGAAAACGTCATATGCAGAGGCGTCGGCAGAGGGTTATATTTATTGGGTTTTACGCGCCGCGCCCTATCGATATCAGGCGCTCAGTCATGATCAGCTGTATGACCGTTTTCGATCATGGAACATTTAATTGGGAAATTAATCTCGCTGTTTGCTCCTGCCATGGAGAAAACCCCAATTCGAATCGGAGGTGGGGGGAGGGGCCACCTGCCACTTGCGGCCGGGCATGCAGCGCGAGAGAGTGGCTGTTTTTTAGAGCACGGCCCCCTTTAAAATAAAAAAAAAACCATCACCCCCACCACTGAAAATTTGAGAACCAGAGAAACTCTTATTCCTTTAATTATGTTAGCATGCTTACCTCGTTATAACAAAAAGTGATCCTTTGTGCGGTTTTCTGTTTAATTTGAACGAAAACCCTAAGTATTCAAGTTATTCACAATTGGCTGTTTATCATGTATTTTTTTTTAACGTCAATGGGAAATTTACTATAGCGCCACCTATTGTCTGACATTAAACATGATGTCGGTTTTGATTAGCGCCCCATAGGAAGATGTTGTCCAGCCCCACCCCCTTCCCTCCCTTCCCCCTTCCCCCTTCCCCCTTCTCCCCTTCTCCCCTTCCCCCATCCCCAATTTTCTGATTTTACGGAGGCTGGGTGTCTTGTGAAAAAAAAGTCTAGTTCAAGATGAAATTGGCCACCCCTCCACTGTAACATCCAACCCCCACTCGCCTCCCCCAAGCACGCGGGAGGGAGCAAAATTTTGTTATGGGAATATTAAGGGCATTTTGTTGCCCCCCATAAAATACTGGTGCCCCTAGCCCCATTTAAAAAAAAATCCTGCTCCGTATCTCAGCTTTTTGTATTCCCGACTTATGATGATTTGTGAAATAAAGTAACGATTTACACAACCACAAGTGACGTGAAAATTCCTTTCTCAAAGTAAAACTGAACTATCTACAAAATTGATATTGAAAAAAAAATGCTTTAGAAATGTTGCGAAGCTTCAACTAATTTTACGGTACATTTTGGAAAATTATAATAAAACAGACAAAGATACCGCAAGTTGTTGCGATCAAGGTGCCGACATCACTTTACGTGAACACTTGGGGAAGGGAATCTCGACACCAAATATTGTTGGTTATTTGATAATTATTCCTGACCCTTCTATGTATATCCTTCCACGCAAATGTGCTCTCACGATGAAGTGCATGAGAGCAAAATATTCAAAATAAAGCGGTTTTTTTCCTTGGCAGATACGGATGGCACTAACCCTTGCGGCCCATGCAGCGACCCATGCAGCGACCAGGAAGGTTTTCTTTCAAGTCGGAGACGGGAGGTATCAAGTGCGGTGAGTTTCAATTCTTTGCATGAATCACAGTGGGGGAAAATGCAGACTTTGGTTCTTTCAAAGATAAATGAGGAATTCAAAGTCACTGGATTTTTCCTCACTGTAAAGCAACCGTAGCTGCACCGATGAGAGACCTCCAGGAGGATTTCTGACACGGGATCCCGTCAATTAGTCGTCGAGTACGTGAAGCTTGAGAGAGCCATCAACAACATAGTAGCATTGGCTCCTCTAGATATTATTTCAGCTAAAAGTAACGAATGCAGCTTTTTTGTGTGTGGGAAATCCCGCCATGTATAGGTCTGTCAGCCCACGCGATACTGGCTCCCTGCATCTGAATAACAAATGTATGTGGCAACGCAACGTCTCAGACAAATTATACTATAGCCTATATAATGGTTGATAGAAATGCTGTAATCTCGGCTGGACAGTTCTAGAGAAAGCTCATGAGCAGGGCAACAAGAAGCAAAACAAACAACTTCTTAGGCACAATAGTTTGGAGAAAGTCACAGATGTGTTTTATGTAACCCCTTGTATCACTTGGCACAGTACGTCCCGTAGAAAGGCATGTCAGATCTGCGCGATTTCGCCTTGAAATATCGCAATACAAATGCCCTTAAAAATGAAATATTCAAACAAACTAGTCCCACAGAAAGGCATATCAGGGCCGCGCTTTTCCAGCTTGATATATCGGAATAAAATTCCCTTGAACATGGACAATTCCAAACAATTATATATGCTTAGAGAGCTAATGAGTAGGGCAATAAGATGCACAAATATTCAAGTTCATAGACCCAACAGTTTTGGAGAAAATCGCAGATGTATTCAATTTCACCCCCTAGTTTCACTTTGTGCAGTAACTCCCATGAAAAGGCATGTCTGGTCTCGCGGTACGAGCTTGATATATCGGATTAAAAATGCCCTCGAAATGGAATTTTCCAACAGACTATACATGTTTTTTTTAGCAAGCTAATTAGCAGGGCAATAAGATGCAAAGGCATTCAAGTTCGTAAACCAGCACGTTTGGAGAAAATCGCAGATGTTTGAATTTCACCGCCTAGTTTAATTCACTTGTGCAGTAAGTCCGATAGAAGGGCACGCCATGGCCTCGCAGTGTGATAAAGGTACTTTAGAATGCAAAATTGTAGACGAACTCTATGTTGTTCGAAAGCTACTGAATAGGTCTACAACATGCAAAAACAAGCAAGTCTTGAGACCCAAGACTTTTGGAGAAAAAGCAAGATGTAGTCACTGAATCCCGCTAGTTGCGTTTTGTGCAGTAAGTCCCATAGCAAGGGCTGTCAGCGCCAGCCGACATGTCGCGGTCTAAAGGTACCTTAACATGGATGGATTTTGACAAACTATAACTTGTTGGATAGCGGATGAATAAGCCAACAAGCTGACAAATCTGCAAGGCTTCAGGCTTGAAACTTTTGGAGTGAGCCCCAGACGTAGGTACATGATGCCCCCAGTTTCGTTTTTGTGCAGTAAGTCCCATAGCAAGGGCTGTCAGCGCCAGCCGACATGGCTCTCATGTGTCGTGGTCTAAAGGCACCTTAACATGGATGGATTTTGACAAACTATAGCTTGTTTGATAGGCCAACAAGCTGAGAAATCGGCAAGGCTTCAGACTTGAAACTTGTGGAGTGAGCCCCAGACGTAGGTACATGATGCCCCCAGTTTCGTTTTTGTGCAGTAAGTCCCATAGCAAGGGCTGTCAGCACCAGCCGACATGGCTCTCATGTGTCGCGGTCTAAGGTACCTTAACATGGATGGATTTTGACAAACTATAACTTGTTGGATAGCGGATGAATAAGCCAACAAGCTGACAAATCGGCAAAGCTTCAGACTTAAACTTTTGGAGTGAGCCCCAGACGTAGGTACATGATGCCCCCAGTTTCGTTTTTGTGCAGTAAGTCCCATAGCAAGGGCTGTCAGTACCAGCCGACATGGCTCTCATGTGTCGCGGTCTAAAGGTACCTTAACATGGATGGATTTTGACAAACTAACTTGTTGGATGGCGAATGAATAAGCCAACAAGCTGACAAATCGGCAAGGCTTCAGACTTGAAACTTTTGGAGTGAGCCCCAGACATAGGTACATGATGCCCCCAGTTTTGTTTTTGTGCAGTAAGTCCCATAGCAAGGGCTGTCAGCGCCAGCCGACATGGCTCTCATTGTCGCGGTCTAAAGGTACCTTAACATGGATGGATTTTGACAAACTATAACTTGTTGGATGGCGGATGAATAGGCCAACAAGCTGACAAATCGGCAAGGCTTCAGACTTGAAACTTTTGGAGTGAGCCCCAGACGTAGATACATGATGCCCCCAGTTTCGTTTTTGTGCAGTAAGTCCCATAGCAAGGGCTGTCAGCGCCAGCCGACATGGCTCTCATGTGTCTCGGTCTAAAGGTACCTTAACATGGATGGATTTTGACAAACTATAACTTGTTGGATGGCGGATGAATAGGCCAACAAGCTGACAAATCGGCAAGGCTTCAGACTTGAAACTTTTGGAGTGAGCCCTAGACATAGGTACATGATGCCCCCAGTTTCGTTTTTGTGCAGTAAGTCCCATAGCAAGGGTGTCAGCGCCAGCCGACATGGCTCTCATGTGTCTTGGTCTAAAGGTACCTTAACATGATGGATTTTGACAAACTATAGCTTGTTGGATGGCGGATGAATAGGCCAACAAGCGGACAAATCTGCAAGGCTTCAGACTTGAAACTTTTGGAGTGAGCTCCAGACATAGGTAATGATGCCCCCAGTTTCGTTTTTGTGCAGTAAGTCCCATAGCAAGGGCTGTCAGCGCCAGTCGACATGTCGCGGTCTAAAGGTACCTTAACATGGATGGATTTTGACAAACTATAACTTGTTGGATGGTGGATGAATAGCCAACAAGCTGACAAATCGGCAAGGCTTCAGACTTGAAACTTTTGGAGTGAGCCCCAGACATAGGTACATGATGCCCCCAGTTTCGTTTTTGTGCAGTAAGTCCCATAGCAAGGGCTGTCAGCGCCAGCCGACATGGCTCTCATGTGTCGCGGTCTAAAGGTACCTTAACATGGATGGATTTTGACAAACTATAACTTGTTGAATGGCGGATGAATAGCCAACAAGCTGACAAATCGGCAAGGCTTCAGACTTGAAACTTTTGGAGTGAGCCCATGACATAGGTACATGATGCCCCCAGTTTCGTTTTTGTGCAGTAAGTCCCATAGCAAGGGCTGTCAGCGCCAGCCAACATGGCTCTCATGTGTCGCGGTCTAAAGGTACCTTAACATGGATGGATTTTGACAAACTATAACTTGTTGGATGGCGGATGAATAGGCCAACAAGCTGACAAATCGGCAAGGCTTCAGACTTGAAACTTTTGGAGTGAGCCCCAGACATAGGTACATGATGCCCCCAGTTTCGTTTTTGTGCAGTAAGTCCCATAGCAAGGGCTGTCAGCGCCAGCCGACATGGCTCTCATGTGTCGCGGTCTAAAGGTACCTTAACATGGATGGATTTTGACAAACTATAACTTGTTGAATGGCGGATGAATAGGCCAACAAGCTGACAAATCGGCAAGGCTTCAGACTTGAAACTTTTGGAGTGAGCCCAGACATAGGTACATGATGCCCCCAGTTTCGTTTTTGTGCAGTAAGTCCCATAGCAAGGGCTGTCAGCGCCAGCCGACATGGCTCTCATGTGTCGCGGTCTAAAGGTACCTTAACATGGATGGATTTTGACAAACTATAACTTGTTGGATGGCGGATGAATAGCCAACAAGCTGACAAATCGGCAAGGCTTCAGACTTGAAACTTTTGGAGTGAGCCCCAGACATAGCTACATGATGCCCCCAGTTTCGTTTTTGTGCAGTAAGTCCCATAGCAAGGGCTGTCAGCGCCAGCCGACATGGCTCTCATGTGTCGCGGTCTAAAGGTACCTTAACATGGATGGATTTTGACAAACTATAACTTGTTGGATGGCGGATGAATAGGCCAACAAGCTGACGAAATCGGCAAGGCTTCAGACTTGAAACTTTTGGAGTGAGCCCCAGACATAGGTACATGATGCCCCCAGTTTCGTTTTTGTGCAGTAAGTCCCATAGCAAGGGCTGTCAGCGCCAGCCGACATGGCTCTCATGTGTCGCGGTCGAAGGTACCTTAACATAGATGGATTTTGACAAATTATAACTTGTTGGATGGCGGATGAATAGGCCAACAAGCTGACAAATCGGCAAGGCTTCAGACTTGAAACTTTGGAGTGAGCCCCAGACATAGTACATGATGCCCCCAGTTTCGTTTTTGTGCAGTAAGTCCCATAGCAAGGGCTGTCAGCGCCACCCGACATGGCTCTCATGTGTCGCGGTCTAAAGGTACCTTAACATGGATGGATTTTGACAAACTATAACTTGTTGGATGGCGGATGAATAGGCCAACAAGCTGACAAATCGGCAAGGCTTCAGACTTGAACTTTTGGAGTGAGCCCCAGACATAGGTACATGATGCCCCCAGTTTCGTTTTTGTGCAGTAAGTCCCATAGCAAGGGCTGTCAGCGCCAGCCAACATGGCTCTCATGTGTCGCGGTCTAAAGGTACCTTAACATGGATGGATTTTGACAAACTATAACTTGTTGGATGGCGGATGAATAGGCCAACAAGCTGACAAATCTAAAGGTACCTTAACAGGGATGGATTTTGACACTATAACTTGTTGGATGGCGGATGAATAGCCAACAAGCTGACAAATCGGCAAGCTTCAGACTTGAAACTTTTGGAGTGAGCCCCAGACATAGGTACATGATGCTTTCGTTTTTGTGCAGTAAGTCCCATAGCAAGGGCTGTCAGCGCCAGCCGACATGGCTCTCATGTGTCGCGGTCTAAAGGTACCTTAACATGGATGGATTTTGACAAACTATAACTTGTTGGATGGCGGATGAATAGGCCAACAAGCTGACAAATCGGCAAGGCTTCAGACTTGAAACTTTTGGAGTGAGCCCCAGACATAGGTACATGATGCCCCCAGTTTCGTTTTTGTGCAGTAAGTCCCATAGCAAGGGCTGTCAGCGCCAGCCGACATGGCTCTCATGTGTCGCGGTCTAAAGGTACCTTAACATGGATGGATTTTGACAAACTATAACTTGTTGGATGGCGGATGAATAGGCCAACAAGCTGACAAATCGGCAAGGCTTCAGACTTGAAACTTTTGGAGTGAGCCCAGACATAGGTACATGATGCCCCCAGTTTCGTTTTTGTGCAGTAAGTCCCATAGCAAGGGCTGTCAGCGCCAGCCGACATGGCTCTCATGTGTCGCGGTCTAAAGGTACCTTAACATGGATGGATTTTGACAAACTATAACTTGTTGGATGGCGGATGAATAGGCCAACAAGCTGACAAATCGGCAAGGCTTCAGACTTGAAACTTTTGGAGTGAGCCCCAGACATAGGTACATGATGCCCCCAGTTTCGTTTTTGTGCAGTAAGTCCCATAGCAAGGGCTGTCAGCGCCAGCCGACATGGCTCTCATGTGTCGCGGTCTAAAGGTACCTTAACATGGATGGATTTTGACAAACTATAACTTGTTGGATGGCGGATGAATAGGCCAACAAGCTGACAAATCGGCAAGGCTTCAGACTTGAAACTTTTGGAGTGAGCCCCAGACATAGGTACATGATGCCCCCAGTTTCGTTTTTGTGCAGTAAGTCCCATAGCAAGGGCTGTCAGCGCCAGCCGACATGGCTCTCATGTGTCGCGGTCTAAAGGTACCTTAACATGGATGGATTTTGACAAACTATAACTTGTTGGATGGCGGATGAATAGGCCAACAAGCTGACAAATCGGCAAGGCTTCAGACTTGAAACTTT
The DNA here is from genome assembly GCF_015706575.1 of Patiria miniata. Taxonomy (NCBI): domain Eukaryota; kingdom Metazoa; phylum Echinodermata; class Asteroidea; order Valvatida; family Asterinidae; genus Patiria; species Patiria miniata. The sequence continues at coordinate 18,101,732 of NW_024037076.1, read as the reverse complement.
TGGAGTGAGCCCCAGACATAGGTACATGATGCCCCCAGTTTCGTTTTTGTGCAGTAAGTCCCATAGCAAGGGCTGTCAGCGCCAGCCGACATGGCTCTCATGTGTCGCGGTCTAAAGGTACCTTAACATGGATTTTTGACAAACTATAACTTGTTGGATGGCGGATGAATAGGCCAACAAGCTGACAAATCGGCAAGGCTTCAGACTTGAAACTTTTGGAGTGAGCCCAGACATAGGTACATGATGCCCCCAGTTTCGTTTTTGTGCAGTAAGTCCCATAGCAAGGGCTGTCAGCGCCAGCCGACATGGCTCTCATGTGTCGCGGTCTAAAGGTACCTTAACATGGATGGATTTTGACAAACTATAACTTGTTGGATGGCGGATGAATAGGCCAACAAGCTGACAAATCGGCAAGGCTTCAGACTTGAAACTTTTGGAGTGAGCCCCAGACATAGGTACATGATGCCCCCAGTTTCGTTTTTGTGCAGTAAGTCCATAGCAAGGGCTGTCAGCGCCAGCCGACATGGCTCTCATGTGTCGCGGTCTAAAGGTACCTTAACATGGATGGATTTTGACAAACTATAACTTGTTGGATGGCGGATGAATATAGCCAACAAGCTGACAAATCGGCAAGGCTTCAGACTTGAAACTTTTGGAGTGAGCCCCAGACATAGGTACATGATGCCCCCAGTTTCGTTTTTGTGCAGTAAGTCCCATAGCAAGGGCTGTCAGCGCCAGCCGACATGGCTCTCATGTGTCGCGGTCTAAAGGTACCTTAACATGGATGGATTTTGACAAACTATAACTTGTTGGATGGCGGATGAATAGCCAACAAGCTGACAAATCGGCAAGGCTTCAGACTTGAAACTTTTGGAGTGAGCCCCAGACATAGGTACATGATGCCCCCAGTTTCGTTTTTGTGCAGTAAGTCCCATAGCAAGGGCTGTCAGCGCCAGCCGACATGGCTCTCATGTGTCGCGGTCTAAAGGTACCTTAACATGGATGGATTTTGACAAACTATAACTTGTTGGATGGCGGATGAATAGGCCAACAAGCTGACAAATCGGCAAGGCTTCAGACTTGAAACTTTTGGAGTGAGCCCCAGACATAGGTACATGATGCCCCCAGTTTCGTTTTTGTGCAGTAAGTCCCATAGCAAGGGCTGTCAGCGCCAGCCGACATGGCTCTCATGTGTCGCGGTCTAAAGGTACCTTAACATGGATGGATTTTGACAAACTATAACTTGTTGGATGGCGGATGAATAGGCCAACAAGCTGACAAATCGGCAAGGCTTCAGACTTGAAACTTTTGGAGTGAACTTTGGAGTGCCCCAGACATAGGTACATGATGCCCCAGTTTCGTTTTTGTGCAGTAAGTCCCATAGCAAGGGCTGTCAGCGCCAGCCGACATGGCTCTCATGTGTCGCGGTCTAAAGGTACCTTAACATGGATGGATTTTGACAAACTATAACTTGTTGGATGGCGGATGAATAGCCAACAAGCTGACAAATCGGCAAGGCTTCAGACTTGAAACTTTTGGAGTGAGCCCCAGACATAGGTACATGATGCCCCCAGTTTCGTTTTTGTGCAGTAAGTCCCATAGCAAGGGCTGTCAGCGCCAGCCGACATGGCTCTCATGTGTCGCGGTCTAAAGGTACCTTAACATGGATGGATTTTGACAAACTATAACTTGTTGGATGGCGGATGAATAGGCCAACAAGCTGACAAATCGGCAAGGCTTCAGACTTGAAACTTTGGAGTGAGCCCCAGACATAGGTACATGATGCCCCCAGTTTCGTTTTTGTGCAGTAAGTCCCATAGCAAGGGCTGTCAGCGCCAGCCGACATGGCTCTCATGTGTCGCGGTCTAAAGGTACCTTAACATGGATGGATTTTGACAAACTATAACTTGTTGGATGGCGGATGAATAGGCCAACAAGCTGACAAATCGGCAAGGCTTCAGACTTGAAACTTTTGGAGTGAGCCCCAGACATAGGTACATGATGCCCCCAGTTTCGTTTTTGTGCAGTAAGTCCCATAGCAAGGGCTGTCAGCGCCAGCCGACATGGCTCTCATGTGTCGCGGTCTAAAGGTACCTTAACATGGATGGATTTTGACAAACTATAACTTGTTGGATGGCGGATGAATAGGCCAACAAGCTGACAAATCGGCAAGGCTTCAGACTTGAAACTTTTGGAGTGAGCCCCAGACATAGGTACATGATGCCCCCAGTTTCGTTTTTGTGCAGTAAGTCCCATAGCAAGGGCTGTCAGCGCCAGCCGACATGGCTCTCATGTGTCGCGGTCTAAAGGTACCTTAACATGGATGGATTTTGACAAACTATAACTTGTTGGATGGCGGATGAATAGGCCAACAAGCTGACAAATCGGCAAGGCTTCAGACTTGAAACTTTTGGAGTGAGCCCCAGACATAGGTACATGATGCCCCCAGTTTCGTTTTTGTGCAGTAAGTCCCATAGCAAGGGCTGTCAGCGCCAGCCGACATGGCTCTCATGTGTCGCGGTCTAAAGGTACCTTAACATGGATGGATTTTGACAAACTATAACTTGTTGGATGGCGGATGAATAGGCCAACAAGCTGACAAATCGGCAAGGCTTCAGACTTGAAACTTTTGGAGTGAGCCCCAGACATAGGTACATGATGCCCCCCAGTTTCGTTTTTGTGCAGTAAGTCCCATAGCAAGGGCTGTCAGCGCCAGCCGACATGGCTCTCATGTGTCGCGGTCTAAAGGTACCTTAACATGGATGGATTTTGACAAACTATAACTTGTTGGATGGCGGATGAATAGGCCAACAAGCTGACAAATCGGCAAGGCTTCAGACTTGAAACTTTTGGAGTGAGCCCCAGACATAGGTACATGATGCCCCCAGTTTCGTTTTTTTGTGCAGTAAGTCCCATAGCAAGGGCTGTCAGCGCCAGCCGACATGGCTCTCATGTGTCGCGGTCTAAAGGTACCTTAACATGGATGGATTTTGACAAACTATAACTTGTTGGATGGCGGATGAATAGGCCAACAAGCTGACAAATCGGCAAGGCTTCAGACTTGAAACTTTTGGAGTGAGCCCCAGACATAGGTACATGATGCCCCCAGTTTCGTTTTTGTGCAGTAAGTCCCATAGCAAGGGCTGTCAGCGCCAGCCGACATGGCTCTCATGTGTCGGTCTAAAGGTACCTTAACATGGATGGATTTTGACAAACTATAACTTGTTGGATGGCGGATGAATAGGCCAACAAGCTGACAAATCGGCAAGGCTTCAGACTTGAAACTTTTGGAGTGAGCCCCAGACATAGGTACATGATGCCCCCAGTTTCGTTTTTGTGCAGTAAGTCCCATAGCAAGGGCTGTCAGCGCCAGCCGACATGGCTCTCATGTGTCGCGGTCTAAAGGTACCTTAACATGGATGGATTTTGACAAACTATAACTTGTTGGATGGCGGATGAATAGGCCAACAAGCTGACAAATCGGCAAGGCTTCAGACTTGAAACTTTTGGAGTGAGCCCCAGACATAGGTACATGATGCCCCCAGTTTCGTTTTTGTGCAGTAAGTCCCATAGCAAGGGCTGTCAGCGGCCAGCCGCGGTCTAAAGGTACCTTAACATGGATGGATTTTGACAAACTATAACTTGTTGGATGGCGGATGAATAGGCCAACAAGCTGACAAATCGGCAAGGCTTCAGACTTGAAACTTTTGGAGTGAGCCCCAGACATAGGTACATGATGCCCCCAGTTTCGTTTTTGTGCAGTAAGTCCCATAGCAAGGGCTGTCAGCGCCAGCCGACATGGCTCTCATGTGTCGCGGTCTAAAGGTACCTTAACATGGATGGATTTTGACAAACTATAACTTGTTGGATGGCGGATGAATAGGCCAACAAGCTGACAAATCGGCAAGGCTTCAGACTTGAAACTTTTGGAGTGAGCCCAGACATAGGTACATGATGCCCCCAGTTTCGTTTTTGTGCAGTAAGTCCCATAGCAAGGGCTGTCAGCGCCAGCCGACATGGCTCTCATGTGTCGCGGTCTAAAGGTAAAGGTACCTTAACATGGATGGATTTTGACAAACTATAACTTGTTGGATGGCGGATGAATAGGCCAACAAGCTGACAAATCGGCAAGGCTTCAGACTTGAAACTTTTGGAGTGAGCCCCAGACATAGGTACATGATGCCCCCAGTTTCGTTTTTGTGCAGTAAGTCCCATAGCAAGGGCTGTCAGCGCCAGCCGACATGGCTCTCATGTGTCGCGGTCTAAAGGTACCTTAACATGGATGGATTTTGACAAACTATAACTTGTTGGATGGCGGATGAATAGGCCAACAAGCTGACAAATCGGCAAGGCTTCAGACTTGAAACTTTTGGAGTGAGCCCCAGACATAGGTACATGATGCCCCAGTTTCGTTTTTGTGCAGTAAGTCCCATAGCAAGGGCTGTCAGCGCCAGCCGACATGGCTCTCATGTGTCGCGGTCTAAAGGTACCTAACATGGATGGATTTGACAAACTATAACTTGTTGGATGGCGGATGAATAGGCCAAACTAGCTCTAAAGGTACCTAACATGGATGGATTTTGACAAACTATAATTGTTGGATGGCGGATGAATAGGCCAACAAGCTGACAAATCGGCAAGGCTTCAGACTTGAAACTTTTGGAGTGAGCCCCAGACATAGGTACATGATGCCCCCAGTTTCGTTTTTGTGCAGTAAGTCCCATAGCAAGGGCTGTCAGCGCCAGCCGACATGGCTCTCATGTGTCGCGGTCTAAAGGTACCTTAACATGGATGGATTTTGACAAACTATAACTTGTTGGATGGCGGATGAATAGGCCAACAAGCTGACAAATCGGCAAGGCTTCAGACTTGAAACTTTTGGAGTGAGCCCCAGACATAGGTACATGATGCCCCAGTTTCGTTTTTGTGCAGTAAGTCCCATAGCAAGGGCTGTCAGCGCCAGCCGACATGGCTCTCATGTGTCGCGGTCTAAAGGTACCTTAACATGGATGGATTTTGACAAACTATAACTTGTTGGATGGCGGATGATAGGCAATAGCTGACAAATCGGCAAGGCTTCAGACTTGAAACTTTTGGAGTGAGCCCCAGACATAGGTACATGATGCCCCCAGTTTCGTTTTTGTGCAGTAAGTCCCATAGCAAGGGCTGTCAGCGCCAGCCGACATGGCTCTCATGTGTCGCGGTCTAAAGGTACCTTAACATGGATGGATTTTGACAAACTATAACTTGTTGGATGGCGGATGAATAGGCCAACAAGCTGACAAATCGGCAAGGCTTCAGACTTGAAACTTTTGGAGTGAGCCCAGACATAGGTACATGATGCCCCCAGTTTCGTTTTTGTGCAGTAAGTCCCATAGCAAGGGCTGTCAGCGCCAGCCGACATGGCTCTCATGTGTCGCGGTCTAAAGGTACCTTAACATGGATGGATTTTGACAAACTATAACTTGTTGGATGGCGGATGAATAGGCCAACAAGCTGACAAATCGGCAAGGCTTCAGACTTGAAACTTTTGGAGTGAGCCCCAGACATAGGTACATGATGCCCCCAGTTTCGTTTTTGTGCAGTAAGTCCCATAGCAAGGGCTGTCAGCGCCAGCCGACATGGCTCTCATGTGTCGCGGTCTAAAGGTACCTTAACATGGATGGATTTTGACAAACTATAACTTGTTGGATGGCGGATGAATAGGCCAACAAGCTGACAAATCGGCAAGGCTTCAGACTTGAAACTTTTGGAGTGAGCCCCAGACATAGGTACATGATGCCCCAGTTTCGTTTTTGTGCAGTAAGTCCCATAGCAAGGGCTGTCAGCGCCAGCCGACATGGCTCTCATGTGTCGCGGTCAAGGTACCTTAACATGGATGGATTTTGACAAACTATAACTTGTTGGATGGCGGATGAATAGGCCAACAAGCTGACAAATCGGCAAGGCTTCAGACTTGAAACTTTTGGAGTGAGCCCCAGACATAGGTACATGATGCCCCCAGTTTCGTTTTTGTGCAGTAAGTCCCATAGCAAGGGCTGTCAGCGCCAGCCGACATGGCTCTCATGTGTCGCGGTCTAAAGGTACCTTAACATGGATGGATTTTGACAAACTATAACTTGTTGGATGGCGGATGAATAGGCCAACAAGCTGACAAATCGGCAAGGCTTCAGACTTGAAACTTTTGGAGTGAGCCCCAGACATAGGTACATGATGCCCCCAGTTTCGTTTTTGTGCAGTAAGTCCCATAGCAAGGGCTGTCAGCGCCAGCCGACATGGCTCTCATGTGTCGCGGTCTAAAGGTACCTTAACATGGATGGATTTTGACAAACTATAACTTGTTGGATGGCGGATGAATAGGCCAACAAGCTGACAAATCGGCAAGGCTTCAGACTTGAAACTTTTGGAGTGAGCCCCAGACATAGGTACATGATGCCCCCAGTTTCGTTTTTGTGCAGTAAGTCCCATAGCAAGGGCTGTCAGCGCCAGCCGACATGGCTCTCATGTGTCGCGGTCTAAAGGTACCTTAACATGGATGGATTTTGACAAACTATAACTTGTTGGATGGCGGATGAATAGGCCAACAAGCTGACAAATCGGCAAGGCTTCAGACTTGAAACTTTTGGAGTGAGCCCCAGACATAGGTACATGATGCCCCCAGTTTCGTTTTTGTGCAGTAAGTCCCATAGCAAGGGCTGTCAGCGCCAGCCGACATGGCTCTCATGTGTCGCGGTCTAAAGGTACCTTAACATGGATGGATTTTGACAAACTATAACTTGTTGGATGGCGGATGAATAGGCCAACAAGCTGACAAATCGGCAAGGCTTCAGACTTGAAACTTTTGGAGTGAGCCCCAGACATAGGTACATGATGCCCCCAGTTTCGTTTTTGTGCAGTAAGTCCCATAGCAAGGGCTGTCAGCGCCAGCCGACATGGCTCTCATGTGTCGCGGTCTAAAGGTACCTTAACATGGATGGATTTTGACAAACTATAACTTGTTGGATGGCGGATGAATAGGCCAACAAGCTGACAAATCGGCAAGGCTTCAGACTTGAAACTTTTGGAGTGAGCCCCAGACATAGGTACATGATGCCCCCAGTTTCGTTTTTGTGCAGTAAGTCCCATAGCAAGGGCTGTCAGCGCCAGCCGACATGGCTCTCATGTGTCGCGGTCTAAAGGTACCTTAACATGGATGGATTTTGACAAACTATAACTTGTTGGATGGCGGATGAATAGGCCAACAAGCTGACAAATCGGCAAGGCTTCAGACTTGAAACTTTTGGAGTGAGCCCCAGACATAGGTACATGATGCCCCCAGTTTCGTTTTTGTGCAGTAAGTCCCATAGCAAGGGCTGTCAGCGCCAGCCGACATGGCTCTCATGTGTCGCGGTCTAAAGGTACCTTAACATGGATGGATTTTGACAAACTATAACTTGTTGGATGGCGGATGAATAGGCCAACAAGCTGACAAATCGGCAAGGCTTCAGACTTGAAACTTTTGGAGTGAGCCCCAGACATAGGTACATGATGCCCCCAGTTTCGTTTTTGTGCAGTAAGTCCCATAGCAAGGGCTGTCAGCGCCAGCCGACATGGCTCTCATGTGTCGCGGTCTAAAGGTACCTTAACATGGATGGATTTTGACAAACTATAACTTGTTGGATGGCGGATGAATAGGCCAACAAGCTGACAAATCGGCAAGGCTTCAGACTTGAAACTTTTGGAGTGAGCCCCAGACATAGGTACATGATGCCCCCAGTTTCGTTTTTGTGCAGTAAGTCCCATAGCAAGGCGCCGTCAGGGCTCTCAGTCGCGGTCTAAAGGTACCTTAACATGGATGGATTTTGACAAACTATAACTTGTTGGATGGCGGATGAATAGGCCAACAAGCTGACAAATCGGCAAGGCTTCAGACTTGAAACTTTTGGAGTGAGCCCAGACATAGGTACATGATGCCCCCAGTTTCGTTTTTGTGCAGTAAGTCCCATAGCAAGGGCTGTCAGCGCCAGCCGACATGGCTCTCATGTGTCGCGGTCTAAAGGTACCTTAACATGGATGGATTTTGACAAACTATAACTTGTTGGATGGCGGATGAATAGGCCAACAAGCTGACAAATCGGCAAGGCTTCAGACTTGAAACTTTTGGAGTGAGCCCAGACATAGGTACATGATGCCCCCAGTTTCGTTTTTGTGCAGTAAGTCCCATAGCAAGGGCTGTCAGCGCCAGCCGACATGGCTCTCATGTGTCGCGGTCTAAAGGTACCTTAACATGGATGGATTTTGACAAACTATAACTTGTTGGATGGCGGATGAATAGGCCAACAAGCTGACAAATCGGCAAGGCTTCAGACTTGAAACTTTTGGAGTGAGCCCCAGACATAGGTACATGATGCCCCCAGTTTCGTTTTTGTGCAGTAAGTCCCATAGCAAGGGCTGTCAGCGCCAGCCGACATGGCTCTCATGTGTCGCGGTCTAAAGGTACCTTAACATGGATGGATTTTGACAAACTATAACTTGTTGGATGGCGGATGAATAGGCCAACAAGCTGACAAATCGGCAAGGCTTCAGACTTGAAACTTTTGGAGTGAGCCCCAGACATAGGTACATGATGCCCCCAGTTTCGTTTTTGTGCAGTAAGTCCCATAGCAAGGGCTGTCAGCGCCAGCCGACATGGCTCTCATGTGTCGCGGTCTAAAGGTACCTTAACATGGATGGATTTTGACAAACTATAACTTGTTGGATGGCGGATGAATAGGCCAACAAGCTGACAAATCGGCAAGGCTTCAGACTTGAAACTTTTGGAGTGAGCCCCAGACATAGGTACATGATGCCCCCAGTTTCGTTTTTGTGCAGTAAGTCCCATAGCAAGGGCTGTCAGCGCCAGCCGACATGGCTCTCATGTGTCGCGGTCTAAAGGTACCTTAACATGGATGGATTTTGACAAACTATAACTTGTTGGATGGCGGATGAATAGGCCAAAAGCTGACAAATCGGCAAGGCTTCAGACTTGAAACTTTTGGAGTGAGCCCCAGACATAGGTACATGATGCCCCCAGTTTCGTTTTTGTGCAGTAAGTCCCATAGCAAGGGCTGTCAGCGCCAGCCGACATGGCTCTCATGTGTCGCGGTCTAAAGGTACCTTAACATGGATGGATTTTGACAAAAACTAACTTGTTGGATGGCGGATGAATAGGCCAACAAGCTGACAAATCGGCAAGGCTTCAGACTTGAAACTTTTGGAGTGAGCCCCAGACATAGGTACATGATGCCCCCAGTTTCGTTTTTGTGCAGTAAGTCCCATAGCAAGGGCTGTCAGCGCCAGCCGACATGGCTCTCATGTGTCGCGGTCTAAAGGTACCTTAACATGGATGGATTTTGACAAACTATAACTTGTTGGATGGCGGATGAATAGGCCAACAAGCTGACAAATCGGCAAGGCTTCAGACTTGAAACTTTTGGAGTGAGCCCCAGACATAGGTACATGATGCCCCCAGTTTCGTTTTTGTGCAGTAAGTCCCATAGCAAGGGCTGTCAGCGCCAGCCGACATGGCTCTCATGTGTGTCGCGGTCTAAAGGTACCTTAACATGGATGGATTTTGACAAACTATAACTTGTTGGATGGCGGATGAATAGGCCAACAAGCTGACAAATCGGCAAGGCTTCAGACTTGAAACTTTTGGAGTGAGCCCCAGACATAGGTACATGATGCCCCAGTTTCGTTTTTGTGCAGTAAGTCCCATAGCAAGGGCTGTCAGCGCCAGCCGACATGGCTCTCATGTGTCGCGGTCTAAAGGTACCTTAACATGGATGGATTTTGACAAACTATAACTTGTTGGATGGCGGATGAATAGGCCAACAAGCTGACAAATCGGCAAGGCTTCAGACTTGAAACTTTTGGAGTGAGCCCCAGACATAGGTACATGATGCCCCCAGTTTCGTTTTTGTGCAGTAAGTCCCATAGCAAGGGCTGTCAGCGCCAGCCGACATGGCTCTCATGTGTCGCGGTCTAAAGGTACCTTAACATGGATGGATTTTGACAAACTATAACTTGTTGGATGGCGGATGAATAGGCCAACAAGCTGACAAATCGGCAAGGCTTCAGACTTGAAACTTTTGGAGTGAGCCCAGACATAGGTACATGATGCCCCCAGTTTCGTTTTTGTGCAGTAAGTCCCATAGCAAGGGCTGTCAGCGCCAGCCGACATGGCTCTCATGTGTCGCGGTCTAAAGGTACCTTAACATGGATGGATTTTGACAAACTATAACTTGTTGGATGGCGGATGAATAGGCCAACAAGCTGACAAATCGGCAAGGCTTCAGACTTGAAACTTTGGAGTGAGCCCCAGACATAGGTACATGATGCCCCCAGTTTCGTTTTTGTGCAGTAAGTCCCATAGCAAGGGCTGTCAGCGCCAGCCGACATGGCTCTCATGTGTCGCGGTCTAAAGGTACCTTAACATGGATGGATTTTGACAAACTATAACTTGTTGGATGGCGGATGAATAGGCCAACAAGCTGACAAATCGGCAAGGCTTCAGACTTGAAACTTTTGGAGTGACCCCAGACATAGGTACATGATGCCCCCAGTTTCGTTTTTGTGCAGTAAGTCCCATAGCAAGGGCTGTCAGCGCCAGCCGACATGGCTCTCATGTCGCGGTCTAAAGGTACCTTAACATGGATGGATTTTGACAAACTATAACTTGTTGGATGGCGGATGAATAGGCCAACAAGCTGACAAATCGGCAAGGCTTCAGACTTGAAACTTTTGGAGTGAGCCCCAACATAGGTACATGATGCCCCCAGTTTCGTTTTTGTGCAGTAAGTCCCATAGCAAGGGCTGTCAGCGCCAGCCGACATGGCTCTCATGTGTCGCGGTCTAAAGGTACCTTAACATGGATGGATTTTGACAAACTATAACTTGTTGGATGGCGGATGAATAGGCCAACAAGCTGACAAATCGGCAAGGCTTCAGACTTGAAACTTTTGGAGTGAGCCCCAGACATAGGTACATGATGCCCCCAGTTTCGTTTTTTGTGCAGTAAGTCCCATAGCAAGGGCTGTCAGCGCCAGCCGACATGGCTCTCATGTGTCGCGGTCTAAAGGTACCTTAACATGGATGGATTTTGACAAACTATAACTTGTTGGATGGCGGATGAATAGGCCAACAAGCTGACAAATCGGCAAGGCTTCAGACTTGAAACTTTTGGAGTGAGCCCCAGACATAGGTACATGATGCCCCCAGTTTCGTTTTTGTGCAGTAAGTCCCATAGCAAGGGCTGTCAGCGCCAGCCGACATGGCTCTCATGTGTCGCGGTCTAAAGGTACCTTAACATGGATGGATTTTGACAAACTATAACTTGTTGGATGGCGGATGAATAGGCCAACAAGCTGACAAATCGGCAAGGCTTCAGACTTGAAACTTTTGGAGTGAGCCCAGACATAGGTACATGATGCCCCCAGTTTCGTTTTTGTGCAGTAAGTCCCATAGCAAGGGCTGTCAGCGCCAGCCGACATGGCTCTCATGTGTCGCGGTCTAAAGGTACCTTAACATGGATGGATTTTGACAAACTATAACTTGTTGGATGGCGGATGAATAGGCCAACAAGCTGACAAATCGGCAAGGCTTCAGACTTGAAACTTTTGGAGTGAGCCCCAGACATAGGTACATGATGCCCCCAGTTTCGTTTTTGTGCAGTAAGTCCCATAGCAAGGGCTGTCAGCGCCAGCCGCCCGGTCTAAAGGTACCTTAACATGGATGGATTTTGACAAACTATAACTTGTTGGATGGCGGATGAATAGGCCAACAAGCTGACAAATCGGCAAGGCTTCAGACTTGAAACTTTTGGAGTGAGCCCCAGACATAGGTACATGATGCCCCCAGTTTCGTTTTTGTGCAGTAAGTCCCATAGCAAGGGCTGTCAGCGCCAGCCGACATGGCTCTCATGTGTCGCGGTCTAAAGGTACCTTAACATGGATGGATTTTGACAAACTATAACTTGTTGGATGGCGGATGAATAGGCCAACAAGCTGACAAATCGGCAAGGCTTCAGACTTGAAACTTTTGGAGTGAGCCCCAGACATAGGTACATGATGCCCCAGTTTCGTTTTTGTGCAGTAAGTCCCATAGCAAGGGCTGTCAGCGCCAGCCGACATGGCTCTCATGTGTCGCGGTCTAAAGGTACCTTAAACATGATGGATTTTGACAAACTATAACTTGTTGGATGGCGGATGAATAGGCCAACAAGCTGACAAATCGGCAAGGCTTCAGACTTGAAACTTTTGGAGTGAGCCCCAGACATAGGTACATGATGCCCCCAGTTTCGTTTTTGTGCAGTAAGTCCCATAGCAAGGGCTGTCAGCGCCAGCCGACATGGCTCTCATGTGTCGCGGTCTAAAGGTACCTTAACATGGATGGATTTTGACAAACTATAACTTGTTGGATGGCGGATGAATAGGCCAACAAGCTGACAAATCGGCAAGGCTTCAGACTTGAAACTTTTGGAGTGAGCCCCAGACATAGGTACATGATGCCCCCAGTTTCGTTTTTGTGCAGTAAGTCCCATAGCAAGGGCTGTCAGCGCCAGCCGACATGGCTCTCATGTGTCGCGGTCTAAAGGTACCTTAACATGGATGGATTTTGACAAACTATAACTTGTTGGATGGCGGATGAATAGGCCAACAAGCTGACAAATCGGCAAGGCTTCAGACTTGAAACTTTTGGAGTGAGCCCCAGACATAGGTACATGATGCCCCCAGTTTCGTTTTTGTGCAGTAAGTCCCATAGCAAGGGCTGTCAGCGCCAGCCGACATGGCTCTCATGTGTCGCGGTCTAAAGGTACCTTAACATGGATGGATTTTGACAAACTATAACTTGTTGGATGGCGGATGAATAGGCCAACAAGCTGACAAATCGGCAAGGCTTCAGACTTGAAACTTTTGGAGTGAGCCCCAGACATAGGTACATGATGCCCCAGTTTCGTTTTTGTGCAGTAAGTCCCATAGCAAGGGCTGTCAGCGCCAGCCGACATGGCTCTCATGTGTCGCGGTCTAAAGGTACCTTAACATGGATGGATTTTGACAAACTATAACTTGTTGGATGGCGGATGAATAGGCCAACAAGCTGACAAATCGGCAAGGCTTCAGACTTGAAACTTTTGGAGTGAGCCCCAGACATAGGTACATGATGCCCCAGTTTCGTTTTGTGCAGTAAGTCCCATAGCAAGGGCTGTCAGCGCCAGCCGACATGGCTCTCATGTGTCGCGGTCTAAAGGTACCTTAACATGGATGGATTTTGACAAACTATAACTTGTTGGATGGCGGATGAATAGGCCAACAAGCTGACAAATCGGCAAGGCTTCAGACTTGAAACTTTTGGAGTGAGCCCCAGACATAGGTACATGATGCCCCCAGTTTCGTTTTTGTGCAGTAAGTCCCATAGCAAGGGCTGTCAGCGCCAGCCGACATGGCTCTCATGTGTCGCGGTCTAAAGGTACCTTAACATGGATGGATTTTGACAAACTATAACTTGTTGGATGGCGGATGAATAGGCCAACAAGCTGACAAATCGGCAAGGCTTCAGACTTGAAACTTTTGGAGTGAGCCCCAGACATAGGTACATGATGCCCCCAGTTTCGTTTTTGTGCAGTAAGTCCCATAGCAAGGGCTGTCAGCGCCAGCCGACATGGCTCTCATGTGTGTCGCGGTCTAAAGGTACCTTAACATGGATGGATTTTGACAAACTATAACTTGTTGGATGGCGGATGAATAGGCCAACAAGCTGACAAATCGGCAAGGCTTCAGACTTGAAACTTTTGGAGTGAGCCCCAGACATAGGTACATGATGCCCCCAGTTTCGTTTTGTGCAGTAAGTCCCATAGCAAGGGCTGTCAGCGCCAGCCGACATGGCTCTCATGTGTCGCGGTCTAAAGGTACCTTAACATGGATGGATTTTGACAAACTATAACTTGTTGGATGGCGGATGAATAGGCCAACAAGCTGACAAATCGGCAAGGCTTCAGACTTGAAACTTTTGGAGTGAGCCCCAGACATAGGTACATGATGCCCCCAGTTTCGTTTTTGTGCAGTAAGTCCCATAGCAAGGGCTGTCAGCGCCAGCCGACATGGCTCTCATGTGTCGCGGTCTAAAGGTACCTTAACATGGATGGATTTTGACAAACTATAACTTGTTGGATGGCGGATGAATAGGCCAACAAGCTGACAAATCGGCAAGGCTTCAGACTTGAAACTTTTGGAGTGAGCCCCAGACATAGGTACATGATGCCCCCAGTTTCGTTTTTGTGCAGTAAGTCCCATAGCAAGGGCTGTCAGCGCCAGCCGACATGGCTCTCATGTGTCGCGGTCTAAAGGTACCTTAACATGGATGGATTTTGACAAACTATAACTTGTTGGATGGCGGATGAATAGGCCAACAAGCTGACAAATCGGCAAGGCTTCAGACTTGAAACTTTTGGAGTGAGCCCCAGACATAGGTACATGATGCCCCCAGTTTCGTTTTTGTGCAGTAAGTCCCATAGCAAGGGCTGTCAGCGCCAGCCGACATGGCTCTCATGTGTCGCGGTCTAAAGGTACCTTAACATGGATGGATTTTGACAAACTATAACTTGTTGGATGGCGGATGAATAGGCCAACAAGCTGACAAATCGGCAAGGCTTCAGACTTGAAACTTTTGGAGTGAGCCCCAGACATAGGTACATGATGCCCCCAGTTTCGTTTTTGTGCAGTAAGTCCCATAGCAAGGGCTGTCAGCGCCAGCCGACATGGCTCTCATGTGTCGCGGTCTAAAGGTACGTACCTTAACATGGATGGATTTTGACAAACTATAACTTGTTGGATGGCGGATGAATAGGCCAACAAGCTGACAAATCGGCAAGGCTTCAGACTTGAAACTTTTGGAGTGAGCCCCAGACATAGGTACATGATGCCCCCAGTTTCGTTTTTGTGCAGTAAGTCCCATAGCAAGGGCTGTCAGCGCCAGCCGACATGGCTCTCATGTGTCGCGGTCTAAAGGTACCTTAACATGGATGGATTTTGACAAACTATAACTTGTTGGATGGCGGATGAATAGGCCAACAAGCTGACAAATCGGCAAGGCTTCAGACTTGAAACTTTTGGAGTGAGCCCCAGACATAGGTACATGATGCCCCCAGTTTCGTTTTTGTGCAGTAAGTCCCATAGCAAGGGCTGTCAGCGCCAGCCGACATGGCTCTCATGTGTCGCGGTCTAAAGGTACCTTAACATGGATGGATTTTGACAAACTATAACTTGTTGGATGGCGGATGAATAGGCCAACAAGCTGACAAATCGGCAAGGCTTCAGACTTGAAACTTTTGGAGTGAGCCCCAGACATAGGTACATGATGCCCCCAGTTTCGTTTTTGTGCAGTAAGTCCCATAGCAAGGGCTGTCAGCGCCAGCCGACATGGCTCTCATGTGTCGCGGTCTAAAGGTACCTTAACATGGATGGATTTTGACAAACTATAACTTGTTGGATGGCGGATGAATAGGCCAACAAGCTGACAAATCGGCAAGGCTTCAGACTTGAAACTTTTGGAGTGAGCCCCAGACATAGGTACATGATGCCCCCAGTTTCGTTTTTGTGCAGTAAGTCCCATAGCAAGGGCTGTCAGCGCCAGCCGACATGGCTCTCATGTGTCGCGGTCTAAAGGTACCTTAACATGGATGGATTTTGACAAACTATAACTTGTTGGATGGCGGATGAATAGGCCAACAAGCTGACAAATCGGCAAGGCTTCAGACTTGAAACTTTTGGAGTGAGCCCCAGACATAGGTACATGATGCCCCCAGTTTCGTTTTTGTGCAGTAAGTCCCATAGCAAGGGCTGTCAGCGCCAGCCGACATGGCTCTCATGTGTCGCGGTCTAAAGGTACCTTAACATGGATGGATTTTGACAAACTATAACTTGTTGGATGGCGGATGAATAGGCCAACAAGCTGACAAATCGGCAAGGCTTCAGACTTGAAACTTTTGGAGTGAGCCCCAGACATAGGTACATGATGCCCCCAGTTTCGTTTTTGTGCAGTAAGTCCCATAGCAAGGGCTGTCAGCGCCAGCCGACATGGCTCTCATGTGTCGCGGTCTAAAGGTACCTTAACATGGATGGATTTTGACAAACTATAACTTGTTGGATGGCGGATGAATAGGCCAACAAGCTGACAAATCGGCAAGGCTTCAGACTTGAAACTTTTGGAGTGAGCCCCAGACATAGGTACATGATGCCCCCAGTTTCGTTTTTGTGCAGTAAGTCCCATAGCAAGGGCTGTCAGCGCCAGCCGACATGGCTCTCATGTGTCGCGGTCTAAAGGTACCTTAACATGGATGGATGATTTTGACAAACTATAACTTGTTGGATGGCGGATGAATAGGCCAACAAGCTGACAAATCGGCAAGGCTTCAGACTTGAAACTTTTGGAGTGAGCCCCAGACATAGGTACATGATGCCCCCAGTTTCGTTTTTGTGCAGTAAGTCCCATAGCAAGGGCTGTCAGCGCCAGCCGACATGGCTCTCATGTGTGCGCGGTCTAAAGGTACCTTAACATGGATGGATTTTGACAAACTATAACTTGTTGGATGGCGGATGAATAGGCCAACAAGCTGACAAATCGGCAAGGCTTCAGACTTGAAACTTTTGGAGTGAGCCCCAGACATAGGTACATGATGCCCCCCAGTTTCGTTTTTGTGCAGTAAGTCCCATAGCAAGGGCTGTCAGCGCCAGCCGACATGGCTCTCATGTGTCGCGGTCTAAAGGTACTACCTAACATGGATGGATTTTGACAAACTATAACTTGTTGGATGGCGGATGAATAGGCCAACAAGCTGACAAATCGGCAAGGCTTCAGACTTGAAACTTTTGGAGTGAGCCCAGACATAGGTACATGATGCCCCCAGTTTCGTTTTTGTGCAGTAAGTCCCATAGCAAGGGCTGTCAGCGCCAGCCGACATGGCTCTCATGTGTCGCGGTCTAAAGGTACCTTAACATGGATGGATTTTGACAAACTATAACTTGTTGGATGGCGGATGAATAGGCCAACAAGCTGACAAATCGGCAAGGCTTCAGACTTGAAACTTTTGGAGTGAGCCCCAGACATAGGTACATGATGCCCCCAGTTTCGTTTTGTGCAGTAAGTCCCATAGCAAGGGCTGTCAGCGCCAGCCGACATGGCTCTCATGTGTCGCGGTCTAAAGGTACCTTAACATGGATGGATTTTGACAAACTATAACTTGTTGGATGGCGGATGAATAGGCCAACAAGCTGACAAATCGGCAAGGCTTCAGACTTGAAACTTTTGGAGTGAGCCCCAGACATAGGTACATGATGCCCCAGTTTCGTTTTTTTGTGCAGTAAGTCCCATAGCAAGGGCTGTCAGCGCCAGCCGACATGGCTCTCATGTGTCGCGGTCTAAAGGTACCTTAACATGGATGGATTTTGACAAACTATAACTTGTTGGATGGCGGATGAATAGGCCAACAAGCTGACAAATCGGCAAGGCTTCAGACTTGAAACTTTTGGAGTGAGCCCCAGACATAGGTACATGATGCCCCCAGTTTCGTTTTTGTGCAGTAAGTCCCATAGCAAGGGCTGTCAGCGCCAGCCGACATGGCTCTCATGTGTCGCGGTCTAAAGGTACCTTAACATGGATGGATTTTGACAAACTATAACTTGTTGGATGGCGGATGAATAGGCCAACAAGCTGACAAATCGGCAAGGCTTCAGACTTGAAACTTTTGGAGTGAGCCCCAGACATAGGTACATGATGCCCCCAGTTTCGTTTTTGTGCAGTAAGTCCCATAGCAAGGGCTGTCAGCGCCAGCCGACATGGCTCTCATGTGTCGCGGTCTAAAGGTACCTTAACATGGATGGATTTTGACAAACTATAACTTGTTGGATGGCGGATGAATAGGCCAACAAGCTGACAAATCGGCAAGGCTTCAGACTTGAAACTTTTGGAGTGAGCCCCAGACATAGGTACATGATGCCCCCAGTTTCGTTTTTGTGCAGTAAGTCCCATAGCAAGGGCTGTCAGCGCCAGCCGACATGGCTCTCATGTGTCGCGGTCTAAAGGTACCTTAACATGGATGGATTTTGACAAACTATAACTTGGATGGCGGATGAATAGGCCAACAAGCTGACAAATCGGCAAGGCTTCAGACTTGAAACTTTTGGAGTGAGCCCCAGACATAGGTACATGATGCCCCCAGTTTCGTTTTTGTGCAGTAAGTCCCATAGCAAGGGCTGTCAGCGCCAGCCGACATGGCTCTCATGTGTCGCGGTCTAAAGGTACTACCTTAACATGGATGGATTTTGACAAACTATAACTTGTTGGATGGCGGATGAATAGGCCAACAAGCTGACAAATCGGCAAGGCTTCAGACTTGAAACTTTTGGAGTGAGCCCCAGACATAGGTACATGATGCCCCCAGTTTCGTTTTTGTGCAGTAAGTCCCATAGCAAGGGCTGTCAGCGCCAGCCGACATGGCTCTCATGTGTCGCGGTCTAAAGGTACCTTAACATGGATGGATTTTGACAAACTATAACTTGTTGGATGGCGGATGAATAGGCCAACAAGCTGACAAATCGGCAAGGCTTCAGACTTGAAACTTTTGGAGTGAGCCCCAGACATAGGTACATGATGCCCCCAGTTTCGTTTTTGTGCAGTAAGTCCCATAGCAAGGGCTGTCAGCGCCGCCAGGCCTCATGTGTCGCGGTCTAAAGGTACCTTAACATGGATGGATTTTGACAAACTATAACTTGTTGGATGGCGGATGAATAGGCCAACAAGCTGACAAATCGGCAAGGCTTCAGACTTGAAACTTTTGGAGTGAGCCCCAGACATAGGTACATGATGCCCCCAGTTTCGTTTTTGTGCAGTAAGTCCCATAGCAAGGGCTGTCAGCGCCAGCCGACATGGCTCTCATGTGTCGCGGTCTAAAGGTACCTTAACATGGATGGATTTTGACAAACTATAACTTGTTGGATGGCGGATGAATAGGCCAACAAGCTGACAAATCGGCAAGGCTTCAGACTTGAAACTTTTGGAGTGAGCCCCAGACATAGGTACATGATGCCCCCAGTTTCGTTTTTGTGCAGTAAGTCCCATAGCAAGGGCTGTCAGCGCCAGCCGACATGGCTCTCATGTGTCGCGGTCTAAAGGTACCTTAACATGGATGGATTTTGACAAACTATAACTTGTTGGATGGCGGATGAATAGGCCAACAAGCTGACAAATCGGCAAGGCTTCAGACTTGAAACTTTTGGAGTGAGCCCCAGACATAGGTACATGATGCCCCCAGTTTCGTTTTTGTGCAGTAAGTCCCATAGCAAGGGCTGTCAGCGCCAGCCGACATGGCTCTCATGTGTCGCGGTCTAAAGGTACCTTAACATGGATGGATTTTGACAAACTATAACTTGTTGTTGGATGGCGGATGAATAGGCCAACAAGCTGACAAATCGGCAAGGCTTCAGACTTGAAACTTTTGGAGTGAGCCCAGACATAGGTACATGATGCCCCCAGTTTCGTTTTTGTGCAGTAAGTCCCATAGCAAGGGCTGTCAGCGCCAGCCGACATGGCTCTCATGTGTCGCGGTCTAAAGGTACCTTAACATGGATGGATTTTGACAAACTATAACTTGTTGGATGGCGGATGAATAGGCCAACAAGCTGACAAATCGGCAAGGCTTCAGACTTGAAACTTTTGGAGTGAGCCCAGACATAGGTACATGATGCCCCCAGTTTCGTTTTTGTGCAGTAAGTCCCATAGCAAGGGCTGTCAGCGCCAGCCGACATGGCTCTCATGTGTCGCGGTCTAAAGGTACCTTAACATGGATGGATTTTGACAAACTATACTTGTTGGATGGCGGATGAATAGGCCAACAAGCTGACAAATCGGCAAGGCTTCAGACTTGAAACTTTGGAGTGAGCCCCAGACATAGGTACATGATGCCCCCAGTTTCGTTTTTGTGCAGTAAGTCCCATAGCAAGGGCTGTCAGCGCCAGCCGACATGGCTCTCATGTGTCGCGGTCTAAAGGTACCTTAACATGGATGGATTTTGACAAACTATAACTTGTTGGATGGCGGATGAATAGGCCAACAAGCTGACAAATCGGCAAGGCTTCAGACTTGAAACTTTTGGAGTGAGCCCCAGACATAGGTACATGATGCCCCCAGTTTCGTTTTTGTGCAGTAAGTCCCATAGCAAGGGCTGTCAGCGCCAGCCGACATGGCTCTCATGTGTCGCGGTCTAAAGGTACCTTAACATGGATGGATTTTGACAAACTATAACTTGTTGGATGGCGGATGAATAGGCCAACAAGCTGACAAATCGGCAAGGCTTCAGACTTGAAACTTTTGGAGTGAGCCCAGACATAGGTACATGATGCCCCAGTTTCGTTTTTGTGCAGTAAGTCCCATAGCAAGGGCTGTCAGCGCCAGCCGACATGGCTCTCATGTGTCGCGGTCTAAAGGTACCTTAACATGGATGGATTTTGACAAACTATAACTTGTTGGATGGCGGATGAATAGGCCAACAAGCTGACAAATCGGCAAGGCTTCAGACTTGAAACTTTTGGAGTGAGCCCCAGACATAGGTACATGATGCCCCCAGTTTCGTTTTTGTGCAGTAAGTCCCATAGCAAGGGCTGTCAGCGCCAGCCGACATGGCTCTCATGTGTCGCGGTCTAAAGGTACCTTAACATGGATGGATTTTGACAAACTATAACTTGTTGTGGGCGGATGAATAGGCCAACAAGCTGACAAATCGGCAAGGCTTCAGACTTGAAACTTTTGGAGTGAGCCCCAGACATAGGTACATGATGCCCCCAGTTTCGTTTTTGTGCAGTAAGTCCCATAGCAAGGGCTGTCAGCGCCAGCCGACATGCCTCTCATGTGTCGCGGTCTAAAGGTACCTTAACATATGGATGGATTTTGACAAACTATAACTTGTTGGATGGCGGATGAATAGGCCAACAAGCTGACAAATCGGCAAGGCTTCAGACTTGAAACTTTTGGAGTGAGCCCCAGACATAGGTACATGATGCCCCCAGTTTCGTTTTTGTGCAGTAAGTCCCATAGCAAGGGCTGTCAGCGCCAGCCGACATGGCTCTCATGTGTCGCGGTCTAAAGGTACCTTAACATGGATGGATTTTGACAAACTATAACTTGTTGGATGGCGGATGAATAGGCAACAAGCTGACAAATCGGCAAGGCTTCAGACTTGAAACTTTTGGAGTGAGCCCCAGACATAGGTACATGATGCCCCCAGTTTCGTTTTGTGCAGTAAGTCCCATAGCAAGGGCTGTCAGCGCCAGCCGACATGGCTCTCATGTGTCGCGGTCTAAAGGTACCTTAACATGGATGGATTTTGACAAACTATAACTTGTTGGATGGCGGATGAATAGGCCAACAAGCTGACAAATCGGCAAGGCTTCAGACTTGAAACTTTTGGAGTGAGCCCCAGACATAGGTACATGATGCCCCCAGTTTCGTTTTTGTGCAGTAAGTCCCATAGCAAGGGCTGTCAGCGCCAGCCGACATGGCTCTCATGTGTCGCGGTCTAAAGGTACCTTAACATGGATGGATTTTGACAAACTATAACTTGTTGGATGGCGGATGAATAGGCCAACAAGCTGACAAATCGGCAAGGCTTCAGACTTGAAACTTTTGGAGTGAGCCCCAGACATAGGTACATGATGCCCCCAGTTTCGTTTTTGTGCAGTAGTAAGTCCCATAGCAAGGGCTGTCAGCGCCAGCCGACATGGCTCTCATGTGTCGCGGTCTAAAGGTACCTTAACATGGATGGATTTTGACAAACTATAACTTGTTGGATGGCGGATGAATAGGCCAACAAGCTGACAAATCGGCAAGGCTTCAGACTTGAAACTTTTGGAGTGAGCCCAGACATAGGTACATGATGCCCCCAGTTTCGTTTTTTGCAGTAAGTCCCATAGCAAGGGCTGTCAGCGCCAGCCGACATGGCTCTCATGTGTCGCGGTCTAAAGGTACCTTAACATGGATGGATTTTGACAAACTATAACTTGTTGGATGGCGGATGAATAGGCCAACAAGCTGACAAATCGGCAAGGCTTCAGACTTGAAACTTTTGGAGTGAGCCCCAGACATAGGTACATGATGCCCCCAGTTTCGTTTTTGTGCAGTAAGTCCCATAGCAAGGGCTGTCAGCGCCAGCCGACATGGCTCTCATGTGTCGCGGTCTAAAGGTACCTTAACATGGATGGATTTTGACAAACTATACTTGTTGGATGGCGGATGAATAGGCCAACAAGCTGACAAATCGGCAAGGCTTCAGACTTGAAACTTTTGGAGTGAGCCCCAGACATAGGTACATGATGCCCCCAGTTTCGTTTTTGTGCAGTAAGTCCCATAGCAAGGGCTGTCAGCGCCAGCCGACATGGCTCTCATGTGTCGCGGTCTAAAGGTACCTTAACATGGATGGATTTTGACAAACTATAACTTGTTGGATGGCGGATGAATAGGCCAACAAGCTGACAAATCGGCAAGGCTTCAGACTTGAAACTTTTGGAGTGAGCCCAGACATAGGTACATGATGCCCCCAGTTTCGTTTTTGTGCAGTAAGTCCCATAGCAAGGGCTGTCAGCGCCAGCCGACATGGCTCTCATGTGTCGCGGTCTAAAGGTACCTTAACATGGATGGATTTTGACAAACTATAACTTGTTGGATGGCGGATGAATAGGCCAACAAGCTGACAAATCGGCAAGGCTTCAGACTTGAAACTTTTGGAGTGAGCCCCAGACATAGGTACATGATGCCCCAGTTTCGTTTTTGTGCAGTAAGTCCCATAGCAAGGGCTGTCAGCGCCAGCCGACATGGCTCTCATGTGTCGCGGTCTAAAGGTACCTTAACATGGATGGATTTTGACAAACTATAATGTTGGATGGCGGATGAATAGGCCAACAAGCTGACAAATCGGCAAGGCTTCAGACTTGAAACTTTTGGAGTGAGCCCCAGACATAGGTACATGATGCCCCCAGTTTCGTTTTTGTGCAGTAAGTCCCATAGCAAGGGCTGTCAGCGCCAGCCGACATGGCTCTCATGTGTCGCGGTCTAAAGGTACCTTAACATGGATGGATTTTGACAAACTATAACTTGTTGGATGGCGGATGAATAGGCCAACAAGCTGACAAATCGGCAAGGCTTCAGACTTGAAACTTTTGGAGTGAGCCCCAGACATAGGTACATGATGCCCCAGTTTCGTTTTTGTGCAGTAAGTCCCATAGCAAGGGCTGTCAGCGCCAGCCGACATGGCTCTCATGTGTCGCGGTCTAAAGGTACCTTAACATGGATGGATTTTGACAAACTATAACTTGTTGGATGGCGGATGAATAGGCCAACAAGCTGACAATCGGCAAGGCTTCAGACGAAACTTTTGGAGTGAGCCCCAGACATAGGTACATGATGCCCCAGTTTCGTTTTGTGCAGTAAGTCCATAGCAAGGGCTGGTCAGCGCCAGCCGACATGCTCTCATGGT